>NC_140996.1:108656085-109256085 GCF_052327205.1 Somniosus microcephalus
CGTATTGGTCGTACCTCGAGGCCGGGATGCTGGCGCTAATGAGTGCATAATGAGATGTTAATGAGCGGAATGTTGAACGTTTTTCGGATACCGCGGGCGCGATTTTCGTCCGGCCGAAACGTAAATACGCTTACCACCGTTTCGGAAAGGTAAGCTTTCTTTCGACGTAACGCACGCATAGGTACGCTCTATAACTTTCGAGCGCATAGCCGGACAGACGCACACGTGAGGACAGACAGACAGAAAGAAGTATCCGTTTATATATATAGACTAGCTGAACGGCCCGGCGGTTGCCGAGGCTTTTTCGAGGGCATGTTGTTGTTGGAAGAGAGAGAGAGAGTGACTGGGGGGTAGAGAGAGAGCGACTTGGGGGGAAGAGAGAGAGAGACTGGGGGGAAGAGAGAGAGCGCGGGTGGGGGGAAGAGAGGGCAGGGGGGGAAGGGAGGGCGGGGGGGAAGGGAGGGGGGAAGGGAGGGCAGGGGGGGAAGGGAGGGGGGAGAGAGGGGGGGAGGGCGGGGGGAAGGAGGGGGGAGGGGAGGGGGGGAGAAGGGGGGTGAGGGGGGAAGGAAGGGGGGGAAGGGGGAGGAGGAAGGGGGGCTTGGCGGGGGGGGAGGGGAGGGGGGCAGCGGGGGGAGAGGGAGGGCGGGGGCCCCCCCCCGAGTTTCGAGGCCCCACCGAGGGTCGCGGCCCCCCCCGAGGGTCGCGTCCACCCCGAGGGTCGCGTCCACCCCGAGGGTCGCGCCCACCCCCGAGGTGAAGACCGCCGATTGCGGCTGTGCGAGACGGCCGGCGGGCCCGGGTTGCCAGGGTAACCCTTGACGCTCAGCAAGCCCGCCCCCCGGCCGAGCCAGAGAGAGACGCCGCGTCTCAGCTCCTGCTGCGCGCGCACCCTTTAGTAAGGTAGCGGCGCTGGACTGAGGCCCGCCCCTTACAGCCTTCGAGTGGGGCCAGGAGGTGCCTAGCTTGGGCGTGGGTGCGGAGGAGATGCCGAGGCTTCGAGGCCTACCTGGAAAAATGGGGAAAGGTAGGAAAATTAATGAGATTAGATAAGTTAATAACTTTCTAAATCATTTTTTTTAAAAACAATATGTGTTTTAAAAGCAACGTTTTTTTTAAAGACGCAGAAAGCGAGAAAAAGAAAGGAAAATTTTGGAATCAAGATGGCGGCGACTCACCTCGGTTCAGAACGATAAGGCCCGCCCACACACGCACCGATTGGCCCGGCGGCACACGCCAGCAACCCGACGTACGATTGGTCGAGCTCGAGGTCACTCTGTCGCTAATGAGCGGATAATGAGATGCTAATGAGCGGAACGTTAAGGTTTTTTGGATATCGCGGGCGCGATTTTAGCCCGGCCGAAACGTAAATACGCTTAAAACCGTTTTGGAAAGGTAAGCTTTCTTTCGACGTAACGCCCGCGTAGGTACGCCCTGTAACTTTCGAGCGCATAGCCGCCCAGACGCACACCTGCAGACAGACAGACAGATAGACAGAAGGACAGAAGGACAGACAGAAGGACCGATTTATATATATAGATTCCCATCCCGACCTTCCTTTTTTTATTCATGTGCCTGTAAAATATTTTACTATTTTGTTTTACGTTCCTTGATAATTTAATTTCATAGTTCCTCTTTGCCGTCCTAATTTTTTTTTAACTTCTCTCCTAATCGCTTCGTATTCTCCCTTATCATGCTCTCCGCTGCTGTTCATGTACTTAATGTATGCCTCTTTCCTTAACCTCAATTTTTCCCTTATGTCTTTATTCATCCATGGAGTCTCATTAGTGTTTAGCTTGTTTTTGTTTTTTAGTGGAATACAGATTCCAATGAGTTTAAATTAAAGTATTGACGTTCTACTCCACTAGGAGGATGTTACAGGCCATGGAGGCCAGCGGGTACACTTTTGTAGATAAACTGATGAATTTTTGAAATGCTTGCAAAATGATGAATCATTTTAATCTGACAGCCGCCACTTACCTTTCTCTATGAATGAAAAATTTAGCACCCTCGCACTATTCCAAGAATACCTGGAATAGTAGAGGAAGCTCATTCCAACAGTCTTGCTCTTTGAAAAGTGCTAAAATTCCAGTAAGCTGCAGAATGTAACATGGTCAGCCTTAGAATGTAACTTCTCAATAAAGTTACTGTTAACCTACATAATAAGTTTGATTTTTCAGGTTTTAGGCCATAGTAATGTCCATGAGGATTCTCTCAATCTCCTGCCAAAGTTATGGCAGGAGATCGGAAAATCATCCTCTTCCACTCCCAGAAATTCTACCCCATAGATCTTATTTATCTAATCAGGAAAGAAAGCTTTCTTCCCTTCGCTTTTTGCTCCCTTTTTTTGCTTTCAATTCAAAAGGATAGGTTCATAATGCACACTTAGGCCAATGCCTAAGAATGCAAAGATAACCCTTGGCTTCTCTTCTCCACTACAAACCATCTACTTGAGCCGCTCTCCCCATCCCCTTCATCCTCACCTCCAACAACAAGTGTGAGGAGCTCATGGACATCTTTGTCACTAAGATTGAGACCATCTGCTTAGCTGCCTGTGTTGCTTCCCTCCCTTCCCCTAGCCCACGGGGCCAAATTTCCCCTAAGCTTCCCCCTGCCCTAGCCTTGAATTGACATCTTGATCTACTTTCTCTAACTCCCCTCATGCCCTCACTGAGCTCAACTTTTCCATGACCTGCTCCCTCAACCCTATTCCCACCAAACTGCTGACCACCCAACATCCCTTCCTGGCTCCCATGTTAGCTGATATTGTTAACGATTCCCTCTCATCAGGTACTATCTCCTTCAAATCTGCCATCATTGTCCCCCTCTTCAAAAAATCCACTCTTGACCGCTCTGTCATTGCAAACTACTACCTACCTTCCTTTCCTCTCCAAAGTCCTTGAACTTGTTGTTGCCTCCCAAATCCGTGCCCATCTATGCAGCAACTCCATGTTTGAACCCTCCAATCAGGGTTCCACACCTGCTACAGGACTGAAACGACCCTTACTAAAGTCACAAAATACATCCTAAATGAATTTGACGAAAGTAAAATATCCCTCCTTATCCTTCTTGACCTTTCTGCAGCTTTTGACATGGTTGACCACACCGTCCTGCTCCAACATCTCTCCTCCGTTGTCTGAGTGGGCTGCCCATGCCTGGTTCCATTCTTATCTATCCATTCGTAGCCAGAGAATCACCTGCAACGGCTTCTCTTACCGCTCCCACACCAATACCTCTGTTGTCACCCAAGGATCTATCCTTGGCCCCCTCCTATTTCTCACCTGCATGCTGCCCCTCAGTGACATCATTCGAAAACACATCAGGTTCCATTTTAAATGGTGATAACATCCAGCTCTACCTCACCACCACCTCTCTCGATCCCTCCACTGCCTTTGATTTGTCACACTGTTTGTCTGATTGGACGAGTAGGAATTTCCTCCAATCAAAGATTGGGAAGACCGAAGCCATTGTCTTTGGTCCCTGCCATAAACTCCGTTCCCTAGCCACCGACTTCATCCCTCTCCCTGGCCAGTGTCTGAGGCTGAACCAGACCAATTGCAACCTTGACGTCCTATTTAACCCTGAGCTGAAATTCGGACCCCATAGTCTCGCTATCACCAAGACCGCCTACTTCCACCTCCGTAACATTGCCTGTCTCCACCGCAGCTCATCTGCTGCTGAAACCCTCATCCATGCCTTTGTTACTCTAGGCTCAGCTATTCCCATGCCCTCCTGGCTGGCCTCCCTTCTGCACCCTCCGTAAACTTGAGCTCATCCAAAACTCTGCTTCCCGTATCCTAACTCACACCAAGTACCCGTCACCCATCACGCCTGTGCTCATTGACCTACATTATCTCCCGGTCTGGCAACACCACAATTTTTAAATTCACATCCTTTTTCAAATCGCTCCATGGCCTCGCCCCTCCCTATCTCTGTAACCTCCTCCAGCCCCACAACCCTTCGAGATTTCTGCATTTCTCCAATTCTGGCCTCTTGCACATCCCCAATGTTTATCACTCCACCATTGGCGGCTGTTCCTTCAGCTGCCTAAGCCCTAAGCTCTGGAATTCACTTCCTAAACCTCTCTGCCTCTCTCTCCTCCTTTAAAACGCTACTTAAAACCTACCTGTCACCTGTTCTAATATCTCCTTATGTGGCTCGGTGTCAAATTTTGTTTGTCCACCACCTTAAACATTCACTCCCTCCACCACCAGCGCACCATGGCTGCAGTGTGTAGCATCGACAAGGCTTCTTTGACAGCACCTCCCAAACCCGTGACCTCTTCCAGCTCGCAGGCGCGTGGGAACACCATCACCTGCAACTTCCCCTACATGTCACACATCACCCTGACTTGGAAATATATCGCCGATCCTTCATCATCACTGGGTCAAAATCCTGGAACTACCTACCTGACAGCATTGTGGGAGTACCTTCACCACACGGACTGCAGTAGCTCAAGAAGGTGGCTCACCACCACCTCCTCAAAGGCAACTAGGGATGGGAAATAAATGCTGGCTTGTCAGCGATACCCACATCCTGTGAATGAATAAAACAAATGACATGAGGATTATCACAGGGCAGCTGAATTCTACTTTCACCCAGTCTCCAGACATGTATACATACACACACTTGGAGCATTGTGTGTTGAGTAGCAATCAAAAGAAGGAAACCTGGACAATTTTCTCTCTTTCTAGCCTAGGGATACTACAGACAGTTGCGGCAGACCGATCCGATCACACCTGAAATTGACCAAATCAGCAGAGGTCACATCAAACCTGGCACCTTCCGGATCTGTTTAGGGTAAAAATTTTACAGGAGTTCCCCAATCTCCCGCTGTAACTTTGATGGAAGATCAGAGGAGATGCTGAACAAATGCTATAAACAGCTGTTTATGCTGTTTCTCCATGACTTACATTCATCCCCTGCCAAAGTTACGGTGGGAGATCAGAACTCCCGCAGAAATTATTGGCCTATTTCTCAGTGTCTGCAGTTCCAAGCACTGCCCTTTATCCATTGGAGGTGCCTTTATCTCCAAATCAATTTACATTGTTTTCATTGCAAAAGACTTTTACATAGGTTTACTTTCAGTCAACTTGAAGCTGTCTGACAGAAGCAGTTCCACTAATTCTGAAAATGCATGTTTGTGTTTCTTTGTAAAGTACATTGGCCTAGAAATCCGATCACACCTGAAAATGGCCACCCAGGGGGGAGGGCACACTGCACACGCCTGTTCACATGGTCGCAGGGTCTGCCAGCTCATTATATGAGTCAGGCGTGCAGCCAGTGCTACCTGCGATATTCATTGACTGCACACCTATTTGGGAGAGGCAGGAAATAGGGTTTCATTGATGTCACTGAAAGGCAGCCAGCACCTCTTAAAGGCTCCTGTGGGCAGAAGTTGCAGAGGAGGTCAATGCCAGGACATGGCTGCAAAACCAAAAGAAGTTCAATGACCTCCCCAGAGTTATCAAGGTAAGAATACTGCTCTCTTACTCTCTGCGCACACCTCCACTGCCTGCAGCCTCACTGCTCACAAGCTCCAAAGATGTGCAGGTTAGGTTGATTGGCTATGACAAAAATTGACCCTTAGTGTTAGGGGGATTAAATACGTGGGGTTACGGGGATAGGGTGGGATATGTGTTGGTGTAGGGGTTACGGGGATTGGGAGGGATATGTGTCGGTGCAGGCTTGATGGGCCGAAATGGCCTCTATCTGTACTGTGAGGTTTCTGTGATTTCTGTGATTTCTGTGATTCCCATGCCCTGTTTGCCATCACTCTCCTACAATCACTGAACCAGACTTCATGCCACCTGCTTCTCCTACTCACACACTCTATACCTCTTACTCTCACCACTATTGCTACCCTCACTTCCTCACACCTTACATGCTACACCATGAAAGGCACATTCTCTAAACACCTCACACTGATGTCTCTAATACTGTTGCATCTTTCTTGCAGGAGAAGGTTGCACACAACTTCCGGCAGTAGGCCACAACCGGAGGTGATCAAGCCCGTCTGCATATCTACTTTAAAACTAAAGTTTCTGAGCAGTCAAGACTATATTGTGAGACTTGTATCTATGGAAGCAGTAACTTTTGCCACTGCAGAAGTGACCACAGCTCTTATACACTCCTCCTGATGTCTGGCAGCTTTATTAATCTCCTGAAATGCCACAGTCACCAGGGTATTGCTCACGTGATGCCATACCTCCCACATTGAATTGTAGATTTGTGTTCTGGACTCTCACTTGCACGCGCCTGTTCACATGGTCGCAGGGACTGCCAGCTCATTATAAGGAGGCAGGATTGCAGCCAGCACCACCTGCGAAATTCATCTTCAGCACCATATGAGAAGACTATCTCCATTGCATGCACACCAGACTAATGCTATTGAATCATTGATCTGTAACAGCCTGGGTTCCAGAGATTTTAAGAACTTAAGAACATAAGAACATAAGAAATAGGAGCAGTAGTAGGCCATTTGGCCGCTCGAGTCTGCTCCGTCATTCAATATGATCATGGCTGATCTTCTACCTCAACTCCACTTTCCTGCACTATCCCCATATCCGTTGATTCCCTTAATATCCAAAAATCTATCAGTCTCTGTCTTGAATATACTCAACGACTGAGCCTCCACAGCCCTCCAGTGTAGAGAATTCCAAAGATTCACCACCCTCTGAGTCAAGAAATTTCTCCTCATCTCAGTCCTAAATGGCCGACCCCTTATTATGAGACTGTGACCCCGGTTCTAAACTTCCCATCCAGGGGAAACATCCTCCCTCCATCTACCCTGTCAAGCCCTGTAAGAATTTTGTATGTTTCAATGAGATCACCTCTCATACTTCTAAACTCTAGAGAATATAGGCCTAGTCTAATCAATCTCTCCTCACAGGACAATCCCCTCATCCTAGGAATCAGTCTGGTGAACCTTTGTTGCACTCCCTCTATGGCAAGTATATCCTTCCTTAGGTAAGAAGACCAAAACTGTACACAATACTCCAGGTGTGGTCTCACCAGGGCCCTATATAATTGCAGTAAGATGTCTTTACTCTTATACTCAAATCCTTTTGTAATAAAGGCCAACATACCATTTGCTTTCCTAATTGCTTGCTGTACCTGCATGTTAACTTTAAATTATTTTTGTACAAGGGCCCCCAGGTCCCTCTGAACACTAACATTTCCCAATCTCTCACCATTTAAAAAATACTCTGATTTTCTGTTTTTCCTACCAAAGTGGATAACTTCACATTTCTCCACATTATATTCCATTTGCCATGTTCTTGCCCACTCACTTAGCTTGTGTATATCCCCTTGAAGTCTCTTTGCATCCTCCTCACAACTTACATTCCCACCCAGCTTTGTGTCATCAGCAAACTTGGATTTATTACATTTGGTCCCCTCATCCAAATCATTGATATAGATTGTGAATAGCTAAGGCCCAAGCACTGATCCTTGTGGTACCCCACTAGTTACAGCCTGCCAACCCAAAAATTACTTGTTTATTCCTAATCTGTTTTCTGTCCATTAACCAATCCTCAATCCATGCTAGTATATTACCCCCAATTCCACGAGCCCTAATTTTGTTTAATAACCTCTTGTGTGGCACCTTATCGAATGCCTTCTGAAAATCCAAATACTGGTTCCCTCTTATCTATTCTGCTAGTTACAACCTCAAAAAACACTAACAGATTCGTCAAACACGATTTCCCTTTCATAAATCCATGTTGACTCTGCCCAATCCTACTCTTCTTTTTAAGTGCCCTATTGTGACGTCCTTCAAAATAGATTCTAGCATTTTCCCCACTACTGCTGTCAGACTAATAGGTCTTTAATTCCCCGTTTTCTCTCTCCCTCCTTTCTTAAATAGTGGGGTTACATTTGCTACCTTCCAATCTGCGGGAACCATTCTAGGCTCAATGGAATTTTGGAAAATGACAACCAATGCATCCACTATCTCTATAGCTACCTCTTTCCAATCCCTCGGATGTAGGCTATCAGGTCATGGGGATTTATCAGCTTTCAGTCCCATTAATTTCTCCATTGCTATTTTTTTACTAATACTAATTCTTTCAGTTTCTCATTCTCGCTAGACCCTTGATTCTTCACTATTTCTGGGAAGTTTTTTGCATCTTCTACCATGAAGGCAGACACTATGGGCTGGATTTTCTCAATGGGGATGTGGTGGAGGCGGGACTTCTGGTTTCCGGGTTCCAATCCCGCCCCAGTGACGTCTGACCAACCCATGCTATTTTCCCTTGATTGGCCTTGTTAAGCCCGTCCTGCGGGCTTACCGGCCAATTAAGGCAAAGCCGGTGACTGATGATGTCAGCGTATGACACTTCATCTGTTGAAAATTTCTTGACAGATGAATTGTCGGCATTTGACAGCTTTGAGAAGCTGTCAAATGCTGACAATCTCTGTTATAAGGTGAGCCCTTGCACAGAAGCCTCACCAAGACCTCTCTCCTCAGCAGAAAGCAGATAGCTGCTGCATCTGAGAAAGCAGCAGTCATTCTGTCATCTCTGCCATTGAGATGAGGCACCTTTGGATCCTCAAAGGTTGAAGCCTGCAGAAAGAAGCAAAGGTAAGGAAACTTTTTCCAACACTTTACACTCACCTCTCACACTTAGCTGTCCACACTTGCACCTATCACTCACCTCTACAGCTGACATTTCAAGTCCTCTCACCCCTGCAGACCCATTGCTCGCCTTGTTACCCTGGCGAGGTTCGCAGCCATTGGGAAGCCCACAATTGCAGGCGTAAAATGAGGAAAAGCCTCAAAACTGCCTGTTAACCACCTGTTAACAGGCAGTTAATTGGCTCTAATCACATTCCCGCCTCCAGGAGACGGGTCCCTGCATGACTCGGGGACCCGCCTCCTGGGAAGATGGCATGGAGGCAGGTTGGGAGCGGGAGCGGCAGCCGCTCCCAGTTTCTGCCATTTTCCCGGTGGCCCCGCTTCCATTTCTACCTCGCCAGGGCTGGGAAAATGCTCCCCAAAGTATTTGTTTATTTCTCAGCCATTTCCTTATTCCCCATTATAATTTCTCCTGTCTCAGCCTGTAAGCGTCCCACATTTACTTTTGCTAATCTTTTCCTTTTTACATACCTACAGAAGCTTTTACAGTCTGTTCCAGTACAGCTACAACACTGGCATTTATCTGACAATGTGGAAAACTGCCCAGGTATGTCCTGTCCACAAAAACCAAGACAAATCCAACCCGGCCAATTACCGCCCCATCAGTCTACTCTCAATTATCAGCAAAGTGATGGAAGGTGTCATCGACAGTGCTTTCAAGCAGCACTTACTCACCAATAACCTGCTCACTGATGCCTACTTTGGGTTCCGCCAAGACTGTAGGATTCGCAAAATTGAACTTTATATTATAAAGGGTCAAATGGCAGAAGAGGCCATGATTTTTAAAGACTGTTTGAAAAGAAGCCCAGAAAAAGGGGCATACAAAATGGCCACCATACCACGTGACTGGCTTATTGGGACAGTTTAAAATGGTCCCTGCGAATCCTTAGACAGCTTTGTGGATTCAACCCACAGTAAGTTCTGGAAGCCGTTTCTGAGAGAACGAAACCAGACCCCCACATATACATATGGATTAGATGCAGATCCAGTCAAGATCGGTCTGGAGACAGAGGCCATCTAAATGTTGACCCAGACAAAAGGGGACAATTTCATATTCATGAGAACAGCACCAAGGACTAGATAACGAGATCAGCAGGACATTAAAGACAATGAAGGTAATTCCAGACCAGAGATGGGCCTTTACCGGCCATCTAAAATAGTTTAAAATATAATAACTACCCCGCTGTGCTCCCAGCCCGCCAAAGGTTAAACAAAGACTAACCTGATTTTGGGCGGGAAGTGGAAGCTTCTGAAGGAAAAATATAATTGGAGGAGTTGAAGTTGTTGGAGAGAGAGTTGAATTCGGCGGTTGTTGAGTGGAGTCGGAGCTTCTTCGGAGCGGTGGGGTGAGCCTCAGCTTTTCGAGCTCAGCCCTGGAGTGTTGGCAGCCGATCCAGCTTTTGAGCTGGGTAAAGAGGAGCTGGTTTGGGAGAAGATCAGCGAACTCCTCTCCACCATCGGAGGAAGAAGAAGAAGACTAAACCACCATCAAGAAGACCATTCGAGCCGGCGTCCCGCCCTGGGGTCAAACATCGGGAGAGCATCGACCAACCCCGGGCCATTGACAAAAACGAGAGGCCCTCTCCCAGCTCGGGAGAAGAGACAAAAACAAACGACATCCAGAACCAGCCGGTGTCCAGCCGCCCCCGACCCCCACCTCAGGAGAGGTGTGGCGCAGCTCGCTGGGGCTCCATGATCCACGTGGAGACGGGACGCCTGAAAGGATCAAACGCAGACTGGTTCAAAACCTTGCACTTCCTAGTTGGATTGGTGAGCATGTTTCTGGCCCTTCACAATCAGATCTAGATAGGTTTAAGGGGGTGGATTTAAGGGTACAATTAACATGAGCTGTTGTCCCTCGATGTTCCGTGTGTTTCCTTATTTCATGATGATTTTTGTAGAGTATAAGATGCCTGTATTTGCCTTAGTTAGTATTGTGTCGTTATGATTTGTTTGTGTTTTTCCCTCCCATGTACTCTCTTATCTGCTTGCATTTGATTTATTTTTCCTTATGCAATAAAATTTCATTTTGTTTCATCAAACTTGGTCTACAAGAGTTTTCTCTACATTGTAGTTCCTGCCTCAAAGTCCAGAGTATAGAATCTAAGGGGCGAGTGGGTCGAACCACTCATGGTTTTACTGTGCAAGAGAGAGAGGCCTCTAGAGAGAAACCTCTGCAATCTAAAACCCCTTACAAGACCACTTGGCTCCCGACCTCATTATAGCCTTGGTCCAAACATGGATAAAGGAGCTGAATTCCAGAGGTGAGGTGAGAATGACTGCCCTTGATATCAAGGCAGCATTTGACTAAATGTGGCATCAAGGAGCCCTAGTAAAACTGAAGTCAATGGGAATCAGGGGGAAAACTCTCCACTGGCTGGAGTCATACCTAGCACAAAGGAAGATGGTTGTGGTGGTTGAAGGTCAATCATAACAGACCCAGGACATCGCTGCAGGAGTTCCTCAGGGCACTGTCCTAGGCCCAACCATCTTAAGCTGCTTAATCAATGACCTTCCCTCCAACATAAGGTCAGAAATGGGGAGTGCCAGGCAATTACAATCTCCAACAAGTGAGAGTCTAACCACCGCCCCTTGACATTCAACGGCATTACCATCGCCGAATCCCCCACCATCAACATCCTGGGGGTTACCATTGACCAGAAACTTAACTGGACCAGCCACATAAATACTGTGGCAACAAGAGCAGGTCAGAGGTTAGGAAGGCTATACTTGCATTGGAGGCAGTTCAGAGAAGATTCACGAGGTTGATTCCGGAGATGAAGGAATTGTCTTATGAAGAACGGTTGAGCAGGTTTGGCCTATATTCATTGGAGTTTAGAAGAATGAGAGGGGATCTTATTGAAACATAAGATTCTGAAGGGGCTTGACAGGTGAGATGCCGAGAGGATGTTTCCCCTCGTGAGCGAATCTAGAACTGGGGGGCATAATTTCAGAATAAGGAGGCACCCATTTAAACCGGAAATGGGGAGGAATTTCTTCTCTCAGAGGGTCGTGAATCTTTGGAATTCTCTTCCCCAGAGACCTGTGGTGGCTGGGTCATTGAATATATTTAAGAGGGAGATAGACAGATTTTTGAATGGTAAGGGAGTCAAGGGTTATGGGGAGCTGGTAGGGAAGTGGAGTTGAGGCCAAGATCAGATCAGCCATGATCTTACTAAATGGCGGAGCAGGATCGAGAGACCAGATGACCCACTCCTGTTCCTATGTCTTATGTTCTTATATATTCTCCGGCTAGTGTCTCACTTCCTGACTCCCCTGGCTCACCACCACCTTCTCAAGGACAATTAGAAATGGGCAATAAATGCTGGCTTTGCCAGCGGCACCCACATCCCACAAATGAATTTAAAAAAAGATAGTGGGGAACAAAGGTTCTAGCATGAATGAGGAACTTAAGGAAATGTACCAGTAAATAAATAGTACTGGACAAATTAATGGGACTAAAAGCCAACAAATCCCCATGACCTGATGGCCTACATCCTAGGGTTTTAAAAGAGGTAGCTGCAGAGATGGTGGACCAGTTCTGATGAAGGATCATCAACCTGAAACGTTGTCCGCAATTTTGTCAATGGATGCGGCTTGGGAGCTGGTCAGGTGGTTTCCGGGATCCAGTCCCGCCCCCAACTGCATCCGGCACACGGATGTGATTTTACGTTGACTGACCTTGTTAAGCCCACCCTGCGTGCATGCCGGCCAATTAAGAGGAAGCCGGTCAGATGACATCATTTGATGATTAGTCATCTGCCGATTTTCTTAAAGGGACCACGCTCAATTTTCTTTTGACAGCTGATTATTCAGTGTTTGACAGCATTGAGGTGCTGTAAATATTGACAATCACTGTACAAAGGTGAGCTCTTGTACCCAGGCTCTCCAATGACTCCCTCCATAGGCTGGGATAGATGGGAGCTGCAGGTGAGGTGAAAGAAGCGATCTGTCACTGGTGAGAGAGGTTCTCCCAATGAGGTGGCAGTAGATATTGATTTCAAAACTTGTCAGATCCATTATCTGGCTAGCAAGCAGGAGTGGGAATTTGGTGACAGGAGGCGGAAGCTAGGGACCCGTGGGGGTCCTGCATCGTGACATGGCAGGAAGGCTGATCAGCAACCTGCCACTAGGTTAACACAATGGGCTGGATTTTGTGAATGGAGGTGAGTTGGAGGTGGGACAGCTGCTTGTCATGTCAATGTCCCGCCTCCATCATCGTCTGACCAACCAGAGAGATTTTCCCCTGATTGACCTTGTTAAGCCCGCTCTGTGGGCTCAGCAGGCCAATTAGGGAGGAAGTCACTGACAGAGCATGTCAGCATCAGACATGCTATCTTTCAAGACTTCTTGAAAGAAGAAATGTCAGCATTTGACAGCTCTGTGAAGCTGTCAAACACTGACATTCTCTGTAGTTTGATGAGTCCTCGTGTTCAGAGCTCATCAAAACTTTCAACTTTGTAAATTTCACATGGCTGTTGGTTCGGAGGATCCAACAGCCAGTCTGTGTAATCGACAAGGAGGATGTCGGGTCTCCCAATTCAGCGTGGCTGAAGGCTGTAGGAAGAAAACAAGGTAAGTGAACATTTTAAAAAACTTATCACTCACCTTCCATACTTACCACTCCACACTGGCACCCATCAATCACCTCTACATTTTACTTCCAGGTGCCAGGGACCGCCGCAGACCTCCTTCACATCTCCTCCAACACGTGGGGGTTCTCTGAGGTCGGGAAGCCTTCACCTGTGAAGGTAAAATGGCACTAATCCTTTTTTCTGCCTTTTAACTACATGTTAACAGGCAGTTGAAAGGATTAAATGCCTTTCCCGCCTCCAGGAGACGGGACCCGAAGCAACACATATTCCCGCTTCCTGGCAAAAGGGCATGGAGGTGAGATGGGGGCGGGTTTGCCATCCGCCCCCACTTTCTGCTACTTTACCGATAGTCCCGCCTCCATGCCCGCCTCCTCCGGGCTTGGAAAATCCAGCCCAAAGAATCTGCAAAGGGATATAGATAATCTAAGTGAGTGGGCAGTAAGGTGGCAGATGGAGTATAATGTAGGGAAATGTGAGGTTATTCACTTTGGTAGGAAGAATAGAAAAACAGAATATTTTTTAAATGATGAGAAACTTTTAAATGTTGGTGTTCAGAGAGATTTGGGTGTCCTTGTGCAAGAAACACAGGAAGATAGCATGCAGGTACAGCAAGCAATAAGGAAGGCAAATGGCATGTTTGCCTTTATAGCAAGGGGATTGGAGTACAAGAGTAAGGAAGTCTTGCTACAATTGTACAGGGCCTTGATGAGACCACACCTGGAGTACTGTGCACAGTTTTGGTCTCCTTATCTAAGGAAGGATCTACTTGCCTTGGAGGTGGTGCAACAAAGGTTCACCAGATTGATTCCTGGGATGACAGGGCTGTCCTATGATGAGAGATTGTGTAGAATGGAACTGTACTCTCTAGGGTTTAGAAGAATGAGAGATGATCTCATTGAAACATACAAGATTCTGAAAGGGATTGAAAGGTTAAATGCTGAGAGGTTGTTTCCTCTGGCTGGTATGTCTAGAACTAGGGGGCATAGTCTCAGGATAAGGGGTAGGGCATTTAAGACCGAGATGAGGAGGAATTTCTTCACTCAGAGGGTTGTGAATCTTGGGAATCCTCTGCCCCAGAGGGCTGTGAATGCTGAGTCTTTGAGTATATTCAAGGCTGAGATAGATTTTTCGACTCTTGGGGCATCAAGGGATATGGAGATCAGGTGGGAAAGTGGAGTTGAGGTCAATGAACAGTCATGATCTTATTGAATGGCGGAGCAGGTTCTTATGTTCTTATGTTGATATGTTATTCTAAGAATTATTTAATAGTTTGTTTGATATTGTAATTAAGCCCAAAAAGAAGGCAGTTGTGGAAGATTTAAGGGACTATGGCCTTGAAATTGGATATAGCCATGAAATGGGAAATGTTAAGGCCAAATGATGTTAAGCTCCATCACCGGAAAATGGTCTAGGTAACACGCAGAATTCGTGGTCACTCTTCATTAACATGATTATAGTCATAATTTCAGCGCTAAAATTGCTGCTCATTGGCTTAACCCTCAACAGGTGGACCATTATCAGGTCTAGTCTAATTCACAGTCATGTGTGGCACTGGTTTTTTCCACTACTTAAAGGGGAGGTGCATTGATGCTACAGCACCTTATTGTCAGAGCAGTTAGCTCTGCAGCTGCCCAGCAAGCACAAGCACGAGTTGCGGATACATAGAAATGGCAGATCGTCGAACCAGGGAGAGAGCCAGGAGGTTCTCCGATGAAGCTCTGGAGGCACTCATAGTGGCTGTGGAGAGGACAGAGGATGAACTCTACCCCTAAAATGGCAGGAAGCCCTCGCCCTATATGTCCGGTACCATGTGGCAGGAACAGTGGATCATGTAATGGTGCCACGGTCCACTATCAAGTGCAGAACGAAATTTAATGACGTCACATGGGTGGTCAAAGCGAGTGAAGGCTTCAGCAAATGCCATATCCCACCATATGCACCACAAGCCTCACACACTGTTCAATGCACCACACCCCCAGCACTCACCTACCAACAATATCTACCTATCACCACTCACACCTCACAATCTTGGCTTCACTTCACCCTCGCAACCTTCTCTCCTCTTAGGCAATCCCTCGGAACCGAGGATGACTTGCTTCCACATTAAAAATGAGTTCTCAGGTGACTGATGAGTCCAATGCGAGATCTACAGTCTCTGTCACAGGTGGGGCAGACGGTGGTTGAAGGTGATGGTCCCTCACCATACAGCTGGTGTGTGACCACAATAAGGAAATTATTTTGCATATTTGCTCCAAGCACCCTGGCAGTTACCATGACTGCTTCATCCTGCACCAGACTAGTGTGCCTCCGCTCTTCAGTCCGCCAGATCAACTTTTCGGATGGCTACTTGGAGACAAGGGCTATCCCCTGAAGACATAGCTAATGACACCATTGAGGAGCTCTTCCAATGACGCTGAGGAGCGCTACAACTCCAGCCACATTTCCACCAGATCCATAATCGAGCAAACCATCGGCTTGCTGAAGATGCGATTCAGATGCCTTGATAGATCAGGTGGAGTCCTGCAGTACTCAACAGCCAGGGTCTCCAGAATCGTCGTGGTCTGCTGTGCACTTCACAACATGGCACAGCATCGTGGCTTGCAGCTGTCTGAGGTACAAGTGGCTGATCGCATAGCCTCCTCAGATGATGATGAGGAGGAGGACACCAACAATGAACAGGTTGTGGAGGTGCATCAACCAGCGGCATCAGCACGCAAGCACATTGCTGCCCAGGATGCAAGGGACGCACTCATCTTGCCCAGATTTGCTTAGCCTGCACAATCAAAGACGTTTGCATCACACCTGCTTACCAGAGCATCGACAATGGACAGGAACCTACGGATTCCTATCACTCTGACCTCGATACTGACAATTGAATGTCACCCTAAGGCCTCAATGTGGAAGTTCCATTTGCGAAATGACACAGGCCACAACTTCAACAGTTTGCCATCAAATTTGTTTATCATCACAATTCACGGGTGGCTTTACAAAAATAAACACAACAGAACACCCAAGTGACTACCCATGTGACTACTTGTGCTTTATCTTCCTCTTACATGTGCTCCTGTGTGGCGCTTCCCCTGTGGCTTCAGCAGATGTGGAGGCCCCTTGCTCACTTTCTTGCTTCTCCTGTCTCGACACCTTTGGTGGGCGTCCTCTGGGGTTGCGAGCCTGTGAGAGCTCAGCAACAGTCTGCTGCTCCTGCGGCTGTGCGGGGGCTGAGACGACCATCTCAGTTGGGTGAGGACTCTTGTGGCTCTCTGACTGAGGGATTTGCTGTGGCATGGTCGTGTGAGCACTTGGAGAGGAGCCCCCACTTCCTTGTTCTCTGCCACCAACATCCCTCTCATGGGTCAGCCCCACTTCAGAGCTAGCAAGTGGCTTGACAGCACCTTGCTGCATTTCAGGGGGGCCATGAGGACCCATTTCTGCAATGGAGTCCTACTCCAGAGGACTTCCATGAAGGTCTGGTTTCTATGCTCAATAGCTGACCATCAAGTGATGTCAGCCTATTCTGAACAATGACCATGCTTTCAAGACACTGGCGACTAAGCTCCTGCATGGCCGTGGCCATCCTCTCCTCTACGGTAACCATCCTTTCCACGGAGGTTGCCATCCTTTCCGTGATGATGCGTTCATGCGCCAATGCCTCCACAAAGGCTCTGCTCATGTTCGCGATGGACTCCTCCATTCGCTCCACACTCGCAGCGACCCTGGAGACAAAACCTGCCAGAGACTCCTGCACCTGTTCTTGGAGTTCCAGCACAGCTCTCCTTCTGGATGGAACCGGAGGCACAGGGTCGACATGCAGCTGAGCCAAGCTGGCAGAGTCCTGCGCCCTCCGACAAGGACTCGCCACTGATGTCCCTGTCTCCACCATCTGCTGATGCACACTTGTGATCTGTGATGCACCAGGTGACAACACTACTCTATCTTGCGAAGGTCCCACTGAGGTGTGCTTGTCTGCACTGATGCTGAGTGCACTGAATTCTGCTGATGTTGCACCCTCAGAGGTTGCAGCTTCCTCTGAGGAGTCTTTATGCTCAGGCTGCTGCTCCTGGACAGTGGGGACGGGGGCTCTCGATGGTCCTGTGGGGGAGTAAAGGAAAGTGTTAGAGATGTGAGATAAAGGTTGCATGCACATTGAATTGTGCAGATGATCATAACTCAATCTGTTAGAGCATCAGAATCATTATCAGTCACTCATGCAATGTCAATGAGAGAGATGCCAAACTATTCCATCACCAGCTTGCTGTGATGCGCCCATCTGTCCGTCCTCCACTTGCGCATTGTCCTCCATTCCCACGATCTCCAGGGCCGCCTCCTCTGCATTGGTGAGCTGGGCTATTGAGGGTGGCCCTCCTTGCCCTTTCCCTCTTATTGTGGGCTCTCTTTTCCTGCAATGAGGGACACAAGTGGAGTGAGTGTAGAGAATCCATAGCATAGATGCTTAGAAGGAGACAAAGATGGAATGAGGTGCCAAGACCAAGGGCCCTCCCTGTGTGTTGTAAGTTGTTGGCATTGCATCACAGTGATAGGGAGTGTGAGGGCTGCATCGTCGAATTGTTCAGTGAATGTGAACATAGAGAGAGAGGGAATGGTATGGGTGCAGGGATGTAAGGGTGAAGTGGGATGTGCAGGAGGAGCTTGACAAAGCAGAGTGCTGGTGATGAGAGGCAATGGGGATCAGATTGTGGATGATGGGAAGTGTAATACTCACTTTTCCTGTGCGGAGAAGCTCATTAAACCTCTTCGGCATTGCAGCCAGGTTCTGCTGCACATAGAAATAGCATTGGCCTCCTGTGCCACTTGCAGCCACACAGCTTTAGTCTGTTGTGGAGGCTTTTTCCTGCCTGAGGAAGGAAAGAGCGCCTCCTTGTTTGCGCTTGCTCCCTCCACCAGAGCTTGGGGGGAGGCCTCATCAAATCTAGGTGCACACTTTGGTCTAGAGTTGGACATACTTGCAGAAGGAATCACTCAGAACAATGGTCACAAAGTTGAAAGGCTGAAAAAGAAGCAAGGCTGCTTGCAGGCCTTAAATCCAGCAGCATTGATGACGTCATCGGAGGCGAGTTTCTGTATGAAAAGGCTCATTGGGCCAGGGGTTCCCCCACGCTGGAAATCAATTGCCCAATTAGGGCAAAATCGCAATTTTGTCCCACTTTACATCGGAGTTGGGACCCTGACCCGACGACCACCTGAGACGCCCCCAGCCCCAATGACAAAATCCAGCCCAAAGAGTGTGCAAAGGGATAAAGATAGACTAAATGAGTGTGCAGTAAGGTGGCTAATGGAGTATAATGCAGGGAAATGTGAGGTTATTCACTTTGGTAGGAAGAATAGAAAAACGGAATATTTTTTAAATGGTGAGAAATTGTCAAATACAGGAAACTTTGGTTTATCCGAAGGTTGTATGGCCGGAAACTTTGCTCTAACGGCAGAATTCAGCAGCCATTTTAGTTAGTTTTATTTTCTTCTCCTAGCATTCTGTTAACAGGCAGGCTCTGGAAAGCATCTTTGTAGCTTCGCAACAGCTTCAGAGACGCTTCAAGGTACGGGCCGAGTGTTTACGAGCTGTTGCTGAGCAACAGTGTTTGTTGTCAAATACGGAGATTTTCATCTCCGTATGCTTCAACGTTGACTTTGCATGTCTGGCACTTTTGATAGATCGGCAACGCGCCGGTCCTGTCGGTGCCGGATATCAGAACTTTTCCTGTATTGGTTTACAGGGAGATTTGGGTGTCCTCATGCAAGAAACACAAAAAGCTAGTATGCAGGTACAGCAAGCAATAAGGAAGGCAAATGGCATTTTGGCCTTTAATGCAAGGGGTTTGGAGTTTAAGAGTAAGGAAGTCTTGCTACAATTATACAGGGCCTTGGTGAGACCACACCTGGAATAATGTGTACATATTTAGTCTCCTTATCTAAGGAAGGATACACTTGCCTTAGAGGTGGTGCAACGAAGGTTCACTAGATTGATTCCTGGGATGAGAGTGCTGTCCTGTGATGAGAGATTGTGCAGAATGGGCCTATACTCTCTGGAGTTTAGAAGAATGAGAGGTGACTCTTATGTCCATTAATAAATAGACATTCTTATTATGAACACAGCTAGCTTTTGCTAGACACTTTTATTGAGCACATGTGGACTAGGTCCAGTATCTGTAGAGGCTTCCATCTTGACTGCTGCCTTGTGGGTAGCCTAGTGCCTCATAAGTAATGTAGTCTTAATATACATACAGCTGGGTAGTGTAGTCTTATATACATACAGCTATATACAGCTCTACACAGCTCTACGGCTCCACCTAGTGTCCACTATAGAATGACATGTTATTGATCATTACATCCCCCTTTCTTTGAGGTTTAACAAAATCAATATCAATCAATTTTCAAGAAAACAATAAAGATAATATCAGTAACACTTTTGTTAGTGCTCTATAAACATAAACATTTTCAAAACAGTCAACACATTTTCAAAGCTTTACATTGGACTCAAAGACTAAGTCTATCAGGCTTTTTTACTTCACGTGTGGATCTTCTCAACACGGGTAAGTCTGATGTGTCTTCATGAGATTGTTCTGGCGGTGAATGACAAGATGCAGTTGCGGCATTGTCATCAATCTGGTCTTGAATAGTCTCTTGTGTTTTTAGGAGGGAGCGGCGGTTCCTCCTGAGAATCTGTCCTTCCTCAGTTCTAACAATGTATGACTTGGTCCTACATCCTCAAGAACTGTAGCTTTCCTGTTCCATGCAGCTGGATCCTCAATCCTGACAACATCATCCCATGTCAATGGTTTTAGAGTTTTGGATGACTTGTCATAGTATGATTTCTGTTTCAGCTTTAACAGTTGAAGTCTCTGTCTCAGTTCCTCACTTTGCTGTTCTTTTGCACAGCAGGGTAGCGTGGTGCGCAACTTGCGACCCATTAGTAGTTCAGCAGGTGAAGAACCACAGTCTAAAGGTGAGGCTCGGTAGCTCAGCAGGGCGAGGTAAGGATCAGACTTGCTTTCTGTCGCTTTCTTCAGTAGCTGCTTGAGAACTTGAACACCTTTCTCTGCCTTACCATTTGACTGAGCATACAAAGGACTGGATGTGATGTGCTGAAAGTCATAATGTGCTGCAAACTGTTGCCACTCCTTACAGTTGAAGCACGGACCATTGTCGCTAACGGCAATCCTGGGAATTCCATGTCTGGCGAAGATGGATTTCACATGCATTATGACACTGCTTGCTGTGGTGCTTGAGAGCAGCGCCATCTCAGGATAGTTAGAATAGTAGTCAATCACTATTAGATAGTCTTTACCATTTAAATGAAAAAGGTCCATACCAACCTTATGCCATGGTGCTGTTGGTATGTCAGCTACTATCATTGGTTCCTTTGCTTGTTTGTTTTGTTGTTTCTGATATGTCTCACATTTGCCTATCATGTTCTCAATGTCCTTATTTATGCCAGGCCAATAAACAGTGTCTCTTGCTCTCCTTTTGCATTTTTCAATTCCGAGGTGTCCCTCATAAATTCTTTTGAGCATGTCTTGACGTAGAGCCTGTGGAATGACTATTCTGTTCTGTTTTGGTAATAGTCCACTTGCGACACTCAATTCTGACCTTATGTGAAAATATTTTGGACAGGAACCTTTTGGCCAACCATGATGAATGTTCTCTATTACTGTTTGTAATACTGTATCTTTTACTGTTTCTTCTGCTATTTGCTTTGATTTTGTGTCTGACACGGGCAGCGCGGCAGTGACCATACTCACATGAACATCCACGTCTTCTTCAGTAGAGCTCACATGACTCATTGTGGGTGCTCGGGATAGTGCATCTGCTAACACTATGTATTTGCCTGGTGTGTAGATCAGTTCAAAGTCATATCTTTGCAGCTTCATCATGAGTTGTTGAATCCTTGGAGACATCTCATTCAGGTTCTTTTTTATGATGGCAACCAGTGGGCTGTGGTCTGTCTCAACTGTGAAGGTGGGAAGTCCATATATGTAGCCATGAAACTTTTCTAGTCCAACTACCAAGCCTAGACATTCCTTTTCAATCTGGGCACATCGACACTCAATATCAGTCATAGACCTGGAGGCATAGGCAACAGGCTTCCAATCTTCACCCTCTGCTTGTAGCAAGACCGCACCTAGGCCATCTTTGATGCATCCGTTGACACTTTGATTCTTTTTGTTGGGTCAAAGAAGGTGAGTACAGGTGTGGTTGTCAGCACTGTTTTGAGGTTTATCCACTCTTGTTCATGTCTTTCTGTCCATGCGAACTCATTTGTTTTATGTAGCAGGTCTCGCAGACAGGCTGTCTTGGCTGACAAGTTAGGAATGAACTTTCCAATGAAGTTTATCATCCCCATGATGCGTAGCACTCCTTTTTTGTCAGTGGGTTGGGGCATTTTGAGTATGGCGTTTACTTTTTCCATATCTGGCTCTATTCCTTTACCAGATAGATTATCTCCTAGGAAAGTGACTTCCTGGATGCCAAACTAACACTTGGCTTTGTTGAGCTTCAGTCCATTTCGGCATTTGTTCTGTAGCAGTTTAGTCAGTCTCTCATTGTGTTCTTTCAGTGTGGAGCCCCAGATGATGATGTCCTCAACATAGACCCGAACTCCTTCCAGACCTTCAATTATGTGTTCCATCGCTCTATGAAAGATTTCAGATGCAGATATTATCCCAAAAGGCATTCTGAGGAAACAATACCTGCCAAATGGTGTGTTGAAGGTACAGTATTTGGTGCTCTCTTCATCCAGTTTTAGTTGCCAAAATCCTTGTGAGGCATCGAGCTTTGTAAAGTATCTGGCATCTGACATTTCACTGGTGATTTCTTCTCGCTTGGGAATCTGGTAGTGTTCACGTTTTATGTTTGCATTTAAGTCCTTTGGATCCATGCATATTCTTAGATCATTGTTCTTTTTCTTTACACATACCATGGAGGTAACCAGTCTGTTGGCTCTTCGACTTTCCTGATGACTCCTAGTGTGGTCATTCTGTCCAGTTCATTCTTGAGACGGTCACGCAGGGGTGCTGGAACTCTTCGTGGAGCATGTACCACTGGCTGAGCACCCTCCTTTAGCTGGGTCATGTAAGTGAATGGTAGAACTCCAAATCCTTTGAACACATCCTGGAAATTACTCACTACAGAATCCACCAAGTCATCTGGTCTGCTTATGGCACAGTTTATACGGTAGACTCTCTTGACCAGTTCTAAGTCCTCACAAGCTTTGTCACCCAGTAGTGAATCAAGTCTTTCAGCCACAACAGAAAACATGAGATGATGCACTTTGTCTTTGACTGTCACTTTAAGTCTGCATACACCTAAGCTATCTATTTTCTGTCCATTATCGTCCTTCAGTAGTACTGACTTTTTCTGTATTTTGGGCTTTTCTTTCATATTGTTAATGTCACTCATACCGATTAAGTTTGCTTTTGCCCAAGTGTCTAGTTTCCAGGTAACTAATGCTCCATTTACCTGCAGTGGGATCATCCATTTGCCCTCTTTTACTGCATTAACTTTATGTTCAGCATTGTCCATTTCTGAGGGCTGCACATTTTCTGTATCCTTTTTGATATTGTCACATGACACCATTCCTAAAAAAAGTCTCACTTAAATCAGTGTCCTCAATTACATTAACTCGTTGCCCTTTCTTAGTTTTTACTTTTGAAAACATTGTTTGGCAAAGTGATTCTTTCCATTACAGTTGGTGCACATTTTTCCAAACGCTGGGCATTGTCTTAACTGGTGTTTGTAACCACAGCGTTTACAATTACAAATTTCATCCTCCAATTGCTTTTCATTTCTGTTCTGCCCACGTTTCTTCCCCTTGTAGGACACAGCACCGACAGCAGCATTATCACTCATTACAATCGCATCATTGTTGATTTCACTGAAAGTCTTCGCGTGCTTTCGAGCTAGCTCGCTGGCTTGGCATATTTTCACCGCATTTTCCAAATTGAGTTTGGTTTCTCTCAACAGACGTTCCCTGACTATTTTATCATGAATACCAAACACAATCTGGTCACGAATCATGGATGCTTTGAGCTCAGAGAAATTACATGTCTGTGCTTTCAGTTTCAGATCAGTTATAAAGCTATCAAAAGTCTCATTTTGCTGCTGTGTCCAAGAACGGAAGATGTATCTTTCATAGGTCTCATTCTTTTTGGGAGAGCAATGTGCATCAAATTTTTTTAGCACATCTTCTAATTTTTCTCTGTTCTCCTCTGGATTAAATACAAATGTATTAAATACCTCTATCGCCTGTGGGCCTGCAACCGTAAGCAGCAACACTATCTTCCTTGCGTCTGGCTTCATACCGAATCCGATGGCTGCAATGTAGAGTTCGAATTTTTGTTTAAGTGTCTGCCAATTGTAGTCGATATTTCCTGTGAGTTTCAGACGCTCTGGTGGCTTCAAATTCTCCATGTCGCTTTTCACAATTTTCAGCAGATCTTCACCATCCTGGTACCATCTTATGTTCATTAATAAATAGACATTCTTATTATGAACACAGCTAGCTTTTGCTAGACACTTTTATTGAGCACATGTGGACTAGGTACAGTATCTGTAGAGGCATCCATCTTGACTGCCACCTTGTGGGTAACCTAGTGCCTCATGGGTAATGTAGTCTTAATATACATACAGCTGGGTAGTGTAGTCTTATGTACATACAGCTATATACAGCTCTACACAGCTCTACGGCTCCACCTAGTGTCCACTATAGAATGACATGTTATTGATCATTACAGTGACCTCATTGAAACATACAAGATTCTGAAGGGGATTGACAGAGTAGATGCTGAGAGGTTGTTTCCCCTAGCTGGAGTGTCTGGAACTAGGGGGCATTGTCTCAGGATAAAGGGTAACCCATTTAAAACTGAGATGAAGAGGAATTTCTTCACTCAGAGGGTTGTGAATCTTTGGAATTCTCTGCCCCAGAGGGCTGTGAATGCTGAGTTGTTGAGTATATTCCAGGCTGAGATAGATAGATTGTTGGACTCTAGGGGAATTAAGGGATATGGAGATCAGGGGGGAAAGTGGAGTTGAGGTCGATGATCAGCCATGATCTTATTAAATGGCGAAGCAGGCTCGAGGGACCATAAGGCCTACTCCTGCTCTTATTTCTTACGTTCTTATATTCCCCCTCAGCCCACAATCCTTTCTCATTTTCAAGCTACTCATGCTGCATGCACGCATATCTAGCTATCCGCCCCGCACCCCCCCTTACCATAACTCGACTCTTGTGCCTTTCTACTTTCAGATAATCAACAAGCACCCGAGCAGCCTGTCCCGGGACATCATTGAAGAGAGCGAGGGAGGAGAAGAAGAGGAGGATGAAGACACTGCATCACTGAATCTGTCACTCGCAGACACCATCTCAGAGAATTGAGGGTAGCTCGGGGGCCAGCTCCCCGGAGGGCGAGTTGGTGCATGGGTTCTGCTGCACACAACTCAGTTGAGGTCCTCGATGGGGTGGTCTTCAGAAGAAGGGTGATGGGCATGCACACCAAATTGATGGGTGCAATGGCAAGCCTGCCAGACAGCATCTTGGCAATGTCAAGCAGCGCAGAGGAGTCCGCCTCCACATTGCATGGGCCTCTGCGCAGAGCATGGAGCCCAGGATTTCCAGCCTGGAAATGATGGTGGACTCCCAAACATAGAAATATAGAAATATAGAAGATAGGAGCAGGAGTTGGCCATTTGGCCCCTCGAGCCTGCTCCGCCATTTAATGAGATCATGTCTAATCATCCAAATTCAGTGCCCTGTCCCTGCTTTCTCCCCGTATCCCTTGATCCCTTTAGCCATAAGAAATATATTTAACTCCTTCTTGAATATATTTAATGAATTGGCCTCAACTGCCCTGTGTGGTAGAGAATTCCACAGGTTCACCACTCTCTGGGTGAAGAAATTCCTCCTCATCTCTGTCCTAAATGGCTTACCCCTTATCTTTAGACTGTGACCCCTGGTTCTGGACTCCCCCGCCATCGGGAACATCCTTCCTGCATCTAGTCTGTCTAGTCCGTGTCAACCCAGAAATGATGATGCTCATAATGGGCAATGTCGCAGCTGCCTTTGCAGCACAGGCGGAAGTGGGCCAACGTCTTGGTGCTGCAGCGGAAGCTCAGACTGCTCTCATACAGTCTCTGCTTGGTGCCAGCCAAGCTCAGACCACTGTCATGCAGTCTCAGCGTGATGCCACCCGAGCTCTGACTGATGCCATCGTGGCTGGGTTTACCACTGTCGACCGGGGCTTGCAGGGTGTCGCAGCAGGCTAGCAATTTTTGCTCCAACAGATTGCTAGGAATGCTGAGGCATCACCGCAGGGGATTGGCAGTGCGTCAGTGGAGCAGAACCCTGCTGTCCTCTCTCAAGATGACAGTATTCCTGTTCCCACCTCTGCCACCCCACCATTGGCCAGCCAGCCCAGAATGCTGCCGCCCATGACAAAGTGGTGCAGTCTACATAAGAACATAAGAATTAGGAGCTGGAGTAGGCCATACGGCCCCTCGAGCCCACTTTGCCATTCAGTAAGATCATGGCTGATCTTTGACCTCTACTCCATTTTCCCGCCCGATCCCCATATCCCTTGATTCCCCTACAGTCCAAAAATCTATCTATCTCAGCCTTGAAAAGACTCAACAGCTGCGATTTTCCCAGCCCCGAGGAGGCGGGTTTGGAGGCGGGACAGTTGGCAAAATTGCAAATATTGAGAGCGGGTTCGGAACGCAACTCCAACCTGCCTCCGTGCAATTTTGCCGGAGGCGGGTTTGATGGGTGCGATTTTGTCCCGCGTCCATCAGTCAGGAGAGGCAGTTAAGATCCTTAAATAGCAGTTAAAGGCCTCTATAATCCTATTTTGACAGGCCTTTGTTATTTTGCCACATTTTCTGCATGTTGCATGACCCTCCTAAACCAAGCTAGCTAATCCTGGTGGGGTGACACGTGGGTGGCCTCCACACAGCTGCAGCTCCACCATTAAAACGGAGCTTTCATCAGGGAATAGTTGCAGGTGGCAGAACTTTTGTTCCACAGGTCTTTAAATACTTTTAGCAGGTCTACCAAAGTCGGAAGTGCTGCAGCTTCTACCTCTCAACTGTAGGACCTCCTTGGAAGACCCTCTCCCGACTTGAACTGAGCGCTTCCCCAGCGGAGGTATCTGCCAGCAGCAGGGGAACCATTTATTTCCTTTCACCATGGACCTCAGATTCGGATGAGGAGCAGCCACTACAGCAGCAGAACCAGGCAGCTCAGCTCACCCACCTGATGCTGCACAGGGCAGAAGACGCCAGCGCATGGAAGCACGTCGCTGCAGGAGATACCCCCCTCTCAGGGTTTACAGACAGAGGATGAGCTACCAGAATGTGACTGAGCTGCAGTGCCAAAGGAGGCTGAGACTTTCGCGAGAGGTTGTCGGAGACATCTGCGCACTGCTGCACCAACATCTGGAGCACAGAGGAGCAGGTGGACACCTCTTACCAGTGGCTGTCGAAGTCACCACTGCACTCAACTTTTTTGCCTCAGCCTCCTTCCAGGGATCATCAGCAGACATCAGTGGCATCTCCCAGTCGGCCACCCACTGTTGCATCATGCAGGTTACCGATGCCCTTTTCACAAAGGCCCACAATTACATCCACTTCTCAAGGGATCAAGCAAGTATAACCACACATTCAGTTGGCTTTGCAAATATGGCAAGCTTCCCAATGGTGCAGGGCATCATAGACTGCACACATGTGGCCCAGCTATCTTTGTCAACCACAAGGGCTTCCACTCCCTTAACGTACAACTGGTGTGTAACCACAAGAAGGAGATTTTGCATGTTTGCGCCAAGTTCTGTGGTAGTTGCCATGACTTTTTTATCCTGTGGAACACTAGTGTTGCTCCGCTCTTCAATCCGCCAAACCAACTTAACGGATGGCTCCTTGGTGACAAGGGCTACCCCCTGAAGAAATGGTTAATGCCACCAATCAGAAGGTCAGCTAATGAGACTGAGGAGCGCTACAATGCCAGCCACATTTTGACCAGGTCCATCATCGAGCAAACCATTGGCTTGCTGAAGATGCAATTCCGATGCCTTGACAGATCAGGTGGAGCCCTGCCGTATTCAGCAGCCAGGGACTCCAGAATGGTCGTGGTCTGCTGTGCACTGCACAACATGGCACAGGGAGTTTGGGTATATTGCAGCCAATGAATCCACTATCTCTGCAGACACTTCTTTTCAGACCCTGGGATGCAGGCCATCTGGTCCAGGGGACTTGTCGTCTTTTAGCCCACTTTTACTCTCTTCGTATTCTCCCTTGTCATTCTCACCCCTGCTGTCTATGTACTTAGTGTATGCTTCTTTCCCTACTCTCATTTTTTCCCTTATGTCTTTATTCATTCATGGTGTCTCATTAGTGTTTATCTTGTTCTTGCTTTTTAGCTGAATATACTTTTCCTGGACTCTGTTGAACACCATTTTAAATGTTTCCCATTGCTTTTCTACATCATTCTTTGCCAATATTGTTGTCCATTTTATTTTCCCTAAGTTCTATTCTCAGCCCCTTGAAATCAAATTTTCTCTGATCTATTACCCTGGTTTTCATCATACTTATGTCTTTCTCAATTATTAGAAACATAGAAACATAGAAGATAGAAGCAGGAGTAGGCCATTTGGCCCCTTGAGCCTGCTCCGCCATTCGATGTGATCATGGCTGATCATCCAAACTCAGTACCCCGTACCTGCCTTCTCCCCATATCCCTTGATACCTTTAGCTCTAAGAAATATATCTAACTCCTTCTTGAATATATTTAAAGACTTGGCCTCAACCACCTTCTATGGTAGAGAATTCCACAGGTTCACCACTCTCTGGGTGAAGAAATTCTTCCTCATCTCTATCCTAAATGGCTTGCCCCATATCCTTAGACTATGACCCCTGGTTCTGGACTCTCCGACCATTGGGAACATTCTACCTGCATCTAGTTTGTCCAGACCTGTCAGAATTTTATAAGTTTCGATGAGATCCCCTCTCATTCTTCTAAACTCCGGTGAGTATAAGCCCAATTGACCCAATCTCTCCTCATACATCAATCCTGCCATCCCAGGGATCAGCCTTGTGAATCTTCGCTGAACTCCTTCCATGGCAAGAACACCCTTCCTCAGATAAGGCGACCAAAACTGCACACAGTACTCAAGGTGTGGTCTCACCAAGGCCCTGTACAACTGCAGCAGGACATCCTTGCTCCTGTACTCAAACCCTTTCGCTATGAAGGCCAACATACCATTTGCCTTCTTCACCACCTGCTGCACCTGCATGCTTACCTTCAGCGACTGGTGCACAAGGACACCCAGGTCTCGTTGCACTTCCCCTTCTCCCAATCTATTGCCATTCAGATAATAGTCTACCTTTCTGTTTTTGACACCAAAGTGGATAACCTCGCATTTATCCACGTTATCTTAAAGCGTACTACATTATGGTCACTATTGCCTAGATGTTCTCCTACTTTTACTTCTCTTATCTATTCTGGTTCATTCCCATTACAAGATCCAGTAGTGAATCCTCCCTTGTTGGACTTCTTACATATTGGGGTAGAAAGGAGTCCTGTACCTTTTGTAGGAACTCCATTCCCTTAACCCCTTTACCTACCTCTTCTGGTCAATTAATATCGGAGTAGTTGAAATCCCCCATAATTATGACTCTATTTTTTACTGATTTCCCTAATTTGTTGGCATATTTCTTCCTCCATCTCCCTTTCACTATTAAGTGGTCTGTAGACTACCCCATTAGTGTGATTGATCCTTCATCTTATATCTCTGTCCACCTGGATTCTATTTCTGTCTTACTGATTGCTGCGTCACTTTTTTCTACTGCCATGATGTTATCCCTAATAAGTACAGCTACTCCAACTCCCCCTTTCCCCTCTCTATCTTTTCTAAATATGTTATACCCTGCAATGTTTAATTCCCATTCCTGATTTTTCTGTAGCTATGTCTCAGTAATTCTTACTATATCTGTTTCTTCACAATGTAATATTGCCTCCAGTTCCCCTGTTCTATTATGGATGCTGTATGCATTGCTGTACAGGCAGTTTTACTCATTTTTAATTGTAGTTCCTCTCATTTTATTTTTAACCATCTTTTTACACTCCTGTTCTATAACTCCATTGCCACCTATGTCCTCTCTTAGTTTAGTTTTTCCTATGTTCTCCTTTTCTGTTTAGTTTATATTTAGGCTGGTTTCATTTCATGTAGATTCCTCCCCCCATCTTACTAATTTAAAGCCTTTGCCACCTCCTTATTTAGCCTTCTGCTAGGACACGGGTCCCATTCCGGTGATGTCAGGAAGCACTTCTTCACACAAAGGAACGTGGAAAACTGGAATTCTCACCCTCAAAAGCTGTTGAGGCTAGGTCAATTGAAAATCTGAAAACTGAGATTGTTAGATTTTTGTGAGTCAAAGGTATTAAGGGTCAAGGAACCAAGGTGGGTAGATGAATTTAAGATACAGATCAGTCATGATCTAATTGAATGGCGGAACAGGCTCAAGGGGCTGAGTAGCCTACTCCTGTTCCTATGTTCCTATGACTCATGACGCTAGCATCATGTGTACAGAAGTGTGTGGTCCTCTGACAGATGTATTCTGAGGAAACAGGTTGTTTGTAACAGCATGAAGCACAACACTGAAACGAAAGTTTATCAGAATCCCAAGATTTGAATGTTGAGCAAGTGGCACACATACAAAATGCTGGCTTGATAGCTGCATATTGTATTCTATAGCAATACATGAAATTTTGCATTGGTGTGGATAGTGACGAAGGGGCACTTAAAAATTCATGCTAGTAAATGATTTATGTGTCATTAGCCCATATGATTTTATTTACTTTTTAACACCAAGTATAGTTTTTAAGTTTAACTTTAAGAAAGTTTTTTTTTAACAAACAGAAAAATTTTACACTGGTTTTTACACTGATATAGCAATGGTCTATATTCTCAGCATCACAGCTGTTTGGGATAGGCTGCAATGACCTGTCTACAGATTTAACATTTAGTATTTTTCATACATGAGTATGCTCATAATACAACATTTACAGAAGGATACATTGAAAGTTTAATTGTACATATTTTACAGTAATGTAGCATGCTTCAGCTCCAAGGCCGACGCTGGGTGGGGTCAGCACATCCAGACACGGAGGAGCTATTTCAACCCATCCAGGTTGTTTTTGAGTTGGGCCATTTTTTCTGCAAGGCTGGTAACAAGTGCTGCTCTGTGTTCCTATTGGCATTAGCTCATACCGAGGGCATTTACTAAGAATGGGAATTTGGTGCAGTGAAGAAGGAGGTGCTAAGTAGACTAGCTGATATTATACACAAGTAATATAAACGTTAAAGTAAAACATGCTAACTAAACCTTAAAAGGGCAGCACAGGAAGGGACAGTGATGTGTCATTCCTACAAGATGTGGGAATTTCAAGCATCAGGAGATTACCCCGGCAAATACGTCTGTGGGAAGTGTCACCAACTCACATGGTTGAAGCTCAAAATATAAGAACTCGAGAAGGAGATGGAAACAATCCAACACATCAGGGAGGGAGAGCAATTTTTGGAGCAAGAGATTGACAGGGTAACCGCACCGATGAGAGAGAGGGAGTAGACAGTGGAGGAAGAAAGCTAGGTGACTATCCAAGGCACAGAGGAAGGTTAGAACAGGCGTGTCCAATGAAACTTACCTTCTCAAACAGATTTGAAGCTCTAGCTCCTGTGGGGAAAATGAGCACTCCCTGGGCTGGGCCATCAAATAAATATCAGTGCCACCAACAAATAAGTAAAGAGTGGAGGGAAGATTGGTAACACAGCTATAAATGGAGTACTGATAGGAGATTCATTAGTTAGAGGGGCTAACACAATCTTTTGCACTCCAGGAACTTTGTTGCCTCTCAGGTTCTAGTTTAGGAGTAGGACTTCATGGGTGGTAATCCCAAGATTACTTCCCCAGCTATGTGCTACAATAGGGAAGCACAGGAAGATTACAGAAATCAATGTAAGGCAAAAGGTGGTGGTGGGGGAGGGGGAGGTGTAAGAATAAGCCATTTGCTGTAAGAATTTGCTATAACTTGACCAAACTTTAAAAGTTGACCAAATTTAATATCCCAGCATGCTTCGGGAGGCTGAGAGATTGGTTCCTGTGGGAACTTTGTACGAAAGCTGTTAATCAGATATAGAAATGACAGACCCTGAGCAGGACCAAATGGTTGGGCGTTTCAAAGACAGGAACATCTTCATGCAAGTAGTGTGAAGGGCTTTGGGGCCCACCGATAAGAATAGGAAAACAACTGTTGACCATTTGTCACACAGTTTGGGACACATATGCCTTGAGGAGCCTGCCCAGGTTTTTAGGGTATAATTGCTGCTGTTTTAAGAGACTCAGGGTTGCTGCAGTTGGGGGAGGCGATCTGGTCAGTTGCCAGAAATCATATGCCTAGTCACTGCCGAATTGACCACTCGCTGGTGTTAGTACCTATGCAGTGTTGGCTTATTATCACTTGATCTTCAAGTAAGGGAATAAACCTGTGTATGCTTAGATATAATCAGGAGTATTATATGCAACAGTTTTGTGTGAGCTCACTTGTAACCTCTAGCAGAATTTAAGTAAAAAGAAAGTTATTCTTGAACCCTTGTGTTTTATGTTGTCTGAAGTTTGGAAACTGTTGGATGTGTTAAAGGACAAGGGTGAATTTAAATGCCTTACAAAGGGGGAAAAACTGGACTCGGTGGCACCTGTTTTTTGGGTGCTATGAGGCTTATTATGGTCCTAAAATAATGCTCACATACACACTTGTAAGGTTCGCAAATTCTGCAGATTCCCTCAAACCAAGAAGATTATCCCAAAAGAAGAGATTGTTGGACTGTTTTAAAGAATGTTGGGCCAAAAAGGGGCGCTTAAAGTTAAAACCCCAGGAATTTGGTTATTTTAAAAGTGCATGTCCAGGCCTGTGGAAGGCTGTGACAAAGGGGTTGGGATGGGTCTCTGTAAAACAAGCAGTTTGGGTATTGGCATAGGCCAAACTGTCTGGGAATGTTCTGGACTGTCTCAGTCATTTTTACATAATGACAATAGGCCTACGACAGAGCAGTTCCCGCCAAAATTACAGAGCCATGAAGAGTATTCATAATGCAGTACATGCCACTGACCAACAAAAGGGACCCTGGCCCCAGCAGGAGAAGACAAAACTTACTAATCGGACCAAAGATTAAACAGTCATTTAAAACAAATTTAGGTTTCGATGGACCATCCCGAACCTAATTTACACCAATTAAATCAATTAAAATAGATGGGACCAGCTCGAAACCCGTTAAAGAATTTCAAAACTATTAATGTTAACGAGCCCACCAAAATTGACAATGGGCCAGAGAAGATTTGGCGGGCAGATAAGCAAGGCCTCAAATGGTATAATTGGGGCCTGCCTTTTCAGTTGAAAGTAATCAATCAACGGGAGGACAACAGAAGGAGAACAGAAGGAAAGGAGAGAGGAATCGCGGCAACCAGGGGCCCCAAGAAACAAACAACCAAAAATATTACCAGCAACTAGGTAATATTGGGCCACCGCGACTAACAAGAAGCCAACCTGGAAGAAACCGAAGATCTGCAAGTTTGTTTCCAGTCTACAAGCTATTCTGACTTACCCCTGGGTAAGATTTGATAAAAAGACTCTAAACCCTATTGCTGACCAAAGGAAATTGGGTACATACCCGATAGATCCAATATGCACCGGACCGCATCAACAGACACGCGAGGACTGTAAAAGCAATGCAGGTGAAGTCTTCTACTGCATCTGGGGTACGGCAGGCCCCAACCACCACACCTAGAGAACCTCGAAATCACGAACCTCTACAATTGTCAAGAAAGTCATTTGGTGAGCATTTTCCCTGGTCCTCTGGAGTCCAACTTAATTAGTGTAGTGGGATTGGGAGGGGTGAAGTATTTATCTATTGTTATTCTCTCTCATATATTCCAAAGTGGTCCCCCTTTTAGAGTGATAAGATTGTTGTGTTGTGTATATTTTCCTGTCTCAAATAAAATCCAAGTTCTTTTCACCAACTCAGTTGTCTGTTGCAATTTCATTACAACCCCCAAATAAGTCCAAAGTCTAGAACCAAGGGAGTGGGAGCGATTCGAACCGTTCAGGAGTCAGAGGCAAAGCTGACCCCAAACACCACCCCTTACAGAAATCACGACCGCGGCAGGACTTGGCAAAAGGGATGTAATGCAATAGACCCTGTGTTTGATGAAAGAACGAAGATGGAAGAGATTTTCCTCTTATGTGTTTGAGAAGGTGAATATCACCAAGAAATGGGTGACCAGTCTGTTGCGCGCTGAGCATCCCATGGACGTTGCAGCCAAATGGACTGAGAGCAAGGATCATAAAAAGTCGGTGGAGAAGACCATCTGGTTGGTCTGCGCCCTGCGACAGATCCAGCTTTTAGATCAGCACATTAAAATGTTAACAGAAGAGCTGCAGGAGGCAGCCAAACTGTCTCAAGCAAGAGCTATAGCAGGGGAGGAATTACTGCAGGAATTACAGGCCCAAAGTCAGGAGAAGTTACAGCTAGCAGAGAAACACAGGAACAGACATGAGTATTTTCGGTGTCAAGTCACCAAGGCAAAAAGCAACGAGTTAGTGTTAAGAGAGGAGAACGCTCGCCTAACCAGACAGTTAAAGGAACAGGAAGAGAGGTTAAGAGATGTGCAGGCAGCTTATAAGGTAGCAAGCACTAGGGTTTTTGAAGCGGGAGATCACGGCACCTGCCAAAAGCAGATTGACAGTTTAAAACTTGCTCTGTCCAGGGCAAAAGGCATGGTATGCCTAGTGAACCTGGGTGCGGCCCGGGTGGACCTGGAAGTAGATGGGGAAACTGTTCAGATGTCACCTGTGGAGCCGGGGAACAACCCGATTGGGCAGCAGGAGGGACAAGCAATCTGTAGGGAGGGCAGGGAGGAGTGCACACCACCACCACCTGTGGCGCCGGGTTTTGACTCGGTTTGGCAGCAGGCAGCAGGGGGCAAGCCAATGCAGGAAAGGTCGGAGCCGGGGCTGATGTTCCCGGCTCGGCAGCAAAGTTTGGTCCGCCCGGCGGTGGTGGGGGCCAGGGGTCCCTTGAAAGCCAATTTGTGATTCCACACGGTACCCAACAGCTTAGGGCTATGGTAAGCCACCTGAACAAACTCGCCCACAAGGGAGACCCCTCAGTCCACTTCATGGAAGTGGAACAAGCAGCAGGCATCAACGAGTGCGACGACTCTGAGATGGCCAAAATGCTCCTGTTCTCTTTGGATGGCAAGCTGTACCAGTCCCTCTCTGCTGAGAGTAAGAAGGGAAAGGGCGGGTATGCTGCCATCCGGGAGCAAGTTCTGGAGGCAATGGGGATGAACGATGGTAGTCCTTTCTCCCAGGTGGAGAAGACTACACAGTTAGCAGGGAAGACCCCACAGGCTTTCGCAGACAGGCTGTGGCCTGTGTATAAGAGTAGCTGTAATGGGCATCTCGACCGGGCTAACTTGAACCAGGACGAGCTGGCCCACTGGCTCCGAAGTCTGGTGGCAAACAGCTTGCCACAGATCAGGGCCAAGGCCGAGCGATGGTTTGACCCAAAGGGCCCCCAAGTCACCGAGGAGACAGTGGTCAGACAACTGACCCTGGCTTACCGCAACAGTAGAGGGGAAGAAGAACCACAGATGAAAGGAAATGTTCACGAATTAAAACCTAGCCAAAGTAACAAGGAATGGCACCAGGAAGGGGGTAGCCCTTCCGATATGAGGCATAACTGCTTCGGGTGCGGGAAAAGTGGGCATTGGAGAAGGGACTGTAGAAATCCTTGGAAGGAGAGTGTGGGGAAAAACTCCCCAGCTCCTGCCCCAAAGACAGAAACACCGACCTCTCCCCCCACAGTTGATTCATTAGTAGCTGCACTTTGAGTTTTGTTGGATGGCCCAGGGAAGTTAGCCACAGCCACAGGTGTTTTAACTCCATCTGCCCCACCTAACACAGGCTTATGACTAGAGCCAGCGCGGCCTGTCTACCTGTGTCCCCTTGAGTACGATGTATGGAAGAGACCGCTTGTTAAGATGGAGGTGGAAAATGTGAAAGGGACCTAACTGTTGGACACAGGAGCATCGAGCACCATAGTCTACTCAGATAACCTCGCCGCCTCACCTCTGTCTAATAGGGTCCCGTACAGCTTAGTGGGGTTTACAGGTAACGAGCAGTTCTCTATCCTGCTGTCAATTCATTTAGGAGCACTCCACACCAAGTGGACTTGTGTTTTAATGAAGTGGGAGCAGGAAGGGAAAGGGATCCTGGGGGCTGATTTTATTATAGGCCACAGGATTCTAGTGGATCTTAGGAACCATTGTCTGTGGGGAGCATGCACCGGCAAGGAAAGTGAAGTGGCAGTTATCCCAGAGAAACAGGGCAAGGGGACCTGGTGTACCCTAAAACTAAAGGAGGGTTACGACCTCGAACTAATGGTCAGTAACACTCCAGTGGAGTACCAGGCATTTGTGCGAGTACACCTCGGCGCATTTGCCACTCACAAGCATGATTGTGTGAGGGTGAATGGGGTTGAGGTTAGTGTAGACGGGGACCTCATGACCCGACCACAAAAGGAGTATAATTTCCCAAAAGAGGCGGAGGCAGACATGGAAACGGTAATGACCTCTCTGGTCAAACAGGGGGTATTGAGACCGATAGCCACCCACGTAAACTCTCCACTGTGGCCGGTTAGAAAACCAGACAACTCCTGGAGACCCACAGTGGACTATCGGGTACTCAATCGAAACATCCCCGCCTGTGCACCCACGGCCGCAGCTGTCGCCGACCTCATTGGAAGTATTCCAGCCTCCGTGACCACCTTCACGGTGCTGGATATTTCCAACAGATTTTGGTCCATCCCTCTACGGAGAGAGAACCAGTACAAGTTCGCCTTCACGTTTAAAGGCCAACAGTACACCTGGAACTGCCTACCACAGGGTTTCCACAATAGCCCCAGTATTTTCCACCAGTGTATGGCAGATAGTTTAAAGGGCTTCAGTTAGTTCAGTATGTGGATGACCTGCTCCTATTCACCGATGAAGGAGAGGAACATGGTCCACTACTGGCTGAACTGCTGGAGTTGCTCAGGCAAGAAGGTTTTAAAGTAAACCCCAAGAAAGTACAGATCAGCCAACAGGAAGTAAAATTCCTAGGGCTGGCTGTGCGCGCAGGGGAAAGGGCCATCGATAAAGCCAGCAGGGAAGCAGTGCAGGAGTTACCAGTCCCCAATACAGTGACAGGAGTGAGATCTTTTCTAGGGCTAACCGGGTACTGCAGAGATTTTATTGAGGATTACGCAGCCACAGCAGCCCCTCTGCTCCGACTCCTACACAATGGAGTGGAGTGTGGGTTTGGGATGAGGGTTGCGAGGCAGCATTTGTGAAACTCAAGCAAAATCTGCAGACCCCGCCGGCTCTAGGGGCCATTGATGGGGAAAAAGAGTTCTTCTTGGAGGTAGCAGCCAGCGGGAACAGTCTGAGTGCAGTGCTGCTCCAGGAGCTGCACGGTCAGCTGAGACCGGTGGTATACTGCTCCAGGATACTCACAGAGGAGGAAAAGGGATATTCCAACTGTGAGAGGCACCTCCTTGCCACTCACTGGGCTCTGAAAAGATCATTGATCTCCACAGGCACCCCGCCCATCACGCTCCTCACCCATCACCTGACCACCCAAATGCTCCTAGATGGGAGAATTAAAGATGGGACAGTGAGCAGTGCCCACATTGCTCACTGGACCCTGCTTCTATCCCAGATAGACCTGAGGGTGAAAGGTCTCTGCGAGCTGAAGCTCGCAGCCAACATGATTTACCCAGGGACAGCCCACCAGTGTTCCATTGAAGGAGTATGGGAAGTCAACATAGGTTTTCGGGCCGGGATAAACCCCACAGGCCGCAAAATCTATGTTGACGGTTCGAGCACAGTATCTGCTGGGGAACGACTCACAGGGTGTGGAGTTTATGACCCAGGGGCAGACATTGCCCTGGCAATTAAACTCCCCAGCACCATGAGCGCCCAGCAGGCTGAACTGTCCGCGGTAGTGTACGTGTTTACACACCCAGAGAAATTCCCTACCCCATACACAATTTGCTCGGACAACATGTTCACATGCAATTCGTGTACGGAATACCTGGCCATCTGGTCCGGTCATGGATACACCACCCCGGACGGGAGACCCCTGGCAATCAAGCCTCTGCTGGACAAAATCATGACAGCCGTAGGGGAGGAAGGGAAGGTCTATATCCATAAGGTTAAAGCCCATTCGAAGACAGAACCCATGCGGGAGGGCAACCAAAATGCCGATGAATTGGCCAAGCAGGGAGCCAGGGAAGGAGAGTTTGGGGACACCTACCAGACAGGTTTGGTAGCCACAATCCGGGACAAGGGAGGTACACAAGGGGTAGCCTTGGGCCTGGACCTAAAGCAGGCCCAGGTACAGGATCCTGTCCTCAGAGCCGTCCTGAACTCGCTCACAAAAGGGGAGAAAGTAGAGGGCCCGTACGGTACAGCAGCCATCACCGTCAAGGAAGGCATGCTGTTCAGGGGGGAGCAATGGGTAGTGCCGCAGCAGCACCAAAGGGAATTCCTCCAGCTGGCCCATGAGGGTCCAGGAGCGGGGCATCCCAGTTCTGTGGTCCACAAGTTCTGTGCCAGCTGTCTGGTGTGTGCTGCCAATAACCCTGACCCCCAGAAAAGGAAGGTATCTTTGGGACATACCAGGAGGGTAGAAGGACCGTGGCAGTCAGTCCAGATCGATTACATCGGGCCCCTACCCACCGCCCAGGGAGGCTACATGTACTGCCTAGCCCTGGTGGATGTGTTTTCAAAGTGGGTGGAAGCTTTTCCCTGCCGAACAGCTATCACATTGGGTACAGCTAAGATCCTGGTCAGGGAAGCGTTCTCACGATGGGGATTCCCACAGTACGTGGAGTTCGACCAAGGGAGTCACTTTACCGGACAGGTCATGCAAGAGACCCTCATGATACTCGGCATCGAGGGGAAATGGCACGTCACCTACAACCCACAGTCATCGGGTCCTGTGGAGCGTTTAAGTCGCACTATAGAAGAAAGGCTGCGCAAGGAGATGGGAAATTCAACCAAGAAGTATGTAGAAGTCCTCCCGTTGGTCCTAATGGGGATCCGAGCCAGCCAGTCAAAAAGCACAGGGTATTCTCCACACGAGCTCATGACTGGCAGGGTTATACGGACCCCCACCCATGTGCTAGCTCACGGAAGGTCAGCTCAGAGAGTTGAACTGGGACAGCTTCGTCACGAAACTGTTTGAACACCTTAAACAGATTCACTGGCAGGCTGCTAGCAACATGGGAAATCAGCACCGGAGTAACCGATTGCTGCTAGAACCCAACAGGCACCACGAGTGGGAGATAGGGGATCAGGTCATGGTGAGGAACTTTGCCCGGTTGGGAAGTTTTGAACCATTGTATATGGGGCCGTACAGCATTGTGGATAAGGCAAGCCCCATGGTCTATGCCATAAAGATACCCCGCTGCAAAAAGTGGTTCCACATTAATCAGTGCAAGCTGTTCAAAACTGAGAGTGGGGAACGGCCAGCAAGGGCGAACTGTGTTAAAACTAGAGATCATCAGCCTGCAGCTGTGACAGACTCACAGACCACAAATGTGGGGGCAGTGACATGTGTGACTGGAGAGGACCTCCCACCAATTAAGTGGGACTCAGGTACACCCCCAGGAGCCAGAGCCTTAAGAAGGTTTCCTCGCATACCACAGCCTAAACTACCGTGGTCACCCGAGTATCAATTGAAACGGTCCAGCCCCAGGAGAGCCCTTAACAGAAAGGGAAAAACCAAGGTCAGGGACCAGTCTATGAACACAGATCCCCAGCCTACAGCCTCCAAAGGTGAATGACTCACAGGAGAGTTAGCGTTGGGCAGAGAGAGAGAGAGAAGGGTCCCCAGCCTGCGGCACCAGGCTGCAGGGAACCCACAGGACAGGATAGGGACTTGGCGGCAACACAGAAAGGGGGTAGTGTGCTGCAGCACAGGAGGGCACACTCCTCTGGTCAGTTGGGAAATGGAAAAACCCCCAGTTCTTTTAAGAAGGACACTCCGGGTCGGGTGGCGCAGGTCACCTTACGCCCAGGCATACAAGCTGCCCAGATTCCATAAAAGGCAGAGGCCTAACAGGAATTAGCCTGGCCGCCCGGAGACGGGCGGCGGATGTATATAGCTTTTAGTTTAAGAGTGTTTCATTTTTCTTAGGTTTTGGAATTATTGTTGTTTAATTTTAGTTTATGATAAGTTTAATGTTATGTATTGTGTGTTCTCCTCCCACCTGTGGTGGCGCTGTCACAGGAGATAAATGGTTGGGTATTCTCTCGGTTAAGTTTAGCTCTCTTTGTTCGGAACTTCCCAGAACTTCCTTTCCTTCCAATAAAGCACTTCATGTTTGAATCTCTGAGTCCTGAGTCCTAAATTGTGTCTAGGTAGAAAGGTACCGACACAACAAGTGGCAACAAGGAGCGGATGAATCTGTGTACGTTACGGGTGCAGTGAGTAAACAGAAAATTTAATTTGAAACGTGAGATGGCTACTATATTAGGAAACATCGGTGATTTTGATGAAAATGTGGAGCAATGGAGCGCATATACGGAACGTTTTGACTATTTTGTATTGGCGAATGCGGTGGCAAATGAAAAGGTCGTGCCTACCTTTTTAAGTGTAATCGGGCCGAAGACTTTCAATTTACTTCGCAGCCTCGTGCAGCCAGATAAGTGTAAGATTCGCGAAATTTTCATAAATAATCACGCAGGAAATTAGGGTTAATAAAGCAGCTTTATTGACCAAAAGAAGCTTGTACAGAGAAACATTTGATAAAAGGGCACACAAAATGGCCGCCAGACCTCGTGACCAGCTTCTGGGACCATTTGAATTTCTGTTACTGCAAGCCAGACAGGCTTGTGGATGAAGGACATTAAAGCCCGCGAAAACCAGTTTCGGGAAACCGAAACTCATGGAACTGAGTATACATATGGATTAGATTATAAGTACAGGACAGATTTGGGTAGCAGGATGAGACCCATCAAGAAATGGGCGGACAATTGAATGAACACTTTAACCCATTTACTGTACAAAGAGAAGCCGTTTAACAGCCATCAAGGGCAATCTCCAGACCGATCAATATACAAGCCGAGTTACGGTGACAAAGCAAAGACATTATCGGCCCAGGAAGGCCAGTTAAGCTATCACCGACTCCCGTTATGAAGACAAAACACCCCTGCAGAGAGTTCTGCCCGCCAAAATTATTACAAAGACAGGACTATGATTTGGCGGGAGATAAGAATGTTCCAAAAGGGTATAACTGTGGATTGAAAAAGTCCATCAGGGCTTCACTTCTTGAACGCTTCAGAAACGCTTCAGGACAGACTCTTCGGTTAGACAGCACTTCGGTTGCGGTACGTGTTTGGTGTTCGGGCAGGCAAGGCCCGGCCACGACGGGAAGACGACGAGGGTGGCCCGGGTACTTTTGTCGGGAGATCATCGACGAACCAGGAGACCAGAGCAAGCAAGAGAAACCCCCTACAGAGATGGCGACCGCGGCAGGACCTTGGCAGCGGGAATGTAGTGTTTTAGATCAAGGTCTGAATAAACGAAATGTGATGGATGAGAGAATAGCGGATTATCTTTTTGGGAAGGTAAACCTTACAAAACAGTGGATATCCGACCTATTAAGGGATAGGCGCCCGCTAGACGCAGCCATCAAGTGGACAGGAAGCAAAGAGCACAAAAGATCTGTAGAAAAAGCGGTCTGGCTGATGTGCTACAAGAAGCAAGTCCAGCTTTTGAACCAAGTCGTGGTAGCACAGACGGCCCAGATCAAAGGGTTACTAGCAGAAGTAGAGGAAAAGGTTGCGGGAGGAAAGAAACTGATTGCATCGCTCAACGTGCTGAATCAGGAACGCCAATCCGTAACCCATCGCCATGAGACCAAGATAGATTACTTGGAGTGTCAGGTCATTGAGGCCAAGGCCAGTGAAGGTAGAATAAGGGACAGGTGTTTCCGCCTAGCTCAGCAGGTCGAGGCACAGGAGGAAAGTATTCTGGGAGCTAGGGCAGCTTACAAGATGGCCATCGAGGATAGGTCTGAGAACGCCAACCATAGCACTTGCCAAAGGGAGCTAGAGGACCTGAGAACGGCCCTAGCGAAGGCAAACGGCTTGATGTGTCTCATAAACCCACCAGCGAGCCAGCTACAGTTAGCCAGGGAATCCAAAAGACCGATTCCGCAAGAGGCAGTTGTGGTACCAACCACCATCCCCTCGGCACCTCCCAGCTATAGTGAGTCTTGGGATGAGGGGAAGGAAACGGTGAAGTTAGACGAAGAGATTCCGGAGGTAGAGCAACCCCAGGTAGTAGGGTCGAAGCCGGTACCGCTGTGTCCCTTTCGACACCGGAGGCTCGGTTTTCGGACAACGTAGATGGCGAGGACGGACCCCTCGTGAATCAGATCATAATGCCCCACAGCGCACAACAGCTAAGGGCAATGATAAGCCACATCCCAAAACTCTCCGAGTCAGGAGATCCCTTCGTCCATTTTAGGGACGTGGAGCAGACCGCAGCAGTTAATGACTGCGACGGGAGAGAGCAGTGCAAAATGCTGCTGTTCTCCCTGGACAGCTCGATACTCCAGTGTCTCTCTGACGAGAGCAAGAGAGGGCACGGGGAGCATGAGAACTTACGGGACGAGGTCCTGCAGGTTATAGGGGAAGATGACGGAAATCCGTTCCTCCGATTGGGTAGGACGGTACAGCGAGAGGGAGAGCCCCCACGGGTTTTCGCCGGCAGGTTGTGGTCAGTGTATCAGCGCAGCTGCCCGGGCGGGCCGCCCCGGGACGGGCTGGACGCTGGTCAAAAGGCTCATTGGCTCCGGTGCCTGGTCACAAATTGCTTGCCACAGGTGAGGGAGCAGGCCAAAACATGGTTTGACCCCAATAACCCCCGCTCCACGGAAGAGATAGTGCTTGATCAGCTCACAATAGGTTACAGGAACAGCAGGAGTAAGGAAGTGCCTCCCCCGAAGGGAAAGGTGCATGAGTTGAGGCCTGCAGCTCCTGTTAAAAAGGAATGGCATCAGGAGGGGAATCGCCCTCCCCAAGCCAAAAGTAATTGTTACGGGTGTGGGAAGGAAGGTCACTGGCGCCGGGACTGTAAACATCCTTGGAAGGATTCAAAGGGAAAAGCTCCCTCAGCCCCAGCCCAGACGCCCATCCGGGAGAAAGGAGCCGATGTGTCGATCCATCCCGATGCGATCGAGTCAGTTTTAGAGGCAATGCGGTCTCTAATGACCTCGCAGGGGAAGGTGGCAGTCGCCAACGGCCCTGTTGCTCCCCCAGCCCAAACCGCAGAGCCCAAATGACTAAAGCCCGTGCAGCCCGTCTACCTGTGTCCGCTCCGGTATGACGCATGGAGAAGACCCCTTGTGGAGATGGAGGTAGAGAAGGAAAAGGGTAGTTACTTGTTGGATACGGGGGCATCATGTACCGTGATCCACACAGCTAAACCTTTTGCCTCACCTCTGTCTACCCAGGCTCCATTCTCAGTAGCGGGTTTCACAGGCAAAGAACAGGCTGGCGCGTTCTCCATCCCACTCTCCATTCATTTGGGAGCACTCCAAACCACATGGACGTGTATCCTGCTGAAGTGGAGAGAGGGGGGGGGGAAAGGCATCCTCGGGTCTGATTTCTTGGTGGAACACGGGATCCTCGTGGACCTTAGAAATCACTGTCTCTGGGGAGCTGAGAATGGGTTAGGCAAGGTAGTCGTGATCCCAGGGAAGGGAGAAAAAGGGGCCCTGTGCACCATGAAGCCGTCAGGAGGTTATGACCTCGAGCTTATGGTCGCGGACGTCCCAACGGACTTGCAAGCGTGTGTGTCGGACAATCTGACCGCGTTTGCCACCCACAAGCATGACTGTGGGAAGGTCACCGGGTTTGAGGTCAGCGTAGACGGGGACCCCATGATCCGACCCCAAAAGCAGTATAACTTCCCCAAGGAAGCAGAACCCGACATGGAGACAGCAATATCTTCATTGGTGCAGCAGGGCGTGTTGAGGCCGATAGCCACTCACGTGAACTCCCCACTATGGCCGGTAAAGAAGCCGGACAATTCATGCAGGGCCACGGTGGACTACAGAGTCCTCAACAGTAACATCCCAGCCTGCGCGCCCACGGTAGCAACAGTTGCTGACCTAATAGGGAGTATTCCAGCATCCGCGACCACGTTCACGGTGCTGGATATCTCGAACGGTTTTTGGTCCATTCCGTTGCGGCGGGAGGATCAGTACAAGTTTGCCTTTACTTTTAAAGGGCAACAGTACACTTGGAACTGCTTGCCACAAGGTTTCCACAACAGCCCCAGCATTTTCCATCAGTGCATGGCAGGAAGTTTAAAGGAATTTAGCCAGCCCAATCAGATAGTGCAGTATGTGGACGACTTGCTCCTGCTCACTGATTCAAGGGAGGAGCACGGCCCACTATTAGCCGAATTATTGGAGCTACTGGAAAGGAAGGGTTTTAAAGTAAACCCAAAGAAAGCACGGATCGGCCAGCAGGAGGTGAAATTCCTGGGTCTGACCATCCACGCTGGGGAAAGAGCCATAGATAAGGCTAGGCGGGAATCGGTGCAAGATTTGCCGATTCCTAACACAGTAACGGGTGTGAGGTCCTTTTTGGGACTGACCGGGTACTGCAGAGACTTCATCGAGGACTATGCAGCCATGGCAGCCCCGCTACTCCGACTTTTACACAAGGGAGTCGAGTGGTCATGGGACGAGGGTTGTCAGGCATCATTCGAGAAGTTGAAAAGGGACCTGCAGGCCGCGCCAGCCCTAGGGGCCATAGATGGGGGGGAGGAGTTTTTCCTGGAAGTAGCCGCCAGTGGAGACAGCCTGAGTGCCGTGCTGCTCCAGGAGCGACACGGCAAGCTGAGGCCGGTGGTCTACTCCTCCAGGGTGCTTACGGATGTGGAGAGGAGTTTTTCCAATTGCGAACGGCATTTCCTGGCCACGCATTGGGCTGTGAACAGATCAGCGATCATCACAGGAACCTCTCCCATCACTCTCCTCACCCACCACACACCCACAAAGATGCTTCTGGATGGAAGGATTAAGGATGGGACCGTAAGCAGCGCTCGGATTGCGCGCTGGACCCTCCTCCTTTCCCAGATGGATCTCAAAGTTAAAGGTCTTTGCGAGCCGAAGCTCGCGGCCAACCTGGTATATCCCGGAACAGCCCATCGGTGTTCCGTCGAAGGGGTATGGGAGGTCAACATAGGTTTACGGGCCGGGATACACCCCACAGGCCGCGAGATCTACGTAGACGGTTCCAGCACGGTATCTACTGGCGAACGACTCACAGGGTGTGGAGTTTATGACCCCGTGGCAAACATTGCCCTGGCGATTAGGCTCCCCAGCACTATGAGCGCACAGCAGGCTGAACTGTCCGCGGTGGCGTACGTGGTTACCCACCCCAAGATCTTCCCAACCCCATACACGATTTGCTCGGACAGCATGTTCACATGCAATTCGTGTACGGAATACCTGGCCATTAGGTCTCGTCGCGGATACACCTCCGCGGACGGGCGACCTTTAACAGTTAAGCCCTTGCTGGAAAAGATCCTGGCAGCGGTGGGGGAGGAAGGGGAAGTGTTCATCCACAAGGTGAAGGCTCATTCCACCACAGAACCCCGCAGTCAGGGCAACCAGCAGGCGGATGCGCTAGCCAGGGAGGGTGCCCGCAACGGCATTTTCTGGGACCCCTATGGACCCGGACCCGTGGCAGCGATCCGAGGCAGGGAGGGGACTCCAGGGAACACAGGGGTGACACAGCCCCTAGACCTAAAGACCGTCCAAACCCTGGAACCCGCCCTGAAAACGGTCCTCAATGCCATCACTGAGGGCAAGCAGGTAGAGGGTCCGTACAGTACAGCAGCCCTCTCCGTAAAGGAAGGCATGTTGTTCTGGGAGGAACAGTGGGTTGTGCCGCAGCAGCACTGGAGGGAATTCCTTCAACTGGCCCATGAGGGTCCAGGGGCAGGACACCCGGGCCTGAGGTTACCTGGCAACGGGTAGAGCAGGCGGGATGGTGGCCGGGACTTCGAGACGATGTCCGCGAGTTCTGTGCAAGCTGTCTTGTGTGCGCTGCAAACAACCCAGACCCCCAGAAAAGGAAGGTGCCCATGGCGCACATCAGGAGGGTAGAGTGACCATGGCAGTCGATACAGGTCGACTACATAGGGCCCCTGCCCACCGCCCAGGGAGGCTATAAGTACTGCCTTGTCCTAGTGGATGTGTTTACCAAGTGGGTAGAAGCCTTCCCATGTAGAACAGCTACGGCGCTGGGTACTGCCAAGATCTTGATCCGGGAAGTGTTCTCATGGTGGGGGCTCCCCCGGTTTGTGGAGTCCGACCGAGGGAGTCATTTCACCGGCCAAGTGATGCAGAACACCTTCATGCTCTTGGGCATTGAAGGGAAGTGGCACGTAGCGCACAATCCCCAATCATCCGGGATTGTTGAATGCATGAACCGGACCCTCAAGGAAAAGCTGAGGAAAGAGGCAATGGGCTCACCCCAGAAGTGAGCGGAGATCCTGCCTCTAGTCCTCATGGGGATCCGGGCCAGCCAGTCCAAAAGTACGGGGTACTCCCCGCACGAGTTAATGACTGGGAGGATCATGCGAACACCCACCCATGTACTAGCCCCGGTGCTCACTGAGGGCCAGCTCCAAGAGGTGAATTGGGACAAGTTCGTCCAAACCCTTTTGGAGCGCCTGAAACAGGTTTATGAGCAAGCGGCTGGGAACATGGGGAGACAGCATCAGGGCAACCGACTGTTGCTGGAACCCCGTAAGATGCAAGAGTGAGAAGTCGGAGACCAGGTCATGGTTAGGAACTATGCCCTAGTAGGGAGTCTAGAACCACTGTACATGGGGCCCTACAACATTGTAGACAAGGCCAGCCCCATGGTGTACGCAGTGAAGGTGCCCCGATGCACTAAATGGTTTCACATTAACCAGTGTAAACTGTTTAAGCCGGGTGCACAAGGGCCAACAACAGGGGCCAGGTCTGAGGACAGAAATCCTCAGCCTGAGACAGGGTCACAGACCACACAGGCTGGAACTGTAGCCTGCGTGAGGGGAGGAGTCATCCCATTGGAGTGGGAGGTCTCCCCGTTGATCTGGGATTCGGACGAGGAAGAGCCCGAACAGCTCGACCCCGCCCCTGAACCAATCAAGGAGGAGGAGGAGTCGGAGGACGAAGGTCTCGCCCCCGACTCGAGCTTGGGGGAGGTAGGGATTGGAGGCGGAGACTCACCACCTGTGGGGACAGGTGGAGTGGAGTCGGATGCCACAGATCCCAGCCCCGGGGGGGCGGAGCCTGAGGGAAGGGAGCCGGAGCCGGCAGATGTGGTGGGAACAAAAGGCTGCGACGGTGAAGGTCCCGATCCCCGGTCCGTTAGCCCTGGGAGCCTCGCCCAAGGTGCCCCCTCGTAGGTCGACTCGGACGCCTCAGCCCAGAAAGTTTTGGCCAGATCATCCTTACTCCCCCCAAACTCGACCCAGGGTAGCCCAGGAAAGACACGATTCCCGTTCAGCAGCGACAGGCTGCGGGGGATCAAAGCCGAAGGTCAGTGAAGCCCCGCCACAGGGAGCGGCACGCTGCAGCCCTCACAGGAATTAGGTAGGCCGCCCGAAGGAGGGCGGCGCTGTACATAAGTTTAGGTAATGATAAGTTAAGTTAAGTAATTTTAATGTTAGTTTAAGGCATGTAAAGTTTAAGATGATGGGGATGTTTTAAAGGTAGTTTTCGGAGTCTGCCCAGTATGTGTGTTTGTTTGGAAGCGGGGTCAGGGGACCTGAGCATCCGTTTAATTAGGCCAGCGCCTATTGGGAGCCTGGCTACATCATCTTATCGGTTACAGAAACCAGGGATACAATGGAGAGGATTCTCGTGGTGCTCGCGGCGATCGGGTGCGGGTTGGCCTACCGAGGCCGCACCAAGGACGTCATCGTGTTCGGATGCTCCGGGGACACAGCCCCCATCGCGACGGATGGGACGGGGAAGCGAGAGGTTGAGGAAACCGCCACCTACTTCCACCAAGTGTAGGGGGTTTCTCTTGCTCGTTCTGGTCTCCTGCCAGGCTTTGTGCAATAATTACCCTTGAATGGTTCGACCCACTCTCCCCTACGGTTCTAGACCTTGGACTTAGATGCAGAGAACTGTAGTGCAGAGAAAGGACTCAATAGACCAGGTTGAATAGCACGAAATGGATGCTTTTATTTTTAAACAGTTTGAAGCATTACAAAATACATGTCATAGGCACAGATTAAAGTAACTACAATCATGCACAAATTTATGAACTTGACTCTATGGAAATGGGGAACACACGGCACGTCGTAAAAGGGGAAACACATTACGATTTAACCTTACTCCCTCCCCTAAATACCTAAACTAAGTTTCGATTTGAGGAACTCATGATCATGCTCACCACTATCAGAATCGCAAAAAGGGGTTCGCAATCTTTTAGCACAGCTTTCCGTCGTCACGTGGACCTGGAAACTTCTGGCGCAGTCGATATTCTCTCTCTCTCAAGGCGGCGGGGTAGACACAACCTCGATGAGCGCTCGTCAAGGTTGAGATCCACTATTGTGGATTTGGGTTCATGGAGCAGTCCCTGCTACCAATGTGATATTGAAGAAATGGATGCACGTGTCGAGGCCTTGCCTGGCTAGGCTCGGAATGTCCTTTTTATCCGACCTGGATCGTCAGTTTTTTTCCGAGGGTGTCTTCTCCTTCGGCCTGGGTCGTCGATGATCTCCCGACAACAGCACCCGGGCCACCCTCGTCGTCTTCCCGTCGTGGCCGAGCCTTGTCTGGCTGAACACCGATCGTGTCCTGAAATCGAAGTGCTGCCTTGCACTGAAAAGTCCGTCCGAAGCGTCCTCGAAAAGAAGAAACGTCTTGGTCGAATTCCGAAGAAGTGAAACGTAAACTTGATCCTGGATCTGTGTAACCGTAACTTTGATGGACTTTCAATCCATAGTTATACCCTTTTGGGACAGTCTTATCTCCCGCAAAATCATAGTCCTGTCTTTGTATTAATTTTGGCGGGCAGAAATCTCTGCAGGGGTGCTTTGTCTTGTAATGGGAGCCGGTGATAACTTAACTGGCCTTCCTGGCCGATAATGTCTTTTAATGTCTTTTACATTGTCACCGTGACTCGGTTCGCATATTGATCGGTCTGGAGATTTCCCTTGATGGCTGTTAAACGGTTTCTCCTTTGTACATTAAATGGGTATAAGTGTTCATGCATTGTCCGCCCATATCTTGATGGGCCCCATCCTGTTTGCCTGAAACCGTCCTGTACTTCGAATCCATTGAATATGTATGCTGTTTCCCTGAGTTTCGGTTTCCCGATATTGGCTTTCGCGGGCTTACTGTCTTCAATCCACAAGCTTGTCTGGCTTGCAGTAACAGAAATCAAATGGTCCAGAAACTGATCACGAGGCCCGGCGGCCATTTTGTATGCCCTTTTATCAAAGGTTTTTCTGTGCAAGCTTACTTTGGTCAATAAACTGTCTTATTTTATCCTGTTTTCTTGCGTGATTATTGCTGAAAATTTCGAATCTTACACAAGGGAGATGGCCAGGATGGCTGGGGTCGAATTCTACAGAATACTCCAGCAAATCCGGGTTTGCCTACCAAGAGACTTCGTTACTGTGCCCTTGGGTGAGGATCATTGCACCCAGAGTCAGCGTTACCGTGGGAAAGAGGATCTGTTTGGTGTGTAATGGGAACGTACCGCTAAGTAGATGGTGGTGGCTCCGAAAGCTGGGAAAGAATATGAAGAACTCTACAATCGAGTGGGAGCGACTGGGTAACAATACCCATCGGGCAATTACAGGGACTCACGGACAATTACGTGTGTGTTGGGACAAATGGTGGGAACCAGATGAAGGAATATATGTCTGCATGTGGGGTTCAAAGCACGTTTGCCCCAAAGGCATATCCATCTTTTTCCAGAGGCAGTGGCAGGATGAAGGGAAGGGGATGAGGTGGGATGTCAGCACCCGGGCGTGCGGAGCCCCATTCTCCCTGATTCCGGTAAACGCCACCGAACTCATCACCCGCCCACGCAAACCCCTGCCCACGATTCCGGTAGCACTAGCCCAGAAGGAAGGGTGCCCCACCACCACAAAGGGACCCGGGAACGGTTTAGTATTGGTACCCACTGGTCAGTTGCTGTACCAAGGGGTACACTACACGGTGGCCTCAGTGATTTTAAACCTCACTGAGGTACGATTGCCGGAGTGGTGTCCCAAGGAAATGGAGCAATTGTACCAGGTTCTGTTGACCAGGATGTTCAGACAATTTTATGAATTTGACTTTGCCGACATCGACAAAGCCAAATTGTACACCACACCACAGGAAGTTTTGGATCGGGTAGGGAGGCAAAGAAGGGGTACTGTAAATGACATATTCACTGCTTTTAGTACCAGGACATCTGTTGTCAACGCTCTAGACAACATGGAGCTGCAGACACAGGTTAATGGTCTAAAGGCACAGTTAAGGAACATACTGACAAACGAAAATAAGGTAGTAGGTTCTGAGCTACATGAGGACCAGGCCATGACACTACACTTAAAAGAAATAATCGCTGAGCTGGAGAAACACGCTAGAACAGTAAATGCACTCATTAGGGAGGATCGGAATGCGTCCGATCAGGCAGCACAGAACGAGGCTTGTGTGCTATACAGGGCGTGTTTACTGGGCGAGGGCCGCAGTAATCTGGAGGATTTAAAACAAGGTTTGGTCCCGTCCTGGATCAGCAACAAGCACTTGCAAGCGCTCCACCCTTTTGAGAATGCATTAAGTCCGTGCCAGCTCAGACTAGCTGCAGAGGCGTACCCAGTGCCAGTGGACTGTGGACGCTTGAATCACACTATCATGGGAATAGTGGTAAGGATGCCGGTGTTGGGTCCCACAGCAAAACCCGCTCCGGTATACAGGGTGGAGAACATTGGAGTCATTCAGGGGGGTGCGCACATTCATTACGCAGTGGTCCCGCCTTATGTCATCAGATGGGAGCGTACGATGACAGGCACCGACCTCTCGGGGTGTCAAAGCCAGGGAGCACATATCATCCTGTGTCCCCAGCACTTGAATGCCTTTTTAAAACCACAGTGCGGGTTCAGAGCCGCTAGCGCGAAGCCGGTAAATTGCACCATGGAGGCAATGGCAAAAGACCATGTGCCCCCGCAGGTGGCATATATCGGAGGTGGGACATACTGTGTCACCACTGCAGCGCCTCACTACCAACACGGACAGCACGGGTGGTGTCCGGTCAGTGACAGCAGTTTCTGTTTCAAACCCAGGGCTGAAGTTCAAGTGGCACAACAACGAATTGTCCCCATTCCTGTACCTTCCACCGTTCACCTCTGTAAAAGGGAATTTCACGGATTTGTAGCGATTCGTTGCGCATTTTGGTTATGTCATTCCCCCTCTCCCCGAACACCTCACCAAGATTTTAAAAGCCACAATAGTCTCGCAGAAGCATTTTTACACACTAGAGCAGAAGACATTGGAGATAGGGAAAGACATATTGGACATAGTCACCCCACCGTGGTGGGACCTGTTCACTAATATAGAGATCCCGCCCTGGATTAGAATAGCATCCCACATCCTAGTAGTGTTTCAGGTTTTGATTATAATATATCTACTGTTCGTGCATTGCAAGAGAGGCAAACGGCTCCAGAGGCACGAGAGCACAGGAGAATGGAGAGAACGCTATGTACGAGTGGGTGAAGAGACCCCCGCTTAGGCTGCTAAGTATTAAAGGATAAAGCGTCCCTCCACTCCTGGCTTTGGTTACTATATGATTTAAGTGTATGGATAATGTTGTGTTATAACCGCTGATTGGTTTTTAAAATTTTGTTTAGCAAAATGTGTATGCAGGTGGTGTAAAGGGTATCGGCCCCTTTCACATCTGAAAGATGAATGTATTATAGTTTAAGGTAGTACTGCCTATGGTTGTCCACCTGTACACAATGTAATTTTCTGAAATGGGAACTGCATGTGTCGTGGGGGTTATAGGTAGTTAATTACTAGGAATGTTTGGATGTGGGGAATCAGGGAAAATTTGCTCACCAAGGGTTATTGATACTTTAAGCAAGCTATCAGTATCACAGGAGGGACTGTAAGATTCGCGAAATTTTCATAAATAATCACGCAGGAAATTAGGGTTAATAAAACAGCTTTATTGACCAAAAGAAGCTTGTACAGCAAAACCTTTGATAAAGGGGCACACAAAATGGCCGCCAGACCCCGTGACCAGCTTCTGGGACCATTTGAATTTCTGTTACTGCAAGCCAAACAGGCTTGTGGATTAAGGACATTAAAGCCCGCGAAAACCAGTTTCGGGAAACCGAAACTCATGGAACTGAGTATACATATGGATTAGATTATAAGTACAGGGTAGATTTGGGTAGCAGGATGAGACCCATCAAGAAATGGGCGGACAATTGAATGAACACTTTAACCCATTTACTGTACAAAGAGAAGCCGTTTAACAGCCATCAAGGGCAATCTCCAGACCGATCAATATACAAGCCGAGTTACGGTGACAAAGCAAAGACATTATCGGCCCAGGAAGGCCAGTTAAGCTATTACCGACTCCCGTTAAGAAGACAAAACACCCCTGCAAAGAGTTCTGCCCGCCAAAATTATTACAAAGACAGGACTATGATTTGGCGGGAGATAAGAATGTTCCAAAAGGGTATAACTGTGGATTGAAAAAGTCCATCAGGGCTTCACTTCTTGAACGCTTCAGAAACGCTTCGGGACAGACTCTTCGGTTAGACAGCACTTCGGTTGCGGAACGTGTTCAGTGTTCGGGCAGGCAAGGCCCGGCCACGACGGGAAGACGACGAGGGTGGCCCGGGTACTTTTGTCGGGAGATCATCGATGACCCAGGCCGAAGAAGAAGACACCCTGTACTCCAGCTCTGCTTCAAATCAGAAGGACAATCATGACTGTATAAAGAAAGCTTTTTGGGACCAGCGTCCCGCCCCGGGGAAGACCATCAGGAGATCGACGACCCAGGCCGGAGAAGAAGACACTCAGGACTCGGCACTCCAGTGTCTCAACATCACATCGGTAATGGATTCACCCATGTGCATCCAGTTCTTAAAATCACGTCGGTAATGGATTCATCCGTGGCGAGCGCTCACCAAGGCTGTACCGGCTGCCTACATCGCAGGAGAACCAAGAGGAAAACAAGCTGCGCCAGAACTTTCCAAACCCACGTGACGACGGAAAGCTGTGTCGAAAGGCTGCAAACCCCTTTTCGCAATTCTTAAAGTGGTGAGCATGATCCCGAGTTCCTCAAATCGAAACTTAGTTAGGCCTAGGGGAGGGGGTTAAGAGTAGTTGTAATGTGTTACCCCTTTTACGATGTGCCGTGTGTTCCCCATTTCCATAGAGTTAAGTTTATAGATGTGTGCATGCTTGTAGTTGCTTTAATCTGTGCATATGACATGTATTTTATAATGCTGCAAACTGTTCAATAAAGGCATCCATTTTGTGCTATTCGACCTGGTCTATTGAGTTTTTTCTGCACTACAGCTCCCTGCATTTAAGCCCAAGGTCGAGAACCGTAGGGGCGAGTGGGTCGAACCACTCTTGGGTAATTATTGCAAGAAGCCTGGCAGGAGACCAGAGCTAGCAAGAGAAACCCCCTACATAAGCCAGGAACTAAAACATATAAGCAACTAGTGGAAATTCTTGGAGCACATTTTTCACCAAAACCTCTGGTTATTGCTGAGAGATTTAGATTTCACAAACGGAATCAAGAGGAGGGGGAATCAGTGACGATGTTCATTGCTGCTTTAAAAAGGTTGTCGGAACACTGCCAGTTCAAGGAGGTGCTGAATGACACCATTAGAGACAGACTTGTGTGTGGTCTGCAAAATGCAGACACACTGAAGCGCCTTCTTACTGAGGACAACCTTACTCTTGAAAAGGCCATTGAAGTTAGTGTCTCCATGGAGATGGCAGAAAAGGAGGCTCACCAGTTGAGTTCAACAGGGAGAGTTCACAAGGTGTCATCTGAGCCTAAAGGTGCGCGGAACGGCACATGTTACCATTGTGGGAAAACGGGCCATCACGCTAATGACTGCTGGTGTACGGAGCTGGAAAGCCGAAATTGTGGCAAAAAGTGTCACATTGAACGCGCCTGTAGAGGTAAAAAAAGAAGAGACAGAGCTGGGAAGCATGGAAGCAAAATGTCTGTATTTGGACAAGAGAGGAAAAAGAGTGTTCATTCAGTGCAGTATGATGGAACAAGCAAAACAGAGGGGAGCGACACTTCTGAGGAGGAAGAGGTGCATATACTGACGGTTGCAGGTGGTTCAAATGGCTACTGGGTGTCACCACTGGTGGAGGGACAATCAGTGCGGATGGAGGTGGACACAGGCGCGGCTGTGTCCCTTGTTTCAGACACTGTCTACAACAAAATGCTAAAGCATCTTACCCTTCAGCCAACAAACATTGTGCTAAAGACGTATACCGGCGAACCTGTGGCCATGAGAGGCGTCATTGAGGTGACAGTTAAATTGAACGGACAGACTGCAAAACTGCCACTATATGTGGTAAAGGGAAATTACCCATCACTACTGGGACGTGCGTGGCTAGAGAAAATCACGCTGGACTGGCTTGCAGTCTGCATGATGTCAAAAGGGGAGTCAGGTCTGACTGCAGTGTTAAACAAACATGCAGAAATCTTCAATGGGGAACTTGGGAGCATGAAAAAGATCAGCGTGAGACTGGACATTAAACCTGACAGCAAGCCGAAGTTTCACAAAGCCCGACCTGTACCCTATGCAATTAGTCCAAAAGTTGAGGCTAACTTGGAGGCCTTAGTCGAGAATGGAGTCCTGGAGCCTGTGAGCATGAGCAAATGGGCCACACCCATTGTTCCTGTCCTGAAAAAGGATGGATCTGTTCGAATCGGCGGGGATTTTAAAGTGACTATTAACCCGGTGCTGTCTGTGGAACAGTACCCTCTTCCCCTCATTGATGATCTTTTTACGGGCCTGGCCGGAGGGCAAAAGTTCAGCAAAATAGACTTATGCCAGGCTTATCTACAAATGCATGTCAATGACAAATCAAAGGAGCTACTGACAATTGTGACACACAAGGGGCTATACAGGTACTGCCGCCTTCCGTTTGGAATTACGTCGGCCCCTGCTCTATTCCAGAGGGCAATGGATCAGATTTTGAGTGGACTGCCAGGGGTCCAGTGCTACCTGGACGACATCCTTGTCACTGGGACAAATGAGGAGGATTATCTTCTGAACTTGGATGCGACACTACAACGACTGAAAGAGTACGGACTCAGAGTTCGTAAAGACAAATGTGAATTCTTTCAGTCTTCAGTTGATTACCTGGGGCATGTGATTGACGCTACTGGCCTGCATAAGGCGCCGCCAAAGGTCAAGGCGATCGTGGAGGCCCCAGCACCCCAGAATGTGAGCCAGTTACGTTCATTTCTGGGGCTACTTAACTACTATGGGAAGTTTATTCCAGACTTAGCAACATTGCTGAAGCCGTTACATCAGTTGCTATGTCAAGGCAAAACATGGAAATGGACTGAACTGTGCAACGAAGCGTTCGCCCAAGCAAAGAAAGCATTGCTGAATTCGGAGGTCCTGACACACTTCGACCCAAAGCTACCTGTGCAGCTAGCATGTGATGCATCACCATATGGTGTGGGAGCAGTCGTATCCCACATCATGCCTTCGGGTGCAGAGAAGCCTATTGCCTTCGCATCACGCACCTTGAACAAGGCCGGGAGTAACTATGCGCAGATTGAGCATGAGGCCTTGGGAATCATTTTTGGAATTCCAAAATTTCATCAGTACCTGTTTGGGAGAAGGTTCACACTCCTGACAGACCACCGTCGATTGACTTCAATCTTCGGGCCCCACACCGGAATTCCGTCTCTCGCTGCAAGCAGGATGCAAAGGTGGGCTTTACTGTTGTCAGGACACACATACAACATCAAATATCGCAAATCAGACTTGCACGGCAACGCAGACGGTCTCTCGAGGCTACCATTGCCTGTTACTCCCCCAGAGCCTCGTCAGATAGACATCTTCTACTTTAGACAAGTGGAGGGAGCACCTGTCACTGCAGTTCAGGTGCGAAGGTACACCCGCAACGAGCCAGTCCTGTCTGAGGTAATGGACGATGTCATACGAGGGAGAGCGATAGGAGATTCTCCTAGTTTGAAACCTTACGTTTCAAAAAGAAATGAGCTCTCCGTCCAGGCAGGTTGTCTTCTTTGGGGACGCCGTGTCATCATTCCGCCACCTCTGAGGGAACCTATACTGCAACAACTTCATACAGGCCACAGTGGGATGGTTCGGATGAAGGAAATGGCAAGAAGCTACTTCTGGTGGCCAGGTCTCGATGGGAATATTGAGGAGACAGCCAAAACTTGTTCCCCATGTCAAAGGGTCCAGAATGTTCCACAGCTGGCAACCCTACACCCCTGGGATTGGCCTGCAGAAGTGTGGCAGCGAGTACATGTGGACTTCGCCGGTCCTTTCGAAGGGAAGATGTTTATGGTGGTTGTGGGCGCTCGTAGCAAGGTCGCTGTGATGAGGTCTACCACGGCAGAGAAAACAATTGAGAAACTTGGTGAGATGTTCAGCCGTTATGGCTCACTGGAACAACTCGTAAGTGACAATGGTCCACAATTTGTATCACAGGAGTTTGCAACCTTCCTGCATGTGAATGGTATCCAACACATCAGGTCTGCGCCCTATCATCCCTCTACTAACGGCCAGGCAGAAAGGTTTGTGCAAACTTTGAAGCACACCTTGAAGGCATCGCAAGATCAGGGCTCAATCCACCAACGCCTGAACAGCTTCCTGTTGTCCTACAGGAACGAGCCGCATGCCACAACCAAAACTTCCCCCGCTTCGCTCACAATGAAGAGGCAGTTGCAGACAAGTTTTGACTTACTCAAACCTCCAAGGGCAGAGCAGGTTGTCCATCGTCAACAACAAGCTCAAGTTGAAAAGAGAGAGAAAAGAGCCAAGGAGAGACGGTTTCATCCAGGAGAGCACGTCCTACCTCGAAACTACAACACTGGACCAAAATGGGTTCCTGCTATGGTGATCGCGCAGACGGGCCCTGTGTCTTACACGGTTGAGACTGCTGAGGACGTCATCTGGAGAAGACACACAGATCAACTGTTGCTAGGAGCAGAGACAGCCACAGAGGCTCAACGGCTGGTTGGCCTGAACTGTTTCCGAATGATACCGCAAACCAGCATCCTTTGCCACAGTGCTCTTCTCCAACACAGGAAGTCAAAGAGACTGTTCCACCTGTGCAAACTCCTGACTTTCAACTGACACAGGCACATTCTCCATCCAGGCCTGTGTCAATGCCTACTGCTGTGGAAGCCAGCGGTGACCGCCGGTATCCTGTCAGAGAGCGGCGGCCTCCAAGACGCTTGGATCTGTAGGCTTAGTGACTTACCCACAAGACTGGGGCAGAATAAACCCCAGGGTAATGTCAGGGTTTGAGGCAGTCTACCTCTACCCTAGGTTAGTTGAGTGTATTGAAATAACTTACCTATTGAGGAATAATGTGGACCTTACATTTAAGAGGGGAGGAAATGTTATGTATTGTGTGTTCTCCTCCCACCTGTGGTGGCGCTGTCACAGGAGATAAATGGTTGGGTATTCTCTCGGTTAAGTTTAGCTCTCTTTGTTCGGAACTTCCCAGAACTTCCTTTCCTTCCAATAAAGCCCTTCATGTTTGAATCTCTGAGTTCTGAGTCCTAAATTGTGTCTAGGTAGAAAGGTACCAACACAACATTTAAGTTTTTGAAAATTTTGGTAACCGTGTCAGGCCAGAGAACCTTCTCAGGACATTGTTGTGTATGTAATAGGTATGTTACTTTAAACCTATGGCCAGGGCAGCACTACTTTGTAGGGCGTAGTGATACCGTAGTACCACTCCTGGCCATAGGGGTATAAATAGTATTGTGGGTACTGATCTCCCCTCAGTTTTCCCGCCTGTTGGTATTAAGTAAAGACCTACGTTGAATCTTCCAAGCTGTCTCGTCATTATTGCATTAAGTATAGACACATACTTTATAGACATGGCTATCTGTTTTATGTGCCCCGACAGAACAGAAAGGTGCTGCACCTGCTCGCCCTAGTAGGGGTGAGCATCGGTGACCGTGGAGCCGTGGAGGACTCCCGCATCTATGGGTGCTCGGGAGAGAGAGCACCGATCGTTACTGCTGGAGGGGGCGAACGGGGTGTGGAGGAGCTCACCATCTACTTCCATGAGGAAAGGTGTCCAGGGAGGCTGGGATCTAACTTCACTCAGTACTCCAGCCAGACCTGGTTCATGTACGGGGAGGCCTCCATCCCGTGCCCCAGGGTACAGATCATTGCCACAAGGGTCAGTGTCACTGAGGGGAAGCGTGTGTGTTTGAAATGCAAGGGACAGATTCCTTTGGATAGGTGGTGGTGGCTCAGAAAGCTGAGCAGGGACATAGGAAACCCTGCAGTCGATTGGGAACGATTGGGGAACAATACCCATCAGATGATTACAGAGACCCGAGGGGGAGTGAGTGTGTGCTGGGACAAGTGGTGGGAGCTGGATCAGGGAGTTTATGTTTGTATGTGGGGGTCAGAGAAAGTCTGCCCCGCACACATATCCATAATTTACCACAGGCAATGGCAAGACGCCGGGGAGGGGATGGGGTGGGATTCTAGCCTGCATGCGTGCGCGATCCCACACTCCCCGATCCCAGTCAATGCCACCAAACTTGTAACCCACCCCCAGAAGCCCCTGCCCACGACCACGACATCATGGACTATAGTACAGAGGTGTCCTACCACCACCAAGGGACCAGGGAATGGGTTAGTCCTGGAGCCAACCGATAAGTTACTGTACCGGGGGTACACTATGCAGTGACCTCAGTGATCCTGAACTAGACTGAGGTACACTTACCTGACTGGTGCCCTAAGGAGACAGAACAGCTATACCAAGTCCTGCTGAAGGAAATGTTTAAGAGATTTTATGAATTTGACTTTGCCAGTGTAGACAAAGCGAAACAGTACAGTTTATATCCGGAGCATGATATGGGCACGGGGAGACAAAGAAGGGGGACCTGGAATGATATTTTCACTGCTTATAATACAGGTTCCTCAGTAGTAAACAGCCTAGACGATATAGAGTTACAGACAGAGATAAATGGTTTAAAGACCCAATTAAGAAAAATCCTAACAGAGGAGAACACAGTGGTAGGCTCAGAGCTACATGAGGACCAAGCTATGATGGTCCATTTAAAAGAGATAATTGCTGAGCTGGAGAGACATGCCAGAACAGTAAGTGTACTCATACGGGAGGACAGGAATGCTTCGGATCAAGCTGCACAGAATGAGGTGTGCGCGCTATACGGGGCATGGTTGCTGGGCGAGGTCCGCAGCAACCTGGAGGATTTAAAACAAGGTTTAGCCCCCTCCTGGATTAGCAACAAGCACCTCGCAGCCCTCCACCCATTTAGTAATTCGCTGAGCCCGTGTCAGCTCCGCCTAGCCTCTGAAGCCTACCCTGTCCCAGTGGATTGTGCATGTTCCATCCATACTATGCTAGCAGTGAGGATGCTGGTCATGGGTGGGACAGCCCGACCCGCACACCGCGGTATACACGGTGGAAAACATTGGGATCATTCAAGGGGGTGCACACGTCCATTTCGTAGAGGTCCCACCTTATGTCATAAAGTAGGAGCACGCTATGACAGGTATAGACCTCTCCGGGTTCCGGAGAGGCAGAGCACACATAATAATGTGTCCCCAGCACTTGAATGCCTATTTGAGACCACAGTGTGGGTTTAAAGTTGCTGGTGCACAACCTGTGAACTGTACCATGGAGGTAATGGCAAAAGGCCATGTTTCCCCACAGGTAGCATTCATAGGGGTTGGGACACATTGTGTCACCACAAGTGCGCCCCACGACCGGCATGGACAGCACATCTGGTGTCCGGTGAGTTTCTGTTTTAAACCCGAGGCAGAAGTTCAAGTGGCCCAGGAACGGATTGTACCCATCCCTGAACCCTCAACTGTTCACCTCACTGTCAGGGAAATCATTACCAACCTGCAAAATTATGTAACACATTTTGGCTATGAAATTCCCCCTCTACCCGAACATCTTACCGCCCTATTAAAAGCAGTGGTCATCTCACAGAAACATTTCTATACATTAGAGCAGAAGACAATCGAGATAGGGGGCCAAGATCTTGGATATCGTAGTTCCACCCTGGTGGGACATTTTTGAAAATATAGAGGTCCCTTCTTGGATCAGACTGGCTTTACGCATTTTAGTGGTTTGCCCGCTCGGTATAGTTTTCTACTTGCTGTGCACAAAGTGCCAGGGGAGGCATATGATGCTCCGCTCTCAACATGAGGGAGCATGGGACAAACATTAAAAATAAAGTCTGATGAGTGTGTGTGTCGTTATTTTTCCTATGTGTGTGTAATTTTTTTCCAAGTGGTGCAGGGGTGTTGGACCCCCTCCGTGCTTGGGTGTGGATGTAAGCAAATTTTAGTACATTGTATATATTTTGAACACTACACCTAAAGGGGAACGGGAGAGTGTTTTGTTTTTGTGTTTTTAGTTTAGATAATACAGGGGAAGGTTGGCTCCCATGGATCAGAAATTTTGCTCACCCATAATGATACTATAGTGGATAAAGTATCACAGGGGGGAGTGTAAGGTTCACAAATTCTGCAGATTCCCTCAAACCAAGAAGATTAACCCAAAAGCAGAGATTGTTGGACTGTTTTAAAGAATGTTGGTCCAAAAAGGGGCTTAAAGTTAAAACCCCAGGATGTTGGTTATTTTAAAAGGGTGTGTCCAGGCCTGTGGAAGGCTATGACAAAGGGGTTGTAAAACAAGCAGTTTGGGTATTGGCATAGGCCAAACTGTCTGGGAATGTTCTGGACTGGTTCAGTCATTTTTACATAATGACAATAGGCCTACGAAAGAGCAGTTCCTGCCAAAATTACAGAGCCATCAAGAGTATGCACAATGCAGTACATGCCACTGGCCAACAAAAGGGACCCTGGCCCTAGCAGGAGAAGACAAAACTTACTAATCGGACCAAAGATTAAACAGTTATTTAAAGCCAATTTAGGTTTCGATGGACCATCCCGAACCTAGTTTACACCAACTTAAATCAATTAAAATAGATGGGACCAGCTCGAAACCCATTAAAGAATTTCAAAACTATTAATGTTAACGAGCCCACCAAAATTGACAATGGGCCAGAGAAGATTTGGCGGGCAGATAAGCAAGGCCTCAAATGGTATAATTGGGGCCTGCCTTTTCAGTTGAAAGCAATCAATCAACGGGAGGAGAACAGAAGAAGACCAGAAGAAAAGGAGAGAGGAATCGCGGCAACCAAGGGCCCCAAGAAACAAACTACCAAAAATATTACCAGCAACTAGGTAATATTGGGCCACCGCGACCAACAAGAAGCCAACCTGGAAGAAACTGAAGATCCGCAAGTTTGTTTCCACTCTACAAGCTATTCTGACTTACCCCTGGGTAAGATTTGATGAAAAAACTCTAAACCTTATTGACCTAATAAAACTCACTACGCACTTGGTTTGAGCATAATGCAAGGCTTTAATCAACTTGTTTCAGAACATGGAGGTCTAGTTGTAGTTCACTAGTTCCTTGTCTTACAAAATGTCCCTGACAAGCTGGGGCCGACGCCGGAGTATTTATACTCCTTGGACGACACCACCAGCTGGCCATCCAACGTTATTTCACGAGTAGTTTCTTGATGAATGATGAGATTTATAACATTCTTCCTGCCCAAAAGATTTGGAAGTCCGACGACTTCCTCTTAGTGGATTAGGCGGACCACGAAGAGCCGCAGTCTTTTAGATTTTTGTTTATGGCTAGAAGGCACATCTCCCTGGACCGTGTCTTGGTCCCTGGGCCGCTTGATCCATACCAGTGAGTTGACAGGGCCCGTGTTTCTCTGATCGACCTGAAGGAGGCTGGGGAGATCGTGACTCCGGGTGCGGGTCCCCACAGGCGCAGAACTGGCTTCATCCTGTTGGATAGCCAGGGATTGACCGGCGTCCTGGCCTTGGGTGGCCATCCCACGGGGAGTGCTCGGCTCCCCGAGTGGATCCAGTGGGGCAGCTGGCAGATCTCTCAATGCCCCAGATAGGGCGTCATCTTTGAGGGAGCGCAGAGTGTCGGCATCATACTCATGGGTCCCTCTATCGGTTGGGTCCGTGGAACCGGCCGGACAGGGAGCCAGGTCCCGGAGCGAAATGGTGGACTCCCGGCCATCCGGGTACCGCACGTGCGCGTATGTGGGGTTGACGTCCGTGAGTTCTACCTCGTTGATGAGAGGATCAGTTTTAGATGATCGGATGAATCTTCGGAGCAGCATGGGGCTGGGAGCTGCCAACCATGACGGTAGAGATGTCCCATGGGTGGAGCGACGCTGGAAGCTGAAGAATCGCTCGTGAGGTGTGACATTGGTAGATATAGAAAGGAGAGACCTGATGGAATGCAACACGTCAGGGAGCATAGTTTCTCACTGCTGGTCTGGTAGATTGCGTGACCTCAGTGCAAGACGAACAGCGTTCCAAATGTTAGCGTTGTATCTCTCAGCCTGTCCGTTACTGATGGGATAGTATGGTGTCGTTTTACTTGTGGCGATTCCCTGTTGGGAGAGATAACTTTTGAGTTCGCTTGACATGAAGGAGGGACCCCGATCAGAGTGGATGAAATTGGCTGTACCGCAAAAGGAAAAGACTTGATCAAGGCATTTGGTCACTGTAGAAGTAAGCATATTGGGACAGGGGAAAACAAAGGGAAAGCATGAATATTCATCCACCATAGTCAGTAAGTAGGTGTTTCACGTTGAGGAAGGCAAAGGCCCTTTAAAGTCAATGCTGAGTCGCTGCATAGGCTGCATAGTGTGTATGAGCGAGCCATCCGACGGACGGAAGAATTGCGGTTTTAATTCTGCACAAATTCTACAGAAGGAGCACGTTCTTTTCACATCTTCCGTAGAAAATGGGAGATTTTTAGATCGCACAAAGTGCAACATACGGGTAACGCCAGGATGGCATAAGTCAGTATGAAGATCTGCAAGAGTCAAAGTTGACACAGAAGAGCAGAATGCCTGCGTGAGGGTATCCGGGGCCATATTCTCTTTGCCGGGTCGATAATGTAAGGTTTATCCAAAGGCGGCCAATTCCATCCTCCAGAGTTGTATTTTGTTATTCTTGATCTTAGTGCGTTTCCGGTTATCCAGCATAAAGGCCACGGAGCGCTGATCAGTTATAAGTGTGAAATGGCGACGAGCGAGAAAATGACTCCATTTACGTACCGCTTCGATAATGGCTGTAGCCTCCTTCTCAACAGGAGGATATTGGAGCTCGCTGCTCTGCAAAGTTCTGGACAGAAATGCAACGGGTCAACCACCTTGATTCAAGGGAGCAGAGATCGCCACATCCGATGCATCGCACTTGACCACAAAAGGAAGATTTTCCTCAATGGAACGAAGCGTGGCTTTTTCCAGTTGTCGCTTGAGGAGGTTGAAAGCTGAAATAGCCATTGCCTCTAATGGAAATGACTGCATGAAGCAGGGGCTGGATCTTGTCGGAGAAGTGGGGTATCCATTTCGCATAATAGACGAACATGCCGAGTGCCCGACGAAGAGAGCCGAGATTTGAAGGGCGAGGGAGCTCCTGAAGCGGATGAAGTCGCTCCGGATCCGGTTTGATGATACCATTGCCCACCCAGTAGCCAAGGATGTTGACTGATGGTACTGATTTCACAGATTTGGATTCATTTAAGGTTAAGTTGCGACGACGGAGAACGTAAAAATATTTCTGGAGGTTGGCATCATGCTCCTCCTGGTCATGACCAGCAAAGGTGATATTATCCAGATATGGAAAAGTGTCCGTTAAGTTCTCCTGTTTGACTAGGCTATCCATTGCCCACTGAAAGACGGCCACCCCATTGGTGACCCCAAATGGAAGGCAACAAAACTGGTAAAGCCGACCATTGGCCTCAAAGGCCGTATATTTCTTGTCAGAGTCCTTTAACGGCACTTGATGATATGCGCTCTTTAAATCAAAAGTTGAAAATACCTTGTAGTTGGCAAGGTTATTGACCATCCCATTGATGCGTGGTAGTGGGTAGGCATCCAGGTCGGTATACTGGTTAATACTTTGTGAGTAATCGATGCAAAGACGTTTCTTGTGTTGCTTCAGAGGATTTTTAACAACAACGACTTGAGGCTGCCAGGAAGATGAACATGGCTCAATGATACCGTCAGCTAGAAGGCGAGAGATTTCTGTCTCGATAAAGGATCGATCATCTTGGCTGAAACGTCGTGATTTAGTGACTATGGGCTTACATCGGGGGGAAAGATTGGCAACCAAGGAGGGCTCGTCGAGCGAAGCCGCCGCAAGTGCACAAAACGGTACTTTGGAAATAGTAAGCTCCGGCTTTGACCCTCCAAACTCGAAAGTGAGTCTTTTGTGTTGTTTCTGGAAGTCCTGTCCCAGGAGCACATAACTGCATAAGTTCTTGAGCACCCCGAGCCGGGTGGAGAAATAAGTGCGGCCATTGAGAATAAGGTCGACAAGACAAAAACCGGAAGAATTGGTGGTCAGTGTCGTCAGAGCCATTGCAATTTCCCTGTCCGAGGGGAAAATACGCAGTTTTAACTTACTGACAGACCGCTCCTAATGAAGCTGTCAGAGCTGCATGAGTCGATTAGTGCATTCAAAATGTGTCCATTTACTGAAACCTTTGTGGCTGCATGGGACAGACTTTGGGGAAAAACAGCTGTGATGGGAGGAGGGGCAATTTTACCCTTGACAGCTGTAACCTTAGTAGTGGTTCTTGGGGAAGGAGCAGTTTTATAGATTGCAGCTGTAACCTTAGTAGTGGCTCTTGGGGGAGGAGCAGTTTTATAGATAATAGCTGCAAAACTAACAGGAGCTCTCGACCGGTATACCTTAGAAAAGTGGCCTTTCTTACTAACAGCAGCTCTTGGCTGGCATACCTCAGAAAAGTGACCTTTCTTGCTGCAATGATTGCAGGTCACGTTACGAGCAGGACAAAATTTCCTATAATGGAACGCACCTCCACAGAAGAAACACTTCCTTCCAGATTGCCAAGATGCCGTTAGGGCAGGGTCATCATCAGTGTAGGTTTCTAGGGTAGGGTTGTCATCAGCTGGGTTGGAGTCGTCATCCGTGAGGGCTTCCACCCGAGGCCTATTGAAAGAGTCACTAAAAGTGATAGCAGCAGCCCGTGCACATGGTGAAAGATAGGTGTCTGCATTCCTCTTTGCTAAGTCCAGAGAACATGCCTGGTCATAGGCAGCCTGTAACTTGAGGGTTTTATTCTCCAACAGATGCTGACGTATGAAGGGAGACACAATCCCATTAATAAAGGAATAAAGGAATCACAAATTAACTCCTCCTGGTACTGCTCAGCTGTAACAGCTTTAAGATTATAATCCTTGCTGAGCCTGCAAAGTTTCTGAAGGAATTCGTCAAGTGATTCCCTGGGTTGTTGTCGAGTTGTGGCCAGTAGATGCCGTGCAAAAGTTTCATTTGTGGACTTAACATATAGCTGCTGTAGTATTTCGATAGCGGCGTCATAGTCTACACAGTCTTCGATATAATCAAACACATGAAGGGATACATAATTAGCAAGCATTCATAACTTGTTAGGAACATTCTCACCACACTCCTCAAGGAAGTTGCTAAAGGTACGATACCAGTGTTTCCATACCTTAGCGGCTGTAAATGAATTCGGGTCCAGGTCGAGACGGGCGGGTCTGAGTAGTTTCTCCATGATGGATTGATTACTTGTCTGAGTTCCCTTCTACGGTTCGAGTCATAGCTGGCTGTTCCCGAATCACCCAAAGCGTGGAGTCGATATCAAGTTGATTAAATTGACGTAATAAAACTCACTGCGCACTTGCTTTGAGCATAAAGCAAGGTTTTAATCAACTTGTTTCAGAACATGGGGGTCTAGTTGTACTTCACTAGTTCCTTGTCTTACAAAATGTCCCTGGCAAGCTGGGGCCGACACCTGAGTATTTATACTCCTTGGATGGCGCCACCAGCTGGCCGTCCAGCGTTATTTCACAAGTAGTTTCTTGATGAATGATGAGATTTATAACACCAATTGCTGACCAAAGGAAATTGGGTACTTACCCGATAGATCCAATATGCTCCCGACTGCATCAGCGGACATGCGAGGACTGAAAAAGCAATGCGGGTGAAGTCTACCACGTCCGGGGTACGGCAGGCCCCAACCACCACACCTGGAGAACCCCAAAATCGCGAACCTCTACAACTGTCAAGAAAGTCATTTGGTGAGCATTTTCCCTGGTCCTCTGGAGTCCAACTTAGTTAGTGTAGTGGGATTGGGAGGGGTGAAGTATTTTGTCTATTGTTATTCTCGCTTGTATATTCCAAAGTGTTCCCCCTTTTAGAGTGATAAGATTGTTGTGTTGTGTATATTTTCCTGTCTCAAATAAAATCCAAGTTCTTTTCACCAACTCAGTTGTCGGTTGCAATTTCATTACAACCCCCAAATAAGTCCAAGGTCTAGAACCAAGGGAGTGGGAGCGATTCGAGCCACTCAGGAGTCAGAGGCAAAGCTGACCACACACATTACCCCTTACACACTCTTGATGTGAAGCACACCAGAACCCATCTTGTTAAAGGAGTTAGCATGCACACACTTAACGCCCATCAGAAATATGCAGAGCAAGCAGATTGGATTTGATGCCAGCACTGCCATTTTGGAGCTCAATGCTCCAGCTGACACCCTTTCTTAACCTCACGCAGCTGAACACGACATTAAGCAGCATGAAGGCCCCCCTCACCTCCATAATCCCAACGCCTGTTTTCGGGAGTTATCCAATTTAACCCCTAGGGTGTCAAGAAGAGGGATTCCACTATGTTGGACAAGTGCACCAGTTCTGGGATAGGTATGAGCTATTCTGCAAGGACGGGCTATATCTGAAAAGGGAGGATGCTAATGTAATGGCAAAATGTTTAAATGTGGAATTATAGAATGATACAGCATATAGGAAAGTATTTCTGCCTATTGGTATTGAAACAAATAAAGATGGAGGTGGGTGGGGGGAGGGTTAGGAAAATAAAACCAACCATGGTCAGTTAATAAAGAATCAAAAACTAGGTGAGGATAATATTCATCCAGAAGTATTATCCATCCATTGGGATGGATTCTGTTGTGTATGTCCCTTTAAGGGAATAACTGGCCTCAGACTGCAGTACCGGCAGTGACCATCCCTGTATAAAAGACCCTGGCAGGCTTCTGTAGTTTCAGTCTCCAGATTGTCTCCATTCAGTAAAGACTTGTTAAACCAACTCCTGCATTCCGTGTCTCCATTAACACACAGATTTAATACTGGCGACGCGTAAGAAACGAACTAACCTGCAACTCGGCAGCACCTCAGGCGACGTTATTGAAGGTCGAGGCCAGAAAAGAAAGAAAAAAAAAATCCAAAGAAACTCGAGAAACGGGCGTCGACCGTGGGCATCCACCCTCCAAATCATCGGATTGAAAACTTGCAGGGGAGACTGTCAAGAGACAGGCTTGGATCCCCAGCCTGTGGTTTCCCAGCTAATCGGGCTGGTGGCAGGTAGTGCACTGATCCTTCCTGGGCTGCAGCGGGCTAGAGCTCGATCGGGTGGCTCTGCAACGGGGCCGGGCAGCGAGTCGGGAAGCAAAGAGAGAGAGAGAGAGGGTGGAGCACACAGGGCGCGGCCGGTGCTTCGCAGCCGGGCAGCGTTCGGACCTAAGAAGAGGGAGGGAACTGTCCCAGAGGGTCCGCTCCACGACAGGAGCGGTTAAAAATAAAAATACCGCAGAGAGCGGCATTGACAGCAGCGGCAGCGGCGGGAAAGCGCAGGAGGCGCCATCTTAACTCGGCGGGGAAGAAGGAAAAGCGTGGGAGGCGCCATTTTGATCCATCGGGGACGAAGGAAAAGCACGGGAGACGCCATCTTAGATTTTCAAGATGCCAAAGACTGGCGATATCACTGCCTTCGATAATGCAATAGAAGACTGGACCACGTATGTTGAAAGAGTCGAGGTATATTGCGAGGCAAACGAAATAGCCGAGGGGAAAAAGGCATCGGTATTGCTAAATTTAATGGGCGCAAGAACGTATGGCCTATTGCGGGACCTGATTACTCCAGCCAAACCGAAGGTGAAGAGTTTTAACGAAATTGTTGCTATCCTACAGGAACACCTAAATCCTACACCGCTGCTGATAGCAGAAAGATTTAAATTCCACAGGAGAAATCAGCATAAAAATGAGAGCAATGCTGATTACCTTACGGAACTACGCAAGCTATCAAAGCACTGCCAGTTCGGAGCAGGACTGGCAGATACCTTACGGGACAAATTTGTCTGTGGACTCCTGAGTGAAGGAACCCAGAAGAGGTTACTCTCAGAGAAAGAGCTGACGCTAGATAAGGCTTTCAGCGTGGCAGTATCGTACGAAGCAGCAGCAAGGGGAGCTGCGGAAATACAACAAAAGCCACAGGAATACGGCACCCACGAAATGACACGGGGATTTGCAAAATGTTATCGCTGCGGCAGAACAAACCATGACCAGAAGGACTGCTGGTCCAAGGACAAAATATGCAGGCAATGCGGAAAGAGGGGACACATTGCACGAGTTTGCAGGTCTGAGAAGAAGACCAACGACAATAAAAAGGCTACTAAGGAACCGTACAGGAAAGTACAAAAGATGACAGACAGTCGTTCCAAAGACCAGATGAGCGATAGTGAATCCGGGAACAAGAGACTTAGCTGTCTCAAACTTCACAACGTAATCGCAAAAGAGGATCACCGAACCACTTGGGTCACCCTCGCGATAGCAGGGTCTCAAGTCAAAATGGAATTGGATACAGGATCAGCTCTAACCGTCATGAATCGATGAGACTACGAGCGGCTATTCTCACACATACACTTGAGAGAGACATCCATTGTCTTGAGGACGTATACAGGGCAAAAAGTATACCCCAGAGGAAAAATAAGGGTGCCTGTCGAATACAACGGCAAGAAAATACGGAAATTGTATCTCTACATTCTGCAAGATGGTGGACCACCGTTATTGGGACGTGAATGGATCAGAAAGATAAGTTTAGACTGGCACTCCATTCAGGCACTGACGGTGGCTGGTAAAAAGAATGACGATGTCACTCCTGGACGATTGTCAACAATCTTAGCTGATGCCAAAGAGGTATTTCAACAAGAACTGGGCACTCTTAAAGGCGTAACCGTCGCGATAAAAATAGAGGAGAATGCAATTCCCAAGTTTTTCAAAGCAAGACCGGTACCATATGCAATTCGCCCAGCCGGTGAGGCAGAGCTGGAGAATCTGGAGAATGCAGGCGTGTTATCTAAGGTAGACTGGAGCGAGTGGGCGACACCCATCATTCCTGTCATGAAGAAAATGTTAAACAATAAGTCTGAGGAGCCAAGGAAGGTTCGCATCTGAGGGGACTTCAAGGTGACAGTGAACCCAATCCTTCACACAGTACAATATCCTCTTCCAAGGATAGAAGATATCTTCGCTTCACTATCCGGAGGGAAGCGTTTTACAAAAATTGACCAAGCGCAAGCATATTTGCAGATGGAGGTTGAAGAATCCTCTAGGAAGTATCTCACGATAAACACTCACAAAGGTCTTTACCAGTATAATCGACTGGTATTCGGAGTAGCATCAGCTCCGGCGATATGGCAAAGAGCGATGGAACAAGTCCTGCAAGGGATTCCGAGGACTCAGTGTTACTTGGACGACATCCTAGTGACAGGTGAAGATGACAGTGAACACCTTGCCAACCTAGAGCAGGTGCTCACTAGACTACGGGAACATGGACTACGAGCCAATCGCCCCAAGTGCGAGTTTTTTAAGAAACAGATATCGTATTGTGGCCACGTGATTGATGAAGAGGGGTTGCATAAGTCCCCTGACAAAATTGAAGCGGTAGTTAAGGCTCCAGCACCTGAAAATGTGTCACAACTGAGGTCATTCCTCGGATTGGTGAATTACTGCCATAAGTTTTTGCCGAATTTGTCCACAATTCTGCATCCACTGAACGCCCTACTATGAACGGGAGTAGCATGGAAATGGAGCAATGAATGTAAGCGGGCCTTTCAGAGGAGCAAGGACCTAATCACTTCAAGAGAAGTATTGGCTCACTACAGCCCATCACTACCGATAAGACTGGCGTGTGATGCGTCTCCCTACGGCATTGAGGCGGTACTGTCACATAAATTCCTTGATGGTTCTGAGAGGCCGATAGCTTTTGCGTCACGCTCGTTAACTTCAGCCGAGCGTAACTACACCCAGATTGACAGAGAGGACCTCAGCCTGGTGTGGGGGGTGAAGAAGTTCAATCACTACCTGCACGGTCAGAAATTTACTCTACTAACTGATCATCAACCTCTCGTCTCCATTTTCAACCCTCAGAAGGGCGTACCGATAATGACGGCACAACGGCTACAGAGGTGGTCCCTTTTTCTAGGGGCACACCAATATGACATCGAGTGCAAAGGAACTAAACAGCATGGGAATGCTGATGGATTATCGCGCCTACCGTTGCCGACGGTGGAAGAAGAACTGGCAGTGGATCCAGTGGAGTTATTCCACTCGACTATTATCGAATGTCTCCCTGTGACGAATGCAAACATAGAAAAGGAAACACGAAATGACCCGACACTCTCCTGGGTCTATGATTTAACGGTGAAGGGATGGCCAGCACATGGCGAACCATTGCTGCCAGCATTCTCGCAGAGAAGAGAACAGCTGTCAGTGTGCAGAGGAACCTTGATGTGTGGATCCAGAGTAGTAATTCCACCCAAATTGAAGGATAGAGTGCTCAATGAGCTTCATGAGGGTCATCTGGGAGGGGTAAAAATGAAGAACTTAGCCAGAGCGTGTGTGTGGTGGTCGGGAATCGATAGTGAAATCTAAGAGATGACCAAGAGCTGTACAGGATGCCAGAAGGTCCAAAACGCCTCACCACATGCCCCTCTACATCCATGGGAGTGGCCCTCATCTCCATGGCAAAGGGTGCACGTTGATTTTGCTGGTCCCTTTATGGACTCGATGTTTTTAATTGTGGTGGATGCACATTCAAAGTGGCCAGAGGTAATATAAATGTCCTCAACCACCACAGAAAAAACTATCACAGTCTTACGAACCATATTCGCCAGGAATGGGCTGCCTGAACAGATTTGCTCTGACAATGGACCACAGTTTGTGTCTGAAGAGTTCCGGAGGTTCTTAAAGAACAATGGTGTTAAGCATTACACACCCACCCCATATCATCCAGCCACTAATGGATTGGCCGAGAGGTTCGTTCAAACATTCAAGAAGGCTATCAAGGCAATGTGTAATGAAGATATACCCCTACAACACAAGGTGGATAACTTCTTGTTTGCCTACCGGAATGCGACACATGCGGTTACCAACCAAACTCCAGCCATGATGTTCTTCAATCGAAGACTACGATGCCGCTTGGATTTGGTTAAGCCAAACGTCAGAAGAGATGTGGAGAACAGGCAGTTTCAGAATATGAATGAAAGGCCGACCAGGAGTTTTAAGATAGGTCAACCAGTTTTGGCCCGGGACTACTGCACAGAGAAATGGCAGCCAGGAACGATCTGTACACGGCAAGGGCCTCTAATGTATACCGTGGACGTTGGAGAAAGCATTGTAAGATGCCATGCTGACCAGATTCTAGAGTCACTGGAAAACCTCAACTCCACACCACGATCTGATACACCTGGCGATGAAACCGAAGTACCAATTGCATCTACCGCAGAATCGGTGATATTGGAAGCAGACGAACCAAACAACGACATTGATCCCAACTCAACCTTGCCAGAAGAACCTGATATCCCAAAGAGGCGTTATCCAGACAGAATCAGGAAGCCTCCTCAAAGACTGAGCTTATAATTGCTTAACTTCAACTAATGTATTTAGCAACCGTAATTGTAATTGTAATTAGTTATTATTTAGTTGTTAAATGAATGTTATGTACTGTTTATCTAAAAGGGGAGGAATTGTTGTGTATGTACCTTTAAGGGAATAACTGGTCTCAGACTGCAGTACCGGCAGTGACCATCCCTGTATAAATGGCCCTGGCAGGCTTCTGTAGTTTCAGTTTCCAGATTGTCTCCATTCAGTAAAGACTTGTTAAACCAACTCCTGCATTCCATGTCTCCATTAACACACGGATTTAATAGATTCCATTTAAACTGGGCTAGGACCAGTGTCCTGGCCAATTGAAAAACTAAGGCAGTAGATAGGGCATTAAACTGAGACATGGTTGCAGGGTGATCAAGGCTGGTGACTAAATATTCCAGCGTAATTGACTTTTGGAAGAGAGAGGCAAAATGGGAAAGGGCAGGGTGGAGGGAGGGGGAGAGTGGATGCCTGATAATGAAGGAAGACATAAAGACAGTAGAGAGGAAGGATCTTAGCCCAGATAATCAGGATGTAGCATCAATATGGGTACAGCTGAAAAATACCAAAGAGCAGAAAACACAGGTGGGAGTAGTTTATAGCACCCACCACCCCCCCCACCCCCACCCACCTAACAGTAATTATGGTGTTGGACAGAGTATAATTCAGGATATTAGAGGAGCATGTAACAAGGGTAATTCAATAATTGTGGGAGACTTTAATCTTCATATAAATTGGGCAAACCAAATTGGCTAAAGTAACTTAGAGGATAAGTTCATGGACTGCATTCGAGACAATTTTCTAGAACAATATGTCAAGGAACTAACTGGGGAACAGACTATTTAAAATCTAATATTGTCTAATGAGATAAGGTTAATTAATAATCTTATAATAAAGCATCCTCTGGGCAAGAATGATCATAATATAATAGAATTTCATATTAAGCTTGAGAATTATGTGGTTAAGTCTGAAACTAGTGTCTTAAATTCAAACAAAGCCAATTACGGAGGTATGAGAGGTAAGTTAGCTAAGGTAGATTGGGAAATTAGATTAAAAGATAGTACGGTAGATAAGCAATGGCAAACATTAAAAAAAATACTTCATAATTCTCAATGAATATACATTCCCTTCAGGAATAAAAACTCCACTGTGAAAGTGGTTCAACCGTGGCTAACTATTGATGCTACAGATAGTATTAGATTAAAAGAGGCTTATAATGTTGCCAAAAACAATGCCTGAGGATTATGAGGGTTTTAAAAATTAGCAAAGGATGACCAAGAAATTGATAAGAAGGGAGAAAGTACAATATGAGAGTAAACTAGCTAGAAATATAAAAACAGATTGTAAGAGTATGTAAAAAGGAAGAGTTTATAAAAAGTTAACGTGGGTCCCTCAGAGGTAGAGGCAGGAGAAATTATAATGGGAAATAAGGAAATGGCTGAGACCTTAAAGAAATATTTTGTATCTGTCTTTACAGTAGAAGACACAAAAAACATCATGGAAATTGTGGGGAACCAAAGGTCAAATGAGAGTGAGGAACTTAAAGTAATTAATATTAGTAAAGAAAAAGTACTGGAGAAATTAATGGGATTAAAAGCCAACAAATCCCCTGGACCTGGTGACCTACATCCTAGGGATTTAAAAGGGGTGGCTGCAGAGATAGTGGATGCATTGGTTTTGATCTTCCAGCGTTCCCTAGATTGTAGAATGGTCCCCATGGATTGGAAATTAGCAAATGTAACCCCTTCAAGAAATGAGGGAGGGAGAAAACAGGGAACTATAGGCAGGTTGCCTGACATCAGTAGTAGCGAAAATGCTAGAACCTATTATTAGGGACGTGATAACAGGGTACTTAGAAAATCATAATATGATTAGGCAGAGTCAACACAGTTTTAGGAAAGAGAAATCATGTTTGGCAAACCTATTGCAGCTTCTGAGGGTGTAACTGACAGAGTAGATTAGAGGATATAGTATATTTGGATTTTCAGAAGGCATTCAATAAAGTGCCACACAAGAGGTTGTTACACAAGGTTAGGGCTCATGAGATTGAGGGTAATATATTAGTATGAATTGAGGATTGATTAATGGACAGAAAACAGAGAGTAGGAATAAACGGGTCATTATCGGGTTGGCAGTTTATAACTAGTGGAGTGCCACAATGATCAGTGCTTGGGCCTCAGCTATTTACAACCTGTATCAATGACTTAGAAGAGGGGACCAAGTGTAACATATTCAAGCTTACTGATGATACAAAGCTAGGTTGGAAAGTAAGCTGTGAGGAGGACACAAAGAGGCTGCAAGGTGATATAGATCTGTTAAGTGTTTCAGCAAGAATGTGGCAGATGGATTATAATGTGGGGAAATGTGAAATTATCCACTTTGGTAGGAAGAATTGAAAAGCAGAATATTTTTTTAAAGGTGAGAGACTAGTAAATATTATATTCAGAGGGATTTACGTGTCCTTGTACATGAATCACAGATAGTTACCATGCAGGTACAGCAAGCAATTAGGAAGGCAAACAGTATGTTGTCTTTATTGCAAGGAGGTTGGAGTATAAGAGTAAGGAAGTCTTGCTGCAATTATATAGGGCTTTGGTGAGACCATACCTGCTATACAATTTTGTTCACCTTACCTCAAGAAGGATATATTTGCCTTAGAGGCGGTGCAATGAAGGTTCACCTGCTTGATTCCTGGGATGAAAGGGTTGTCCTATGAGGAAAGATTGAGTAGAATGGGCGTATATTCTCTGGAATTTACAAGAATGGGAGGCGATCACATTTAAATGTATATAATTCTTTGAGGGCTTCACAGGGTAGATGCTCAGAGGTTGTTTACCCTGGCAGGAGAGTGTTGATCTGGGGTCATAGTATCAAACTAAGGGGTCGGCCATTTAGGACTGAGATGAGGAGAAATGTATTCTCTCAGAGGGTTGCGAATCTCTAGAAGTCTCTACCCCAGAGGGCTGTGTGTGCTCAGTCATTGAGTATATTCATGACTACGATTTATAGATTTTTGGGCAGTAAGGGAATCAAGGGATATGGGAATAGGGTGGGAAAGTGGAGTTGATGTAGAAGATCAGCCATGGTCTTATTGAATGGGTTTGAGGGGCCGTATGGCCTACCCCTGTTCCTATTTTTTTATTTTCCAATGTAAACAATTTAACGAGAGGTATATGGAGTACAGGAATAAAATCAAATAGACCATTTATAAATGGGGAAAAGAATGAATTAAAGATAGGCGGTAACTTAAAGTTTAAAAGATGGGAAAACAAAAGTGGTTAAAAAAAAGCTAAGAGTGCTCATATTGCAATTCGCAGAGTGTGAAAAATAAACTGGGGGAACAGGAAGCAATTCTTTTAGAGGAAGATCTAGAAGTAACGAAGTGAAAAGAAAACTGGCTGAAAACTGGACAAAATGGAAATTAAACATATCGGAATATAATGGCTTGGATTTTGTGTTGAGAATAACAGACCTTTATTATGGAGTAAATTGGACAGTAACTTCCAGAGTACAGACATGTGCAGTTAATCGCAGAAATGCGGAAGCTGCTGTGTGAATTAACCTGCTCCTCCACAGGCTGTGCTAGTACAGTATTTTCCCAAGTGACAAGGCATTGAAATCCATTTAAGGGCGTGAAGTTGTTGTGCTTATCCACTAGCTGGAGCATTCAGGTGTAAGTATATTTTTAACACCATGATATGTCATAATTGCTGCCAAACAATCTTTCTGGCACTGAAAATGTAATTTTACAAGCATGGAATCTCATTCCTAGGAATTTAGTTAGTGTTGGAGATTTAAAAAAATTTTTTTTTTTACTTTTTCTTTCTGTCTCTTTTATTTTTCTCTCTCTTAATCCCATCTTTCTTCCCCTCTCTTTATTTCACTTTCTGTTCATGATTTAAATCTAGTTTATTCTTCCTGGTTTAGACTCAGCACGAGCTCGACGGGCCGAATGGCCTACTACTGTGCTGTAATCATTCTATGATTCTACGATTCTGCGTGGCTCAGTGAGGATTCTTCAATCTGATTGGTTGAAGAGCCACGCTGTTGCTTTTTCCTGCTCGCACACACCACAGATCCCCTGCAGAGGGCACCGCGCTGGATCAGACAGCCAATGACTGCAAGTCTCCACTCAAAAGCCCACGAACAGTTTGTGGGCAGCTATCAACATAGTGAATGGCAAACGCGTTCCTTTGCTGCTGACTGCAAAATCCGGACTAATATATTTGGGAGGGATAGAAAAGCTAAAAAGGGTGGTGGAGGCTGTATTGGTAAAAGAGTGAATATATGCTGTAGAGAGGGCTGATGTAGACAAAGAAGGGGTACAGACAGAGTTAATATGGTTAGAGCACAAAGATTTTTTTTAAAGGGCTTGTTACTTTTGTATGGGTGCAGTACACACCTTCAGAGTGTGGATAGAAATGAAAGAGGAAATCTGCAATCAGATCAGAGAGATGATTGGAATAATAAAATTACATCCGGGAGATTTTAATTATCCACTTATCGATTGGGACTAAGAGGAAGTGAATGAAGAAAAGAGAATGGAATTCTTAAAATGTGTACAAGACTCATTCCTCAAACAGTATAATAATAATAGGCCCATAAGGGTGGAGGCAGTGTTAGAGCTGGGTATGAGTAATGAAATAGATCAGCTAGATCATCGTGAGCAACTTGGGAGTAGTGACTACAATATGTTTAAGATCCTATCAGAAAGGAAAAAATTCTGTACCTAAACTAAACCACCAGACTGGATTAGAGCATATTTTATGAAGATGAGGAATGAGCTGGCTGAGGTGAGGTGTTGGAGGAAATTTCCACACAGGACTGTAGAGCAACTCTGGGATGTTTAAAAAAAAAGAGATTGCAAAGGTACAGAATGAGTATCTTAAAAACAAGAAGGAAACCACTAGTAGTTTTAGGATGCCATGGATAAATAAATAGGTTAGACAACAATTAAAATTGAAGAAGAGGGCCTGTAGATACAAAGATCCTAATTCTTCCTTTATAATTTCAATATATATTGAAATGCTTTGCCAGGTCAAAAGTATTTTTTTCAAAGTGTAATATAAAGTTGTCACTGATAAGGCGACATGGGATTTGCTTTGATAGACAACAGAGATAAAAAAAAAAACCTTCGTTTTGCAGATATGGGGGGCAATTTTCTGACCTCGGAGGAGGTGGGTTTGGAGTCGGGAAAGGAGGGAAAATTAGATTCAAAGAGGTCGGTGTAGTGATCAATAACATGTCATTCTGTGGTGGACACTAGGTGGAGCAGTAGAGCTGTATATAGCTGTATGTATAAGACTACAGTACCCAGCTATATATTATATTAAGACTACATTACCCTTGAGGCTAGGCTACCCACAAGGCAGCAGTCAAGATGGAAGCCTCTACAAGATGCTGTACAAGTCCACATGTGCTCAATAAAAGTAACTAGCAAAAGCTAGCTGTGTTCATAATAAGAATGTCTATTTATTAATGAACATAACATGGTACCAGGGTGGTGAAGATCTGCTGAAAATTGTGAAAAGCGACATGGAGAATTTGAAGCCACCAGAGCATTTGAATCTCACAGAAAAAATCGACTACAATTGGCAGACTTTTAAACAACAATTCGAACTCTACATTGCAGCCATTGGATTCGGTACAAAGCCAGACGCAAGGAAGATAGCGTTGCTGCTTACAGTTGCAGGCCCACAGGTGATAGAGGTATTTAATACATTTGTATTTAATCCAGCGGAGAACAGAGAAAAATTAGAAGATGTGCTAAAAAAATTTGATGCACATTGCTCTCCAAAAAAGAATGAGACCTATGAAAGATACATCTTCTGTTCTCGGACACAACAACAAAATGAGACTTTTGATAGCTTTATAACTGATCTGAAACTGAAAGCACAGACATGTAATTTCTCTGAGCTCAAAGCATCCATGATTCGTGACCAGGTTGTGTTTGGTATTCATGATAAAAAAGTCAGGGAACGTCTGTTGAGAGAAACTGAACTAAATTTGGAAAATGCGGTGAAAATATGCCAAGCCAGCGAGCTAGCTCGAAATCACGCGAAGACTTTCAGTGAAATCAATAATGATGCGAATGTAATGAGTGATAATGCTGCTGTCGGTGCTGTGTCCTACAAGGGGAAGAAACGTGGGCAGAACAGAAATGAAAAGCAATCGGAGGATGAAATTTTTAATTGTAAACGCTGTGGTTACAAACACCAGTTAAGACAATGCCCAGCGTTTGGAAAAATGTGCACAAAGTGTAATGGAAAGAATCACTTTGCCAAACAATGCTTTTCAAAAGTAAAAACGACGAAAGGGCAACGAGTTAATGTGATTGAGGACACTGATTTAAGTGAGACATTTTTTGTAGGAATGGTGTCATGTGACGATATCAAAAAAGATACAGAAAATGTGCAGCCCTCAGAAATAGACAATGCTGAACATAAAGTTAATGCAGTAAAAGAGGACAAATGGATGATCCCACTGCAGATAAATGGAGCATTAGTTAAATTGAAACTGGACACTGGGGCAAAAGCAAACTTAATCAGTATGAGTGACATTAACAATATGAAAGAAAAGCCCAAAATACAGAAAATGTCAGTACCACTGAAGGACTATAATGGACAGAAAATAGATAGCTTAGGTGTATGCAGACTTAAAGTGACAGTCAAAGACAAAGTGCATCATCTCATGTTTTCTGTTGTGGCTGAAAGACTTGATTCGATACTAGGTGACAAAGCTTGTGAAGACTTAGAACTGGTCAAGAGAGTCTACCATATAAACTGTGCCATAAGCAGACCAGATGACTCAGGTGATGAAGCAGAGAGCCCATCAAGGATGAAAAGGCCAAAGGGTATCCATGTCTTCAAAAAGCCTAGTTTCTTCAAGAAGAAAGAAAAAGACTTTAAGGTCAAAGAGAAAAAACACAAGGAGAAAAAGTCCAAAGGTATAACCGCAGCAGATGTTGTTAAGCAGTGGAAAGAGAAAAAGAAAAAGAAGAAACCTGCACCAGAGCAGGAAGCAGTTCCGGTGGATTCTCCTTCTTCCCTCAGGCCAGTCTTTGGTGTTCCATTAGCTGAGGCTGCTGAGAGGACTATGCTGTATGATGGGATCCAGCTGCCAGCAGTTTTTCGAGAGTGCATTGACTACATTGAGAGTTATGGCATGAAGAGTGAAGGAAACACTGAAACCCTCTCCAAGCAAAGATCGCAAGGAGACCTTGATCTATACAAGAGCAGATTGATGACAATGCCGCAACTGCACCTTGTCATTCACCGCCAGAACAATCTCATGAAGACACATCAGACTTACCCGTGTTGAGAAGATCCACACGTGAAGTAAAAGAGCCTGATAGACTTAATCTTTGAGTACAATGTAAAGCTTTGAAAATGTGTTGACTGTTTTGAAAATGTTTATGTTTATAGAGCACTAACAAAAGTGTTACTGATATTATCTTTATTGTTTTCTTGAAAGTTGATTGATATTGATTTTGTTGAACCTCAAAGAAAGGAGGATGTAGTGATAAATAACATGTCATTCTGTGGTGGACACTAGGTCGAGCAGTAGAGCTGTATATAGCTGTATGTATAAGACTACACTACCCAGCTATATATTATATTAAGACTACATTACCCATGAGGCTAGGCTACCCACAAGGCAGCAGTCAAGATGGAAGCCTCTACAAGATGCTGTACAAGTCCACATGTGCTCAATAAAAGTAACGAGCAAAAGCTAGCTGTGTTCATAATAAGAATGTCTATTTATTAATGAACATAACAGTCAGGTTTGGAACCCACCTCCAACCCGCCTCCGTGGGATTTTGCCGGTGCTGGTTTTGGAGGTCGGGAAACGCTCCCGCCTCCAGCTAGCCATTGCGCTAATTAACTTCCTTAAAAACTTGTTAAGGGCCTCTCTCAGCCTATTTTAAGAGGCCCTTATGAATTTCCCAGCATTTTGGCATGCTTCATGCACCTCCTGAACCATGCCAGGTAAACTTGGCGAGTTGACGCTTGGGTGGCCTCCTCACTGCTGCAGGTCTAACGAGACATCATTTATTGCAGCAAGGATTATTTGCAGGTGCCAGACCTTGGCTTTAAAAGGTTTCTGAGCACTTTAAGAAGGCCTTCCGAAGTCAGAGGTGCTGCAGCTTGAATCATTCAACTGTGGGACCTCCTTGGAAGACCCGCTCCCCTCTTGCAATGAGCGCTTCCCAAAAGGAGGCATCTACAAGCAGAATGGAAACCATTCATTTTCTTTCTGCATGGACCTCAGAGGAGGATGCGGAGGATGCGGATCTGGAGGAGGAAGAGGAGGAAGTCAGAGCGCCGGTGTATTGACCAGTGGCAGCGGCAGCACGCGAGAACATGGATGCCCAGGATGCAAGGGATGAACTTATCATGGCCAGATTTGCATAGATTGCCCAATTTGGCACATGTCCTTGGCTCCAGCCTAGGACATCATTGACAATGGACATGACTCTCTGGCCTCCTTTCACTCAGGCCACCAACCTGACAACACAAGTGTGGTGGTGCCCGCAATGTGGAGCTGCCTAAGGCAAAAGAACAGATGGCATAACGCCAACATTTTGGCTTCAAATCACTTTAATACTTTCCAACAGGGATAGCATTTCATCAATACACAGAAACAGTCTCCCAAGCTGCACACAGATCTGGGGGTTATATCCCTTGCCAGCTGTACCCAGACAGCCTCGGTTTCTTTGGTAGGCCCCTTCCTCTGAGATGAGTGGAAGAGCACCTCCATGCTAGTTGTCACCCCCTCAAACAGCATTTGCATTGCCTCATCCGAGAGCCTCGGTTAGGCCCTTGCCTTGGAATTAGAAATAGTGGTTTCTCAAAAGATGTTGGATGTGGTGCAGGAGATGCAGAAATGCTGTGGAATGAGCCAAGGGAGCAAGAAGTCATAAAATCAGACTGAAAAGTGCTGTCAACAGAGGCGAGTTTCAGTCCCAAAACACTAATTGAGCAAGGCATCCCACACCTCTGAAATCAAGTGGACATTCATGGGAAAATCGCAACATTTTGAAACCTATCAGTGGAGGCGAGTTTCAAACCCACCAAATCTGAAACCCGCCCCCATCTCGCCTCCAGTGGGAAAATCGCCCCCATAGTGTCTCTGATGACCTTTCGGAGGTTAAAGGGGAAAAGTCAAACCTTTGAAGCTTTGAAATGCAGAATATGACGTTACCCGTGGACCACAACCAAGTGGTTTTCTGCCACTTTTGTAAACTTTAGGAGTGAATGAACAATTTTGGGCTGTGATAAAGACAACTAATGGATAGCGACACTGGATGTGTTAATGTGAACTTTTGACTGCTCAAACAGCTCAGAAAGAACATTAAAGGAACATTTCACTATCTCTGAATGATTGATTTACTGCAGAAGGCAAGGAAAACTGTATAAAACACAGTGGCTAAAGAATATCACCACTGCAGTCGGAAGAAGGTGGTTTGGCCAATCATTTCACCTACGAGAATCAGGCTGCAGTCAAAAGGAGGGGTTTGGCCAGTCTTTTCACCTACAAGGACCAAAATCAATGCTGGACTGATCACCGGCAGGTGGTTGTAGGTATGATTTCTTGTAACATTATTGGTGGACTCCTCCAATAGTGGTTGGGGTTTTGAATCTGTCTTAGGAACAATAAAATGTTAAAGACAGAACCCGTGTGTCTGGTGTAATTTCTCATAAGTCTCAAGTCCGAAATCTATAACCTGTTGGACGTGGCGAGGGGTAATTCCACATGTCATACAGATTTGGCAACCACAAAGGGACATTGAGCGAAAAATTTACAGACCATTAATATGGGTAGAAAAACCGGCAAGACAATGGATGAGTCAGTTGCAATGTATGTTGCGGGGAAGTTACCTCTCCGGGAGAGGTGGATACGGGTTATTATTGACAGTGGTGATCCGGTTTATGAGGCCGAACAATGGACACAAGGGTCCACACTTCGGCAACGGGCAATAATGAAAGCCGTCAACGGAGGTATTTCGCCCTGGGAGCGAACGCCCGATCGGGAGAGAAGGGTGACTTGGACAGGGAATTCTTTGTTAATTATGATTATAGGAGTTTGAAAGACATGGCGTCTGACATTAAAAAGTTAGAACTGGGAGGTGAACCACAAGGACATTTCTTTGCAGTGGAACAAAGAGCAGCTGTAAGTGAAATGGACGAGGATGAAAAGAAGAAGTTATTATTATTTGCTCTTAGTCCTGAAGTATTAGCAGCCTCCCACCTGACATGAAGATCGGTAATGGGATGTATGAGGATTTAAAATTAAGGGTTGCTCAGGCGATGGGGGTAGGAACAGGTGATCCCTTCAAGGCTATGGCAGAGATAGAACAGGGGTCCAATGAACCACCCACAGTGTTTGCCGACAGACTGTGACCCACATATATGGAAGCAATGGTGTCAGGGTCCCATCTACACGTTCCTCTGCTGGCCGCCAGAGGGCGGTTTAGGAGGCCTCAGTACACTGCTGCCATGTCTCTGTACCTCTCTCCTCACCTGTGTCTCATTAGAGTAATTGTCTCATCAGAGTAATCAGGCCTGTTATTTAAGCTGACTATTTCCAGCCGCAGTCACTCAGTCTTGAGTTCTCATACCTGCAAGTCACAGGTTAGTGTCTAGTCCTTGCCCTGCATTTTGTATACTTGCTTTTGTTTCTTTGAATTGTTACTTTGATCTTTTGTTTGAAGAATTCTCTGTATGTCCTGTATTTGAAGAGCCTTCTAGTAAAGCATCTTTTGAGTTTTACTCCATCTCAAGTCTCTGGCTGTCTGCCTGCATTTGGGTCCACTACCACACCCGTAACAGCAAGACTGAGTCATCAACATGGACCCAGCAGAAACCAGCCAACCAAGGGAGGAGATTAATCAACTGCGCTTTGCCCCGATGAGCCAGGGAGCCACGGTCGGGAGGCATGACCAACTGCTGCGGGAGACTCGTGATAGCCTGCATTCCCTAACTGAGGCTGTCGGGCACGGCCAGCAGTTGGTTTCCATACAACCTCCAGCATCTGATCCTCAACAAGACAAGGATCCAGACCTTCCAGCTCCCGAACGATACAACGGTCACCTGGGCAAGTGTCGCAGCTTCCTCATACACTGTTCCCTGGCATTTGAGCTCCAGCCTTCCAGATTCCCCTCCGATCACTCTAGGGTCGCCTACATCATCTCCCTGCTCACCGGGAGAGCCCTCGCTTGGGCCACGGCCCTGTGGGGGTGACAAACCCCTGCCTGCTCCAACTGTCGGATGTTCACCGAGGAGATGAGACGAGTCTTCAACCATCCAGTTAGCGGGCGAGAGACAGCCAATAGACTGCTCCATCTCCATCAGGGGAATCATAGTGTATCGGACTACGCCATAGAATTCCGTACTCTCGCCACAGAAAGTCTTTGGAATACGGAGGCACTCATCGCCACTTTTTTTCACGGACTTTCAGAGGAGGTCAAAGAAGAACTGGCCTCTCGCAGATCTATCGATGATCTCGAGGCTCTTATTGATGTGGCCATTCGGATTGACAATCAACTCCGCGGGCGGCGAAGAGAATGCCGCCGTCCGTTCCTCTCACCCCCAGACCCCAATGCAGCACCCCCGAGCCCAACGCCACCTACCGCCGTGGAGGAGCCCATGCAGCTGGGCAGAACTCGACTCTTCAAATCTGAACGGGAGCGACGAATGCGCGAGAGTCGCTGCCTTTACTGCGGGGAATTCGGTCACTTCCGCGATTCCTGTCCTGAGTTGGCGGGGAAAAGCCAGGACTCGTCCAGGAGCGGGAGAACTGTGACGAGTCAAAACACCACTCCCGAATCTGCTTCTTCCGGTGTCCGTCTCTACTCTTTTCTCTCTTGGGGTAATCAGCAACACACCCTCCGTGCTTTCATGGATTCCGGAGCGGTAGGGAATTTCATGGATATCAACTTCACTAGACAGCTCAAGATCCCAACGGTTGACCTAGACCATCCTCTTACAATTACTGCCCTTGATGGTAGACCCCTTGGCTCTGGTAACGTCCGCCGAATTACCGCCCCCCTGCGGCTATATGTGGAGAAGCACCACCAAGAGACAATCCAGTTCCACCTCATTCATTCTCCCGAGTTTCCTCTGGTCCTGGGCTTTCCCTGGTTGGCTCTCCATAATCCACATATCAACTGGTTTACCGGGGCGCTCATGGAATGGGATCCTACCTGCCATGCCACCTGCCTGTTCTCGGTGTCACTTCTCGAGTCTCCCAAGCTTTCAGTTTCCCCCGATCCTTCTCGAGTTCCACCTACCTATACCGACCTTATAGAGGTCTTCAGTAAGAGACGGGCCGTCTCTCTTCCTCCTCACCGCCCGTATGACTGTGCCATCGACCTGCTACCCGGCACTTGTCCTCCTCGGGGTCGCCTCTTTTCTCTCTCCGCTCCCGAGACCGCTGCCATGGAGGAGTATATCCGTGACACCCTCGCCACTGGTGCTATCCGTCCTTCCACCTCTCCTGCCGGGGCAGGCTTCTTCTTTGTGGGAAAAAAGGATGGGGGTCTCTGCCCATGCATTGATTACGGCGGCCTCAATCGGATCACAGTGAAGAACCGCTACCCCCTCCCTCTTATGTCCACGGCGTTCGAGCTCCTGCAGGGGGCCACGACCTTTACCAAGCTGGATCTTCGCAATGCCTACAATCTGGTCTGCATAAGGGAGGAAGACGAGTGGAAAACAGCTTTCAACACCCCTACTGGCCATTATGAGTACTTAGTAATGCCATTCGGTCTGGCCAAAGCACCCGCGGTCTTTCAAGCCCTGATTAACGACGTTCTCCGTGATCTGCTTAACCGGTTCATCTTTGTCTACCTCGACGACATTCTCATCTTTTCGAGCTCCCCCCAAGAACATGTTCAGCACATCCGAGAGGTACTGCACCGGCTTCTTAAAAACCACCTGTACGTCAAGCTCGAAAAATGTGAGTTCCATGTCCCCACTATCTCTTTCCTGGCCTTCGTCATCACCAATGACAGCATCCAGATGGACCCAGACAAGACCCAGGCCGTCCGTGAGTGGCCAATACCCACTTCAGTCAAATGGGTCCAACGCTTCCTCGGCTTCGCCAACTTCTACAGAAGGTGCATCAGAAACTTCAGCTCCATAGCGGCACCCCTCTTGGCTTTAACCAAGACAACATCCACCCGTTTTCACTGGTCACCCGTGGAGGAGAAGGCATTCAAAGAACTCCACCAGCGCTTCACCACAGCTCCCGTTCTGGTCCTCCCCGATACCTCTCTTCCCTTCATGGTCAAGGTGGATGCCTCTGACATTGGTGTGGGGGCTGTCCTGTCCCAACGTTCCGTCACAGACCAGAAACTCCACCCATGCACCTTCTTCTCCAGGCAGCTCTTGCCTGCTGAGCGCAACTATGACATCGGGAACAGAGAACTGCTTGCTGTCAAGTTGGCATTGGAGGAATGGAGGCACTGGCTAGAGGGGGCCAAACACCCATTCGTGGTCTGGACCAACCACAAGAACCTCGCCTACATCCAGGACGCCAAATGCCTCAATTCTCGCCAGGCCCGGTGGGCGCTCTTCTTCACTCGGTTCAACTTCATCCTCTCTTACCGCCCCGGGTCCAAAAACCTGAAAGCTGACGCGCTCTCCCGACAATTCGACCCCCAGGACATAAGCGAAACCCCGACACCCATCCTTCCGAGCTCCAGGATTTTGACTCCGGTTCACTGGGGCATCGACACCGCCGTTCGAGAGGCACAACGGTGGGAGGCTGATCCAGGCGGCGGAACCCCGAACCGACTGTTTGTTCCCATGACAGTCCGATCCCAAGTCCTGCAGTGGGGGCATTTGTCCCAGCTGACTGGGCATCCAGGGGTCGCCCGGATGCTCGAGTTTATCCGCAGGAGATTCTGGTGGCCGTCGATCGAGAAGGATGTCCGGTCATTTGTCTTAGCTTGCAGAACCTGTGCCCAGCAGAAGAACCCCAGGACACGACCACATGGCCTCCTTCACCCACTCCCCATTCCGAACCGTCCTTGGTCCCACCTTTCCCTGGACTTTGTCACCGGTCTGCCACCGTCCCAGGGTAACACTGCCATCCTAGTTGTTGTCGACTGGTTCTCCAAAGCCTGCCACTTTGTCCCCCTGCCCAGGCTCCCTTCCGCCCGAGAAACCACGGAACTCATTGCACAGCACGTCTTCCGCCTACATAGTGTCAGACCGTGGTCCCCAGTTCACCTCCCGGTTCTGGAAGGCTTTCTGTCGTCTCCTGGGTGTGGCGGTCAGCCTCTCCTCGGGTTATCATCCCCAGTCCAATGGGCAGACCGAGAGGGTGAATCAGGACCTGGAGATGACTCTGGGTTGCCTCGCCTCCTCCAACCTCTCTACTTGGAGCAAACACCTCATTTGGGCAGAATATGCTCACAACACATTACAGAACTCCTCTATTGGGATGTCCCCATTCGAGTGTCAGTTCGGTTACCGGCCTCCCTTGTTCCCCGAGCAGGAGCCTGAGGTGGGGGGTACCATCGGCGGAGTTGTTCGTCCGGCACTGCCGGAGGACCTGGAGAAAGGCCCGTTCTGCACTGCAACTGGCATCACATCGACAGAGGATCCAGGCCAACCGACGACGCAATCCTGCCCCTTTGCTCCGGCCCGGGCAGATGGTGTGGCTCTCCACCCGGGACCTTCCCCTGCGGGTTGAGTCCTGCAAACTGGCTCCTCACTTCGTCGGTCCATTCAAGATACTCCGGAAGATAAACCCAGTTACCTACCGTCTCCTGTTGCCTCGATCCATGAGGATCCATCCATCCTTCCATGTCTCCCGTCTCAAACCTGTGTGGACCAGTCCCCTATCTCCAGCCACCAGACCACCTCCAGCCCCTCGACTAGTAGGGGGCCAGCCCGCCTACACTGTCCACCATCTCCTTTGCTCCCGCCGGGTCCGCGGGGGACTCCAGTATTTGGTGGACTGGGAGGGTTACGGCCCCGAGGAGCGCTCCTGGGTTCCGACTCGGGACATCCTGGATCCTGGGCTTATCCGGCAGTTCCACCGGCGCCAGCCAGAGGCTACTGTGGGTACGTCAGGTGCCGTCCCTAGGGGGGGGTGGTTACTGTCAGGGTCCCAGCTACACGTTCCTCTGCTGGCCGCCAGAGGGCAGTTTAGGAGGCCTCAGTACACTGCTGCCATGTCTCTGTACCTCTCTCCTCACCTGTGTCTCATTAGATTAATTGTCTCATCAGAGTAATCAGGCCTGTTATTTAAGCTGACTATTTCCAGCCCCAGTCACTCAGTCTTGAGTTCTCATGACTGCAAGTCACAGGTTAGTTTCTAGTTCTTGCCCTGTGTTTTGTATACTCGCTTATGTTTCTTTGAATTGTTACTTTGATCTTTTGTTTGAAGAATTCCCTGTACGTCCTGTATTTGAAGAGCCTTCCAGTAAAGCATATTTTGAGTTTTACTCCATCTCAATTCTCTGGCTGTCTGTCTGCATTTGGGTCCACTACCACACCTGTAACAAATGGGTGGGGGAGCAGGAGTGCGAGCCGATTTACAGGGACAACCCAGAAATCACTGGCTCCGGGTCCTGATATCTCATCGTCTGCCATATGTCTGACTTTGATCCCACAGACGCAAATAACACTCAGGAAAGGGTTTTAAGGAAACTAACTATGGTGTTTGAAAAAAAGGCAGCTCGATAAAAGAAACACGGGGACAATTAACAAACCAAAGGGCAAGGTGTGTGTGAAGGGAACAGCCCCTAAAAAATGGCAACCCGATGGTTTCACTGAAAAGAAGGATAAGATGTGTTTTAACTGTGGAGGGAAGGGCCATTTTATCTGGGAGTGCTGGAAGTCCAGTAAGAACAAAATTGAATCAGGAAATGGTCCTAGCGCGCCCCCCCCCCTCCCTCCGCTTGAGGAGGAGGACAAGCAAACAGCTAGACTCATTTCTAAATGTGTGCAGGAATGCTTGGAAGGGTGGGAGAAAAGGCAATCTCCGGGGAATATTCATGCTGCCCACGGTAAAGACTGTGGAGAGACACAGGCATGAAGGGGCCACGCCCAGCCAGAGTACCTGTATCCACTCAGGTACGACCAATATGGTAGACCTTGTGTAGACATCATTGTTGAGGGGAAGAAGGGAGATTATTTGGTTGATTTCACCTTGGTCGAGTAGGGAATATATGTGTTGAGTGGTTTCACGGGCAATTCAATAGCTGGGGTGGTGTCTAATCCTCTAAATTTTAAAGTAGGACCCCTCCAAACTAAGTGGACATGCATATTAATGAAGTGGGATCAACCGGGATTGGGGGTCCTAGGCTCGGATTGGATGTTAGAGCACAATGTGATAGTAGACATGCGCAACGACTGCCTGTGGGGAGGAATGGAGAGCAGTGATGAAATGATAGTAATACCTCCAAGACATGGAGAGGCTTGGGAAGTGACTCCAACAGGGCCCTATGATTTACAAACTTTAATAGCAAGAGTGCCAGAAAGGTACACAGCTGTAGTTAAAGCTAGCAAAGAGGTTTTTGCCATGCATAAGCACGATTGTGGGAGGGTGACTGGGTAGAAGTCAGGGTAGGAAGAGAGACCATGCTCCGTCCACAAAAACAATATACCTTCCCCAAAGAAGCAGAGAGGGACTTGGAAAAGGCTGTAACATTGCTTGAGCAACAAGGAGTTGTGAGACCCTTGGCTATATATGTGAACTCTCCTGTGCGGCCAGTAAAGAAGCCGGATGGCTGCTGGTGAATGACCATCGATCATAGGGTATTGAACAAGAACATCCCTGCTTGTGCCCCTACTGTAGCAGCCATAGTAGATCTGATTGATAACATCCCTGGGCACACCATGGTATTTACGGTCCTAGAAATACCAAATGGGTTTTGGTCCATCCCGTTGCGCCCCGAAGATCAGTACAAATTTGTCTTCACCTTTAAAGGACAACAGTATACATGGACTTGCCTTCCACAGGGATTCCATAACAGCCCCTCTGTTTTTCATCAGTGCATGGAAGCATGCATAAAGGAGTTCAGTCACCCAGATCGACTGATACAGTATGTAGACGATTTACTGTTTTCCGAAAGTGAAGGAGAACATGAGAAACTGTTGGAGGAGCTGTTGGGATTGCTCAGAACAGCTGGATTTAAGGTTAATCCCAAGAAGGCACAGATAGGGGAAGAGGAGGTTCAGTTTCTGGGACTCACTATTCGACCTGGGGAATGCGCGACAGATGAGGCTAAGCGTAAGGCGGTGCAGGAGTTACCCCGACCAGGCTCGGTAACTGCTCTCCGATCGTTTTTGGGTCTGACAGGTTACTGTAGGGAATTCATTGCGAACCACGCAGCTACAGTGGGCCCCTTACTGAGCTTATTGAAGAAGGGTGTAGAATGGGAGCAGGACGGGGAATGTGAGGAAGCCTTTGTCCAGTTTAAACAAGGCCTACAGATGGCTCCAGCTTTGGGGGATGTCGATCCTGGAAATGTTATTTGGAAGTGGCAGCTACGGATGCCAGTGTGAGTGCCGTCCTTATGCAGGAAGTGCACCGTCACATGAGACCGGTGGCCTATGCCTCCAGAGTCCTGGCGGAAGTGGAAAGAGGCTATTCCACTTGTGAGTGACATCTGCTAGCTACTTTTGAGTGGTAAAACATTTTGCTGTGTTCATAAGAACCCAACCCATCACTCTATTAACCCATCACACCCCAACTCGCTTATTCCTAGATGGGAAAATTAAGGAGGGAACAGTGTCTAGTGTGCAAATAGCTAGATGGACATTACTGTTAGAAGGCATGAATCTTAAGGTCAAATTCATTGGAGATCCTAAATTAGCCATCAATTTTAATTACAAGGGAGAATCTCATACTTGTACTGTTGAGGGGGTGTGGGAAATGAAAGGGAGTTTTAAATCAGGGATACACCTCGAAGGGCGAGACATCTATGTGGATGGCTTGAGCTTCGTGGAAAAGGGAGAAAGGAAAATGGGATGCAGAATTTACGATCTGGATCGGAATGTGGAAGTGGCCCTGTTGCTCACCATTACTCTTAGTGCCCAACAGGCAGAATTAGCCGCAGTCACCTTTGTGGTCATACAGCCCACAGAATTTCCCCCTCCTTACACCATCTGCTCTGACTCAATGTTTACATGCAACTCCTGTACAGATTATTTGGCCATTTGAGCCAGACGAGGGTTTAAGTCAGCAGATGGAAAGCCTTTGATCACAGCCCCGATGTTGGCAACAATATTGGAAGCTGTAAAGGGAAAAGAACACGAGTATTACGTCCACAAGGTCAAGGCCCACTCTAAAACCGAACCCAGGTGGAAATGCAATCAAAAGTCGATGAACTGGCTCAGAGGGATGCAGAGAGGGGAGTCCTGTGGGACCCTTACCAGTCAGGAGTGGTGGTCACTGTCACATCTGCCCAGAGTATGGTACCCCTCCCACCTGATCTTAAAACCGTTCAGTTAAAAGATGTAGTGCTAAGGGCAATTATAAAGGAAAAGGAAGAGGGAAGAGGCATAGAGGGACCATACAGAGCTAGGGATGTAGAAATCAGAGAAGGGATACTAATTAAAGGTGACAAGCGGGTAGTCCCAGAGGGATACCGGGAGGAATTCATTCAACTAGCACATGGAGGTCCAGGGGCGTGACACCCAGGACCTAAAACCACCTGGAAGAGAGTGGAAGAAGTAGGATGGTGGCCACGTCTTAGGGGAGATGTGGAGGATTTTTGTAAAAACTGCTTGATATGTGCTGCCAATAATCCCGACCCACACAGGAAAAATGTACCTTTGGAACATACGCAAAGGACTGAAGGGCCATGGCAATGTGTCCAGATTGATTTTATTGGACCCTTACCCACTACTAAAAAGGGCAATAAATATTGTCTGGTGTTAGTGGACAATTTCACTAAATGGGTGGAAGCGTTCCCTTGTAAAACAGCCACGGCATTGAGGACTGCAAAAACTCTAGTAAAAGAGGTGTTCTCTAGATGGGGACTCTCTCGTGTAGTGGAGTCAGACCAAGGGAGCCATTTCACAGGTCAGGTGATGCAGGCTACTCAAACTGTTGGAGATTGAAGAAAAATGACATATAGCCCACAACCCGCAGTCGTTGGGAATTGTGGAAAGAATGAACCATACCCTAAAACTGGCTTTACGTAAAGAACTGAATGAAAGTCCCATCAAGTGGGACGAGATACTGCCTCTAATCCTGATGAATATACGCAGTACAGAGTTGAGGGAATGGGATATTCTCTGCATGAATTGGTTACAGGGAGACCCGTGAGGACACCAACACACTTGCTGATTCCTACATTAACAGAGAAGCAGATGACAGAGGTAACCAGGGATAAGTTCCTAAATGACTTGTGGGAAACTCTGAGAGAGTTACACTTAGGAGCTGCCCACAATATTAGAAGGGCTCACCAAGTCAACCGATTACTTCTAGCCCCGAGTAAGCCACAGGAATGGGAGGTCAGTAGCCAGGTGATGGTTCAAAACTACGCAAGGGTGGGTGTGTTCAAATCCTTGTACAAGGGACCATACATTATTGTTGATAAGGCCAGCCCCATGGTGAATGCAGTTCAGCTACCTAAGAGAGTTAAGTGGTTTCATATTAACCAGATGAAGCTTTTTCAGCCGACAAGCAGGTCAAGGAGACAACAGACCATGATTATGAGCATGATTGGGATGCAGCCGGTCTGCTGGGATGATACGGAGGAAATGCCCAATGGCACATCTCACCAGGTACAGTATGATCCAAGTGAAGGTGGACAGGGTGCAGGAGCTGTAGAAGCTTCCTCAACCCTAGGTCCAGAGCCACCTTCTATTCACAGATGAGACCAGCAAATTCTTACTACCTCATGACGTAGTAAAAGAAGGAGAATAATACCCCTAAGATTTAGACTTTATTAGTACCAAAAACCAAAATGGCTAATGGTAGAGGGAAACATTTAATCGATACAGACGCTATCAGTTTCTGTCCAAAACAAGTAAAACACAGGATTCGCTGAGTGAAAGGAACCTTAAATGAATGCTGCAATCTCAGTTTGAGTGAAAGTGTGTGCTAAAAGTGTGGAAGTTTTCTGTTTCTTGAAACAAAGTGTCTGGAGTGTTTGTTTTAGCTCCACCCACTTTTCTGTACTGAGAGCTGGAAGCTGCTTAACCCTTTGAAGTCTTGTCTTAAATGATGGACCAATGTGTGCTGTTTTAAGTTTGTTAATTGATTTCAATTTAAGTTTAATTGTTTTACAAAAGATAAGCTTCAGCCTTGAAGTTACAGTTGCCAATGTGCCTGGAAGAAAAATAATTTGAACATTTACAAGGCATGGGTGAATGTTAATATGGCTGTGGCTTCTTCCTTTCTTTTTCAAGTGATACTGGTTAGTTTAAGAAATTGATCTGGATTAAATTGGAGTTATGAGGTTAATTAACCGATTGAAACCAGACTTTTATTATGGCCATGGCGAAATTCTGGTTGGTGTAAAGTGCCTCTAATTATGGAAATGAGGCAATCACGTCAACAATTGGTATTTTTAAGATTTCTGACCAATTTCAGCTATGTGTGATCAGGGGGAAAGAAAGGGGAATGCTATTATTTTGTATGGAGTTATTTCGCTGAATGTTTGTAGTGGTGTTACTAGTGATGTCTGATGTTTGAACTTGCTGTGTGTATTGTAAAGATATTGGACATTATTCAATTTCAGTTTATGTTTTTGACGAAGCCGTGCAAAATGACATGTGTATAATGTATGGATCTTGGTTGGTGGAGCAAGCCAGGGAAAACCTGCAGCGAATTGCTGAGGGGAGGCTTCCCTCGTGGGTGACTGATCAACATTTAAGGGCTATCTCCACCTACCAACTGAATTTGACTATGTGTCAGGTCAGAAAATCGGTGCAGGTATACCCGGTGAAATATTACTGCAACTGGCTGAAGCATCATACACCGGGAATACCAGTATGGTAATCTGATCTGACCTATTGCGACGGGAACATTTTGTTTTACTCCGGTCCGACCTGTGCGGATTGGTGCGTGGGTGTTATTAAATGTATATATTCACATGGCCAACTAACTATTAATAGAAAAGGTGAGTTAAAAGAGCAGTTGCACCAATGTGTTGCTGGATTTGGATACAACTTGCCACCCCTACCCGAGTACTGGATAGGGTTCAGGAAGCGTATTAATCAGTCTCAAAAACATGTTTTGACCCAGAAGAATCAAGAGATCAGGACGAAAATATTTAAAGTTGGGGACAATTCGTCTTGGAGGAATATCAGCATGATTACCAAGGTTCATTCTTGGATAAGGATTATTTCCCATGTTCTGGTCATCATTCAGTTGATAATTGTGTTATACCTGTTAAAACTAACGTGTCATGTGTAGGGGGCATCCTTTACCTGGTTAACAGTAATTTACCTGGTCAGGCAGCCTTTGCCACTGCACTGTGACCAATTCCAATCAGCGGTTTCGAATTGCTAAACCACCCCCCCTCCAGTTCTGACTGGAGGAACTTATAATTAATGATATATTAAAAATGGACAAAAGGTCTGGATGCAAGAAAGTCAAATTTTATTAAAAATAAAGAAACTACACCACACGATCAAAGTAATCACGGTAAAATTGCTTAACAGGGGAAGGCAGATGGCAAAAACGAGGGATAAATGGCTACAATGTTAATCTTACAATCTTAGCAACATTTCCCTTAAATTACCACCCCTTTACTTTTCACTACATTGTCTTGCTAGTGGGTCAGAAGCCTTGCTCACCTGCAGTCCAAAGAGTAAAAGAGACAAAAGGGGGCAGAGGACTTCCTGGGCTCAATCTTTATACCCTGCGAGTCCCTGCTGTTTTTGCGCCGAAAAGGTCCGTGTGCAATTTTGCGCCGAAAAGTACGAATACAAAAGAGAAGGGCTTTTAACTTCTTCCATTCATACATGGAGACATCACGTAGTAGAGTCAATTTCAGTGAATGGGTTGTTTACACACATCCATTGTGCTTGCTGTCCGATGATTGGCTGATTCAAACGGGCTACTCCCCAGTGTAAACAAGCAGCTTGTAGGTTACCGGATCTGCCCAATACCACAGGGTGACTGACAGCTTGGGCTCCATTCAAACGTACTACAGGGCAGCGCTGAGCTTTTCATATGCTAACAGCCTGTCTGTCCTTTTCTGCTGCCTTTTAAAAGGTCTGTTCAGCTATTTTTATGCCATGGGCAATTTAAACAGTCCAAAACTCAAGAGTACATCTTTTAATACAATGTACAATCTTAAAGTGTATGATTTTCACAAAGTTCTTTGATTCCAGTGTCCAAGTGCTGCCTAGCTTACGAGCTTTTTAACGCAGCCTCTTGCGGTTCTGGGTATGTTTTAAAACATTGCCCAACCCAGAGACAATTTAAATCACACAAGTCTTTGTCCACGATGTGGATTACTATTTCCCGATCTTCGGGGGCTGAGGGGATTTTGCGACCCCTACATTTCTCCCCTTGGATACTTCCAGCTTGCTTGTAGTATCCTCTTGCAGAAGTGAGCAAAATTTTCTGACCCCCCACAAACAATTATCCCCTGTAATTACCTATAGCTACCTATCACTGATTCCCCGACCCGTCTATTCCCCTCAAATCCAAGAAAAACCGTGGTATGGTAGGCATCTACAGATACATCAATTACAAAATGTTACAATGGGGGTCTCATACCCCTGCACCACTTGTTATATTATAACATATTACAAAATGTTGCAATCTTGGTTATACAATGTAATCAAAATGATCCCAAGCACAGAGAGGGTCCTACGCCTCTGCACCGCTTGGAACTGTAAAACAAAATACTAAAATCTTCATTAAACATTTGAAACAAAATGCTGAAATAAACCCCGACCATCACGTGCCAATGATGGGTCGCAAAATTCGAGTGGGTATTGCTCCTCCCACCTGGGCAGTAAATGTTCCTTCCACCCCCCCCCCCCTTTAATGGTCTTAAACTTTTAAAACATACAGAATGGATTTTACAGAACAGTCTGATCCACCAGCCCCGAGCCATTCCCTTGTCCCTTTGTGGAGGCGGGGTACCCCTCATGTTTCACAGACCGAGACCGGGGAGTATGGGATCGCGACTCCCAGTCCCTCCCCCTCCCGTCTTCCCTCGACTGGCTGCAGAAAATGATGGGTGCCTGTGTGGCGGCTCTCACTGGCCCCACACTCGAACTTGGATCCCAGATCCGGCCACCCACTCATCCTTCCCAGCCACACTTACACTTTAACTTTGCCCGTGGGCCCCGGGTGAGTTCCTCCCTTCTGCAAATGCACCCACGCAACTCTTGGGTCTCCCCCTCCCCTTTACAATCTTTCCCGGGCCATCACCACCCACTTCCGGGGAACGCGTCCCTATCTGACAAGGCGCCCGCGCTTCCCACCAGGACTCCTCAATAGCGAGGTCTCCCGCAAGTGAAATTCGGTCAGGATAGTCCCAGCTGGGGCCATCTCTTCCACGTAGGATGAGTAGGCAGGTTCCTCTGGACCCTGTCCGGTTTCTTCCAAAGGTCGCTGTGGGGTCTCCTCCTGGATTTGTCCAGTGGCGAGGTGATCACCAACATTCTGTTTAACCATATCTTCATTCGATGCCCAGCTCGGGCTGGGCAAACAGGGCTGCTCCTTTGTCCACTCTCCTGCAAAAGAACTTAAAAGGCCATGCAGCCAGGTCTCTCACTGACCTGCTGCCTTAGGTGGAGACATGGTCGGGTCCCTCGACCTCGGACCAAAATACAAACATTTGGCACACTTATAAACTTAAACTTTAAACTTAAACTCAATATTACTAGTTACATTCTAAACTTACAATTTAAACACCTTAAAAGCAAGCTATAAACATTGGTAACTTAACACAAAGCTATAATACAAATGCCGCCCGTCTCCGGATGGCCAGGCTAATCTCTGGTGTCACTGTCGCAGATTACTGCTGCCTGCAGCGAAGCTGGGCTGCCTCCTGCTTCTGGTCCCTGGCAGCTTATGGCTGCGAGTTGGGGACCTCTGTGATCTCTTTCCTCCCGGGCTCGGGAGATTGCTCTTTGTGGCGGGTACTCTGGTGACCATCTTATCATGGGCTTGCGGACCCACTGAGACCTTCTGAGGGGCGTCTCTGTGGGGGAAACTTTGTCTGACGGACCCTGAGCCAGGGTCACAGCCCTAGCTGGCTGGGAACCTTCTCCCCCTGATGCAAACAGCCCGCACTGTTTAATATACCTGGCAGCCTGCCAGTAATCCTGGTTTGTCTCCTTTTCCCTACCCACTCCTGTACTGGGGGCAGGTATCCCCTCACCACCCGCTGCTGGTGGCTGAAAATCTTCCTCTCCAGGTCCAAAACCTGGTACCAGCTCCTTCCATATGTCCCCTGCAAGAGGAATTGCTTTCCCTTCCTCCCCGGAGTCCCACACCATAGGGGGAACCACTCTAGAAGCGGGCTGGGAAGCTTGTCTCTTTAAACAGGCGACTGCGCCTGCGTGAATATCCTCCCCGGAGTCCCACAGCAGAGGCTGTGAAACCTCTGTATTCAAACAGGCGACTGCGCCTGCATGAACCCAATGTTGGGAAACCTCTCCGCTCAGGCGCATGACTGCGCCTGCGCAGGGAAACTGAAGAGGAGCTGCTGTGGTCACGGGCTGGGGAACTGCGCCTGCGCGAACAGGCCGTTCAAAAGACTGGGGAATTCCTGTTCTCCAGACCAGCGACTACGCATGCGCGGGCAGTCTCTTCAAAAGGCGGCTCCTCCCTGGAGCCCCTCAAGCGATTTTCTGTGAATGAAGTCGCAGCAGCCTGCAGATTTCTACTCTCAGGCTGCGGTTTCTCTGTTTCTAAACTAAATAACTGGTTCAAATTTAAACTTTGGCCAAAACTTAGGTCCCACTGGGGCGGGGAAGTGTCCCAATTGGTGGGCTGGACAACTTTTCCCTTGAAACAAGCCACAGCGCCTGTCATTACAGCCTGTGAACTTGAACTTGTATGGTCAGATTTATACAATTTAAATTGGTTGGCGTGGAACCACTTTGTGCACCGGGGTAGTTTTACTGCATAGACCATGGGGCTGGCCCTATCAACTATACTATAGGGTCCCATGTAGAGTGGCTCTAAACTTCCCACCTGGGCATAGTTTCTTACCATCACTAGGTCTCCTATCTCCCACTGGTGGCTCTTGCTAGGCTCGAGCAGCAGCCGGTTATTCTGATGCTGCTTCCCCATGCTGTCTGCTGCCTGCTCATTAAATTCATTTGAGGTGTTCTAGGAGGGTTCGGGCGAATTTATCCCGGTTTATTTCCTGCAGTTGTCCTTCAGGGAGGACTGGGGCAAGGTCATGAGTGGGGGTCCTCATAACTCTGCCGGTCATGAGCTCATGTGGTGTATGCCCTGTACTCTAGCACTGGCTGGCCCGGATCCCCATGAGGATCAGAGGTAGGGTCTCTGCCCATTTTTGGGGCGACCCCATGGCCTCTCTTTTCTCAATCTTTCTTTAAGGGTACGGTTCATACGCTCCACAATCCCTGAGGACTGTGGGTTGTAGGCTACGTGCCACTACCCTTTGATACCGAGCAGCATGAGGGTGTTCTGCATGACTTGGCCAGTGAAGTGGCTTCCCTGGTCGGACTCCACGAACTGGGGCAGTCCCCACCGTGAGAACACCCCCTTCACCAAGATCTTTGCAGTCCCCATTGCTGTGGCCGTCCTGCAGGGGAAGGCTTCCACCCACTTGGAAAACACATCCACCAGGGCGAGGCAATATTTGTAGCCTCCCTGGGTGGTGGGCAAGGGCCCTATATAGTCGATCTGGATCGACTGCCATGGTCCCTCCACCCTCCTAATGTGTCCCATGGGCACCTTCCTTTTGTGGGGATCGGGATTATTTGCTGCACACACAAGACAGCTAGCACAGAACTCGCGGTCTTCATCCCGGAGTCCTGGCCACCATCCCGCCTGTTCCACCCATTGCCAGGTGGTCTCAGGCCTGGGGTGTCCCGCTCCCGGCCCCTCATGCGCCAGCTAAAGGAACTTCTTCCGGTGTTGCTGGGGTACTACCCACTGTTCTGCCTTGAACAGCATGCCCTCCCTTACGGTGTGAGGGGCTATGCTGTAGGGGCCCGCTATCCTTTTGCCCTCCATCACTGCGCTAATTATTGCCTTTAGGACGGGGTCCTGTGCCTGGACCGTTTTAAGGTCTGGGGCCAATACTATTCCTGATTTTCCCTGTTGTCCATCCCTGCCTGTAATCGCTGCCACTGGCCCGGACTCTCATGGGTCCCAGAAAGTGCCTGCATGTGCACCCTCCTTGGCCAGCATATCGGCTTGCTGGTTGCCCTGGCTGCGGGTTTCTGTGGAGGAATGGGCTTTCACCTTCTGGATGAAAACTGCACCTTCCTCCCCCACAGCTGCCAGGATTTTCTCCAGCAGGGGCTTTACTGTCAAGGGCTTCCCGTCGGTGAAGGTATACCCATGACGGGACCAGATGGCCAGGTACTCCGTACACGAGTTGCAAGTGAACATACTGTCAGAGCAAATCGTATACGGGGTAGGGAAGATGTCAGGGTGTGTAACCACGTATATCACCGCGGACAGTTCAGCCTGCTGGGCGCTCATGGTGTTAGGGAGCTTGATTGCCAAGGCAATGCCTGCCGTTGGGTCAAAGATCCCGCAACCCGTGAGTCGTACCCCAGCGGATACCATGCTGGAACCGTCAACATGTATCCCGGCCTGTAAACCTATGTTCACTTCCCATACCCCATCTATGGAACATCGATGGGCTGTTCCAGGATATACCATATTGGCCGCAAGCATTGGCTCGCAAAGGCCCTTTACCTTCAGATCCATCTGCGAGAGGAGACGGGTCCAGCGCGCAATGCGGATGCTGCTGACTGTCCCATCTTTAATCCTCCCATCCAAAAGCATCTGAGTGGGTGTGTGGTGTGTGAGGAGGGTGATGGGAGAGGTGCCTGCGAAGATCCGGGATTTCTTCACAGCCCAATATGTGGCTAAAAGGTGCCTTTCACATAGAGTAGCTCCTCTCTACATCGGTGAGTATTCTGGAGGAATAGACCACGGGTCTCAGCCTACAGTGCCGCTCTTGGAGCAGCACAGCACTCAGGCTATCCCCACTGGCTGCTACCTCCAGAAAAAACTCCCTTTTCCCATCTATCGCTCCTAGGGCTGGTGCGGTCTGTAGGTCTCCCTTTAACTTAACAAATGCCGCCTGGCATCCCTCATCCCAGGACCACTCCACTCCCTTGTGTAGGAGACGGAGCAGAGGGGCTGCTGTGGCTGCATAGTCCTCTATAAAATCCCTACAGTGCCCCGTCAATCCCAGGAACGACCTCACCCCTCTGACTGAATTGGGAATCGGTAACTCCTGGACCGCTTCCCTCCTTGCCTTATCTATGACCCTCTCTCCTGTGCGGACCGACAGACCCAGGAATTTAACTTCTTGCTGACCGATCTGCACCTTCTTGGGGTTGACTTTAAACCCCTTTCTCTGCAGCAGCTCCAGCAGCTCAGCCAATAGTGGGCCATGCTCCCCGACCGAGTCGGTAAATAAGAGCAGGTCAGCCACATACTGCAGTAACTGAGTGGGCTGACTGAACTCTTTTAAACTATCCTTCATGCATTGGTGGAAGATGCTGGGGCTGTTGTGGAAACCCTGTGGCAGACAGTTCCAGGTATACTGCTGTCCCTTAAAGGTGAAGGCAAACTTATATTGGTCCTCCCATTTTAAAGGGATGGATCAGAACCCATTCAAAATATCCAGCACCGTGAATGTGTTCGCGGATGCTGGAATACTGCTAATAAGATTAACCACTGCTTCTACTGTGGGGGCACACGCGGGGATATTGCTGTTAAGCACCCGATAGTCCACCGTGGCTCTCCATGAATTGTCCGGTTTCCTAACCGGCCAAAGTGGAAAATTAACATGAGTGGCTATGGGCCTCAACACTCCCTGTTTAACTAAGGAGGTGATGGCTGCCTCCATGTCGGGTTCTGCCTCCTTGGGGAAATTGTACTGCTTCTGTGGTCGGGCCATGGGGTCCCCGTCTATTTTAACCTCAAATCCTGTGATCCTCCCACAGTCTTGTTTATGGGTGGCAAACGCTGTGAGGTTTGCCTGCACGACTGCCTGCAGTGCCTCCGGGACACCATTTACCATGAGCCCGAGGTCGTAACCTTCTTTGGGCTTCACAGTACACAAGGTCCCCTTACCCTCCTTGCCCGGGATGACCACTACACCTTCTTCCCTGTCTGTGCTAGCCCCCCAAAGGCAATGGTTGCGGAGATCCACGAGGATCCCATGGCTCACCATGAAGTCGGCCCCTAGGATCCCCTTTCCTTCCTCCTTATTCTACTTTGCCAGGATGCACGTCCACTTAGTTTGGAGTGTGCCCAGACGGACTGAGAGGGGTCTGGAGTATACCCCCGCCTGCTCCTGACCGGTGAATCCCGATAGTATGTATGTAACCCCGTTAGACAGAGGTGAGGTGGTGGGATTATCCGTATGGATCACGGTGCATGATGTCCCTGTAACCTTCTCTACCTCCATCTGTACGAGCGGTCTCTTCGCTTCATCGTACCGGAGATTGCACAGACGGACAGGCTGCGCGGGCTCCAGTCATTGTGGGGAGGCAGATGTGGGTGAGGGGGCTGCAGCACCACTGATGGCCGCTACCTTTCCCTGATTGGCCCTGAGGAAAGATTTTATCGACTCCATGATGGACTCGACTGTATCGGGAGGAGTTTCTGTCTCTGCCTTCTGAGTTGGGGCTGCGGGGGGCCTGGCTTTATCATCTCTCCCAGGCTTTTCACAACCCCTGCACCAGTGGCCATCCTCCCCGCACCTGTAACAAGTGACCTTGTTCTAGGAGGGACGGCTCCTCTCCTGGCGCCACTCTTTCTTGTATTGAGCCCCAAGTTTAACCTTGTGGACCTTACCCTTTTGCTGGGGGGTCCCACTATTCCTACCGTTCCTATATGCTACCGTGAGCTGCCGGATTACAGTCTCTTCGGTTGCTAGGGGGTCTCGGTGGTCAAACCAAGTATCAGCCTTTGCTTTTATCTGTGGCAAGCAATTGGACACCAGGCAATGAAGCCATTGGGTCCGCTGCCGCTGGTTCAGGTGTGCCCTATCTTGTCCCTCTGTACACGTGCTGTTGTAGACAGGCCACACCCTGTCTGCAAATGCCTGTGGGGTCTCCCCTTCCTTCTGCAGTGTTTTCCCTATGCGATCGAATGGACTGCCGTCGTTCGCACCCATGGCTTCCAGTATTTCCTCCTTTAGGTCCTCAAAACCCTTCTGCCCTCTCTTAGCCTCATCTGAAAGGGCCTGATAGAGCTTATTATCTACAGAGAAAAGCAACATTTTGGCTTTCTCTTCGTCATCAAAGCCATTAACACAGGCTGCCTTTTCTATCTCTTGGAAGTGCATTGAGGGGTCTCCCTTTTCAGAGAGCAGGGGAGTATGTTTCAGCATGCCTCTGAGCTGTTGGGTATCATAGGGTACCAGATAGGTATGCTGAACAGCCCCTGGGTCATATTCGTTCACGGGCGGACCGTACCTCCGCTGTCGGAGGGGGTACACTTGTCCTGGTCCCCGCCTGCCTAGCGGGACCTGCTGGCATTCTCCTACCACCACATTGTCCACCCCTTCTTGCTGCCAGAGCTCCTCAAAACTCGGAGCTGTGGGCTGCAGTCTTGGGATCTCTAATTCCCTAGCCAGCTCTGTTCTGGGTGCTGCCTGTGGGGCGGTTTGATTTGGGCTGCTGGTACTGTCCGACGGACTTCGCTTCGGACTTATGAGACATACCATCCCTTTAGTCCTTAGTAACTCCATACCCAAACTCTCTATCTTTCTGTTACATGGGATATGATCTGCTCTACTAAAACTTTGGTCGCAGGCCAGCTTATAAGCTGCCTTGACCTCCCTAACCCTTTCCTCCTGCTCTGTTACTTCTGAGGTGAGGCGGGCATTCTCTTCCCGCAGTCTCATCTCATTACTCTTTGCTTCTGTAATTTGGCACTTAAGGAACTCTATCTTGTGCCTCGCTAGCTTCTTGGGTGAGGTGTGCGTTTTCCTCCTGTAGCCTCACCTCACTGTCGCTAGCCTCTGTGACTTCCTGCACAAGGCGCTCTATCTCTGCCTGGCATTTCATGACCTCTAGTGTGAGGCATGCATTTTCTTCCCACACCCTCATCCCACTATCTCTGGCCTCATTCACCTCTCTTATGAGGCATTCTACCTCTGCCTGGCATTTTTCAAACTCTGACTCCCGATTCTTGGCCTCTGTAACCTCCTCGCGCACCCTCATCTCACCCTTCTTAAGCCAGCCACCTATACTATAATAGGTCAGCTTACACGCTGCCGCTAACTTCTGCAGGGCTACCCACAGACTGAAAGCAAGAAAAGCAAGAGCTGATGCTTTCTCCAGATCCAGACCACTTATCATATCAAAAACTGCATCCAGTCCTGCCACGGTCGTCAATTTGTAGGGGGGCATCCTTTACCTGGTTTACGGTAATTTACCTGGTCAGGCAGCCTTTGCCACTGCACTGTGACCAATTCCAATCAGCGGTTTCGAATCACTAACCCCCCCCCCCTCCAGTTCTGACTGGAGGAACTTATAATTAATGATATATTAAAAACGGACAAATGGTCTGGATGCAAGAGAGTCAAATTTTATTAAAAATAAAGAAACTACACCACACGATCAAAGTAATCACGGTAAAATTGCTTAACAGGGGAAGGCAGACGGCAAAAATGAGGGATAAATGGCTACAATGTTAATCTTACAATCTTAGCAACATTTCCCTTAAATTACCACCCCTTTACTTCTCACTAGATTGTCTTGCTGGCGGGTCAGAAGCCTTGCTCACCTGCAGTCCAAAGAGTAAATGAGACAAAAGGGGGCAGAGGACTTCCTGGGCTCAATCTTTATACCCTGCGAGTCCCTGCTGTTTTTGCGCCGACAAGGTCCGTGCGCAATTTTGCGCTGAAAAGTCTGAATACACAAGAGAGAAGGGCTTTTAACTTCCTCCATTCATACATGGAGACATCACGTAGTAGATTCAATTTCAGTGAATGGATGTGTGTAAACAACCCACTGTGCTTGCTGTCCAATGATTGGCTGATTCAAACGGGCTACTCCCCAGTGTAAACAAGTAGCTTGTAGGTTACCGGACCCACCCAATACCACAGGGTGACTGACAGCTTGGGCTCCATTCAAACATACTACAGGGCAGCGCTGAGCTTTTCATATGCTAACAGCCTGTCTGTCCTTTTCTGCTGCCTTTTAAAATTCTGTTTCCATGAGGTCTGTTCAGCCATTTTTATGCCCTGGGCAATTTAAACAGTTCAAACTCAAGAGTACATCTTTTAATACAATGTACAATCTTAAAGTGTGCGATTTTCACAAAGTTCTTTGATTCCAGTGTCCAAGTGCTGCCTAGCTTACGAGCTTTTTAACGCAGCCTTTTGCGGTTCTGGGTATGTTTTAAAACATTGCCCAACCCAGAGGCAATTTAAATCACACAAGTCTTTGTCCACGATGTGGATTATTATTTCCCGATCTTCGGGGGCTGAGGGGATTTTGCGACGCCTACAATGTCAAGAGACAGTGCAAGAAACAAGAAATAGTTAGGTTACTGCAGAAAACGCAGCATGCTTTCGAGTAAGTAACTGTAACCCAAGAAAATCTGATGACACTTACTTGAGGGGGGTCTGTAGACATACAAAGACCCTAATTCTTAATTTTTAATTTTGATTTATATTGAAATGCTTTGCCATGGCCAAAGTTTTTTTTCAAAGTGAAATATAAAGCTACTGATAAGGCGACATGGGATTTGCTTTGATAGACAACAGAGATAAACAAACCCCCTTAGTTTTGTAGATATGGGGCTGGATTTTCATTGAGGAGGCATGTGGGAGGCGGGTCTACAACTATTGTGGTTGTAGTCCCACCTCCATCGACTTGTGGCCAACCCACTCAATTTTCACTTGATTGACCTTGTTGAGCCCATCCAGCGGGCTCATCAGGCCAATTAAGGGCCACCCGGCAACAGGTGACATCACAAATTGACATTTCATCTCTCGAGCTTTTGACAGATGAAATATCAGCATTTCAAGCTGTCAAACACTGACAATCTGTACTCTAAGTTAATTCCTTCCTCTCAGAATGATTTAGAGATCTATCCGGAACAGAAAGCTGAATGCTGCAGATTTTGACAGATCGCGGCCATTCTGCTTTCTGTGCTGGTGAGATGAGGGACACCTGAGACCTGAAGAAAGGAAGGCTGTAAAGGTAAGTACATGTAAGTAAAACTTCTTTAAACACTTTACACACACCAATCACACTTACCTCTGCACTCATGTGCCCATCACTCACCTGAACACCAGACATCTCGACCCCTCCAAGCCCTTCATCCCGACGGCCCACCTCGCTAACTTGGCGTGGTTTGCTGCTGTCGGGAATCCCACACTTCACCAATAAACATAGGGATTAGGCTAAAAACTGCCTGTTAACTATCTGTTAACAGGCAGTTAATTGGCACTAATCCCCTTCCCGCCTCGGGGAGGCGGCTCCCAGCGCGGGTCGGTCACCCGCCTCCTTTGAAACTGGCATGTTGGCGGGTTGGAGGCGGGATGGGTTCGTGCCCCCCGATTTTAAGATTTCAACCCCCCACATGCCTCCAATCTCGCCACCATGGCTCAATGAAAATCCTGCCCGGTGTCTCTGAAGACTTTTCGGAGGTTAAAGGGGAGAAGTCAAACATTTGAAGTCTTGAAATGCAGAATATGACCTTACCCATGGACCACAACCAAGTGGTTTTCTGCCACTTTTCTAAACTTTAGCAGTGAATGAACAATTTTGGGCTGTGATAAAGACAACTAATGGATAGCGACACAGGATGTGTTAATGTGAACTTTTGACTACTCAATCAGCTCAGACCGAACATTAAAGGAACATTTCACTATCTCTGAATGAATGATTTACTGCAAAAGGCAAGGAAAACTGTATAAGACACAGTGGCTAAAGAATGTCGGCACTGCAGTAGGAAGAAGGTGGTTTGGCCAATCATTTCGCCTACGAGAATCCGGCTGCAGTCAGAAGGAGGGGCCTGGCCAGACTTTTCGCCTACGAGGACCTACAATTAACGCTGGACCGATCATCTGCAGGCGGTTGTAGGTATGATTTTTTGTAACATTATTGGTGGACTCCTCTAATAGTGGTTGGGGTTCTGTATCTGTCTTAGGAACAATAAAAGGTTAATGACAGAACCCGTGTGTCTGGTGTAATTTCTCTTAAGTCTAAAGTCCGAACTCTATAACCTGTTGGACGGGGCGATGGGTAATTCCACATGTCTTACAGGCCAATGAGGAATATAAGAATAAGAATAATGAGAAAACTAAATGAGAATATAAAACTGTATGAAAAGAAGTTGAGAATGGGATAAGCAAAGTTAAAAGGGTGCATGCGGAAAACAATTTAAAAAACATCAAAAGGAACAGTAAAGTATTTATAAGTACTTCATCAGTAAAAAGAGAATTGTCAAAAGCAATGTGAGACCTCTGAGTGGAGATGATTGTAAATTTGTAAATAATCATAGAATCATAGAATGATACAGCACAGAAGGAGGCCATTCAGCTCATCGTGCCTGTGCCGGCTCTTTGAAAGAACTATCAATTAGCCCTGCAAACATTTCCCCTTCAAGTATTTATCCAATTCCCTTTTGAAAGTTATTGTTGAATCTGCTTCCACCACCTTTTCAGGCAGTGCATTCCAGATCATAACAACTTGCTGCAGAAAAAGTTATTTTCTCATTTCACCTCTGGTTCTTTTGCCAATTACCTTAAATTTGTGTCCTCTGGTTACTGACCCTTCTGTCACAGGAAACAGTTTCTCCTTATTTACTCTATCAATACACTTTGTGATTTTGAGCATCTCTCCTTAACCTTCTCTGCTCTAAGTAGAACTGTAGTGTATGTGCCTTTAAGTCAGAACTACTTTTACAGCTCCTGTATACTGTAGTACCGGCAGTGACCACACCGGTCTATAATCTTTGCGCATGCCTCGGTACCCCCAGTCTAGAGACTACCCTCCTCCAGTAAAGACCTGTTTATTGTTAATGTACAGCATCCGTGTGATTATTTAATAATAGCATATCCACTGAACCATGGATCCAACAGTGGTGATGAGTGTCGATTCGAATCTACCTGCAACATTAAAAAAAAATAGTCGAGGCCAGGAACACGGGCGTCGACCATGAGCAACCGCCCAGCAGTCAGGCAGAGATTCAACTTCTCAGGGGAGGCTGTGGAGAGCCGGGCTTGGTTCCCCAGCCACGACGAGCAGTAAGAGACCGACGACAGGTCCAGCGCAGACCCTTCCCGAGCAGCGGCGGCTGGAGCCGACCGACGGCGGAGAGAAAGCCGAGCAGCGTTGACGGGGTAAGACAGAGGGTGAAGAGCGCAGGGCGCAGCCGGGGGTTGAACACCGAGCGGCGTCGAGAAATAGAAAACAAACCGGAGAGAGAGAGGGTAAAGAAACAGCCGGGTTCTAAACTGAGCGGCGTCGAAAAATATAAAAAAAAGAACATGCAGAGCACAGCCAGGGCTCACGGGCAGAACAGGGTCCGCGGGGCGAAGAAAGGGGAGACGCCATTGAGCCGCGGAGAAGAAGGAAGAGCTCGGGAGGCGCCATTTTTAGAAGCCGCAGCGGAGAAGAAGGGCGAGCGCGGGAAGGAAGGAAAGCACGGGAGACGCCATTTTGTGCCAGCAGAGAAGAAGGGGAAGTGCGGGAGGCACCATTTGACAGTTAACTCACACCCAAGGATGCCGAAGAGTGGCAGTATCTCTACGTTCAACAATGAAGTCGATGATTGGGCGTCATATGTGGAACGTATTGAGGTGTACTGTAGGGTGAATGAAGTGCCAGATGCTAATAAAGCACTGGTTCAGTTAAATTCCATCGGTGCAAAAACTTATGGGTTACTGCGAAATCTAATAACCCCAGAGAAGCTGGTAAACAAGAATTTTGAAAGCATAGTAGAAATCCTACAGGACCACTTAAACCCCACACCGCTGCTGATAGCAGAACAATTTAAGTTCCATAAAAGGAACCAACACAAAGACGAAAGCAATGCTGAGTACCTAACGGAACTGCGCAAGCTATCGAAACACTGCCAGTTTGGAGCAGGACTAGCAGATACGTTAAGGGACAAGTTTGTGTGTGGGCTACACAGTGAAGGAACCCAGAAACGGCTTCTATCAGAAAAGGACCTTACGCTGGACAAAGCTTTCAGTATGGCAGTATCACACGAAGCAGCCGCAAGGGGCGCTGCAGAGATACAACGGAGACCGCAAGAATATGGCACCAATGAAATGTCCTATGGAACAGGGAAGTGCTATCGCTGCAGCAGAACAACACATGACCAGAAAGATTGTTGGTTCAAGGACCAAGTGTGCAGACAGTGTGGGAAAGCAGGACACATAGCAAGAGTCTGCAGGTCTGGGAAGAAACCCAACAGTAAGAAATCTCCACAGGAGAAGTACAATAAGGTACACCAAGTGATGGACAGTGGTTCAGACGAACAGAAAAGTGAGACAGACTCCAGAAGCAAGACGCTGGGTTGTCTGAAACTACATAAGGTAACAGAAATGGAGGATCACCAGACTATCTGGGTTACACTCAAGATAGACGGAGTCCAAGTGAAAATGGAATTGGACACAGGGTCAGCTCTAACAGTCATAAATCAAAGAGACTACAACCGGCCATTTTCACACATACCCTTGAAAGCTACAGAGATTGTCTTGAAGACGTATACGGGGCAAAAAGTCTACCCCAAAGGAAAAATAAGGGTGAAAGTGACATATAAAGGCCAGTAAATACCTAAAATGGATATATATGTATTGCCAAATGGAGGACCACCACTGCTAGGACGTGAATGGATCCGGAAGATACAATTAGATTGGCATTCCATACAGGCACTGAAGGCTGAGGCCAAAAAGGATGATGACGTCACACATGGACGACTGTCAATAATGCTAACATGCAAAAAAGTGTTCCAGGAGGGACTAGGGACACTAAAGGTAATAACAGCAACGATTAAAATAGAGGAAAATGCAAGCCCAAAGTTTCTGAAGGCCAGACCAGTGCCTTATGCGATCAGACCAGCTGTTGAAGCAGAGCTGGAAGGGTTGGAACATTCAGGAGTACTGTCCAAAGTGGACTGGAGCGAGTGGGCTACACCCATCATTCCTGTAATGAAGAGGTCGGTGAGTAATACGCCTGGGGAACAAAAGAAGGTCCGCATCTGTGGGGATTTTAAGGTGACAGTGAACCCAGTCCTTCACACGGTGCATTACCCGCTTCCATGAATTGAGGATATTTTCGCCTCGCTATCCGGAGGTAAACGCTTCACCAAAATTGATCTAGCCCAGGCGTACTTGCAAATGGAGGTAGAAGAAGCTTTGAAACATTACCTTGCGATCAACACTCATAAAGGTCTCTATCAATACAACCGGCTGGTGTTTGGAGTAGCCTCGGCTCCGTCTATCTGGCAAAGGGCGATGGATCAGGTCCTGCAAGGGATTCCAGGGACCCAGTGTTATTTGGACGACATCTTGGTCACGGGCGAATATGACAGTGATCACCTCGCCAACTTGGAGAAGGTGCTCACCAGATTAAAGGAGTATGGGCTACGAGCCAATCGCCACAAGTGCGAGTTTTTCCAGAAACAGATCTCGTATTGTGGCCATGTCATTGATGCAGAGGGGTTACATAAGTCCCCTGACAAGATTGAGGCAGTAGTCAAGGCTCCAGCACCGGAAAATGTGTCACAACTGAGGTCGTTCCTCGGGCTGGTAAACTACTACCACAAGTTCTTACCAAATTTGTCTACAGTATTACACCCGCTGAACACGCTGCTGCAAACAGGGGTACCATGGAAGTGGGATGACGAACGTAGACGAGCTTTCCAGAAGTGTAAAGAATTGATCACATCAAAAGAGGTGTTGGCCCATTTCAACCCAGCACTACCAATTCATTTGGCATGTGATGCATCACCCTATGGTATTGGAGCGGTGCTGTCGCACAAATTCCCAGACGGGTTGGAGAGGCCAGTAGCCTTTGCGTCTCGGTCACTAACCTCAACCGAGCGCAACTACGCCCAGATTGACAAGGAGGCCCTCAGCCTAGTATGGGGAGTAAAAAAATTCAACCACTATCTGCATGGGCAGAAGTTCACCTTGCTGACTGACCACCAACCAATTGTCTCCATCTTTAATCTTAAGAAGGGCGTTCCAGTGATGACTGCACAGCGGTTACAAAGATGGTCCCTGTTTCTAGGGGTGAATCAATATGAAATAGAATATAAAGGCATGAAACAGCATGGGAACGCTGATGGGCTACCGCGCCTGCCACTGCCTACTGTGGAGGAAGCACCAGCAGTGGACCCTATCGAGATATTTTTTCGTCAATAATTGAACGATTGCCAGTAACAAACGCGGATATAGAGAAGGAGACCCACAATGATCCGACGCTGTCGCGGGTATATGAATTGACAGTGAGGGGATGGCCAACAGATGGCGACTCACTGTTGCCAGCATTCTCATCCAGAAGAGAACAGCTGTCAGTATGCCAGGGGACAGTGATGTGTGGATCGAGAGTGGTGATTCCACCCAAGTTAAGGGAGAGAGTGCTAAATGAGCTACATGAAGGTCATCTGGGGGGAGTGAAAATGAAAAGCCTTGCTAGGGCTTGTGTGGTGACCGGGAATCGATCAACAAATCAAAGACCTAACCAAGAGCTGCTCAGGATGTCAGCAGGTCCAAAATGCACCACCACATGCCCCTCTACACCCATGGGAGTGGCCCTCCTCTCCATGGCAATGGGTGCATATTGATTTCACTGGTCCATTCATGGACTCAATGTTCTTAATAGCAGTGGATGCTCATTTCAAAGTGGCCTGAGGTGATAAAAATGTCTTCAACCACTACAGAGAAAACGATTGCAGTCCTACGGACCATATTTGCCAGAAAAGGTTTGTCGGAGCAGATTTGCCCTGATAATGGACCACAGTTTTTGTCCGACGAGTTCCAAAAATTTATGAAAAGGAATGGGGTAAGGCATTACACATCCGTCCCGTATCATCCAGCCACAAATGGATTGGCTGAGAGGTTCGTACAAACCTTTAAGAAGGCGATAAAGGCGCTATCCCGAAAGGGTCAGGAAACCGCCCCAAAGACTGAATCTATAAATGGACTTTTGTTGTTTAATGTACATGTTGAAATGTTAATTGTTGTTTGAATATTAGTGGTATTACTAATCTAAAATTGGAGGAATTGTACTGTATGTGCCTTTAAGTCAGAACTACTTTTACAGCTCCTGTGTACTGTAGTACCGGCAGTGACCACACTGGTATATAAGCTTTGCGCATGCCTCTGTACCCCCAGTCTAGAGACTACCCTCCTCCAATAAAGACCTGTTTATTTTTAATGTACAGCATCCGTGTGATTATTTAATAATAGTATATCCACTGAACCACGGATCCAACAGGAACAACCCTAGATTCTCCATGTAACTGAAGTCATTCATCCCTGGCACCATTTCAGTAAATCTCCTCTGCACCATTTCTAAGGCCTTGACATCCTTCCTAAAGTGTGGTGCCCAGAATTGGCCACAATATTCCAGCTGGGGCCTTACCAGTGATTTATAAAGATTTAGCATAACATCCTTGCTTGTGTACTGCCTCAATTTATGAAGCTTGTTAACTGCCTACATAATTCCATTTCACCTGGCTCTTCCCATTTTACGACATTTTCAGCGTATTCCATGCCATTCGCAAAACGCCAACTGATTGTGTCGGGTTCAGCAACTAGCTGAATTCTTGACAGCTGCACCTGCAGCATAAAAGTGGACCTGTAACATGGTTGACTTTCAGATGGCAGCTCTTTGTGTTTTGAGGTGTTGGAAGATATTTTGCAGGTCTATTGAGCTTGTAAGTGGTTCAGCTGAGATCCATATGCACTGTCACCTCCTTGGAAAAACCCTCTCCCCACATTGACTGAGTGCTTATAGTATCTATTCCTCAACTGATATATATACCAGTGGAATGGGAACCATTTATACCTTCTCATTCTGGTCCTCAGAATTGGAGGAAGAGCAGCCACGGCAGCAGCAGAACCGGGCACAACAGCAGCAACAAAAGGCGTGCCAACCTCCCCCTCGCCCACCTGATGCTGCACAGGGCAGAAGCCATCAGCACAGGGCTGCACCTCGCCACCGGAGATACCCCCAACACAGGGTTTAAAGGCAGAGGATGAGCTTCCTCAACATGACTGAGCAGCAGTGCCAAAGGAGGCTGAGACTTTCGCGAGAGGTAGTCGCAGACATCTGCACAATGCTGCACCAACACCTGGAGCCCAGAAGAGCAGCTGGATACTCCTTACCAGTGGATGTCAAAGTCACCACTCCCTCAATTTTTTTGCTTCAGGGTACTTCCAGGGATCGTCAGCAGAAATCAGAAGCATCTCCCAGTTGGCCGCACACACTTGCATCACACAGGTTACCGATGCCCTCTTTGCAAAGGCGCACAATTACATCCACTTCTCCACGGATCAAGCAAGATAACTGTGCGTGCGCTTGGCTTTGCAAATATGGCATGTTTGCCAGGGGTGCAGGGCACCATAGACTGCACCCATGTGGCTATTGGGGCACCCCATCACAACCCAGCTGTATCTGTCAACCACAAGGGCTTCCACTCCCTTAATGTCCAGCTGGTGTGTAACCACAGGAAGAACATTATGCATGTTTGCGCCAAGTTCCCTGGCAGTTGCCTTGACTCGTTCATCCTACGGCAGTCTACTGTGCCTCAGCTCTTCAATCCGCCAACCCAACTTTCCGGATGGCTACTTGGAGACAAGGTCTATCCCCTGAAGACTAGACTAACGATGCCGTTGAGGAGCCCATCAAATGAAGCTGAGGAGCATTACAATGCGAGCCACATTTCCACCAGAGGCACCATCGAGCAAACCATCGGTTTGCTCCAAATGCGATTTAGATGCCTCGACAGATCAGGTGGAGCCCTACAGTACTCATCAGTAAGGGTCTCCAGGATCATTGTCGTCTGCTGTGCACTGCACAACATCACACAGCAGTGTGGCTTACTGCTGCCTGAGGAACAAGTGGCTCAGTGCGCAGCCTCGGAGGAGGAGGAGGAAGACCTTGCGGAGGCGGGTGTGCCAGTCCCACCAGCACGTGAACACATTGCTGACCTTGAGGCAAGGGATGCACTTATCCATGCCAGATTCGCTTAAGACACATGTGGCTGCCACCTTCTTAACACACCATACACCATCTCTACAATAAACTGTGGGTTTCTATCACTCGCACCAGCATCATTACAGATGAAAGGCACCCTGACACCTCACTGTGACACTTCCATTTCTGGGCACACATAGGCCAACTCTTTGAATCTTTACCATCGCATTTCTTTATTACAAATGAAATGACGATGATAATCTTCAATTTGTATTACATCAAAACACCCAAGTGACTACCCTTGTGACTATTTATGCGGTAACTTTATCTTACGTGTGCCTCAATGTGGTGCTTCCCCTGTGGCTTCAGCAGATGTTGATGCTCCTTGCTCACTTTCATGCTGCTCCTGCTTCGACACCTTCGGTGGGCATCCTCTGGGTTTGCGAGCCTGGGAGGGCTCAGCAACAGTCTGCTCCTCCTGCGGCTGTGCAGGTGCTGAGATGGCCATCTCAGTTGGGTGAGGAATCTGGGGCTCTGACCAAGGGTTCCACAGTGGCGTGTGAGTATGAGCGCTTGGAGAGGAGCCCACACTTCCTTGTTGTTGACCACTAACACACTTCACTGCTAGCAAGCAGATGGAGAACACCTTGCTGCACATCAGTGGGGTCATGAGGACTGTTGAGTCTGTATGTCCCAGTTATGTTTAGGATCAATCACTGGACACAGACAACAAGAATAACTTTTAACAGGTCTTTACTATTCGAAGGTCAGGGCTGAACTGCCCAGCAAATCCTTGCACAACACTTGTATACCGGTGTGGTCACCACCGGTATTACAGTATTACAGTATACAGCAGCCAAGAGAAAGTAGTACATCTCTTAAGGTAGTTCTCTTAAGGTGGAACAGGTTACATACACCACAAGGACCTGTCTCTGTACTGACAGTCCTCATAACGGGGATGTCCATGTACCCCAGGTGTCTGTCCTCAATAGCTGCCCTTCTATCCTCCATAGCAGACCATCTATTTAGAAGAGTCAACATGCTCTGTGGTGTCTGGCGACTTATGTCCTCCAAGGAGGTTGCCATCCTCTCCATGGTGGCATGTTCATGCGCCATTGCCTCCACCATGGCATTGCCTATGTTTGAGATGGATTCCTCCATTCTCTGCACACTCGCAGTTATCATGAATGCAATACCTGTCAGAGACTCCTGCACTTGTTGCTGAAGTTCCAGCACCGCACTCTTTCTGAGTGGCCCCAGAGGCACAGGGTCCAAATGCAGGTGAGCAGAGCTAGGAGCACCCTGTGGCGTCCGACGAGGACTCTCCACTGCTGTCCCTGTCTCCACCATTTGCTGATGCTCACTTGTGAGCTGTGATACACCAGGTGACAACACTAGTCTATCTCGCAAATGACCCACTGAGGTCTGCGTTTCTGCGCTGGTGCTGGGTGAGCCCAATTCTGCTGACACTGCGCCCTCAAAGGTTGCAGCTTCCTCTGAGGAGTCTTCCGGCTCTTCCTCCTGGACAGCGGGGAGGGGGGCTCTCGATGGTCCTGTGGTGGAGTAAAGGCATGAGTTAGACATGTGATATTAACGAAGCAAGCACATCAAGTTGTGCAGATGATCAGAAATCAATCTGTATGAACATCAGATGCCATATCAGTCACTCATGCAATCTAAATGAGAGGGATGCAAAGCTATTCTGTCACCAGCTTGCTCTACTGCATCTGTCTCACTGTCCCCCACTTCCAGCTCCTCAGCACCTCCGACGATGTTGAGAGCAGCCTCCTCAGCAGTGGTCAAGTGGGCAATCATAGGTGGCCCTGATCCTGCCCTGCCCCTCTCCCTCTTATTGTGGGCTCTCCTTTCCTGCAATGAGGGACACAAGTGGAGTTTGAGTGAGAATGTTGGAGTGAGTGTAGAGAATCAATAGCATTGTTGCTTAGAAGGAGACAAAGATGAAGTGAGGTGCCAATACCAAGGGCCCTCCCTGTGCATTGTTATTTGTTGTCATTGCATAACAGTGATAGTGAGTGTGAAGGCAGCATAATAGAATAGTGAAGTGATTCTGCACATAGAGAGAGAGGGATGGTTAAGGGTACAAGGTGTGCAAGGGTAAAGTGGGATGTACAGGAGTAGGTTGACAATGCAGAGTGCTGGTGATGAGAGGAGATGGGGAGCAGATTGAAGGTAAGTGTAATGTTATACTCACTTTTGCTGAGCGTAGCAGATCATTGAATCTTTTCCTGCACTGAACCCAGGTGCGAGCACACAAAGATCTGGCGCTCACCTCCTCAGCAACTTGCAGCCATGCTGCCTTGGTTTGCTGAGGAGGCTTCCTCCGTCCATTTGAGGGGAACAGTACCTATTGGCGCCCTCTCACTCCCTCCACAAGAACATGGAGGGAGTCATCATTGAATAGTGGAGAGGCCTTTAGTCTTGCAGCAGTCATTCTCAGATGTGCCACACTGAGAAGCAGCAGATTAGGAATGATCAAAAACAAGGCTGCATGGGCCCCTTAAATGCAGCTGGCTGAAATACATCAGCAGAGGCGAGCAGCAGACCCGAGCCCACTGATTGGGCCGGGTTGTGCCCACGACGGGCTTAATCAGCCCACATAAGCAAAAATCGTAATTTCAGGGCAGCTGAAACCAGCAGCGGGACCGCAACCTGCTGAACATCGAGCCCGACTCCAACCTGCCTCCACTCGGAAAATCGCGGCCTATGCCTTTGTTTCTGAAGCTAAGAATAACGTGTGTCTTTTTAACAGTCTTCTCAACTTATCCTGCTAGCTTCAAAGGCTTGTGCACATACACCCCCAGGCCTCTCTGTTCCTGCACACCCTTTAAAATTGTACCATTTAGTTTATATTGCCTCCTTATTCTTACTACCAAAATGAATCACGCCACAGTTCTCTGTGTTGTAGAATTCGCAAAATTAATATTGTATTATAAGGGTCCTCTGGCAGAAGAGGCCTTGATTTTTAAAAGACTGTTTTAAAAGAAGCCCAGAAAAGGGACACACAAAATGGCCACCAGACCCTGTGACTGACTTATTGGGACACTTTAAAATGGTTCCTGCAATCCCCAGACAGCCATTGTGGATTCAACCCACAGTAAGTTCTGGAAGCCGTTTCTGAGAGAACGAAACCAGACACCCACACATACATAAAGATTGGATGCAGATCAGTCAGATCGGCCTGTAGATAAAGGCCATCTAAATGTTTACCCAGACAAAGGGGAACAGTTCCATATTCATAAAGAATGCATCAAGGACCCGTTAAAGACATCAAGAAGACATTAAAACATTACCAGGTCATTCCAGACCAGAGATAGCCATCACCGGCCATCCCGAAAGCAGTTTAAATATAATAACTACCCCGCTGTGCCATAAGCCCGACAAAAGTTAAACAAAGACTAACCTTGATTTGGCAGGAGATAGAGGCTTCTTCTGAGAAGTATAATTGGAGACACCGGGGGTAGCAAGAGGAGTAGCTTCATCTTAGATATTGGGAAGAGAGAGGTTCCTTTCTTCTTCATCTTCGTGGGATCTTCGGTAACAGCCGTTACCTTCGATAACAGCTGGAGTTTGGAGAAGAAGACGGTTCGAGCCAGCATCCCACCCCGGGGTAAAACATCGGGAGATCATCAACCAACCCCGGGCCGTTGACGAAACGGGAGGATAGTAAAACTACTGAAGAAACCTATATGAAAGCCGGCTAGGGGCTTCTAACCGTGGGCAAGCAGATGATCTCCGCCGACATCCAGGCCCGTCAGTGTCCAGCCTGTCCGTGACCTTCACCTCGAGAGAGAGAGAGAGAGAGAGAGTGAGGGGTGGCGCAGCCCGCTGTGATCCCACTGACCACGAGGAAGCAGGACGCCTGAGGGGATCAAAAAGCAGACCTATTTCAAAACTCTATACTTTTCCAACTGGATTGGTGAGCATGTTTCTGGCCCTTCATAATCGGATCTAGATAGGTTTAAGGGGATGGGCATTTTGGGTATAGTTAACATGAGTTGTTGTCCCTCGATGTTCCGTGTGTTTCCCCATTTCATGATGACTTTTGTAAAGTATAATATGCCTGTATCTATTTTAGCCTGTAATGTACTGTTATGATTTGTTTTTCCCTCCCATGTACCCTCTCATTTGCTTGCATTTGATTTGTTTTTGCATGTGCAATAAAATTCCATTTTGATTCATTAAACTTGGTCTATCAGTGTCTTCTCTGCATTGTAGTTCCTGCACCTAAGTCCAGTGTCTAGAATCAAAGGGGCGAGTGGGTTGAACCACTCAAGGTTTTACTGTGCAAAAGAGAGAGAGAGGCCTCTGGCGAGAGAAACCTCTGCGACCTCGGAGAGAAAACCCCTTACAGAAAATGGCGACCGCGGCAGGACACTGGCAGCAGGATTGCAATGTATTAGACTCAAGTTTGAATAGTCGAAATGCAATGGATGAGAGGGTAGCAGACTATGTCTTTGTTAAGGTAAATCTCACTAAGCAGTGGATTTCTGATCTCTTATTGGATGGGTGTCCAGTGGATGCAGCCATCAGGTGGACAGAGAGCAAAGAGTATAAGAAGTCAGTGGAAAAGGCAGTGTGGCTGATGTGCTACAAGAAACAGGTCCAGATTTTGGACCGGGTCGTCGCAGCCAAGATCACTACCCAAGCAGCAGAGATAGAGGAAAAGGCCATGGGTGGGGAAAAACTCATCACAGCGCTTCACCCGCTGAATCAAGAACGCCAAGTTGTAGCCAGCCAACATCAGGCTAGAATAGAGTATCTGGAATGCCAGGTTACTGAGGCGAAGATCCATGAAGCGAGAATACGGGAGAAAAACGCCCGCCTCGCACAACAGCTAAGAACGCAGGAGGAGGGAGTAGTGGAAGTCAAGGCAGCTTACAAGCTATCCCTTGAACATGGGTTTGAGAGCGCAGACCATGGCCCCTGCCAAAAGACCATAGAGGACCTGAGAATGGCCCTGGTTAAGGCAAAAGGCATGGTATGCCTCGTAAGCCCAAAAGCAAGTCAGATTGACTTTTTGCAGGAATCCAAACACCCGATTCCGTGCGAAGTAGTTGCAGCACCAGCCACTGAACCCTCAGCCCCGCCAAGCTACAGTGAGGCTTGGCCCAAAAAAGGGGTGGTGGAAGAAAGGGTAGCCGAGATGGTACAGGAGGAGAAACAACCCCTGGTAGCACAGCCGGAGCCGGCACCAATGTGTCCTGCTCGGCACCGGAGGTTCGGTCCCAACGCCGCAAACGGCGATGATGGACCCCACCTGAACCATCTCCCAAGACTCACAGTAAAGGGAGATCCGTCAGTTCATTTCAGGGAGATAGAGGAGACAGCCGCCATCAATGATTGTGATGATCTTGAACAGGCAAAGATGCTGCTCTTCTCCCTGGATAGCACAATCCTTCAGTGCCTGTCAGACGAGAGTAAGAGGGGACGGAAAGTGTATACGGATCTCAGTGATGAGGTCTTGGAAGTTATGGGAGTGGACGACGGTAATCCGTTCCAACAGGTGGAAGAGACTGTGCAGCTAGCTGGAGAACCCCCACAGGTTTTCGCAGAAAGGCTGTGGCCAGTGTATCGACGCAGCTGTCCGGGCACGCCTGAACGGGTTGGAATGAGCGCCAAACAGCGGGTTCATTGGCTCCGTTGCTTGGTCGCTAATAGCTTGCCACAGATACAGGCCTTAGCCAGGTCTTGGTTTGACCCCCAAGGTCCCGGTGTCATGGAGGAAACGGTGCTCCGCCAGCTCACTGTGGCATACAAGAATTGTAGAGGTCAGGAGACACCTCTCTCTAAAGGAAAAGTGCATGAGACAAAACCTGCAGCCCCAAGCAAGAAGGAGTGGCGTCAGGAGGGGGATCGCCCTGCCCAAGCCAAGCTCAATTGCTAAGGGTGTGGGAAGGATGGACATTGGCGCAAGGACTGTAAGAATCCGTGGAAGGATAATAAGGGAAAATCTCCCGCAGCCCAAACCCAAGCCCAGACCGTCGCCCCAGCACCAGCTCAAACACAAGCCGCAGCTCCTGTCCCAGCAAAGGGAGCCGGTGCGGCTATGGATCCCGCTGCGATAGAATCAATTATACAGACAATGTGGTCTCTTATGATCGCGCAGGGGAAGATAGCCGCCACCACTGGTCTTGTCGTTCCCAAAACCACGACTCCAGTGCCCAAATGACTAGAGCTGGCACAGCCCGTCTACCTGTGCGCGCTGCAATATGATGTATGGAGGTGACCTCTCGTGGAGATGGAGGTGGAGGAGGTAACAGGGACCTATTTGTTGGACACGGGGGCATCGTGCACCGTGATCCACACAGATAACCCCACCGCCTCGCCTCTGTCCACTGGGGTCCCATACCTTCTGTCAGGCTTCACGGGCGAAGAGCAGGCTGGCGCACATTCCATTCCCCTCTCCATTCATTTAGGACCACTCCGCACCACGTGGAAGTGTACACTAATGAAGTGGGAGGTGGGGGGTGGAACGGGAGTCCTTGGGTCTGATTTCTTGGTAGCCCACGAGATCCTCATGGACCTGACAAATCACTGTCTCTGAGGAGCGGGTGCGAGCATGAAAGGGATAGAGGGTGCCAAGGCCAACCCAACGAAAGCACGGGTCGGCCGGCGGAAAGTAAAATTCTTGGGTCTGACCCTCTGTGCTGGCGAGAGAGACACGGACCAGGATAGACAGGAGTCGGTGCAAGATCAACCGGTCCCCGCCAGTCGCATAGTGAAGGTACCCCGTCGAAATAAGTGGTTTCACTTCAAGCGGTGCAAACTGTTTAAGCCGGGTGCAAAAGAGCCAACAACTGAGGCCAGGTCTGAGGGTAAAATTCCTCAGCCTGAGGCGTGCAATTAGTCACAGACCACACAGACTAGAACCGCAGCCTGCCTAGAGGGAGAAACTGTCCCGCCCACCTGGGAGAATTCCCCACTGGCCTGGGACTCAGACGAGGAGGAGCCCGAACAGCAAGGCCCCACCCTCGACACGATTCTGAAGGAGGTGGAGTCGGAGGACGGAGGTGCCGCCCTCGACTCAAGCTTAGGGGAGGTAGAGATTGGGAGCGGAGATCCTCCACCTGTAGGGACAGGTGAGGAGGAATCATCTGCCACAGACCCAAATCCCAAAGGGGCGGAGCCTGAGGGAAGGGAGCCGAAGCCGGCAGCCGTGGAGGTGCCACGGGCTGTGAGGGCTAAAGTCCCAACCGAAGGGCCGCTCGCTGAGGGAGCCACGCCCAAAGTACCTCTTCGCAGGTCGGCTCAAATGCCTCAGCCGGTAAAACCTTGGCCCGATTACCACGTTTTCAGTAAACACCGACTTGGGAAATCCCTGGAAAAAAGCAGTCCCCAGTTGACAGCAAAAGGCTGTGGGGAACCCAAGCCACAAGTCAGTGCAGCCCCGCCACAAGGAACGGCAAGCTGCAGTCCAATCAGGGATTAGGGAAGCCTCCCAGGGATGGGCGGCGCTGTACATAAGTTAAGTTTAAGTTTAATTAAGTTCAAGGTGTGTGTATATTGAAGTGATTAGTGTTAAGTAGTTTTGGAATCTGCTCAGTATGTGTGTTGTTTTGGATCGAGGTCGAAAGACCCGATCATGCCTTCACCTAAGCCAGAATCTCTCGGGAGCCTGGCTATATTGTTTAATTTTGTTACAGGACCCAGAGAGATGAGAGGGATTCTCGTCACGTTCGCGGTGATCGGGTGGAGCTGGGCCTATCAGGGCCGCACCAAGGACTCCATGATCTACAGGTGCTCGGGGAGCACAGCCCCCATCGCGACCGGTGGGTCGGGCGCACGGGGCGTTGAGGAGACAGCCACCTATTTCCACAAAGGGAGGTGGCCAGGATGGCTGGGGTCGAACTCTACGGAATATTCCAGCCAGTCCGGGTTTGCGTACCGGGAGTCTTCCTTGATGTGCCCCCGAGTGAGGGTCATCGCACACAGAGTCAGCGTCACCGTCGGGAAGAAGATTTGCCTGGTTTGTCATGGACATGTTCCTTTGGACCGCTGGTGGTGGCTTCAGAAGCTGAGTAAGACCATGAAGAACTCCACGGTCGAGTGGGAGAGATTGGGTAACAATACCCATCGGACTATTACGGGGACTCAAGGGGGGTTGAGTGTCTGTTGGGACAAGTGGTGGGAACCAGATGAGGGTATCTACATCTGTATGTGGGGTTCAGAAAGTGCCTGCCCCACAGGCGTCTCCATCTTTTTCCAAAGGCAGTGGCAGGATGCTGGGAAAGGAATGAGGTGGGATGTCAGCACACGGGCATGCGGAGTCCCATACTCTCAGATCCCAGTAAACGCCACTGAGCTCATCACCCGTCCCCGCAAGCCCTTGCCCACGATTCAGGTAGCCAAAGCCCGCAAGGAAGGGTGCCCCACCACTACCAAGGGACCCGGGAACAGATTGGTATTAGTACCCACAGGTCAGGTGCTGTACCAAGGAGTGCACTACGCGGTGGCCTCGGTGATTTTAAACCTCACCGAGGTGCGATTGCCAGAGTGGTGCCCCAAGGAAATGGAGCAACTGTACCAGGTCTTGTTAACAAACATGTTCAGGCAGCTTTATGAAATCGACTTTGCTGATGTCGACAGAGCCGAATTGTACACCACACCACATGAGGTCTTGGACAGGATAGGGAGACAAAGAAGGGGTGCAGTAAATTATATTTTCACAGCCTTTAACACAGGGACTTCCGTCATCAACACTCTGGATGACGTGGAGCTGCAGACCCAGATTAATGGTTTGAAAACACAGTTACAAAAGATGCTGACTGATGAGAATAAGGTAGTGGGTTCTGAGTTACATGAGGACCAGGCCATGACACTACACTTAAAAGAAATTATTGCTGAGCTGGAGAAACACGCTAAAACGGTAAATGCTCTCATCGGGGAGGATCAGAATGCGTCCGATGAGGCTGCGCAGAACGAAGCTTGCGTGCTGTACGGGGCGTGGTTACTGGGCGAGGGCCGCAGTAATCTGGAGGATTTAAAACAAGGTTTAGTCCCCTCCTGGATCAGCAACAAGCACCTCGCAGCCCTCCACCCTTTTGAAAATGCATTAAGTCCGTGCCAGCTCAGACTAGCTTCAGAAGCCTACCCAGTCCCAGTGGACTGTGGACGGTCTAATCACACCATTATGGGTATAGTGGTAAGAATGCCGGTGATGGGAAAGACAGCTAAACCCGCCCCGGTATACAGGGTGGAGAACATTGGAGTCATTCAGGGGGGTGCACACATTCGCTATACAGCAGTCCCACCTTACGTTATTCGATGGGAGCACGCAATGACGGGTACCGACCTCTCGGGGTGCCGGAGCCGGGGAGCACACATCATCCTGTGTCCCCAGCACTTGAATGCCTATTCAAAACCACAGTGCGGGTTCAGAACTGCTGGCGCGAAGCCTATAAATTGCACCATGGAGGTAATGGCACAAGGCCATGTGCCCCCAGAGGTGGCATATATAGGAGGTGGGACATACTGTGTCACCACTGCAGCGCCCCACTACCAACATGGACAGCACGGCTGCTGTCCGGTGTGTTAAGTCTGTGTGTCCCAGTTATGCTTATTATAAATCACTGGACACAGACCACAAGAATAACTTTTAACAGGTCTTTACTATTCGGAGGTCAGGGCTGAACTGCCCAGCAAATCCCTACACAACACTTATATACCGGTGTGGTCACCACCGGTATTACAGTATACAGCAGCCAAGAGAAAGTAGTACATCTCTTAAGGTAGTTCTCTTAAGGTGGAACAGGTTACATACACCACAATCCTCCCTTTTAAGCTTAACAGCTATATCCCCATTTAACATAACATAATAACATATATATATACAACTTCATGCAAAACAGTTCAAAGATTCAGTCTCTGAGGAGGCCTCCTGATTCGAGTTGGATAACGCCTTTCAGGGGTCTCTGATTCTTGTTGCTGGGGTGACTCATCTAGTTGGTCTCTTATGGATTGGACATCATCATCAGGTACATTCACTTCTGAAGTAGATGCTTCAGGTTCACTAACTTCTTCCACGGTTGTCTCTGCCGTAACCATGGGTTCGACCCTTGTTCTCGATTCTACCAGTTGGTCAGCATGACGCCGTATTACATTTTCACCAATATCTACCATGTACATCAGGGGTCCTTGTCTGTCCCGAATTGTTCCAGATTGCCATTTCTCGTTTTTATAGTCCCGGGCTAACACTGGTTGTCCTATTTCGAAACTCCGAGTGGTCTTGTTATTTATATGCTGGAACTGTTTGTTTTCAACTTCCCTCCGCACATTTGGTTTTAACAAGTCCAACCTGGACCGCAACCTCCTGTTATAGAACATCATGGCAGGACTTTGGTTTGTCACTGCATGAGTGGCGTTTCGATATGCCAGTAGGAATTTGTCCACCTTGTGTTGTAGTGGAATCTGATCTTCGCTCATGGCCTTTATTGCTTTTTTGATCGTTTGTACAAATCTCTCGGCCAACCCGTTTGTAGCCGGATGATATGGGGCAGAGGTATAATGTTTCACCCCATTCTTCTTCATGAATTTCTGGAATTCTTCTGACACGAACTGCGGTCCGTTGTCTGAACATATTTGTTCTGGCAATCCATTTCTCGCAAATATCGTTCTTAGCACCGCGATCGTCTTTTCCGAGGTAGTGGTAGTCATCTTAATCACTTCTGGCCATTTAGAATGTGCGTCCACCGCAATTAAAAACATGGAGTCCATGAATGGACCAGCAAAGTCAATATGTACACGTTGCCATGGGGTTGAAGGCCATTCCCATGGATGCAGCGGTGCAATCGGAGGTGCATTTTGCACTTTTTGGCACCCTGAGCAGCTTTTCGTCAGATCCTCTATCTGTTGGTCGATACCCGGCCACCACACATAAGCCCTAGCAAGGTTTTTCATCTTGACTCCCCCCAGATGACCTTCATGCAGTTCCTTTAGAACTCTCTCTCTTAACTTAGGAGGAATAATCACACTTGTTCCATACATCAATGTTCCTTGACAGACGGACAGCTGGTCTCGTCTTGCTGAGAATGCCGGTAACAGTGGATCACCATGTGCTGGCCATCCCTTCACTGTCACTTCGTAGACCCGGGACAGTGTCGGGTCATTCCTGGTTTCTCTTTCAATACTTGCATTGGTGACTGGTAAACATTCGATGATGGTCGAGTGAAATAACTCAACAGGGTCAACCGTCGGTGCCTCCTCCTCTGTAGGTAGTGCCAGGCGCGACAGCCCATCAGCATTACCATGCTGCTTTGTACCTTTGAATTCGATCTGATATTGATGTGCCCCTAGGAAAAGGGACCATCTCTGGAGTCTCTGTGCTGTCATCACCGAAACACCCTTCTTAGGGTTAAAAATGGATACCAACGGCTGGTGGTCTGTCAGAAGCGTAAACTTTTGGCCCTGCAGGTAATGATTGAACTTCTTTACTCCCCACACAAGTCTGAGAGCCTCCCTATCTATCTGAGCATAGTTGCGCTCAGCGGAGATCAATGATCTGGATGCGAACGCAACTGGCCTCTCCAGGCCATTTGGCAACTTGTGTGAGAGTACTGCCCCAATACCATATGGAGAAGCATCACAAGCCAAACGAATAGGCAGCGTTGGGTTGAAGTGAGCCAACACTTCCTCTGAGGTGATCAATGCCTTGCTTTTGCGAAAGGCCCTCTTACAGTCCTCGCTCCACTTCCATGGTACTCCCTTCTGCAAAAGAGCGTTCAGCGGGTGCAGCACCGTGGATAAATTTGGCAGAAACTTATGGTAATAGTTAATCAACCCTAGGAACGACCTCAACTGGGATACATTATCCGGAGCGGGAGCCTTCACAACAGCTTCGATCTTGTCAGGAGACTTATGAAGCCCCTCCTGGTCAATGACATGACCACAGTACGAGATCCGCTTCTGAAAGAACTCACATTTCTGGCGATTAACTCGAAGTCCATATTCTTTCAATCTGGTGAGCACCAGTTCCAAATTTGCAAGGTGTTCCTCGTCATCATCTCCTGTAATCAGAATATCGTCCAGGTAACATTGTGTGCCTGGAATTCCCTGTAATACCTGCTCCATGGCCCTCTGCCAAATTGCTGGAGCCGATGCCACTCCAAAAACCAGTCTATTATACCGGTACAAGCCTCTATGCGTGTTGATCGTGAGATACTGGCGTGACTCTTCCTCAACTTCCATCTGTAAGTACGCCTGTGCCAGGTCTATCTTGGTGAAGTGTTTCCCGCCAGACAACGAAGCGAAGATATCCTCAATCCGCGGAAGCGGATACTGCAGCGTGTGAAGCACCGGATTAACAGTGATCTTGAAATCTCCACAGATGCGAACCTTCCCCGGTTCCCCCGGCTTGTTGCTCGATGAACGCTTCATGACGGGAACAATGGGCGTGGCCCACTCACTCCAGTCTACCTTAGACAGTACTCCTGAACGTTCTAGCCCTTCCAGCTCAGCTTCCACAGCAGGTCGTATCGCATAAGGTACCGGTCTGGCTTTGAAAAATTTCGGGTTTGCATGTTCTTCAACCTTGATGTTTGCCGTAATTCCTCTCAGTGTTCCCAGTCCCTGTTGGAACACCTCTTTAGCATTGTCCAATATTCTGGACAATCGTTTAGGTTTGACATCTTTTTTACCGGAATCTACCGTTAGTGCTTTTAAGGAATGCCAGTCCATATTTATTTTCCTAATCCACTCCCGTCCCAGTAGTGGTGGACCTCCCTCAGGTAGCACATATAAGTCCATTCCTCGGCTTTCTTTGCCCTTGTGGACCACCTTTACCTCTATCTTCCCGATGGGGTATACTCTTTGCCCCGTGTATGTTTTCAATACAATCTCCGTATCCCGTAGGGGAATATGTGGGAATAACCTTTTGTAATCTTGCTTATTCATGACCGTCAATGCCGACCCAGTGTCCAATTCCATCTTCACTTGGACTCCTGCTATCTGAAGTGTGACCCAGATTGTTTGGAGGTCTGCTTCATTACCAACATTGTGTACTCTTAGACTACCCAGTTCATTACTGCTGGAGTCTGAATTTGACTTCTATTCGTTCGAACTGTTCTCTGTCACCTTGTGTACCTTTCTGTACTTTTCCTTCGGTGACTTTTTGTTGCTGGTCTTCTTTCCTGACCGGCATACTTTAGCTATGTGACCAAGCCTGCCACAATTTCTGCATTCCTGATTATTGAACCAGCACTGGTTCTGATCGTGCGTTGTCTTTCCACAACGATAACATTTTACTATACCCAAGACCATTTGATTGTTGCTGAGTTCCGGTGACCGTAGCTGCATTTCTGCAGTACCTCTCGCTGCGGCTTCCTGCGATGCTGCAATAGTGACAGCTTTATCAAGCGTAAGATCATTCTCCTCAAGCAGTCGCTTTTGTGTTCCTTCTTTTAACAATCCACACACAAATTTATCTCTCAGCGCATCTGCTAGTCCTGTTCCAAACTGACAGTACTTTGATAGCTTACGCAGTTCAATTAAAAATTCAGCGTTGCTTTCGTCTTTCAGCTGCGTTCTTCTGTAAAATTTAAATCGTTCCGCTATCATCAGCGGCGTGGGGTTTAAATGATTTTTCAGGACAGTAACAATATTTGCGAAAGTCTGATCCGCCGGTTTATCTGGTGATAGAAGGTGCTTCAATAGCCCGTATGTCTTCGCACCCATTGAGCTTAATAAGGTTAGTGCTTTCTCATCATCTGGTACCTTATTTGCTTTACAATAAACTTCCATGTGTTCTACATACGTGGTCCAATCTTCGATATCGCTATCAAAGGTATTAATGTTCCCATGTTTAGGCATCCTTGCAAGTTTTTAAATTTTTCTTTTTCTCAAAATGGCGGCTTCCCGCGCTTGTCTTCTTCCCCCGCCTACTAAAATGGCGGCTTCCTGCGCTTGGCGGTCTTTCCCGCGCTCGTCTTCTTCCCCCGCCGACTACAATGGCGGATTCCCGCGTTTGCCTTCTTCCCCCGCTGGCTGCAATGGCGATTGCCGTGCTGCTGCAGTTCTTGCCTCCCCAGCGGTTCTCAATTCCCCGACGCTGCTTATACTCCCCCGCGGTTGCCCCGCATGCAGGCCGGTCCTTTACACCGGCTGCGTTTGAGTTCTTCGTGGCTCTCGTGCCTTAAGCTGCCCCAGTCGCTGTGCCTCTCGGCCTCGATTGCAGCCCGGCCCTTTTCACCGGCCGTGGTCGAGTTCTCCGCCCTTTTTCCTCCGTTTTCCCTCCCCCACTCCACAGTCAACGCGGCCGACTTTCTGCTCGTGTCGCTGATCGGCTTACCCACCACTGTGGTAGAAGGGATGATCACTGCCTGTCGCTGATGGAGGGCTTCGTGGTCAGAATTTTTCTTTTTAACCCGGGTTCTCGATGCCTCCCGTGTGATGGTGCTCAGCAGGATGATGAGGGCGGATGCCTCTTCTCGACACCCGTTCTGAGGACGAAGCTGCCTTGGATGTAAAACTGCCGCAGGGTAAGATCGGACTCGTCGCCACTGTTAAGTCTGTGTGTCCCAGTTATGCTTATTATAAATCACTGGACACAGACCACAAGAATAACTTTTAACAGGTCTTTACTATTCGGAGGTCAGGGCTGAACTGCCCAGCAAATCCCTACACAACTCTGATATACCGGTGTGGTCACCACCGGTATTACAGTATACAGCAGCCAAGAGAAAGTAGTACATCTCTTAAGGTAGTTCTCTTAAGGTGGAACAGGTTACATACACCACACGGTGAGTGACAGCAGTTTCTGTTTCAAGCCCAAGGCAGAAGTTCAAGTGGCCCAAGAGCAAATTGTCCCCATTCCCGAACCTTCCACTTTTCACATCACTGTTAAAGAGAATTTCACCAATCTCAAACGATTCATTGCATATTTTGGATATATCATTCCCCCTCTCCCTGAACACCTCACCAAGATATTAAAAGCCGTTGTCGTTTCACAGAAACATTTTTGCACACTGGAGCAGAAGACTTTAGAGATAGGGGCAAGCATATTGGATATAGTAACCCCACCGTGGTGGTACCTGTTCACTAATGTAGAAGTCCCGTCTTGGATTAGGATAGCCTCCCACATCCTTGTAGTGTGTCAGGTTTTTATAGTGATTTATTTACTGTTTGTACACTGTAAAAAGGTCAGACATTCACAGAAGTATGAGAACAGGGGAGAATGGAGAGAGCATTATGTGCGGGTAGAAGAAGAGACACCTGTTTAGATTTTTGCTGCTATCTCCCTCCTTTTTGTTTGATGTTTGGTCATGTGTAAGTTGTGTGTGTACTTTATTCTTTATTATTGAAATTTATTAAGCGAGTTGGTATTAATAAAAGATAATGGCCTAGAAATTCAGTTGCTTGCGCCAGCCGGTAGCGCCTTAGGAGGAGGAGATGTTGGGCGCTAGGTGGCTAGCGGCCGGGCGCAGCGCGATCTGCGCCTCTCCCCAACTTCACTAGAGATTTAGCGTCGGCGCAAAGTCTTTGCGCGCGCTCAGCTGCGCGCGCAGATCCTGACGTCATTTCATCGTGCAACGCCCTTTGTGCGCCCCAAACCAGAACTTCAGTGGCGCCGCCCTTCTTTGCGCCTGGCGCCCCCAGTGACTGGTAGAGGGGAACGGTTCCCAGTCGCTGCGGGGTGCGGGGGGCGCTATTTAAAGGGGACTCCTCCTGCATTATAAGTGACAACCATTTTGTGCCAATCCTTCTGTGTGAGAGACAAAGGCAGAGAGCTTTCTGCTTTGACTCAGCGCTCGCACAGGTACTTCTGGCTTCAGGCCAGAGCTTTGCACTTGGATTTCACTTTCAGTGCCATTGCCTTGAGTCACCACATATACTGTAATGGGGGCTACAATGGGTGGAAACGTTGGCTTTCTGCATTGCATTCAAAGGGATCAGAGACGCCGTGAGAGAGTGCCAGTCATGGCCAGACGGAGAAGGGCCAACAGGTGTCGGCACAGGAGGCCTTACCCACCCAGGGTATACCGCCAGCAGTTCTCATATCTGAACATGTCTGAGGAGCAGTGTGTTCGGAGGCTGCGATTCAGAAGGGAGGTGGTCACTGAGATCTGCCACCTGCTTCGCAGAGATCTGCAGCCACAGCTGAGGAGCAGGACGTCTCTGTCGGTGGCAGTGAAGGTGACGGTGGCTCTCAACTTCTATGCCACCGGCTCCTTCCAATCCGCTACTGGGGACATTGCCAACATCTCCCAGTTCGCGGTACATTGCTGCATCCGACAGGTGAACAATGCCCTTTTCAGAAGGAGACGTCAGTACATCTCCTTCCCCATGACCCTGGACAAGCAGCAAGAGCGTACAATGGGATTTGGAAGAATAGCGGGCTTCCCCATGGTCCAGGGCGTAGAACTGATGAACCAGCATTGGTCAGGCCTTGCTTCAGGGCTGCAGTGCGCAGGGCATGGCAGCCAGACAAGTCCACCCTCCCTCTTTAAGAGCTGACCGGCACCAGAGTGTCTGCCTTCAATCAGCAACTCGCCGCACCTGCGCTGCGCCCGCCCTCGGGGGTATCACCCCGGACCGCCGGCTTAGCGCCTAATGATAGGCGTGCATCACCTGTTTTAGTGCAGCAGCAACCTCTTGGGGCGATGCAACTGAATATCGGCGAAGGTGGCGCGAACTTGCGTCGGGCGCAAACTTTAGCGGCCACCCGACTGTAGCGCCCCGAACGTGGCTATACTGAATTTCTAGGCCAATGTGTATGGGCCAGGTGGTGTAGGGGTATTAGGCCCCCCTCCATGCCTGGAAATGAGTGTGTCAGGTTTTAAATCCAATGTATTGCCATCTATAGATGCTTAATGTACACTGTAGTTTTTCTGAAATGGGAAATACATGTGTCATGGGGTCATAGATAGGTAATTACAGGGGATGGTTTAATTATGGAAGGTCAGAAAATTTTGCTCACCCAGAATTATGATACTTCAAGCAAGTTATAGTATCATCAGGGAGGACTGTAGAATTTGTAAAATTAATATTGTATTATAAGGGTCCTCTGGCAGAAGAGGCCTTGATTTTTAAAAGACTGTTTTAAAAGAAGCCCAGAAAAGGGACACACAAAATGGCCACCAGACCCCGTGACTGACTTATTGGGACACTTTAAAATGGTTCCTGCAGTCCCCAGACAGCCGTTGTGGATTCAACCCACAGTAAGTTCTGGAAGCCGTTTCTGAGAGAACAAAACCAGACACCCACACATACATAAAGATTGGATGCAGATCCAGTCAGCTCGGCCTGTAGATAAAGGCCATCTAAATGTTTACCCAGACAAAGGGGAACAGTTCCATATTCATAAAGAACGCATCAAGGACCCGTTAAAGACATCATGAAGACATTAAAACATTACCAGGTCATTCCAGACCAGAGATGGCCATCACCGGCCATCCCAAAAGCAGTTTAAATATAGTAACTACGCCGCTGTGCCATAAGCCCGACAAAAGTTAAACAAAGACTAACCTTGATTTGGCAGGAGATAGAGGCTACTTCTGAGAAGTATAATTGGAGACACTGGGGGTAGCGAGAGGAGTAGCTTCATCTTAGATATTGGGAAGAGAGAGGTTCCTTTCTTCATCATCTTCGTGGGCTCTTCGGTAATAGCCGTTACCTTCGATAACAGCTGGAGTTTGGAGAAGAAGACGGTTCGAGCCGGCGTCCCGCCCCGGGGTAAAACATCAGGAGATCATCAACCAACCCCCGGCCGTTGACAAAACGGGAGGGTAGTAAAACTACTGAAGAAACCTATATGAAAGCCGACTAGGGGCTTCTAACCGTGGGCAAGCAGATGATCTCTGCCGACATCCAGGCCCGTCAGTGTCCAGCCTGTCCGTGACCTTCACCTCGAGAGAGAGAGTGAGGTGTGGCGCAGCCCGCTGTGGTTCCACTGACCACGAGGAAACAGGACGCCTGAGGGGATCAAAATGCAGACCTGTTTCAAAACTCTATACTTTTCCAACTGGATTGGTGAGCATGTTTCTGGCCCTTCATAATCGGATCTAGATAGGTTTAAGGGGATGGGCATTTTGGGTATAGTTAACATGAGTTGTTGTCCCTCGATGTTCCGTGTGTTTCCCCATTTCATGATGACTTTTGTAAAGTATAATATGCCTGTATCTATTTTAGCCAGTAATGTACTGTTATGATTTGTTTTTCCCTCCCATGTACCCTCTCATTTGCTTGCATTTGATTTGTTTTTCCATATGCAATAAAATTCCATTTTGATTCATTAAACTTGGTCTATCAGAGTCTTCTCTGCATTGTAGTTCCTGCACCTAATTCCAGTGTCTAGTATCTAAGGGGCGAGTGGTTTGAACCACTCAATGTTTTACTGTGAAAAAGAGAGAGGCCTCTGGTGAGTGAAACCTCTGCGACCTCGGAGAGAAAACCCCTTACAGTGTTAAATTTCATCTGCCAGTTTCACCAGTCTGACTATGCCCTACTGGAGTCAATTACTATCCACCTCACTGTTTACTGCATTTCCGAGTTTCATGCTATAAGCAAACTTTGAAATTATTCCCGATATACCCAAGTTCAGCTCTTTAATATAGATCAAAAAGAGCAGTGGTCCCATCACCGACCCCTGGGGGATATCACAGCACATTTCCCTCCATTCTGAAAAATAAGCATCACCACCACTCTCTACTTTCTGTATCATGGGGGTTGAGTATCAGTAGCTGTACAGAGTTAGGGTGATTTTCAGCTGCTGGTTGCCGTTTTGCATCTGGAAAATAGATGGATGGCAGTTTAAAATCAGGAGGGCATCTCGGCCACCCCATGGACACCCCAGGCCTGCCTGATTCAATTTTCAGGTGGGCCTGCAAATAGGTGAGCAGCACACTCACCTGTTTCATGCAGAAAGCTGTTTACTTATGGAAATTGGGGTCCTATGCCAGCTGTCGGACCCAGATTTCAATGTCCAGTGCCTGTGCTCTGTGCACCCTCCACCCATTTGTACTAGGTGGTGAGTAGCCGAACCAGCAGTTCTTAAAGGGACCACTGGTGGCTGTACCACGAAAGACACAGACAGCTGAAAATTCAGTAGCCTTAGCGCCTCGTTTGAGGCGCTAGAGGGCCTTTCGCCGGAGTTATGGCCAGTAGTGAAATTCCCTGGGGCCCTAAATCGGCGTTGCTCCGGTAGCGCTGCGCCGGCACCGATGACGTCATCGGTGTGCGCAGCGTCCCGGTTGCCGTGGTAACCCGCCCGAACTCCGAAATTGAGTTGCGGCCGCCTCGCCCGTGGCAGCCGCAACCAGCGTTTTGTCAGAGGTGCCTTACTGCAGTTAGCGCCGGCGCATTAAAGGCCCCGCGGCGGCCGGCCGCTTTCCCGCCGGCCGCCTGCCCGCAGCTCCCTCCCTGGACTTCTCTCCCCCCCCCCCGGAACAGATGCAAGCCCGGCACTTGTCCGAGGTGCCGGGCTCATTTTTAAGCAGATTTGCGCGGGCCGCGGCCGGGTGCAGGCAGCTCCTCCTTAACGGAAGGAGGAGGCCTGCACTTCCCCAGCCTGCCGCACCGCATCGGGTGCCGCAGCACCGGAATTTCAGCGCGAAACGGCAGTTAGCGCCCTTTTCCAGGCGCTAAGACCCTTCAGTAGCGCCGGCAGCCGTTTGGGCGCGACGCCACTGAATTTTTGGCGCGCGCAGGGGACTTAGCGCCGGCACTAATTTCCGGCGCTAAAGCCCTGGCTAAGCCAAAACCCAATTTCTAGGCCAGAGACTTTTGGGGGAGATTTCTGGGAGGCCAGGAGGAGCAGAAGTTCATGAAAGGTGCTTTATAAATGAAAGTTCTTCCTTTTTTTCAAAGTATGATGAGGTGTTATTCCATCAAGATGGTGTAGCAGGTGTTTGTGTGAAGGAATAAGCCACATGACCTATTCAGAAAAATACACCATCTTATGAAAGAATTCTGGCCTTATTAAAACATGACAAACTGGGTTTGGAAATCTAGAAACCGAACTATGAAATAGCTGTGAAAGCATTCTGGCTATTGAGATAAGGTAGTTGTTGACCCTGAATAAATAACCTTATTGAAACAGAAGTTTAAGGGCTCCAGCAGGCTGACCTTTGAGAACAAAAACGATTGTTCACCATGGATAAGGTGTTCTAACTTACACTTCGTAAAGAAGCACATAAAGTAAGGAACATCTGCTCTCGCAAAGATGACATCAAGTAAGGAGCACCTGCCATCACACCGTTTTTTATATGGTAAACATAGAACACCTAGAGATGAGACACACATCTGGCTGAGGTGGCAGTAAGAGTTGCAGAAATAGGCATAAAAATGACTAGAGATAATTAGCTTGCATCAGCAGAAAAGCTTAAAGGAAATACCACTGGAAAAGGGTATAAATATTGAACTCTCAAATGGGATAACAGACTCGCTTTAATCGGGCAAAGCGATTCTTGGCTTCAAAGGCAGCTCTGTAAGTCTCCAACTCTTTGTACCTCGGGGATCAAAGGTATTTGATTTTGGTGAATATCCTGTAGAACACTAAGGCCTAGAAATTGGGTTTTGGCTTAGCCAGGGCTTTAGCGCCGGAAGTTAGTGCCGGCGCTAAGTACCCCTGCGCGCGCCAAAAATTCAGCAGGGCCGCGCCCAAACGGCTGCCGGCGCTACTGAAGGGTCTTTGCGGCGGTAAATCGGCGCTAACTGCCGTTTCGCGCCGCAATTCCGGCGCTGCGGCACCCGATGCGGTGCGGCAGGCTCGGGAAGTGCAGGCCTCCTCCTTCCGTTAAGGAGGAGCTGCCTGCACCCGGCCGCGGCCCGCGCAAATCTGTCTAAAAATGAGCCCGGCACCTCGGACAAGTGCCGGGCTTGCATCTGTTCCGGGGGGTGGGGGGGAGAAGTCCGGGGAGGGAGCTGCGGGCAGGCGGCTGGCGGGAAAGCGGCCGGCCGCCGCGGGGCCTTTAATGCGCCGGCGCAAACTCATGCAAGACTCTGTTGCCAGAGTCTTAGTTGCGGCTGCCACGGGCGAGGCGGCCGCAACTGAATTTCGGCGCTAGGGCCCGTCGGCATGGCAACCGGGACGCTGCGCACACTGATGACGTCATCGGTGCCGGCGCAGCGCTACCGGTGCAACGCCGATTTAGGGCCCCAGGGAATTTTTAAACTGGCCATAACTCTGGCGCTAGTCCCTCTAGCGCCTCAAAAGCGGCGCTAAGGCAACTGAATTTCTAGGCCTAAGAACTGTAAAACTGTAGTGAAGTTACGATTTGAAAGTAAGGTTCTCTGATAATAAGATTGTAAGCTTTCTCTTTTTGGAACTGATAATGTTGCGATTGACTCACCAACTGTAAATTACATGTCGGTTCTTTAATAAACCTATATATTTTCAGAATTGTCTCACATAAGACTTCTGTATCAAAAACTCGCAAACTCAATCTCTGTACACTCTTTGGCGAGGAGTTGCAGAATTCTGAGGGAGTTTTCCGGACCCTCATAATATCTGGAACGTTACAGTCTAGCTAAACTTATTAAAAGTGCTATCTGGAGGACGGTAACATTCTTGGGTTGTTCGTTTCTTTTAGGGAGAGATAGTCCGGACCTTTAGACCCAATTAAGCGTCTTTAGGATTCGGCTACCTCAAACTTTAGTTGAAAGTGAACGTCTTGCGAATTATGCCTGATCTGGGGTAGCCCTAAAGGGGCTAGGATGAGTAATTATCCCTTCATTTGCTTGTGGCTGTGCCACAATTTTCCCTGGCACTATTTCTGGAATTGACCTGGTCCAGCTTTGACAGTTTGAGTGGGACAACATTGATTGGCCCAGGCAGAGATTTAGTGCCCTTAATGGGAGAATTTCAATGGAAGACAACAGCCCTTGTCTTATTTCCTTTCATCATCCTTTCGCTCTCCCCTCCCCTCCTTCGTACCTAAAAATGTTCAAAATAACCCTAGTCTGGATAGTGATGCCCTTATTCCTTAGGACAATAACCATCAATAATATTTGGGAATGTCCTTGTTGTCTTGCCTTTGCCAGTATGGGTTACTTATGGATTGCATGGTGCCAGGTGGCTGGGAAAGTGTGCATCCAACAGAGTCCTTTGGAGTGTTTCAATATATGAGGATTGAAAGATCTGCACTGGTCCTTTACGGCACTGCCTCATGGAGGAGGAAGTTCAGAGGGCTCGGGCTAGTGGTCTTCAGGTGTAGGGGTGCAGTCAGAGGTTCTTGAAATTTGACAAGTTAATGTAAGAGGGAAAGTTGGTGTTAAGAATGGACTCTGAAGAGCCTTTAAATCCTCCACTGGGTTCCAACTTGGAAAAAAAGGGGGTGGCTGCAGGCGTCAGACCTGCCATGTGTAATCCCGCTGCAGCCACTGGGCCTTAAAACCTTCCCCGACTGTCAATTGCTGAATCCGTCAGCAGGACTTTGCTTCTTGCTTAATACACTCCATCATGGGTCTGATTTTGAAGTAGGAGGCAGTGCTGCATCAACACTGTGTGTCTCTTCCTCTTCAACTGAGAGATCAGCTATTTGGTTCAACACTGAATCTGCCAGTTAGGATTATGAAGGTTGAATGCTTCTTGTATAAAATGCTCTACCAAGAATGGGAGGCAGTGTTCCTGTCAGGTTTTTGTTGGGGGAGGGGGCAGATGGTTCTGAAGCAGAGTCACATGGGTATGCCTGGAGGCTTGCAATTTAGCCAAAGACACAATTCGTGCAAGCTCTCTTTCCTCTTTCAAGCAGAGCTGAGTCAGGGGCCCATACAGATATTTTGTGAGATCCTGAGTTGTAGCCAATAGACAATAATCATTTTTAATTATCTGTAGTTCTCAAAGTGTTATTTTTCTTTTGGAGGAAGGGAAGAACATTCAATGGGCGATTTGCAATTTATTTTTCATTCTATAATTTAAGAAACAATGTATGGCTTTTCCACAAACAAGTACTCACTAGTAAAACATTAACTCTACCTCAATGCTCACGTCATTAGACATGTACAGTCAAGTAATTACTGTTAGCCACAAGCAATGTTATGTATTTGATCGCATTGCTTTGCAGTGAGGAAAACCATTTAAAATTCCTGGATTAAATCTGAAACAGAAGCTTCCCTTTGTATAGCAACATGGGCGCCTATGAAAGAAAATCGAGGTGAGGGGTAATAGCCCATAGTGCAGGACACTATCAATATTGAAAAACTGGAAAGATTAAGTGAATCAAGAAGTGGTGCATAGATGATGCCAACCTTTTGCTTTAAGGGGTGAAATTTGCCTATGCCAGTAGCACAAAACATGCTCATAGTGAATAGCAGACCCTTTTACACTGTGATCAATTTTATTTTCCAATGGTGAAGGCATAATTACAGTCCTAGCCCTTTTGGGCTACCCCAGATCGAGCATATTCCGCAGACGTTCACCTTCAACTTAAGTTTGAGATAGCCAAATTGCATAAGACGCTTATGTGGTGTATTTAACCTGTTCCACCTTAAGAGAACTTAAGCCTGTTCCACCTTAAGAGATGTACTACTTTCTCTGGCTGCTGTATACGTAATACCGGTGGTGACCACACCGGTATATAAGCACTGTGTAGTAATATTGTATTCAGTATAGTCCCTACCTCCAACCAGTAAAGACCTGTTGAATTTACTCTTGTAGTCTGTGTAGTAATTATCACTATAACACACAGACTTAACAGTGGCGACGAGTCCGATTCTTACCCTGCGGCAGTTATTTCCACGGCGGCTTCGTCCACAGACAGGACGTCAAAGAGAGGTTTCCACCCTCATCACCTTACTGGAAGACACGTCGAGCGGCAGGCATCGAGAAACCGGAGTGCAGAAGACATCCTGACCTCGAACCTTCCATCAGCGACTGTCAGCTTCTTCTTTCTACCTCGGTGGTGGGTAAGCCGGGCAGCGACGCGACAGAAAGTCAACCGCGTTGGCTGCACAGACGGGGCTGGGAAGACGGAGGAATAAGGGCGGTGAGAGCGATCGCGACCGGAGATAAGGGCCGGGCTGCTTTCGAGCGAGAGGCGCAGCTTGGGGACATCGATCGCGACCGGAGATAAGGGCCGCATTCGGGCTAAAAGGCACAGCATCTGGGGAAACTGAAGGCACGAGAGACGCGGTGAAGCGGGGACAGCGTCGGGGGACGGTTGAAGACCGCCAAGCGCGGGAAAACCACCATTTTGTGGGCGGAGGACGACGACAAGAGCGGGAAGCCGCCACCTTGGATAACATAAAAATACAATAAATTGCAACGATGCCTAAACATGGGAACATTAATACCTTTGATAGTGACATCGAAGATTGGGCCATGTATGTAGAACGCATACAAAATTATTGTAAGGCAAATAAAATTCCTGATGCAGATAAAGCACTAACATGATTAAATTTAATGGGTGCGAAGACATACGGGCAATTGAAACACCTTGTATCACCAGATGAACCGACGGATAAGATGTTCGAGGAGATTGTTACTGTCCTGAAAAATCATCTAAACCCCACGCCGCTGATGCTAGCGGAACGATTTAAATTTTACGACAGAAGGCAGCTGCAGAATGAAAGCAATGCTGAATATTTGATGGAATTACGTAAGCTAGCAAAATATTGTCAGTTTGGAACGGGACTGACAGAGGCACTACGAGATAAATTTGTGTGTGGTTTATTTAAACAGGATACACAAAAGCGACTGCTCGAGGAGAATGAGCTGACGCTTGAGAAGGCGGTCACTATGGCAGCAGCACACGAAGCCGCAGTGAGAGGCATGGCAGTAATGCAGCTACGGTCACCGGAACTTGGTACAAACAAATTGGGTTTGAGTTCTGTCAAATGTTATCGTTGTGGAAAGACAACGCACGATCAGAACCAGTGTTGGTTTAAAAACCAAGAATGCAGAACGTGTGGCAGGATTGGCCACATAGCTAAAGTATGCCGGTCAGGAAAGAAGACCAGCAACAAAAAGTCACCGCAAGGAAAATACGCAAAAGTACACAAGGTGACAAAGAACAGTTTGACTGAACAGAAGTTAGATTCAGACGCTAGCAGTAATGAACTGGATAGCTTAAGAGTACACAACGTTGGTAAGGATACAGATCGCCAGACAATTTGGGTCACTCTTCAGATAGCAGGAGTCCAAGTAAAAATGGATTGGACACTGGATCGGCATTGATGGTCATGAATAAGAAAGATTACAGAAGGTTATTCCAACATATTCCCCTACAGGATACGGAGATTATATTGAAAACATACACGGGGCAAAGAGTGTACCCCATCGGGAAAATAGAGGTAGAAGTGGTCCACAAGGGTGAAGAAAGCCAAGTAATGGACTTATATGTGCTACCTGAAGGAGGTCCACCACTACTAGGATGGGAGTGGATTAGGAAAATGAATATGGACTGGCACTCCTTGAAGGCACTAATGATAGATTCCAGGGAAACAGATGTCAAACCTAAACGATTGTCCAGAATATTGGATGATGCTAAAGAGGTGTTCCAGCAGGGACTGGGAACACTGAGAGGAATTACGGCAAACATCAAGATTGATGAACATGCACAACCAAAATTTTTTAAAGCCAGACCGGTACCCTATGCAATACGACCTACTGTTGAAGCGGAACTGGAAGCACTAGAACGTTCAGGTGTACTATCTAAGGTAGATTGGAGTGAGTGGGCTACACCCATTGTTCCCGTTATGAAACGTCCTGCGAGCAACAAGCCAGGAGATCCAGGGAAAGTTCGCATCTGTGGAGATTTCAAAATCACCGTTAATCCGGTGCTTCACACGGTGCAGTATCCGCTTCCACGGATTGAGGATATTTTCGCTTCATTGTCTGGCGGGAAACACTTCACCAAGATAGACCTGGCGCAGGCGTACTTGCAGATGGAGGTTGAGGAAGAGTCACGCCAATACCTCATGATCAACACGCATCGAGGGTTGTACCGGTACAATAGGCTGGTTTTTGGAGTGGCATCGGCTCCAGCAATTTGGCAGAGGGCCATGGAGCAGGTATTACAGGGAATTCCAGGCACACAATGTTACTTGGACGATATTCTGATCACAGGTGATGGTGATGAACAACATCTCGCAAACTTGGAACTGGTGCTCAACAGACTGAAAGAGTATGGACTTAGAGTAAATCGGCAGAAATGTGAGTTCTTCCAGAAGCGGATCTCGTACTGTGGCCATGTCATTGACCGGGATGGGCTTCATAAGTCTCCTGACAAGATTGAGGCAGTTGTAAAGGCTCCCGCTCCGGAGAATGTCTCTCAGTTGAGGTCGTTTCTAGGATTAATTAACTATTACCATAAATTTCTGCCAAATCTATCCACGGTACTGCACCCGTTAAACGCTCTTTTACAGAAAGGGGTACCATGGGAATGGGGCGAAAACTGTAAGAAGGCATTTCGCAAAAGCAAAGAATTGATCACCTCAGAGGAAGTGTTGGCTCACTTCAACCCGACACTGCCTATTCGGTTGGCTTGTGATGCTTCTCCATATGGTATTGGGGCAGTACTCTCACACAAGTTGCCAAATGGTACGGAAAGGCCAGTCGCGTTTGCATCCAGATCATTGACCTCCGCTGAGCGCAACTATGCGCAGATCGATAGGGAGGCTCTTAGCCTTGTATGGGGAGTGAAGAAGTTTAATCATTACCTGCAGGGCCAAAAATTCACACTTCTGACAGACCATCAACCGTTGGTAACCATTTTTAACCCTAAGAAGGGTGTTTCGGTGATGACAGTGCAGCGTCTCCAGAGATGGTCTCTTTTCCTAGGGGCACATCAATATCAAATAGAATTCAAAGGTACGAAACAGCATGGCAATGCTGATGGGCTGTCGCGCCTGCCACTACCTGAAGAAGAAGACACGACGAAAGTTGACCCCGTTGAGTTATTTCATTCGACCATCATCGAGTGTTTACTAGTCACCAATGCAAGTATTGAAAGAGAAACCAGGAATGACCCGACACTGTCCAGAGTCTACGAGGTGACAGTGAAAGGATGGCCAACACGGGGTGATCCTCTGTTACCGGCATTTTCGGCAAGGCGAGACCAGCTGTCCGTCTGCCATGGTACCTTGATGTACGGGACAAGAGTGATTATTCCTCCCAAGTTAAGCGAAAGAGTTTTAAACGAACTGCATGAAGGTCATCTGGGGGGAGTTAAAATGAAAAGTCTTGCTAGGGCTTATGTATGGTGGCCGGGTATTGACCAACAAATTGAGGAGTTAACGAAAAGCTGCGCTGGGTGCCAAAAAGTGCAAAATGCACCTCCGATAGCACCGCTACACCCATGGGAATGGCCTTCAGCCCCATGGCAACGCGTACACATTGATTTTGCTGGTCCATTCATGGAATCCATGTTCCTAATCGCGGTGGACGCACATTCCAAATGGCCAGAAGTCATCAAGATGAATACCACTACTTCAGAAAAGACAATTGCGGTGTTAAGAACAATATTCGCAAGGAACGGATTGCCAGAACAGATCTGTTCAGACAACGGACCACAGTTTGTATCGGAAGAATTCCGACAATTCTTAAAGAAGAATGGAGTAAAACATTAGGGGCTAGATTTTCAGTTGCTTGCGCCAGCAGTTAGCGCCTTAAGAGAAGTGATTTCCGGGCGCTATGCGTGTAGCGCCCGGGCGCAGCGCAGTTTGCGCCCCGCCCCAAATTAAGTTGCCCGTTAGCGCCGGCGCAAAGTTTAGCGCCCGCCCGGATGCGCGCGCAGAAAATGACGTCACATCCTCGTGCAACGCCCTTTGGCCGCCCCGATTGCAAACTTCAGTCGGACCGCCCCATTGTGCGGCGGGCGGCCGGAGCGTTTGGAAAAAGGAACGCAACACAACCAGCGCGGGCCCCGGGGGGCGCTAATTAAAGGGAACGTCCTCTCCAGTATAAAGGCCATCCTTTTTTCAGAAAACAGTCTTGTGCAACGCATTTCTGGAGACACAACAAGGAGGATAGCTAACTGGTTTCAAGCAGCAAGAGCCAGGTATTTTTGGACTCAGGCAACAGCGCTGCAAGTGGCCATTTGGAAATTAGAGTGTTTGCCAGGATTTGATGGGGGTTGCATGGGGTGCCAACGCGGAGCTGCAGCTCCATGTCCGTAGGGCTCGCAGACGCATTGTGAGAGGGGCAGCCCTGGCTAGAGGCAGAGGGGGCTACAGGCGTCGGCCACGTAGGCCTTACCCAGTCAGGCTATACCGCCAGCAGCGCTCCTACCTAAACATGAGTGCCGCGCGATGTGTTAAAAGGCTCCGATTCCGAAAGGGGGTGATTGCAGAGATCTGCCACCTGCTTCGCCGAGATCTGCAGCCAAAGCTCAGGTGCAGGACGTCTCTGTCGGTGGAAGTGAAGGTGACGGTGGCATTGAACTTCTATGCCACCGGCTCCTTCCAATACGCTGCTGGGGACATAGCAAACATCTCCCAGTACGACGCGCATCGCTGCATCCGCCAGGTGACCGAAGCACTGTTCAGAAGGAGAAGCCAATTCATCTCCTTCCCCATGGCCCTGGAGAGCCAGCATCAGCGCGCATTGGGATTTTCCAGACTCGGGGAATTCCCCTTGGTGCAGGGCGCCATTGACTGTACGCATGTGGCTTTGCGGGCCCCTCTGGAGCATGGCGAGCAGTATCGCAACAGGAAGGGCTACCATTCTCTGAATGTGCAGCTGGTCTGTGACCACAAGCAGCGCATCATGGCAGTCAATGCCAGCTTCCCAGGCAGCAGCCACGATGCCTTTATCCTGCGGCAGAGTACTGTGCATGACATGTTCCAGGCACAGCCTCCCCCAAGAGGATGGCTACTCGGGGACAAAGGCTATCCTTTGTGCACCTGGCTCATGACCCCGCTCCGCGCGCCCAGGACCGCTGCTGAAGAGGCCTACAACGAGAGCCATCAAACCACCCGCAACATCATCGAGCTAACTATTGGGGTCCTCAAGCAGCGGTTCCGCTGCCTTGATCGCTCCGGAGGAGCTCTCCAGTATTCGCCGGACCGGGTCTCCCAGTTTGTGGTGGTTTGCTGCATGCTACACAACCTGGCTATCCGCAGGACTCAGGCACTGCCACCTGACGTTGGACCAGCACCTCAGGAGGAGGAGCAGGAGGAGCATGAGGAGGAGGAGGAGGAGGAGGAGGAGGAGCAGGAGTACGTTCCCAGGAGGGAGCGACCAGGGCCAAGGGCCGCACGACGCCACCTTATTACACGGTACTTCTAAGCCCCCTGTCAGGGAATGGCCAGGGGCCATGAGGGAAGATGAATGCAGCCGCTCCGCAAGCCCTCAGCCGGCGAAGCCAACAAACACTAAGAAGAACAACCATGGAGACTGCATGAATAAAGATAATTTTTTATTAAACAAAAATGAAAAGCCCTTCCCACATGAATCCCCAAAAACAATAAACGGGCCCCACAAAAAGCCCAACAAACGACTCACTCCCACAAACTGGGGAGGAGCCACTCCACCTTTATTGAAAGCGGGCCTCAACGTCGGCCTAACGCAAAAAAAAAGCCCTCCAAAAGCACAACCATGGGCAAAATAAAGATGGCCACCGCCATATTAAAGGAAAGCTGGCCACACCCTCTACTGAGTGGCCCGCGAGGGCGAGACCTTGGCCAGCATTTTGCCTCCCCTGCCCTGCCTGCTGCTCCTTCGCAAGCTCTGCCCAGTGGCTGCTGCGAGGCTGGGGGAAGGCGCCTGAGGCTCAGATGCCCTTCCGCCAGATGCCGCTGGGGGGCGGCCTACACGGCGTTTGGGCCTCGAGGGGCCGTCTCCTGAGTGGCGCACCTGAGCCTGGCCACCATCAGCTGCAGCCGCTTGCCCTTGACGCCCCAGAGGGGGAATGGCGGCGACGGATGGCGCAATGTGGGCCAGCTGGCGTCTGGGATGCGCTGGCTGGTGCTGTGGCGCGGTGGCACTCGGCCGGGCCCGCACTGCAGGATCCGCAGCAATCAGCCGACGGCCGGCTTGCTGGGATGGTCCAGCGCGGCGCCTGCCCTGGCGATGCCTGCCTGAGACAGCGCGTGTGGCAGCAGTGAGTGGCCCTGTGGTCCTGGTGTGCGCGCGCATCACATCCGCCAGGGTCTTGACGGCATCAGTTAGCATGCGGCCAGTCGCGGCAGTTGCTGCCCCGAACTCGCGCACACTGGTCGCCAGCGACTCGATGGCCTCAGGCATGCGCCCCACCACGCTCATGAGCTCCGTGTGGCGCCGGTCCGAGTCGTCGGCCATCTGATCGAGCTTCCGCACCTCCTCCGAAGTGAAGGTGTCCGGACTGGAGTCGCGACTCTCCCGCTGGGGAGGAGGGGGCCGAACTAGGGGACCCTTGCCGCGTTGGTGACGGCGAGTGTGCCGAGCAGCAGCACTCCCCTCTGATCCTTCCCCCCTTTGGGGGGAAGGCCGCGGGCCACGCGCACGGCTGCTGGGTGGCTGGACGCCACTGGTCCCAGAAGCTGCATTGCCCTGCGACAGTTCCTCCAGGCACTCGTCCAGTGAGGAGGTGTCGAGCATTTCCTCCTCTCCTGCGGGACGTGACTGTTCCCCCGAAGGTCCGGCTTGCTCCTCCTCCTCCTCCTGGTTGGAGGTGCTGTCACTGGCAGCCTCAGGGTCCTGGTCGTCACCAGCTGAAAGCAGGAATGCACAAGAGTAGCTTCAGAGTGAGGAGACGGCGTCAGCGAGGGAGTTAGGACTGGTGGGATTCAGCGCATTGGTGGGACAGTGGCAAAGGAGGTAGCTCGGATGGGCCAGTGCGACGCGAGAGGGCCAAAAGGCGAGGTCCTTACCATTGCCGGGCAGTGGAGGGTCGGATACACCGCACGCTGTGGGGACAATCACACGGGCTCCCATGAGCACACACACGCGCTCCTCCAGCCGAGTGAGCTTCTGCAGCTTGGCGCGGCCACCCCTGGCACGGGCCTGGCGATTAAACGCTACTTTAGCCTGCAAGAGAAAGGACGGGCTGTAAGTGCGCAGTGAAGCCCTGATGTAGTGTGCACTGCCTCCCATGGTGGAATAGCTTGGACAGAGTGAAGCCCTGATGTAGTGTGCACTGCCTCCCATGGTGGAATAGCTTGGACAGAGTGAAGCCCTGATGTAGTGTGCACTGCCTCCCATGGTGGAATAGCTTGGCCAAAGTGTAGAGTGCCGAATGGCCATTTGATGCTCATGACTGTCCCAATGCTGCTGGCTGAGGGCTGGCCAAAAGGACTTTCAGGTCCCTTTGCCCATCATGTCAGGTGTACATGCAAGAATGAGGAGGAGACTGGAAAGGCTACTCACCCTCACAATCCTGGTCAGATCGTTGTATTTCTTACGGCATTGTGTGTGGGTCCTGGGGGCCTCGCCGGTGAACGTCACCCTCTGGGCAATCTGCTTCCAGGCTTTGGTGTAGTCGTGGTGGGTTGGATTCCTCCCACTCTCTGGAAACAAGATCTTGCGCCTCACCTCCAGAGCTGTGACCATTATGTCCAGATCACCCTCTGAGAAGCGCAGGGCACGCTGACGGGCCTTCTCTGGCGTTGCCATGACTCCCTGGGGCTGAGCAGTAGTGTTGAGGCCTCTTTGCAAGGCTGCAGTGTGCAGGGCGTGGCAGCAGACCAATTCATCCCTTCCCCCTTTAAGAGCTGGTCGGCACCACGGGGTCTGCTGTCAGTGCAAAAATGACCGCACCCGTGCTGCGCCCCGCCTGGGCGCTATCCCTCTGGACCGCCGGCTTAGCGCCTAAAGAGAGTAGTGGAACGCCTCTTTTAGCGCTCCACCAACCTCTTAGGGCGAAGCCACTGAATTCCCGGCAACGGGGCGCTACTTTGGGGCGGGCGCTAACTTCGGGCGGGCGCTAAGGTTAGCGCCCCAAAACTGCCTATACTGAAAATCTAGCCCTATACCTCTGCCCCATATCATCCGGCGACAAATGGGTTGGCTGAAAGATTTGTCCAGACATTCAAAAAGGCAATTAAGGCCATGAACGATGATCAGATTCCGCTGCAACACAAGGTCGACAAGTTCCTGATGTCATATCGAAACACCAATCATGCAGTGACTAACCAAAGTCCTGCCATGATGTTTTATAACAGGAGGTTGCGGTCCAAGTTGGACTTGTTAAAACCAAATGTGCGGAGGGAAGTGGAAAACAAACAGTTTCGGCATATTAACAACAAGACCACTCGAACTTTCGACGTAGGACAACCAGTGTTGGCAAGGGGCTATGGAAACGAAAAATGGCAGTCCGGAACAATTCGGGCCAGACAAGGACCTCTGATGTACACAGTAGATATTGGTCACAATGTGATAAGGCGTCATGTAAGATTCGCAATTTTCAGCAAAAATCACGCAAGAAAACTGGATAAAATTAAGACTGTTTATTGACCAAAGTAAGCTTGCACAGAAAAACCTTTGATAAAAGGGCATACAAAATGGCCGCCAGGCCCCGTGATCAGTTTATGAACCATTTTATTTCTGTTACTGCAAGCCAGACAGGCTTGTGGATTGAAGACAGTGAGCCCACGAAAGCCAATCTCTGGGAACCGAAACTCAGAGCAACAGCATACATATTCAATGGATTATAAGTACAGGATGGGGCCCATCAAGATATGGGCGGACAATGTAAAAACACTTATACCCATTTATCGTACAAAGGAAAAACCGTTTAGCAGCCATCAAGGAAAATGTCCGGACCGATCAATATGCGAACCGAGCCACGGTGACAATGCAAAAGACATTGAAAGACATTATCGGCCAGGAAGGCCAGTTTAAGTTATCACCGGCTCCGTTACAAGACAAAGCGCCCCTGCAGAGATTTCTGCCCGCCAAAATTAATACAAAGACAGGACTATGATTTGGCGGGAGATAAGACTGTCCCAAAAGAGTATAACTATGGATTGAAAGTCCATCTAAAAAACTTCGGACTCCGGGTTACTTGAACAACTTCTTCTTCACTGCCACGGCTTTCTTGTTGGGCGACTTCAGGCTTCCATTTTCTTCAAGAACTTTCTTCTACGAGGAACGAACGAAGGGCGGACGGTGCCCGGATCGGCGCCTCTTCCACTTCGGCAGATCGATGAAAGCGTTTTCGTCTTTTTAAGGACGGACGGTTTCGGTGGAAGGACAGCGTGGTCGGTGTTCGGCCAGGCAGGGCTCGGCCGCGACGAGAAGACGACGGGGGTGGCCCGGGTACCGGGGTCGGGAGATCATCGACGACCCAGGCCGACGGAGAAGAAACCCTCTGGAGAACCGGCGATCGATGCCACAAGATTCTCCCAAGTGCATAGCCTGCATCTGGGTCTGCTCCATGAACCCAAATTGACTTGGTGGATCTCAACCTTAACGAGCGCTCATCGAGGCTGGGTCTACCCCACCGCCTCGAGGGAGGAGAGAATATCGACTGCGCCAGAAGTTTCCAAATCCACGTGACGACGGAAAGCGGTGCCAAAAAGGCTGCGAACCCCCCTTTCTCGCGATTTCGAGAGTGGTGAGCATGGTCCCAGGTTCCCCAGGTCGAAACTTAGTTTAGGTATAGGGGAGGGAGTTAAGGGAAATCGTAATGTGTTTCCCCTTTTTCGATGTGCCGTGTGTTCCCCATTTCCATAGAGTCAAGTTCATAAATTTGTGCATGATTGTAGTAACTTTAATCTGTGCCTATGATATGTATTTTGTAATGCTTCAAACTGTTTAAAAATAAAAGCATCCATTTCGTGCTATTCAACCTGGTCTATTGAGTTCTTTCTCTGCACTACTGTTCTCTGCACCTAAGTCCAAGGTCTAGAACCGTAGGGGGGAGTGGGTCGAACCACTCAAGGGTAATTATTGCACGAAGCCTGGCAGGAGACCAGAAAGAGCAAGAGAAACCCCCTACAGAAATGGCGACCACGGCAGGACCTTGGCAGCAGGAAAGTAGTGTGTTAGATCAAGATCTGAATAGACGAAATGTGATGGATGAAAGAATAGCAGATTATGTTTTCGGAAAAGTCAACCTCACAAAACAATGGATATCTGATCTACTAAGGGATAGGCGCCCGCTAGACGCAGCCATCAAGTGGACAGCGGGTAGAGAGCATAAGAAATCTGTAGAAAAGGCGGTCTGGCTGATGTGCTACAAGAAGCAAGTCCAGCTTTTGGACCAGGTAGTTGCAGCACAGACAGTCCAGATCAATGGCTTGCTTAAAGGCGTGGAGGAAAAGGTTGCGGGAGGTCAAAAACTGATTGAATCGCTTGACGCGCTGAACCAGGAACGCCGCTCTGTAATTCGCTGCCACGAAACCCGGGTAGAATATTTAAAATGTCAGGTCGTGGAGGCCAAGGCCAGTGAAGGTAGAATGAGAGAGAGGTGTTCCCGTCTAGCCAAACAAGTAGATACCCAAGAGGAAAAGCTCCTGGGAGCCAGGGCAGCATATAAAATGGCCATGGAGGATAGATCTGAGAACACCGACCACAGCACTTGCCGCCGGGAGCTAGAGGACCTGAGAAAGGCCCTAGCGAAGGCAAACGGGTTGGTGTGTCTCATAAATCCACCAGCGAGTCAGCTGTTGCTAGCCAAGGAATCCAAAAGACCGATTCCACAAGAGGCAGTTGGGGTACCAACCCCCGAACCTTCTGCGCCTCCTGCCTATGAGGAGTCTTGGACTCCGGGACAGGAGACGGAGACGGTAGAGGAAAAGAGCCCTGAGGTAGAGCAACCCCAGACAGTAGAGTCGGGGTCGGCGCCAATGTGTCCAACGAGACACCGGAGGATCGGTCCAAATGAAGAAAATGGCGATGACGGACCCCTTGAGAGTCAGATCATAATGCCTCATAGCGCACGACAGCTAAGAGAGATGATAAGTCACATCCCAAAACTCTCCGAGTCAGGAGATCCCTCCGTGCATTTCAGGGACGTGGAGCAGACCGCAGCAGTCAATGACTGCGACGGGGTTGAACAGTCTAAAATGCTGCTGTTCTCCCTGGACAGTTCGCTCCTCCAGTGTCTCCCTGACGAGAGCAAGAGAGGGCACAGGGACTATGAGTTGCTACGGGATGAGATTCTGGAGATCATGGGAGAGGGGGACGGAACTCCGTTCCTCCGTTTAGAAAAGACAGTGCAGCTAGAGGGAGAACCCCCACGGGTTTTCGCCGACAGGTTGTGGCCAGTGTATCGGCGCAGCTGCCCGGGCGGGCCGGCCCGGGCCGGGCTGGATGGCGAACAAAGGGCTCACTGGCTTCGGTGCCTGGTAGCAGGTTGCCTGCCAGTAGTGAAGGAACAGGCCAAAGCATGGTTTGACCCCACTAACGCCCGCTCCACGGAGGAAGTAGTACTAGATCAGCTCACGATCAGTTATAGAAACAACAAGGGCAAGAAAACGCCTGTTGTGAAAGGAAAGGTGCATGAGGTGAGACCCGCAGCCTCTGCTAAAAAGGAATGGCGTCAGGAGGGAAATCGCCATCCCCAAGCAAATAGCAGTTGTTACGGGTGTGGGAAGGAGGGTCATTGGCGCAAGGACTGTAGGAATCCTTGGAAGGATAAGAGGGAGAGAGAGTTCGCCGCAGCCCAAGATCGAGCCCAAGCCCGAGTCGCCAATGGCCCGAGAGTTTCCCCAACACCAGCACAACCACAAGTGCAGGCCGCTGCCCCAACACCAGTCCAGAACCCAACCGTAGCTTTTGCCCCGAATGAAGGGGGTGGTGCGGTTGTGGACCCCGCTGCGATCGAGTCAGTCTTGGAGACTATGCGGTCTCTGATGACCTGGCAGGGGAAGGTAGCGGTTGCTAACAGCCCTATCGCCCCCGAGACCCCAGCCGAAACACCTAAATGACTGACGCCCGCGCAGCCCATCTACTTGTGTCCGCTCCGCTATGACGCTTGGAGAAGACCTGTGGTGGAGATGGAGGTGGAGAAACAAAGGGGTAGTTACCTGTTGGATACGGGAGCTTCGTGTACCTTGATCCACACGGACAAACCTTTTGCCTCACCTCTGTCCGCCCAGGCTCCATATTTAGTAGCGGGTTTCACGGGTAGAGCACAGGCTGGCGCGCACTCCCTCCCGCTCTCCATTCAGTTGGGAGCGCTCCACACCACATGGACGTGCATCCTATTGAAGTGGAAAGAGGGGGGGGGGAAAGGCATCCTCGGGGCTGATTTCTTGGTGGAACACGGGATCCTCGTGGACCTGAGAAATCACTGTCTCTGGGGAGCCGAGGGCGGTTTAGGTAAGGTAGTCGTAATCCCGGGGAAGGAAGAAAAGGGGGCCCTGTGCACTATGAAGCCATCAGGAGGTTACGATCTCGAGCTCATGATAACAAACGTCCCAACGGACTTGCAGGCGCGTGTGTCAGAAAATCTGACCGCGTTCGCCACCCACAAGCACGACTGCGGGAGAGTCACTGGGTTCGAAGTCAGCGTAGACGGGGACCCCATGATCCGACCCCAAAAGCAGTATAATTTCCCCAAGGAGGCAGAACCCGACATGGAGACAGCAATATCTTCATTGGTACAGCAGGGCGTATTGAGGACGATAGCCACCCACGTGAACTCCCCATTATGGCCGGTAAAGAAACCGGACAATTCGTGGAGAGCCACGGTGGACTATAGAGTCCTCAATAGTAATATCCCAGCCTGCGCGCCCACGGTAGCAGCAGTTGCAGACTTAATAGGGAGTATTCCAGCATCGGCGACCACATTCACGGTGCTGGACATCTCGAACGGTTTTTGGTCCATTCCGCTGCGGCGGGAGGACCAGTACAAGTTTGCCTTTACTTTCAAAGGGCAACAGTACACCTGGAACTGCTTACCACAGGGTTTTCACAACAGCCCCAGCATTTTCCATCAGTGTATGGCGGGGAGTTTGAAAGAGTTCAGCCAGCCCAACCAGATAGTGCAGTATGTGGACGACTTACTCCTGTTCACAGATACAAGGGAGCAGCACGGCCCACTGTTAGCCGAATTGTTGGAACTGTTAGAAAGGAAGGGTTTCAAAGTAAACCCAAAGAAAGCGCAGATCGGCCAGCAGGAAGTTAAATTCCTGGGTCTGGCCATCCGCGCTGGGGAAAGAGCCATAGATAAGGCCAGACGGGAATCTATACAAGATCTGCCGATTCCCAACACAGTAACGGGTGTAAGGTCCTTTTTGGGATTGACCGGGTACTGCAGAGATTTCATCGAGGACTATGCTGCCACAGCGGCCCCGCTACTTCGACTCTTACACAAGGGAGTCGAGTGGTCTTGGGACGAGGGGTGCCAGGCAGCATTCGAGAAGTTGAAAAGAGATCTGCAGACCGCGCCAGCCCTAGGGGCCATAGATGGGGGAGAGGAGTTCTTTCTGGAGGTAGCCGCTAGTGGGGACAGCCTGAGCGCAGTACTGCTCCAAGAGCGGCACGGCAAGCTAAGACCAGTAGTTTATTCCTCCAGGGTGCTCACGGATGTGGAGAGGAGTTTCTCCAATTGCGAACGGCATCTCCTGGCCACGCATTGGGCTGTGAACAGATCAGTGATCTTCACAGGGACCTCTCCCATTACGCTCCTCACCCATCACACCCCCACGAAGATGCTTCTGGACGGGAGGATTAAGGATGGGACCGTAAGCAGCGCTCGGATTGCGCGCTGGACCCTCCTCCTTTCCCAGATGGATCTCAAAGTTAAAGGCCTCTGCGCGCCAAGGCTCGCAGCCAATATGGCATATCCCGGGACAGCCCATCAATGTTCCGTAGAAGGGGTATGGGAAGTTAACATAGGTTTACGGGCCGGGATACATCCCACGGGCCGCGAGATCTACGTAGACGGTTCTAGCACTGTAGCTGACGGCAAGCGACTCACAGGGTGTGGAGTTTATGACCCTGCGGCAAACATTGCCCTGGCAATTAAGCTCCCCAGCACTATGAGCGCGCAGCAGGCTGAACTGTCCGCGGTGGCGTACGTGGTTACCCACCCCGAGATTTTCCCAACCCCATACACGATTTGCTCAGACAGCATGTTCACGTGCAATTCGTGTACGGAGTACCTCGCCATCTGGTCCCGACGCGGGTACACCTCCGCGGACGGGCGGCCTTTAACAGTTAAGCCCTTGCTGGAGAAGATCCTAGCAGCTGTGGGGGAGAAAGGAGAGGTGTTCATCCATAAGGTGAAGGCTCACTCCATTACAGAACCCCGCAGTCAGGGCAACCAGCAGGCGGATGCGCTAGCCAGGGAGGGTGCCCGCAGCGGCATTCTCTGGGACCCATACGAACCCGGACCCGTGGCGGCGATCCAAGGCAGGGAGGGAATTCCCGGGAACAGAGGGGTGACACCGCCCCCAGACCTAAAGACCGTCCAAACCCTGGATCCCGCCCTAAAAGCAGTCCTAAAAGCCATCACAGAGGGCAAACAGGTAGAAGGTCCGTACAGTACGGCAGCCCTCACAGTCAAGGAAGGTATGCTGTTCCAAAAGGAGCAGTGGGTTGTGCCGCAGCAGCACCGAAGGGAATTCCTGCAATTGGCCCACGAGGGTCCAGGAGCGGGACACCCCGGACCTGAGGTCACCTGGCAACGGGTGGAACAGGCGGGATGGTGGCCGGGACTTCGGGACGATGTCCGCGAGTTCTGCGCAAGCTGTCTTGTGTGTGCTGCTAACAACCCAGACCCCCACAAAAGGAAGGTGCCCATGGGGCACATCAGGAGGGTAGAGGGACCATGGCAGTCGATTCAGGTCGACTACATAGGGCCCCTGCCCGCCGCCCAGGGAGGCTATAAGTACTGCCTTGTCCTGGTAGATGTGTTCACCAAATGGGTAGAAGCCTTCCCGTGTAGAACAGCTACGGCACTGGGTACTGCTAAGATCTTGATTCGGGAAGTGTTCTCACGGTGGGGACTCCCCCGTTTTGTAGAGTCCGACCAAGGGAGTCAGTTCACCGGTCAAGTAATGCAGAACGCCCTCAGGCTCTTGGGCATTGAGGGAAAGTGGCACGTAGCATACAATCCCCAGTCATCCGGGATTGTTGAGCGTATGAATCGGACCCTCAAGGAAAAGCTGAGGAAAGAGACAATGGGCTCGCCCCAGAAATGGGCGGAGGTCCTGCCTTTAGTCCTCATGGGGATCCGAGCCAGCCAGTCCAAAAGCACGGGGTATTCCCCGCACGAGTTAATGACTGGAAGGATCATGCGAACACCCACCCATGTATTAGCCCCGGTGCTCACTGAGGGCCAGCTCCGAGAGGTGAAACGGGACAAATTCGCCCAAACCCTCTTGGAGCGCCTGAGACAGATTTATGGGCAGGCGGCTGGGAACATGGGAAGACAGCACCAGGGAAATAAACTGTTGTTGGAACCTCGGAAACAACAAGAGTGGGTAGTCGGGGACCAGGTCATGGTCCGAAACTACGCCAGGGTAGGGAGTTTTGAACCACTGTACATGGGGCCATACAGCATTGTAGACAAAGCCAGCCCCATGGTTTATGCAGTGAAGACGCCCCGACGTACCAAATGGTTTCACATCAACCAGTGTAAACTGTTTAAACCGGGTACACCAGGGCCACCAAAGGGGACCAGGTCTGAGAACAAAGATCCTCAGCCTGTAACAGAGTCACAGACCACACAGGCTGGAGCAGTAGCCTGCGTGAAGGGAGAGGCCATCCCATTGGAGTGGGAGGTCTCATCCTTTGAATGGGATTTAGGCAGGGGAGAGCCCGAACAGCTCAACCTCGCTTTAGACCCAATCACGGAGGAGGAAGAGTCAGAGGACGGCAGTCCCGCCCTCGACTCAAGCTTGGGGGAGGTAGGGAGTGGGGGTGAAGACTCGTTACCTGTAGGGACAGGTGAGGTGGAGTCGGAAGCCACAGATCCCGACCCCGGGGGGGCAGAGCCTGAGGAAGGGGAGCTGGAGCCGGCAGCTGTGGAGGAACCACAGGCTGTGACGGTAACAGTCACGACCCCAGGTCCATCGGCCCCGGGAGCCCAACCCAAAGCAGCCCCTCGTAGGTCAGCTCGAGCGCCCCAGCCCAGAAAATTTTGGCCAGATTCTCCCCATCCTCCCCAACCACGGTTTAAAGCAGCCCCAGGAAGACATGATCCCCGTTCAGCAGCGACAGGCTGCGGGGGATCAAGGCCAAAGATCAATGCAGCCCCACCGCAGGGTGTGGCACACGACAGACCTCACAGGGATTCGGAAAGCCGCCCCACGGAGGGCGGCGCTGTACATAAGTTAAGATAGGTAATTATGGTCATAGTTTAAGGAATGTAAAGTATATGGTGTTAAGAGTACAATTTTGAAGTCTGCCCGGTATGTGTGTTTGTTAGGGAGCGGGGTCCAGGAACCCGCGCGTCCAATTAATTTAGGCCAGCACCTATCGGGAGCCCGGCTACATCATTTTGTTGGTTACAGAAACCTGGGATACGATGGAAAGGATTGTCGTCGCGTTCATGGTGATCGGGTGCGGGTGGGCCTACCGAGGCCGCACCAAGGACGTCATCATTTTCGGGTGCTCCGGGGACACGGCCCCCATCGCAACGGATGGGACGGGGGAGCGAGAGGTAGAGGAAACCGCCACCTACTTCCACCAAGGGAGATGGCCAGGTTGGCTGGGAACGAATTCTACGGAATATTCCAGCAATTTCGGTTTTGCCTACCAAGAGACTTCATTAACGTGCCCTCGAGTGAGGATCCTAGCCCCCAGAGTCAGCGTCACCGTGGGAAAGAGGATTTGTCTGGTGTGCAATGGGAACGTACCACCAAGGCGATGGTGGTGGCTACGAAAGCTGGGAAAGGACATGAGAAACTCTACGGTCGAGTGGGAGCGACTGGGTAATAATACCCATCGGACTATTACGGGAACTCACGGACAATTACGTGTGTGTTGGGACAAATGGTGGGAACCGGATGAGGGAATATATGTCTGTATGTGGGGTTCGAGACGCGTCTGCCCCAAGGGCGTGTCCATCTTCTTCCAGAGGCAGTGGCAGGATGAAGGGAAGGGGATGAGATGGGATGTTAGCACTCGAGCGTGCGGAGCCCCATACTCCCCTATTCCGGTGAACGCCACTGAACTCATCACCCGCCCACGCAAGCCCCTGCCCACGCTTCCGGTAGCACTAGCCCAGAAAGGAGGGTGCCCAACCACCACCAGGGGACCCGGGAACGGTTTAGTATTGGTACCCACCGGTCAGGTGCTGTACCAAGGGGTACACTACGCGGTGGCCTCAGTGATTTTAAATCTCACTGAGGTAAGATTGCCGGAGTGGTGTCCCAAAGAAACGGAACAATTATACCAGGTCCTGTTAACCAGTAGGTTTAGACAATTTTACGAATTTGATTTTGCCGACATCGACAGAGACAAATTATACACCACACCGCCAGAAGTTTTGGATCGAGTCGGGAGGCAAAGAAGGGGTACTGTAAATGACATATTCACTGCTTTTAATACCGGGACATCTGTTGTCAACGCTCTAGATAACGTGGAACTGCAGACACAGATCAACGGTTTAAAAGCCCAGTTAAGGAACATATTGACAGACGAAAACAAGGTCGTGGGTTCTGAGTTGCATGAGGACCAGGCCATGACACTACACTTTAAGGACATAATTGCTGAGCTGGAGAAACACACGAGAACGGTAAATGCACTCATTAAGGAGGATCGGAATGCGTCCGATCAAGCTGCGCAAAACGAGGCCTGTGTGCTGTACGGGGCGTGGTTATTGGGCGAGGGCCGCAGTAATCTTGAGGATTTAAAACAGGGTTTGGTCCCGTCCTGGATCAGCAACAAGCACTTGCAAGCGCTCCACCCTTTTGAGAATGCATTAAGCCCGTGCCAGCTCAGACTAGCCGCAGAAGCATACCCAGTTCCAGTGGACTGCGGGCATTCGAATCACACTATTATGGGAATAGTAGTAAGAATGCCGGTGTTGGGTCCCGCAGCAAAGCCCGCCCCGGTATACAGAGTAGAGAACATTGGAGTCATTCAGGGGGGCGCACACATTCGTTACGCAGTGGTCCCGCCTTACGTCATCAGATGGGAGCGTACGATGACAGGCACCGACCTCTCGGGATGTCGGAGCCGGGGAGCACACATCATCCTGTGTCCCCAGCACTTGAATGCCTTTTTGAAACCACAGTGCGGGTTCAGAACCGCTAGCGCGAAGCCGGTGAATTGCACCATGGAGGCAATGGCAGAGGACCATGTGCCCCCACAGGTAGCATATATTCGGGGTGGGACATACTGCGTCACCACTGCAGCGCCTCAGTACCGATATGGACAACACGAGTGGTGTTCGGTCGGTGATAGCAGTTTCTGTTTCAAACCCAGGGCCGAGGTTCAAGTGGCACAACAACGAATTGTTCCCATTCCTGCGCCCTCCACTGTACACATCACTATCAAAGAGAATTTCACAGACTTACAACGATTTGTCGCGCATTTTGGTTATGTCATTCCCCCTCTTCCCGAACACCTCACCAAGGTTTTAAAAGCCGTTATAGTTTTGCAGAAACATTTCTATACACTGGAGCAGAAGACTTTAGAGATAGGAAAAGACATATTTGATATAACCATCCCACCATGGTGGGACTTGTTCACCAACATAGAGGTCCCCGCCTGGATTAGAATAGCATCCCATATCCTAGTAGTATGTCAGGTTTTGATTGTGATATTTTTGCTCTTCTTGCATTGCAAAAGAGGCAAACGCCTCCAGAGGCACGAGAACACAGGAGAATGGAGAGAACGCTATGTGCAGATGGGGGAAGCAGATACCCCACTCTAAGCTGCTAGTATAAGATTAAGCGTCCCTCCATTTAAAAAAAAAAAATTATTATTTTTTTTGATTGTTTTGGGTTATAAGGAAATAAGTATTGTCATGTTATTAGTTGTTCTTAAGTTTTTTTGGATTAATAAAAGATGCATGCAGATGGCGCAAAAGGGTATCAACCCCTGCCCATCTGACAGGTGAAGGTGTTATAGTTTAAGATTTGCTGTCTATGATTCCAAATGTGCATGAGGTAATTTTCATTTTTCTCCGGAAATGGGAACTGCATGTGTCGTGAGGGGCATAGATAGTTAAGTGCCAGGAATGTTTGGATGTGGGGAATCAGGGAAAATTTGCTCATCAAGGATTATTGATACTTTAAGCAAGCTATCAGTATCACAGGGGGGCCTGTAAGATTCGCAATTTTCAGCAAAAATCACGCAAGAAAACTGGATAAAATTAAGACTGTTTATTGACCAAAGTAAGCTTGCACAGAAAAACCTTTGATAAAAGGGCATACAAAATGGCCGCCAGGCCCCGTGATCAGTTTATGAACCATTTTATTTCTGTTACTGCAAGCCAGACAGGCTTGTGGATTGAAGACAGTGAGCCCACGAAAGCCAATCTCTGGGAACCGAAACTCAGAGCAACAGCATACATATTCAATGGATTATAAGTACAGGATGGGGCCCATCAAGATATGGGCGGACAATGTAAAAACACTTATACCCATTTATCGTACAAAGGAAAAACCGTTTAGCAGCCATCAAGGAAAATGTCCGGACCGATCAATATGCGAACCGAGCCACGGTGACAATGCAAAAGACATTGAAAGACATTATCGGCCAGGAAGGCCAGTTTAAGTTATCACCGGCTCCGTTACAAGACAAAGCGCCCCTGCAGAGATTTCTGCCCGCCAAAATTAATACAAAGACAGGACTATGATTTGGCGGGAGATAAGACTGTCCCAAAAGAGTATAACTATGGATTGAAAGTCCATCTAAAAAACTTCGGACTCCGGGTTACTTGAACAACTTCTTCTTCACTGCCACGGCTTTCTTGTTGGGCGACTTCAGGCTTCCATTTTCTTCAAGAACTTTCTTCTACGAGGAACGAACGAAGGGCGGACGGTGCCCGGATCGGCGCCTCTTCCACTTCGGCAGATCGATGAAAGCGTTTTCGTCTTTTTAAGGACGGACGGTTTCGGTGGAAGGACAGCGTGGTCGGTGTTCGGCCAGGCAGGGCTCGGCCGCGACGAGAAGACGACGGGGGTGGCCCGGGTACCGGGGTCGGGAGATCATCGACGACCCAGGCCGACGGAGAAGAAACCCTCTGGAGAACCGGTGATCGATGCCACAAGATTCTCCCAAGTGCATAGCCTGCATCTGGGTCTGCTCCATGAACCCAAATTGACTTGGTGGATCTCAACCTTAACGAGCGCTCATCGAGGCTGGGTCTACCCCACCGCCTCGAGGGAGGAGAGAATATCGACTGCGCCAGAAGTTTCCAAATCCACGTGACGACGGAAAGCGGTGCCAAAAAGGCTGCGAACCCCCCTTTCTCGCGATTTCGAGAGTGGTGAGCATGGTCCCAGGTTCCCCAGGTCGAAACTTAGTTTAGGTATAGGGGAGGGAGTTAAGGGAAATCGTAATGTGTTTCCCCTTTTTCGATGTGCCGTGTGTTCCCCATTTCCATAGAGTCAAGTTCATAAATTTGTGCATGATTGTAGTAACTTTAATCTGTGCCTATGATATGTATTTTGTAATGCTTCAAACTGTTTAAAAATAAAAGCATCCATTTCGTGCTATTCAACCTGGTCTATTGAGTTCTTTCTCTGCACTACTGTTCTCTGCACCTAAGTCCAAGGTCTAGAACCGTAGGGGGGAGTGGGTCGAACCACTCAAGGGTAATTATTGCACGAAGCCTGGCAGGAGACCAGAAAGAGCAAGAGAAACCCCCTACAGTCATGCGGATCAACTGGTAGAGTCGAGAGCAAGGGTCGAACCCATGGTTGTGACAGAGACAACTGTGGAAGACGTTAATGAACCTAAAGCATCTATCTCGGCAGGGAATGTACTTGATGATGATGACACCCAATACATTGGAAACCAAATAGAGGAGGCACCTCAACAACAAGAATCAGAGACTACTGAGAGGTGTTATCCAAGCTGCATCAGAAAGCCTCCTGAGAGACTGAACCTTTGAACTGTTATACCTGAAGTTATATATGTATATATGTTATTATGTTATGTTAAATGGGGATATGACTGTTAAGCTAAAAAGGGAGGGTTGTGGTGTATGTAACCTGTTCCACCTTAAGAGAACTTAAGCCTGTTCCACCTTAAGAGATGTACTACTTTCTCTGGCTGCTGTATACGTAATACCGGTGGTGACCACACCGGTATATAAGCACTGTGTAGTAATATTGTATTCAGTATGGTCCCTACCTCTAACCAGTAAAGACCTGTTGAATTTACTCTTGTAGTCTGTGTAGTAATTATCACTATAACACACAGACTTAACAGCTTAAATGGGTCTAAAGGCTCAGGCTATCTCTCCCTAAAGGAAAGGAATGACTAAAGATGTTACCGTCCTCCGGATAGAATTTTTAATAAGTTGAACTAGACTGTGACCTTCCGGATATTATGAGGGTCCGGAATACCCCCCGGAATTCTGCAACTCCTTACAAAAGAGTGTACAGAATTTGTGGGTTCGCGAGTCTATACAGAATTACTTTTTGAGGCAATTCTAAAAAGATAGGGGGAAAAATTCAGTATTGCCCCGTTTGGGGCGCCATTAGCGGCCGTGCGCAAAGTTCAGCGCCTGGCGCTAATTATCGCCTCCGACGGCAAACTTGGCTTTTATCGCCCCTGGAGGTGATTGGAGCGCTAAATCAGGCGCTTCACACCTGTCTTAAGGCGCAAATACCGAGGAGCGAGGCGCTACCTCAGAGCGCGGGCGAAGCAAGGAAGAGCAAATCAGAATGAACCTGCAAAGTGCTGCTCAGTACCCAAAACTCATTCACACAGCATTGAATCTTTCCAGAAGTCTCTCTCTCTCTCAGATTGCGTGGTGCAAAAATGTCACCAACAAAAAAAGGCAGGAAGCAGTCACCTTTAAGTAGCGCTCCCCCAGTCCCTTTCTGACTGCAAATCGCTCCCCTCAACCTGTCGTTGCTAGTGGCAGGTGTTAAGGCAGGGGGTGCCACTCAATATCCGGTCCGGGGCGCTACCGGGGCATTGCGCACTCGTCTGACGTCACGATCAGCCGGCGCAGGAGATTGTGGCGGTAGTGTTTAACGCCACCGCAAAATGTCTGGTTAATTTCACGAGTGGCGCAAACATCGCCGCGCCCGGGCGCTAGTTGCTTTGTGCCCCATTAGCGCCCTCTTAAGGCACTAATGGGAGGCACAAGCAACTGAATTATTCCCCCATATAGTTTTATTTAAGAGCCGACATTCAGTTAACATCTGTTGAATTCAAAATACAATTAGCTTACATTTCTTATTTCTCAGAGATCCTTATTCTCAAATCTTTACTTAGTTACATTTCTTATTTCTTACTTATTTCTAAATCCAGAACATCCACCAAAATCAATCTGATTTCCTGAGACATATAGTTAACGACTTACAGAGATGCCTCTGGAAAGTTGAGAAAAGCCCTGCCAGTTCAGCGTGTTCTGACTTCTGTTAAAAAAGGTCTTATTTTTATACCCTTTTGACATTGGCTTCTTCTTTGATGTTCTCTGCTGATGTCAGCTAATTGTCTTTATTGATTTTTCTTTCGAATGCTTTCTATTTTATTGTCAATTCAACTATTGCATGTATAATTATTTCTCTACCTTGTAGGATTCGCAAAATTGGACTTTATATTAATAAGGGTCAAATGGCAGAAGAGGCCATGATTTTGAAGACTGTTTTAAAAGAAGCCCAGAAAAAGGGGCATACAAAATGGCCGCCATACCCTGTGATCAGCTTATTGGGACACTTTAAAATGGTTCCTGCGCAACCTCAGACAGATTTGTGGATTCAACCCACAGTAAGTTCTGGAAGCCGTTTCTGAGAGAACGAAACCAGACCCACACGTATGCATATGGATTAGATGCAGATCTAGTCAAGATCAGCCTGGAGACAGAGGCCATCAAAATGTTGCCCCAGACAAAAGGGGACAATTTCATATTCATGAGCACAGCACCCAGGACTAGATAACGAGATCAGAAGGACATTAAAAACAATGAAGGTAATTCCAGACCAGAGATGGCCCTTTTACCAGCCGTTTAAGACATTTTAAAATATAATGACTACCCCACTGTGCGCCCAGCCCGCCAAAATTAAAACAAAGACTAACCTGATTTTGGGCGGGAGACGGAGGTTTCTGGAAGAAAGTATATCTGGAAGACTTTTCGGCAGTTGGAGAGAAGCTTGAGCTGGAACTCAGACACAGGCAGTCACGCTGGGTTGAAGAGCTGGAAGCACACAGCTTGAATCCGGACACCCAGAAGAAGAAGCAGGCAATCGCAGGAGGAAGAAGAAAGCCAACATCGAGAAGGCCGTCTCGAAACCGGCGTTCCGCCCCGGGGAAGCACATCGGGAGATCATCGACCATCCCCGGGCCGTTGCCGGAACGAGAGGCCATCGACCCAACTTGGGAGAAGAGACAAAAAAATAAAAACCCCAAGAGGAGAAACCTTCCAGCCACCCCGGCTCGGGAGAAGAGAGAACAGGAAACTGAAGAAGCGATGGGAGCCAGCCCAAGGCTCCTCTAACCAGGGTCAAGCCGACGATCCTCGACCCCGCCGACATCCAGGCCCGCCGGTGTCCAGCCGCCCCCGACCCCCACCTCAGGAGAGAGGTGTGGCACAGCTCGCAGGGGCTCCACGATCCACGTGGAGATGAAACGCCTGAAAGGACCAAACACAGACTCAATTTCAAAACCTTGCACTTCCTAGTGGGATTGGTGAGCATGTTTCTGGCCCTTCACAATCAGATCTAGTTAGGTTTAATAAGGGGTGGATTTAAGGGTACAATTAACATGAGTTGTTGTCCCTCGATGTTCCGTGTGTTTCCTTATTTCATGATTATCTTTGTAGAGTACAAGATGCCTGTATTTGCCTTAGTTAGTACTGTGTCGTTATGATTTGTTTGTGTGTTTTTCCCTCCCATGTACTCCCTTATCTGCTTGCATTTGATTTGATATTTTTCCTTATGCAATAAAATTTCATTTTGTTTCATCAAACTTGGTCTACAAGAGTTTTCTCTACATTGTAGTTCCTGTGCCTAAGTCCAGAGTATAGAATCTAAGGGGCGAGTGGGTCGAACCACTCAAGGTTTTACTGTGCAAGAGAGAGAGGCCTCTAGAGAGAGAAATCTCAGGGAAACCTCTCGAGGAAAACCCCTTACAACCTTTAGGTGTTCCAAAAACCATCATAAAAACAATGACAGCTATGGTTTTTTGTTTGATGTCATTGTTTTCAAAGATTCTTTATTCAATCCTCAATATTGGCTTTATTGGTTTTTTGCAGATATTGTGTCTTTCCTTACTGCTCCATGTTCAATACAAACACAATGCAATTGCTTGGTGCCTCTATTGAAGTCATATCTTCAAAGTCTTGTTGGTATGGTTTTTACTTTCTCTAAATTAAAGACACTTTGACCAGGGTGGTTCATGCATTTCTAGCTATATCAATTGGTTGCATATTTAATCTTATGGTTCCTGTCTTGCAAGTTTAACATAAAACTATTTGACCAGCAGATGCTTCTTTACTTGATGTCATGTTTTCAAAGGCACATGCCTCCTTTAATGTTTGTGTTTCTGTTCCAACATGTTAGCTCTTAAAACTTAAACTGGTTCTTCCATTGTGTTACCTCCAAACTATTGACCTTTCGGAAGCACCAATGGTTTTGTTATGTCTGACATTTGGTGATAGGTACTCGATTGCCTTGGCCTGAGCACATGGAGTTTGATGGTGCTGTTATCATTGTATTGTGTATAGGTATTTGATTGCTTCTGCCTGGAAGTGTGTGTGTGTGGCAGCCATATTAAAAGCAGCATGAACTGAACTCACTGACGGTCTCTGGATTATCTTTGCAAACGCAACATTTGGCGACAAGGATGGCAGAAATCTCTCTTCCACCACCTCCTCCCTTCCTTGCACTACCCGGTGAGCCCCCGATCCCATGGGTTCGCTGGTTACAGTCCTTTGAAACCTACCTCATTGCTCTTGGACTAGAAACTGTGAGCACGGCTCGGAAAAAGGCACTGTTATCCCATTGCTTGGGAGCGGAGGGCCAGCGTGTTCTTGGGACATTAGGCACAGCAGACTCAATCCAAACATATGATGAGGCTGTGGCTCTGTTAAGCACACACTTCTCTGCCCCACAAAGTGCCCTCCTGCGGCGATTCATTTTTAGACAGCGTCGCCAACTCCTCGGCGAGTCAGTGCATCAATACGTGGCTAATTTGAGGGGGTTAGCTAGCTCATGCAAGTTCGGTGCATTACAAGATGAGATGGTGCGTGATCAACTAATAGTGCACACAAACAACGTGAGAGTGCGTGAAAGACTGTTACTCGAGTCCGACGATCTGCCGTTGTCACAGGCAGTCAACATTACCTTTCAAGTGGAGTCTGCAGCCGGCATTGCAGTGAAACTAGCACACACACCCAGTGACAGCGCACTTGGCCCCGACAGCTCTGACACGGTAATGCTCGCGCGACGGCAGCAACGCGCGCTACCGCGGCAACAGTGTGGAAACTGCGGATCTCGTTCACATGCTATCAGAGCGCAGAATTTCCCCGCGCGCGGCCAAGCCTGTCGCAATTGTGGAAAACAAAATCACTTTGCCAATGTCTGCCGCTCTGCCCCGGTTGCTACAAATGAACACTCTCAGTCCTCAAGCACTATAATTCACAACGTGAGCTCTGGGCCAGTAGTGGCTTTCAAATCATGGACAATTAACCTGAATGATGTGTGCATCCCGCTGTTGTTGGATACTGGTGCCAGCGTCTCACTGCTGAATGTGGACACATTCAAATGCTTTTTCAGCTCCCTGCCACTCTCTGCGCCCTCCACTACCCTTTGCGGGTATGGTAATTCGAAAATTGGACTAGTGGGGTCAGTCAACCTCACAGTACGCTATGGAACAAAAGTTTTGCCAGATTTTTGTTTTCATGTGGCACGCCAAGGAGCTAACCTGATGGGACTGGATCTTTTCACTGACTTGGGTTTTTCTCTCTTGGACACCGGCGGGTCTGCGATTCTGCACGTCGCCTCACCGTGGCGCCAAACATGGCCAGCACTCTTCGAGGGTCTGGGCTGCCTGACTGCCTTCACCCACCAGCCCATGGTTGACTCCACCGTTACCCCTGTCATTCAGCCACTGCGCCGCATCCCGCTTGCTCTCCGTGACGGGGTCACAGCTGAACTAAAGCAGCTACTGGAAGCCGGCATCATCGAACCAGTTGATGCCTCCCCATGGGTCTCCAACCTGGTGGTCGCAACAAAAAAGTCAGGTGGTCTACGCGTCTGTGTCGATCTTCGAGCAGTGAATAAGGCCGTAATCCCTGACAAGCATCCACTGCCCATGTCAGAGGAACTCACAGCGCAGTTCTATGGTTCCATCCTGTTCTCGAAACTGGACCTTCGACAGGGCTATCTACAGGTTCCCCTCCACCCCAGCAGCAGGGACCTCACTGCTTTTGTGGCACATGCTGGCACCTTTCGGTACACCAGGATGCCATTTGGACTTAGCTCTGCACCCAGCTGCTTCCAAAAGGTGATGGCCTCTGTGCTCGCGGGCATTCCTGGGGTGGCCACCTACCTGGATGACATCGTCGTGCATGGGCCCTCGACCTCCACTCACGACGAATGCCTTCACAGAGTTTTCACAGCTCTAGCAAAACACAAGCTCACACTGAATGGCGAAAAGTGTGTCTTTGCTGCTTCAGAGATCGAATTTGTGGGGTTTCGGTTGTCGGCTGATGGTATATCCCCACTCCAGTCAAACATGGATGCCATTCACAGCATCCCAGAACCCAGCTCTGCAGCACAGGTTGCCTCCTTCCTTGGCATGACTGGGTACTACCTGAAGTTTTTGCCCCAGTACTCAGCCACCACAGCCCCACTGCACCAGCTCCTGCAAAAGGATGAGCCCTGGGTGTGGTCACAAGCCTGTATGGAAGCTGTTCGCCTCCTCAAATCGCAGCTTACGTCGCCTCTAGTGTTGGCTCACTTTGACGTCGCCAGCCCCACCCTCGTCATCTGCGACGCGTCCGCTGCAGCTGTGGGGTCGGTGTTATCGCAGATACAGAATGGAGTGGAGAAACCAATTGCCTTTGCCTCCCGAGCCCTTAGCCCCACTGAACAGAAGTACTCAGTAGGCGAGCGTGAGGCGCTGGCGTGCGTCTGGGCATGTGAGCGGTGGCACCTGTACACGTATGGCCGTGCCTTCACCCTGTGAACCTATCACCAGGTTCTCACTGCCCTGCTGTCGACATCTGGCACAGGCCACAGACCACTGCGTCTACACCGCTGGTCTGACCGCCTCCGCCAATACAATTTCAGTCTCCAGTTCACACCAGGACGTGACAATGTTGTTGCAGATCTGCTCTCCCGCACTGTCTCTGCCCCAGCCCCACTCGTCGGGTCTGAACATGTGGAACAGGATATCGTCCAGATGCTGCACACGCCTCTCCAAACCACAGTCTCTCTCCAGGAGCTCAAAGAGGCCTCTGAACAGGATCCGGCCCTCTCCCAGCTGTGCACCTTCATCAGAGATGGCTGGCCTCGCAAGGTGCCTGAGGAACTGTCTGCCTACTCCAGAGTTAAAGAGGAGCTCTCCTGCTGGAATGACTCCTGTGTTGCACGTGGGCTCTGCACTGTGGTCCCACGTGCCCTTCGTGCGCGTGTTTTATCCATGGCGCATGAGGGCCACTTGGGCATAGTGAAGCTCAAACAACGATGCCGAGGCCTGGTGTGGTGGCCGGGTATCGACAGGAAAATCGAGGCCCTGGTCAAGGACTGTGCAGCCTGCCTTGTAAGTGGCAAGACTGGCAACCAAGCTCCCCCACCTCTGCAACCTCTTGCCTGGCCCTCTCAGCCCTGGGAGTACCTGCAGCTGGACGTCTGCGGGGAGATCCATGGTGTCCCCCACCATCAACTGTTCCTAGTGGTGACCTATGACCTGCACTCAAAATGGCCAGAGGTCACTGCCATGGGCTCTGTCACCTCTCGGGTCATCATTGATATCCTTGAGTCCCTCTTCTCCCGCTGGGGGCATCCAAAGGCCATCACCACAGACAATGGCCCCCAAATGGTCTCTTCGGAACTCTCCTCTTACCTTGAGAGCAAGGGCATCCGTCACATTCGCACAGCGTACTACCACCCTGAGTCAAATGGGAGGGTGGAGCGTTTTAACCAGACACTGAAAAATGGCCTCACAGCACACCTATCCCAGGGGTGTGCGTTTGACAAGGCCCTCCTCCACACACTGCTGCACTACAGAGCCTCCCAGCATTGCACTACAGGGGTCTCACCCGCATCCCTCATGCTAGGCCGTGAGCTCATGCTGCCCCTTGGCAGGCTCCGCCCCTCGCTAGCTCAGAGCCCTGCTCCACCGGCTCAAGCCACAGTCGCTAGACAGCAGGAGAAGATGAAACTCCGCTTCGACCAGTCGAAGAGGGCCAAGGCGCCCAACATCTCAGTCTCCGATTGGGTCAGAGTCCACAGGCCTCACCGCAATAATAAGATGGCATCTTTCTGGTCCTCCCCTCTCCAAATCAGCCGCCAACTTGGACCAGCCACTTTCTGCCTCACTGACGGCTCTCGGTGGCATGCCAGCTGCCTTCGGAAGGTGCCAGCACCCCCTGATGCGGGATTATATGGACCTAACCCCCAAGCCTTACCCCCAGAGTGGCGGGATGCACATGTGGCTCAGCCAGCCAACCCTCAAGCAGATGTTGTGCCTCAGCCTGCTCCTCACCAGTCCACACCTCGGCCTGTTCATACATGTTCTCGCCCTGGCCTCCTACAGGACTTTGTCACTATATTTCATGTTTGAAATTCTGTGAGGGGGGAGGAAATGTTATGTCTGACATTTGGTGATAGGTGCTCGATTGCCTTGGCCTGAGCACATGGAGTTTGATAGTGCTGTTATCGTTGTATTGTGTATAGGTACTCAATTGCTTGTGCCTGGAAGTGTGTGTGTGTGGCAGCCATATTAAAAGCAGCATGTGTAGTGTATGTAACTGTTCTACCTTTAAGAGAACTATTGTATGTAACCGTCCCCCTTTAAGAGAACTATTTTAGGTGTGGCACTATTTGATCTTGGCTGCTGTATACTGTAATACCGACGGTGACCACACCGGTATATAAGTGCTGTGTCAGGATTTATTGAGCAGATTCGCCCTGACCTTCGAATAGTAAAGTCCTGTTAAAGTTACTCTTGTAGTCTGTGTATTAATTCAACATAATACCCACAGACTTTACAGTGGCGACGAGTTCGATCTTACCCTGCGGCAACAATACTTCCGAAGCAGTTAATGAGCGTTGAGAAGAGGCACCCGCCCTCGTCGTTCTGCTGAGAGAAAACTCGAGTCTGCAGAGCAAGGAAGAAGGAAGAATTCAGACACGAAGCCTTCCATCAGCAACAGGCACTGATTGTCCCTTCTGCCACGGTGGTGAGTGAGCCGATCAGCACGAGAAGCAAGTCGGCCACGGTGACTGTGAGTAAAGGGAAAATAAAAAAATAAACGGAGGATAAGGGCGGTGAACTCGACCACGGTCGGGGGAAAGGAGCCGGACAGAAGTCGGGCCCAGAGGCGCTGAGACTGGGGCAGCGTGGAGCACGGAAGCCGCGGTACAAGCGGGCTGGGAGACGCAACGGCGTCGTGAGACAGCTAGACCGCGACCGGCGAAAAAAGCCGGGCAGCTACCGAGGCCACGAGGCGCTGCGACCGGGATCGTAAGGCGCGGGAAGATATAAAAATAAATAAACCGCGGTGAACTCAGCCGCATCCGGGGAGGAAAGCACCGGACTGCGAGAGGGCTGGGAGGCGCGATTGGAGTGAAAAAGGCCGGGCAGCGACCGAGGCCACGAAGCGCTGCGACCGGGATCGTAAGGCGCGGGAAGATATAAAAATAAATAAATCGCGGAGGACTCAGCCGCAGCCGGGGAGGAAAGCACCGGACTGCGAGAGGGCTGGGAGGCGCGATTGGAAGCCGCTGAGGGAGAGACAGAGCCCGAGCGAGCGGGAGAGACAGAGCCCGAGCGAGGGAGACTGAGCTAGATCCAGCCCGCGGCTGGAACTGTTCGCCGTCAACGGGTTGTCCCCAGCGCCAGTTGCCCTGCCGAGAAAAGGGAACAAAGAACGCACTGAAGCCGACGCGCAGGCTGCGAACCCCGAAAGCCAGCGGTCGTCGCCCGAGGGAAAAAGCTTACCCTCCCGCCAGGAGAAGACAAGCGCGGGAAACCGCCATTTTGCCAGTAGGCGGGGAAGAAGACAAGCACGGGAAACTGCCATTTTGCCAGTAGGCGGGGAAGAAGACAAGCGCGGGAAACCGCCATTTTGGAAAAAAAAAGTTAACGAACAAATTCATTGTTGTTTCGCAGAAAGATAGTGAGAGATAGTGAAGATGCCTAAGCATGGTAACATCAACAACTTCGATTCCGAGGTGGAAGATTGGGCCATGTACGTAGAACGTATTGAGATATATTGTGAGGCCAATAAAATAGCAGATGATGATAAAGCTCTCACCTTATTAAACGCAATGGGGGCCAAGACATACGGGCTATTGAAGCATCTTCTATCACCAGCTAAACCGGCGGATCAGACTTTCGCTAATATTGTTACTGCCCTGAAGGATCATTTGAACCCCACACCACTGATGTTGGCGGAACGATTCAAATTCTATGCGAGAACACAATGGAAAGAGGAAAGCAACGCGGAATACTTGGTCGAACTGCGTAGACTAGCGAAATACTGCCAGTTTGGGGAAAATCTGACAGAGGCATTGAGAGACAAGTTCGTGTGCGGGTTGTCGAAGGAAGGAACACAAAAGCGTCTGCTCGAAGAGAACGATCTTACACTTGATAGGGCAGTCCTTATTGCAGCATCGCATGAAGCCGCAGCGAGAGGCACAGCGGAAATGCAGCTGAAGGCAGCGGTACTCAGTGTGGATCAAATTACTTCAGGTACATCGGAATGTTATCGTTGTGGGAAGACAACACACGACCAGAACCAATGCTGGTTTAAAAACCAGGAATGTAGAAAATGTGGCAAGCTTGGTCACATAGCTAAGGTATGCCGGTCAGGGAAGAAGACCAACAACAACAAAAAAAAGTCACCGCAGGAAAAGTACAACAAGGTACACAAGGTGGCTGAGAAGAGTTCAGATGAACAGAATTCGGATTCAGACCCAAACGGCCAGGAACTGGGTAGTCTGAGAATTCACAATGTGAGTAAAGAAACCGACCTACAAACTATATGGGTCATGCTAAAAATAGCCAGAGTCCGAGTGAAAATGGAATTGGACACAGGATCAGCCCTATCAGTCATAAATCGAAAGGATTACAACCGGCTAGTCTCACATATACCCTTGAGAGATACTAAGTTTGTATTGCAGACATACACGGGGCATAAAGTATACCCCATGGGAAAGATAAGAGTCAAGGTGAGAGACAGGGGCAAAGAACACCCAGGAATGGATTTATATGTACTACCTGAGGGAGGACCACCACTTCTAGGACAGGAGTGGATCAAGAAAATAAACATGGAATGGCACTACCTAAAAGCAATAACGAGTGAGGACTCGGTGCAGACAATCAGCTCAGACTCTGAAACGGATGACGATAAGACCAGCCCAAGTACGAAAGACAAGTCTAAAATGGACTTGCTGACTAAGGTTGGAAAAACGAAGGCGTGCATAAATGCTTATGCTCCAGAGGAGAACAAAGTTGCAGAACAGAATTCCACTGAACAACAACAACATAGTTTGACAGCGAATTCTGAGTCTGTCCAGGTTACAGACATATACATTACTGAGGAACACCGAGCTCGAACTCAACTCCATTGCAAATTACGACAGCAATTAGAACAATTGAGTTGCCGTCTCGAGCAAGAGATGAAAGCAATGCAAAAGTTCTTGGACACCGAATGGGAGAATCTGGAAAGACAACAGAAGCAGCTGAGGGAGAAAAGGGAGCAGGAGCACACAAACCGTCTGCACGAGGAGGCCAAACGAATCAAAGCTGATTCGGGTTCTGAAGGTGCGTGCTTTAATCCGGTGGAACATGATGTTCAGCAACTGAAGGCGCTTGTTAGCAGGTTGCAGGCAGAAAAGGCTGAGTTGGTCGACATGACTTCCGAGCTCCTACTGAAGTTGGGTGCAGCATCACCGGACGATTCAATTGTGGAAATTCGAATGGTGGAGGCTGCGGATGATGGCGAAGTAGAAACAGCAAAGGAGCCCCAGGGCAAGGTTATAAACAGCCCTGCAGCTAATGGGAAACGGATGATGGCAGAAGAATTAACAGTCAGCCAACTCCTTCATATGCTGAGGGACAAGACTCTAAAATGGAAAAAACTTAAACACGAGCCTCAATCTTCAAAGAAAATGGGTTCGGAGCTCTCAAAAGTTATTGAAATAGCTGAGGTGGCAACACAGACTGAGAAGACTGCAGCAGAGCAGCCCTTGGATGCCAAAAGTACGCTGACTCGCATCAATGTAGAACAACGGAATGCTGAAACAGCTACTTCAGTAGAAGGATTGAATAGTCCGATCAATCAATCTCCGAATGAAGTTGAAGTATTGAAATCACAAATGAGGTCATTAGTAAAAGACTTGCAGGAAGCCCAGGAAAAGCGGGATGAAGCTGAACGCATGAAGAAGTCTCTTCAGGAAAGATGTCTGGATTTGGAACCAAAGTTGGCTAACGTCCAGCTGGGTAAGGAGGAAATAGAAGACCCTCTCGCTGGTCTAGCTCAGGACGACACCGAATATTACCATGACCTGTTGAGCGACACTGAATATTACGATGACCTGGTCTGCCCAGCTTGTGCTGAAAACTCCCAAAGTGCCGAAACCATGATGAATCACCTAAAGTCTAAGGAACATCGGGAGATGGTGGCGCTACTACGGGAAAAGGAGGATGAGAGGGAGGAACTGTGCATGCAGCTGGCAGCTGACAGTGGAGCCCAGAGAGTCTCCAGGAAGCAGAAAAGGAAAAGACGAAGCAGAAGACGATGACCATCTGAACCATTATCACCTCTACCAGATCACACACGTGGTCCCTCCGAACGGAGCCAAATCAGTTGGGAAGTAGAGAAACTTCCCAAGGCAATCTAGCTGTTTGTAAAAGTCAACAATGCTGGTTCAGAAGTGACGGAAGTTCAAGCTGTTAAGTTAGGGAAGGACTATTGGATGAGTCACTCCAGCAACGTGAACCGACTACACCACAAGGAACTGCTACACCACGGAGGCGTTGTCCGGACCGAGTCAAGAAGCACAGGAGACGCCTCCACAGAGACTGAATCTGTGAATTGTTTCCCGCAGAGACTGAATCTGTGAACTGTTTTCCGCAGAGACTAAATCTGTGAACTGTTTTCCGCAGAGACTAGATCTGTGAACTGTTTTTACATGAAGTGAATATATGTTATGTTTAATGGGGAATAAGTATGTTGTAAGCTAAAAAGGGAGGATTGCAGTGTATGTAACTGTTCTACCTTTAAGAGAACTATTGTATGTAACCGTCCCCCTTTAAGAGAACTATTTTAGGTGTGGCACTATTTGATCTTGGCTGCTGTATACTGTAATACCGATGGTGACCACACCGGTATATAAGTGCTGTGTCAGGATTTATTGAGCAGATTCGCCCTGACCTTCGAATAGTAAAGTCCTGTTAAAGTTACTCTTGTAGTCTGTGTATTAATTCAACATAATACCCACAGACTTTACAGCATGAATTGAACTCACTGACGATATCTGGATTATCTTTGCAAACGCAACAGGTTTGCTTCAATCTTTCACTGTTTTAGCATATAGAAACATAGAAACATAGAAGATAGGAGCAGGAGTAGGCCATTCGGCCCCTCGAGCCTGCTCCATCATTCAATGCGATTATGGCTGATCATCCAAATTCAGTACCCGGTCCCTGGTTTCTCCCCAAACCCCTTCATCCCTTTAGCCTTAAGAAATATATCCAACTCCTTCTTGAATATATTTAATGAACTGGCCTCCACCGCCTTCTGTGGTAGAGAGTTCCACAGGTTCACCGCTCTCTGGGTGAAGAAATTCCTCCTCATTTCTGTCCTAAATGGCTTACCCCTTATCCTTAGACTGTGACCCCTGGTTCTGGACTCCCCAACCATCGGGATCATCCTTCCTGCATCTCGTCTGTCCAGTCCTGTCAGAATTTTATAAGTTTCAATGAGATCCCCTCTCATTCTTCTAAACTCCAGCGAGTACAAGCCCAGTCGACCCAATCTCTCCTCATACATCATTCCTGCCATCCCAGGTATCAGCCTGGTGAATCTTCAATGAACTCCTTCCATGGCAAGATCATCCTTCCTCAGGTAAAGTAACCAAAACTGCACACAATACTCAAGATATGGTCTCACCAAGGCCCTGTACAACTGCAGCAAGACATCCTTGTTCCTGTACTCAAACCCTCTCGCTATGAAGGCCAACATACCATTTGCCTTCTTAACCGCCTGCTGCACCTGCATGCTTACCTTCAAGGACTGGTGCACAAGGACGCCCAGGTCTCGTTGCGCTTCCCCTTCTCCCAATCTATTGCCATTCAGATAATAAACTGCCTTCCTGTTTTTACCACCAAAGTGGATAACCTCACATTAATCCACATTATATTGCATCTGCCATGCTTCTGCCCAATCACGCAACCTGTCCAAATGATCCTGGAGTTTCTCGGCACCCTCCTCACAGTACACACGCCCACCCAGCTTTGTGTTGTCTGCAAATTTGGAGATATTACATCTAGTTCCCTTGTCTAGATCATTAATATATATTGTGAATAGCTGGGGTCCAAGGAACAATCCCTGCGGTAACCCACTAGTCACTGCCTGCCACTCAGAAAAAGACCCATTTATTGCAACTCTGCTTTCTGTCTGCCAACCAGTTCTCTATCCAAGTCAATACCTTGCCCCCAATCCCATGTGCCTTAACTTTACACGTTAATCTCTTAAGCGGGACCTTATCGAAAGCCTTCTGAAATTCCAAATACACCACATCCACTGGTTCCCCCTTATCTATTTTACCAGTTACATCCTCAAAAATTCCAGTAGAATAGTCAAGCACGATTTACCTTTTGTAAATCCATGTTGACTTTGTCCGATTCAGTCACTTTTTTCCAAGTGCTCTGTTATTACATCTTTTATAATGGAATCTAGCATTTTCCCCACTCCCAATGTCAGGCTTACCGGTCTGTAATTCCCCATTTTCTCTCTACCACCTTTTTTGAATAGTGGGGTAACATTAGCTACCCTCCAATCCATGGGTACTGTTCCAGATTCCATCGAATGTTGGAAGATGATCAGCAATGCATCTACTATTTCTACGGCCACTTCCTTAAGTACCCTAGGATGGAGATTATCAGGCCCTGGGGATTTATCGGCCTTCAATCCCATCAATTTCCCTAACACCATTTCCCTACAAATGCTGATTTCTTTCAATTCCTCCCTTTCATCAGACCCTATGTTCCCTGACATCTCTGGGAGGTTATTTGTGTCCTCCTTTGTGAAGACAGAGCCAAAATATGTATTCAATTGTTTAGCCATTTCTTTGTTCCCCATTATAAATTCCCCTGATTCTGACTGCAAGGGACCTACGCTTGACTTCACCAATCTTTTTCTCTTCACAGTATCTATAAAAGCTTTTACAGTCAGTTGTTTATGTTCCCAGCAAGCTTACTCTCATATTTTATTTTCCCCTTCTTAATTAATCCCTTTGTCCTCCTTTGTTGAATCCTAAACTACTCCCAATCCTCAGGTTTACTGCTTTTTCTGGCCAATTTATATGTCCTCTCCTTGGATCTTATGCTGTCCCTAATTTCCCTTGTTAGCCACGGTTGAGTCACCATTTTTGTTTTATTTTTATGCCAAACTGGGATGAAGAAATTCTGTAGTTCATCCATGCGGTCTTTGAATGTTTGCCGTTGCCTATCCACCGTCAACCCTTTGAGTGACATTCTCCAATCAATCCTACCCAACTCACGCCTCAGACCATCGTAGTTCCCTTTATTTAAATTTAGGACTCTAGTCTCTGAGTCAAAAACTTAATTCTCCATCTTAATGAAGAATTCGATCATATTATGATCGCTCCGACCCAATGGGCCTTGTACAACCAGACTGCTAATTAATCCTTTCTCATTACATAACACCCAGTCTAAGATGGCCTGGTCTCTGGTTGGTTCCTCGACATATTGGTCCAGGAAGCCATCCTGTAAAAACTCCAGGAATTCCTCCTCCACAGTATTGTTACTAATTTGGTTAGCCCAATCTATATGTAGATTAAAGTCACCCATGATGACTGCTGTGCCCTTATTGCACGCTTCTCTAATTTCCCTTTTAATGCCATCCCCATCCTTCGCATTACTGTTTGGAGGTCTATATACCACTCCCACTAACGTTTTCTGCCCCTTGGTATTTCTCAGTTCTACCCATACAGATTCCACATTATCAGAGCTAATATCCTTCCTTACAATTGTGTTAATCCCTTCTTTAACCAGCAAAGCTACCCCACCTCCCTTTCCTTTTTGCCTATCTTTCCTGAATATTGAATACCCCTGGATGTTGAGTTCCCAGCCTTGGCCACCCTGGAGCCATGTTTCCGTAATCCCAATCAAATCATATTCGTTTACCTCTATTTGCGCAGCTAATTCAGCCACCTTATTACGAATGCTCCTCGCATTAAGACACAAAGCCTTCAGGCTTGTTTTTTTAATGCTCTTAGACCTATTCGAATTATTATTTACTGTGGCCATGCTTGATTTAAACCGTTGATTTCTCTGACTGCCACTTTTGTTTTTCTCCTTCCTATCTTTTGATTTTATCCTTGTTTCCCTTTCCTCTGTCCCCTTGCTCAGGTTCCCAACCCCCTGCCATTTTAGTTTAAACCCTCCTCCAGAGCACTAGCAAACACTCCCCCTAGGACATCAGTCTTTAACTAATATTTAACTAATTCCCATTGCAAAGCTTGTTTACAACTTTGTTATCAACTGATCTTTATCTCAAAAGCCTGTATTTCTTTTAAACCCAGTATGTCTTTTATTAATATTAGAAATCTGTTCAAGGTATCATGTATTTCTCTGAATCATGGCTATTCCTTCACAATGGAGCATGGTGTAAATGGGCTGCCGGTTCAGCATGAGCCCATTTCGTACTGCTGGTGAAGACCAATTTCACCCCCTAAAAGTCTTTAGCCTGTAGATATATAGCATGTAACTGGTTTAAATCAAGATTAATTCAATGGATTTCCTGGGTTTAAACAGAAAGAATGAAGAAGAAAGAACTTGCCTTTCATGTCCTCAGGGCATCCCAAAGTGCTTTAGAGCCAATTAAATACTTTTGAAGGATTTTCGCAGTCACTGTTGTTGTGTAGGCAAACATGGCAGCCAATTTGTGCACAGCAAGGTTCCAAAAACTGCAGCGAGATGAATGACCAGATAATGGCCTAGAAATTTGGGTGCAATCATATTTGGAAGTATGTGGGTAGGCGCATCTCATGCCTCAAAGCCATCTAGCCAGGGAGCTGCGGACTGTAATGGGTAAAGGATCAGGCACAGCGGGATTGAAGATTAGGCCACTCTGATGCCAGCAGCAGCCCTCAAGTCAGTAATTAAAGGAGACTTGGAAGTGGGGCGATCAAGTCAGGAAGGGGGGCAATTGGATCAGGATTTAGCGATGGCTGGGGATGTGGCAGGAGGAAGGTAGAGGTGGTGATCGGGAGGATCACTCATGCACCTCCCGGTTCCTTATCAGATAAGTATATTTTAAAACCTTACCCTGTTGGTTGCAGCCTACTAGGCGGTCCCTTGAAGGGCCACCTGTTAGGCTGTATGTAGACCTGGTTTTCCTGAGTGTCTCAGTGCCGGCTGTCTCAGGGCAAACCAATCTTGCAGTGGCAGCCTCAAACAGGTGTTCGGCCACTTACTTGCATATGCAAAGCGACTAACGCCTCTTTTAGTCATGGGCACAGCACGCCAATTTTTTGGCCTTTATCAACATGGTAGACAGCACATAGGGTTCCCAACCCTCCCGGTTTTGGCTGGAGTCTTCCAAATTCGAAGATTCTTCTCCCAAATGCAGCTGCTGCCAACTGGAGAGAAAAGTTTGTTGTATCGCCAGTTCGCACATGCACGTTGGCGCTGCAGTCTGTCCCTGTGCAGAGTGAATGAACTCTTGGACATCGCTCTGCTGCACATTCAGTTTTCATTCAGGTGTCAGTTGCACTGGGCTCCAATGTGTAATTTTCTGTCTCTGGCCCGGTTGCATCACTCTCACCGCCGCAGAAAGTGGGACCAGCTAGTGTATCAGGAACACTCGAGGGTCGAGAGTCAGGTGGAGTTCGGGAATCGGCGGGTCTCTGGAGTCAGCGGGCCTCAGGAGTCCCTCAGGTTTTGGGGGGGCCCTCGGGTACCGGGGGGAAGATGGAGACTGGGGAATGGGGGCCTGCGGGGAGATGGAGACTGGGAAATGGGGACTTGCGGGGAGATGGAGACTGGGAAATTGGGGCTTGCAGGGAGATGGAGACGGGGAAATGGGTGCTTGCGGGGAGATGGAGACTGGGAAATTGGGGCTTGCAGGGAGATGGAGACTGGGGAATGGGGGCGTGCGGGGAGATGGAGACTGGGAAATGGTGGCTTGCAGGGAGATGGAGACTGGGAAATGGGGGCTTGCGGGGAGATGGAGACTGGGAAATGGGGGGCATGCGGGGAAATGGAGACTGGGGGATGGGGGCTTGTGGGGAGATGGAGACTGGGAAATGGGGGCTTGCAGGAAGATGGAGTCTGGGAAATGGGGGCTTGCGGGGAGATGGAGACTGGGGAATGGGGGCTTGCGGGGAGATGAAGATTGGGGAATGGGGGCTTGCGGGAGAGATGAAGATTGGGGAATGGGGATGACATAAATCGTGCCATTCATGTAGAAATGACTTGTGAAATATACTGGGCGGCCTGCTGGTGGCGCTGTCCAGGGAGAGTATAGATACTCGGGCATGGGCCCAGCTTGCTCAGGGACATTTTGTAAACAGGAACTAGTGAAGGATAACTAGAATTCCATGTTGTGAAACAGTCGATTAAAGCCTTGTTTAATACTCTGACCAAGTGCCTAGTAGTTTTCATAAGTCAGGGGGCTCAGGGAGAGATGGAAGCTGCTGACAGGGGCTCGGGGAGAAACAGAGACTGGGAAATAGGGGCTCAGGGAGAGAGGGAACCTGGAGGAATGAGGGCTTGTGATCAGGTGTCATGTTATCAGGTGTCATGCCATCAGACATCACATGGTTAGATGTCATGTGGTCGGAACATCACGTGATCAAATTTCCAGGAATGCCTGCAATCCTAGAGTTGGCAACCTGAGAGTTGGCAACCCTAGCAGTTCACTTCTGGCTTATAATGAGCGTGTGTTTCCTTGTGCCTGTATTGGAGACTGAGGAGCTCTTTAGATTTTTGAGGGTGTAACTACTAGGGTACATAAAGGGGAACCAGACGATGTAGCATATTTTGATTTTCAAAAGACATTCGATAAAGTGACACACGAAAGGTTGTTGCACAAGATAAGGCCTCATGGGGTTTGGGGAAATAAATTAGCATGGATAGAGGATTGGTTAAAGGATAGAAAACAGAGAGTAGGAATAAACAGGTCATTTTTTGGTTGGCAGGCTGTAACTAGTGGGATGCCGCAAGTACAGTGCTAGGGCCCCATCTATTCACAATTTACATTAATGGCTTAGATGAAGGGATTGAGTGTAATGTATCTAAGTTTGCTGATGACACAAAGCTAGGTGGGAAAGTAAGCTGAGAGGAGAACACAAAGAGGCTGCAAAGGGATATAGACCGGTTAAATGAGTGGGCAATAAGGTAACAGATGGAGTATAATGTGGGGAAATGTGAGGTTATTCATATTGGTAGGAAGAATAGAAAAACAGAATATTTTTAAATGGTGAGAAACTATTAAATGTTGGTGTTCAGAGGGATTTGGGTGTCCTTGTACAGGAAACACAGAAAATTAACATGCAGGTACAGCAAGCAATTAGGAAGGCAAATGGTATGTTGGCCTTTATTGTAAGGGGGTTCGTGTACAAGAGTAAAGAAGTCTTGCTGCAATTGTACGGGGGTCTGGCGAGACCACACCTGAAGTACTGTGTACAGTTTTTGGGGGAGAAATTCAGTAATTGCCCCATTTGGGGCGCTAACTTTTGAAAGCTGGGAGACTTAGCGGCAGGCGCTAATAATTTCCAGCTTTTTCTAAATTCCATGTTTGCACTTCAGGAAGGAAGTAGAGCGCTAAATCAAGGCAGAACCGAAGTTCAGGTCTGGGGCGCTACCAGGGCGATGCGCAAAGCAATAACATCACGGTCTCTGGGTGCAGGAGGTCGTGGTCTAAAGTGTTACTGCTGCCGCAAACCTCTCAGCCTATTTAGCAGGAGTCGTTCATTTCGCCGCACCCGGTCGGTAAGTCATTAGTGCCCCGTTATCGCCCCCCCGAAGGCCATAACGGGAGGCGCTAAGGTACTGAATTTCTCCCCCTTTATCTCCGCACCAAAGGAAGGATATATTTGCCTTAGAGGGGGAGCAACGAAGGTTTACTAGATTGATTCCTGGGATGAGAGGGTTGTCCTATGAGCACAGATTGAGTAGAATGGGTCTATACTCTGGAGTTTAGAAGAATGAGAGGTGATCACATTGATCATATAAGATTCTGAGAGGGTTTGACAGGGTAGATGCTGAGAGGCTATTCCCCCTGGCTGGAGAGTCTAGATCTAGAGGGCATAGTCTCAAAGTAAGGGGTTGGCTATTTAGGGCTGAGATGAGGAGAAATATCTTCACTCAGAGGGTTGTGAATCTTTGGGATTCTATACCCCAGAGGGCTGTGGATGCTTCGTCACTGAGTATATTCAAGGCTGAGATCGATAGATTTTTGGGCTCTAAGGGAATCAAGGGATAAGGGGAGTTGAGGTCGAAGATCAGCCATGATCTTATTGAATGGCGGAGCAGGCTCGAGAGGCCGTAAGGCCTACTTCTGTTCCTATTTCTTATGTTCTTATGTTAGCAGAAGAGTTAGGCAACTACTGTATATTATTAACACATGATATCCAAAACAATTATTATCCTAATGGAGTTGAATTAATTCAGTGGGTTAGCAGTGGAATGGGAGCACCACCCACCAAAGCTAATCTGCCATTTACCGACTGCAATTTCCTCCTGGGTTCATCATTCTCTAAGCTGAGCACCTTTTAAGTGGTAATACCACTCCTGCCAGATTTACCACTGTTGGAAAAGTTGGAAATACAGTTGTGATGCAGCCTTTAAAAGGCGCCTGCCAGTTAAAGGACAACATAACTTTCTGAACAGCAGGAAGTAGAAAAATTACAGCAATATCTCCAGGAGCAACAACAGCTGCTGGGAGTTGGGTGAGGAGGCAGTGGGGAAGTTCGTCAGGAGCTAAATGGGCCCCTTAGATTCTCAGATGCATCCTTGAAGGTGTTGTTTGCTGAAGTCAGGGCCAGATGAGACAGTAAGTTGGGCACTGAGGGCAGGGAACCTCATAAGAAGGTGGTACAGGCTGTCTAGAGGGGAAGTGCCAGACGCAGTCAGTGGGGCATGCCGCGAGATGCTCTGCTCCAGCAAAATGTGACCCTTTTTCTGTCTCAAGCCCTACTGCTAATCTTCAAGGACACATCATTTATAGAGACAATGCACTTCCATATCTCATCATCATGGGATGCATGCACTCATATGGGGAAAAGTATCTAAATTGCTCACATTCTCTTAACATGTTATTTTCTCTTCCAATGGAAAGAATAGCCTACAACCAGCATCAAAGAAGTACAGCTGAGGGAGGAGCGGCAGCACTGAAACCCCTGAGTATACTTGAAGAGGAAGGTGCTCCAAATCATGGAAAGGCAGACATGCCTGTGGCAGTGGGCAAAGTTGGAGACAAGGTAGCAACAGAAGATTGGTAGCAGAGGGTCAATGCTCATCATTTTTAGTTCCAACTTTATGTGCTTTCTCAAAATTTTGCAATGCCCTTACACATAGCCATTATTTCTTCAAGGGGGAATATCACTTTGTATGCAACTAAATACACTCCTCTGTGTTTCACACATAGCGGGTGCCTTCAGGAAGAGGCCGGTGAAGACAATGACCAATCAGACACTTCCACTGAGGAAATTTGCTGTCTGATGCATTTTTTGTCACTAAGATTGAGACCATCCGCTCAGGCTGCCTCTGCTTCCACTTTCCTACAAAGTCAAAATTCCCCAAGGTTGCCCCTGCCCTAGACCTGAACCCACACCTTTCTCGTGTTTCTCTCCTATCTTTCCCATGCCCTCTCTGAGCTCATCTTGTCCATAGATCCAATTCCTTCTCTCTTGACCCTATTTGCACTATACTGCTGACCACTGAACCTCCATTCCTGACCCCCATGCTAGCTGATACTGTAACTTGTTCCCTCTCCATCAGGTTCTGTGTCTGGACTGCAGCATGTGGGAGTTTGTGGACAGCAAGACTGTCCCATGTGAACACATCTACAGTAGATGTATACGGCCAGAATCTCTCCAGCTCAGAGTCATTGAGCTGGAGTGCGAGTTGGAGACACGCCGACGCATAAGGGAGGGGGAGGAGCATCTGGACAGTTTGCTCCAGACTTTGGTCACAGCTCGTAGAGAGGTGCAGGTTCAGAACTGGGTTGGTGTGACCGAAGGTGTGCAGAGTAAGGGGAACCCAGATAAGAAAGAGAACAAGGATCCACAGAAACTGATGCTATCCAACAGGTACAATGTACTTGCTACCTGTGAGGATAAGGATAAAGACTGTCGGAAGGACAGCCAGAATGCGGACCATGGCACTTTGGAGCAGGAGATTGTCCTAAGGAGGAGAGGAAGCATAACGTGGTAGTTGTTAGGTTATTCTATAATTAGGTGGCCAGATAGCATCCTTTGTAAGCAAGATCGAGAAACTCCCACAAGATATGTTGTCTACCTGGTGCCAGGCTGAGGGACATCACAAACTGGCTTGAAAGGCTATTGGAGAGGGAGGGGGAAGATCCAGTCGTTGTGATCCATGTTGGGGCCAACAACATAGGGATGAGTAGGCAAGAGATCCTGTTTGGGAAGCACCAGAAAATAGGAGCTAAATTAAAGAAAAGGAACTCAAGGATTATAATCTCTGGATTATTACCTGAGCCACATTCAATTTGGTGTAGGGATAAGCTGATTAGGGAAGTGAAGACGTGGCTAAAGGAATGGTGTGGGAAAGAGGGGTTCCATTTCATAGGACACTGGCACCAGTATTGGGACAGGAAGGAACTTTACCGATGGGACGGTCTCCACCTGAATTAGTCTGGGACCAAGGTCCTAGTGGAAAGGATAAATAGTGTGGTCACAAGGACTTTAAACTAGTAGATGAGGCCCGTGAGGCTGGGGGTTGGGGGGGGCGGGGAAGCAGTGGAGGGCCCAGGTGGAAACGTCAGTACAAAGAGTAGTTCAAAAACAAACAAAAGGGAAGAGAGTAGAGTAACAGTCAGAAATTGTACTTTAGAGGCTACAGGTAAAGGGAAAGCTAAAAGATGTAAAGTGATTAAACCAGGAGAGAGAAATAAGAAACATGTGAGTAAAACATTAGAGCTGAAGGACAGGCTAGGGTGTGTGGTCCAAACAAGCATTCTTTATACAAACGCATGGAGTATAAGGAATAAATTGAACGAACTGCAGGCGTGAATTCAAATTGGATGGTAGCCATTACTGAGACATGGCTGCAAGACGGTCAGGACTGGGAACTAAATATACCAGGTTATAAGGTCTACAAGAAAGATAGGGAAAATGGAAAAGGTGGAGGAGTAGCTTTAGTGATTTAAGGATGAAATCACTTCAATGATAAGAGAGGATATAAAGAGAGGTAAGCAGGCAGTGGAGACTATATGGGTAGAATTAAGAAATAGGAAAGGAATTAAGACTATAGTGGGAGTTGTGTATAGACTCCCAGTAGCAACTGTGAAGTGCTGGATTGTATAAATGCAGAGATTAGACAAGCATGTAGTAAAAGCAGAGTGGCTTTAACAGGGGATCTTAGCTTTTATATAGATTGGGATAAGCAGACTAGCACCTGTCAGAAAGGTAGTGCATTTCTTGAGTGTGTCCAGGATAGTTTTCTACAACAGTATGTCCAAAAGGCAACAAGGGGGCGTGCCATATTAGATTTAGTAATGACTAATGAGCCAGATTTAGTTAACAGCCTAGCTGTGTGTGAACATTTATCCAATCGCGATCATAACATGATCGAATTCAATGTAGTGTTTGAAAGGGAGAAACGCAAAACAGCCACTAAGATTCTAGATTTAGGAAAAGCCGACTTCAACAGGATGAGACAGAGATTGTCCACAGTAAACTGGGCAAATCTGTTAATGGGTGAAATGTCAGAAGATCAGTGGGAGATGTTTAAAAAAGAAATTAACGTGATACAGAATCAGTTCACACCATGAGGGGCAAGAACTCTACTTGCCCAAAAGAAAGCCATGGACAACCAAAGAGGTAAAGGACAGAGTAAAACTAAAAGAAAAAGCTACAACAATGTAAAAAGTAGTACGGATCCTGGCGAATGGGAAAGGTACAAAGAACAGCAAAGGGTCACAAAACAGATAGTAAGAGCTACAAAAAGGGAGTATGAAAAGAAACTTGCAAGGGATATCAAAACCAACACAAAGAATTTTTACAATTATATTAGGAAAAAGAGGGTAGTCAGGAGCAATGTCGGTCCCTTAAAAACTGAAAGCGGTGATATTGTCAGTGATAATAAGGAAATGGCGGACATGTTGAGTAATTACTTTGCGCCAGTACTTACAGTAGAGGAAGAGGATAGCATGCCAGAAACCCAAAGGAAACTAATATTCAATCAGGGACAGGGACTCAATAAAATTAATGTAAGTAAAATAACAGTAATGATGAAAATAATGCCATTAAAGAGTGACAAATCCCCAGGAGCAGATGGTTTCAATCCCAGGTTTTTAAAGGAAGTAGGTGAGCACATTGCAGATGCGCTAACTATAATCTTCCAAAGTTCTCTCGATTCAGGAACCGTTGCTTTATTTCGGAAAATTGCACATGTCACTCCGCTATTTAAGAATGGTGAGAGAGGGAAACCAGGGAATTATAGACCAGTTAGCCTAACATCTGTTGTCAGAAAATTGCTGGTCTATAATTAAGGATAGGGTGTCTGAACATGTCAAAAATTTTCAGTTGGTCAGAGAGAGCCAGCATGGATTTGTGAAAGGTAGGTCATGCCTGACAAACCTGATTGAATTTTTGGACGAGGTGACTAAAGCAGTGAACAGGGGAATGTCTATGGATGTTATTTATATGGAATTCCAGAATGCATTTAGTATACTCCCACATAAGAGGCTGTTAACTAAGGTAGAAGCCCATGGAATTGAGGGCAAATTATTGACCTGGTTAGGAAATGGCTGAGTGGCAGAACACAGAGAGTAGGGATAATGGATAGGTACTCAAATTGGCAGGATTTAACTGGTGGTGTCCCGCATGGACCTGTGTTGAGGTCTCAACTATTCACTTTATTTATTAACGACTTATATGATGGCATAGAAAGTCACATTTCCAAATTTGCCAATGACACAAAGATAGGCGGCATTGTAGGTAATGTAGATGAAAGCATAAAATTACAAAGGAACATCAATAGATTAAATGAATCAGCAAAACTGTGGCAAATGGATTTCAATGTAGGCAAATATGAGGTCATCCACTTTGGACCTAAAAAGGATAGAACAGGGTACTTTCTAAATGGTGAAAAATTAAAAACAGTGGAGGTCCAAAGAGACTTGGGGGTCCAGGTACATAGATCATTAAAATGTCATGAACAGGTACAGAAAATAATCAATCTGGCTAATAGAATGCTGCCTTTAATATCTAGAAGACTAGAATACAAGGGGGTAGAAGGTATGTTGCATCTAGACAAAACACTGGTTAGACCACACCTGGAGTGCTGTGAGAAGTTCTGGGCACCACACCTTAGGAAGGAGATATTGGCCTTGGAGGGAGTGCAGTGTCGGTTTACCAGAATTATATCCGGACTCCAAGGGTTAAGGTACAAGGAGAGATTACACAAATTAGGGTTGTATTCCCTAGAATTTAGCAGGTTAAGTAGTGATCTGATCGAAGTTTTCAAGCTATTAAGGGGAACAAATAGGGTAGACAGGGAAAAACTACACTGGTTGGGAATTCTTGGACTAGGGGGCATAGTCTAAAAATTAGAGCCAGACCTTTCAGGAGTGAAATTAGGAATCACTTCTACACACAAAGAGTGGTAGAAGTTTGGAACTCTCTTCCGCAAATGGTAATTGATGCGAGATCAATTGTTAATTTTAAAGCTGAGATTGATAGCTTTTTGCTAACCAAAGGTATTAAGGGATATGGGCCAAAGACGTGTATATGGAGTTAGGTTGCAGATCAGCCATTATCTCATTGAATGGTGGAACAGGCTCGAGGGGCTCAATGCCCTACTCCTGTTCCTATGTTCCTATGTTCCTCAGGTACTGTCCATCTCGCTTTAAAACCACTGTCATCACCACTTCAGAAAACCCACCATCATTTTTGCAAGCTACCACTCATCATCAACCTCCCTTTTGTCTCCAAAGCCCTTGAACGTGTTGTCTCCTCCGAAATATGTGCTTCTGTTTCTTGCAACTCCATATTTGAATCTCTCCAATCAGATTTTTGCCCTTGCACCAAAACGGTCCTAAGCACAATTACAAATGACATCCTGTGTGACTGTGGTGCATTATCCTTCCTCAACCTCCTTGACCTCTCTGCAGCTTTTGACATGGTTGATTACACCATCCTCCTGCAACACCTTTCATCCACTGTCCCTCTCAGTCGACTGCCCTCACTTGGTTCCACGTTTACCTATCTGATCATAGCCAGAGCATCTCCAGCAATGGTTTCCCTTCTTGCCCCTGTGCCAATACCTCTGGAGGCTCCCAAGGATCTATCCCTGACTGCCTCCAAATCCTCATCTACAAGCTTCCCCGTGGCGACATCTGTCTTGTTTTGCACACTTTGTACAAAAATAATAAATTGCAGGACAACAGAGTATTACAGTTTAAACTATTTTAATGAAGCATCAGGTCTGTAAGCTTTCTCAATCCTCCAGCACCATGTGGACAAGATGGAGTCAGGGCCCCTGGGTCTTCTAAACAATAGCAGTCCTTACAGATGCCTGCAGGCCAATGACAACGCAGCATGTGATCACATGTGAATATAATAGGTATTCCTTACAGATGCCTGCGGGCCAATGATAAATCAATATGCAAATGTTACATCCCCTTTCTTTTTAAGGAAAAATGTTATGCATTACTTTTGAACATTTCTGCTACATAATGTTCTCAGTAGCATCAACATATAAGTAAACTCAACATTTAACTAGCACTGAAAACATCTCAATGTTTCAATAACGATGTACAATTTTGTTTAGGGCAGTGATCCGCCTACACCCTTTTGACAGTTCACAAGTCAAGGATAACTCTAGGCTTGACCTCTCGTTGGAAAGACGGTGTTGTTCTTTGGTGTTCAGGAGGTGCCTGCGATTGCGGCCAAACACCTGTCCTTCTGGGGTGCGGACGTGATACGATCGCTCAGTGTCAGCTGGCTGGATGATGACTGCTAGCTTCCAGTAGTCATGCTCCTGGATTCTGATGGATTCTCCATTGTGCAGCGGCAGCAGTAGTCTAGCTGACCTGTCATAGTATCTCTTTTGGTGTTGCTGTCTCTGTACACATTTTGCCTGCACTTTTTTGCAGCTGACGACCTGCCAGGGCCTGTCTGGGATACGGTGAGGTATCATGGGCTCTTTGACATTTGATGGGCGGCGTTCTAGACAAATGGAACATTTTCCGACAATGTTCTCAATGTGTTTGCACATGCCAGGCCAAAACATAATGTCACGTGCTCTTTGTTTGCATTTTTCCATGCCTATATGTCCAGCATGAATTTGTCTCAACATTTCTTCTCTGAGACTGGTAGGAATGATGATTTTCTCCCCTTTGAAGACGATTCCGTTGATTTGTGACAGTTCATCTCTGTGGTTCCAGAATTCAGATATGCTCTGAGGGCATTTCCTCCTTTCCTCAGGCCATCCTTCATGTATGACTTTGCTCAGCAGTGTGAGTTGTGCATCTTTCTCTGTTCCTGCTCGGATCTCCTTCAGTTTTGAGTCACTCACAGGTAAGCTGTTGTACACCATGTGCACCTGCACATCCATGCCTTCACTAAGGCTGCTGTCCTGGTAGCTAAGAGACTTTCTGGAGAGCGTGTCTGCAACAGGAATGTCTTTGCCTGGATGGTGAATGATTATGAAGTCATCCTTCTGTAGCTGAAGGATCATTCTCTGTAGCCTTGGTGGGGCTGCGGCTAGTGGTTTCCTCATGATTGACTCGAGGGGCTTGTGGTCGGATTCCACAATGACTTGTCGACCATAGACGTATTGGTGGAAACGCTTATATCCAAACAGAATTGCATATAGCTCTTTCTCGATTTGAGCATAGTTGATTTCACTGTCTGTGAGAGATCTGGAAGCGTAGCCGATGGGCTTTCCTTCTTGCAGTAATACTGCACCTAGTCCATACTTTGACGTGTGCACTTGTAGCCTGAGCTCTTTGTTGGGGTTGAAGTAGGCAAGAACTGGTCCTGGTTTTCTGGTGATTAGGTCTTTCACTTTCTGAAATGCTGTGTCATGTTGTTTGTCCCACAGGAACTCATTGGATTGTTTGAGCAACTGACGCATGGGTGCGTTGATTTCAGAGAGGCTCGGGGCAAACTTGGCTAAGCAGTTAACCATGCCTAGTACTGTCTCTAGCTCTGCGCGGTTCTTCGGCGGCTCCATCTTCTTGATGGCGGAGATTTTCTGTGGATCTGGCTTAATGCCATCAGTTGAGAGACGATGCCCAAAGTAACTGATCTCGGTGGATCCGATTATGCTTTCCTCGGGGTTGAGCCGGATACCTTTCTCCCGTGATCTTTGTAGCATCGCACGGAGGTTCCTGTCATGTTCCTCTCTATTCCTGCCATAGATGAGGATGTCGTCTACGATTGCGACTACTCCATCGAGGCCTTCATAGGTTTCGTCGATCTTCCGCTGGAATTCATCCTAAGCTGAGATAAGACCAAATGGTAAACGCAGAAATCGGTAGCGTCCAAATGGTGTGTTGAACGTTGTTAGCTTAGATGACTCTTCCGTGAGCTTGATATTACAGTATCCTGATCGTGCGTCCATTACACTGAAGTAACATGCTCCCACTAGATTGAGTGTGATGTCATCTAGCGTTGGTAGAGGGTAGTGAGGGCGTTTGATAGCCTTGTTCAAATCTCTGGGGTCGAGACAGACTCTGAGCTTGCCTGTACGTGGTTTCTCAACCACTACTAACGCATTAACCCACTCTGTCGGTTCTGTTTCCTGGACGATGATTTCTGTATTCTCCATGCTCTGCAGCTCCTCCTTCAGGTGACTACGTAGAGCAAGGGGTATCCTTCTCGGTGGGCAAACCACAGGGGTTGCTGCTGGGTCAAGGTGAATAGTGCATTCACCTGGGAATAGTCCGATTCCTTTGAAAATGTCAGCAAACTCCTCCATGACTGTCTGCTTCTCAACTGGTGCTCTCAATGATAGCACTAGCTTGACGAGGTCCATGTCTAAACATGCCTTTAGACCTAGCACTGGAGGTGCTTGAGTGTTAACAATGTAAATGTCCAGCATCATGTCGCTTTCTTTGTACTTGCATTTCATCACGCATGTGCCTTTTACATTGAGCTGCTCACCCCCATAGCCGGTCAGTCTGTGTGAGGTGGGCTGTTGCTCACACTCATCCTTCAAGCTGTGATACTCACTCAGAGGAATTACATTAACCTGAGATCCAGTGTCTAGTTTAAACTTAAGCTCTTTGCCCTGTTTTCCGATCTCAATATCGGCAAAAGCTTGCTCAGTCTCTGAAATCTGTTTTTTCTGTGACACAGAATCAATAAACAGTTCCTCTGCATTTGGCTCTCTATCTGGCATTTGGCTGTCACTCACTGTGTGTACTGCTCTTCCGAAAACAGTCTTGCAAACTTTAGCAAAGTGGTTCTGTTTACCACATTTAGTACATTGCCTTCCTTTGGCGGGGCAGTGCTCCTTTTCTCCATGCCTGTTGTTTCCACAATATCCACAGTTTTTGAAGCGTTTTATGTCTGCGTCGCCCATTTTTAGAACTCTCGCTGTTCTTTCTGTTCTGAAACACGCTCTCTGGGCGGTGTTCTTTGGTGTGTGTCTATTAACTGTGTGCACTGTCTGTTCACTCGAGCTGTTCGTGGTGCCGGTTATGGTTTTCAACTGTGCTTGGGCTATCTCGTGCGATCTAGCTATGTCTATAGCCCGGACCCAACATTCAGAAGTTTCTCTCTCACTTTAGCTGAATGTATTCCAAACACGATGCGATCTCTGACCATCTCATTTTTATCTGCATATGCACAGTCTTTTGCCAGCAGTTTTAACTCAGTCACAAACTGTTCAAACGACTCACTAGCTCCTTGTACTTTCTCCTGAAACTTGTACCAAGCGAATATCGTATTTGTCTTGGGCATCACATATGCTTCAAAATGGTCAAAATACCTTTTCAGTACCTTTGCTTCATCTGCGGTGAGAGACCATGGGGGAGAAATTCGGTGGGCTGCGCCACCAGTTAGCACCTAAAGAGGGCACTCAGTGGCTTTAGCACCACTGGCCACGCCTCCCGCGATATTTAGCTGGGGTGCTAATGGCGGCGTTAGCCTGTTGCGCTGCGCCGCCACCGATGACGCCATCGGTGTGCGCAGCGCCCCGCTACCGCCCCGATCGCGATATGTGGCAGCGACCGCCTCTAGCGCCGCTTGCTAATCGCGCCCAGTTCACGGGGTCTACCTGTGGCGGCAGTGGCGCAAATTAAGGTCGAGGTGCGGGGCGGCTGTTTTTTCGGTGGCCGCCTGCCAGCACCTCCGTCCCCGGCCTCCTGTTCTCCCCCACGGCATTGCCGACTGTTTTCTGAGAGCCCGGCACTTCTCCTCGGTGCCGGGCTCTTTTGCCAGCACTCGCGATCGCTCATCGCGCTGGTGCAGGCCCTTCCTCCTTAAGAATGGGAGGAAGGCCTGCAGTACCGCAGCATGCCATGCCGCAGCATGTGGTGCTGTGGCACGTTGCGCTGCGATATTCAGTTTCAGCGCCCTAAGAGGGACGCGGAGCGCCTCAAGCCTCACCCCATGTCCCTCTTGGGGCGCACAAGCTGAATTTCCGGCGATCGCTGCTGCTCCGATCGCAGCGCAAAATCTGGCGCCCAGGCGAGCTTGGCGCCCCGTTTGCAGCTCCACCCAATTTCTCCCCCCATGTGTTAAAAATGTCTCTCCCTTTTTCTTCGATCCACAGGAGTAGGTAGCTACATTTTTCTTCCTCTCCTTTTCTTTTCAACAACCCGAGACATTAACTCCACGTGTTGCTTGAACTTGCACCATTCTCTATGTAAGTTCAAAGATTCCCAATTCATTCGAGGTAAGGGAGTTCCAACGATGTCCATTTCAAATCCCTGTTCTGACACCATGGCCTAGAAATTGAGTTGCCTTAGCGCCGCTTTTGCGGCGCTAGAGGGCCTAGCGCTGCAATTGGCGCCGGCGCCGAAATTGCCTGGGGCCCTTCCGCCGCGCTAGACCGGTAGCGCTGCGCCGGCACCGATGACGTCATCGGTGTGCGCAGCGTCCCGGTTGCCATGGCGACGGGCCCCAGCGCCAAAATTCAGTTGCGGCCGCCTCGCCCGTGGCAGCCGCAACTAAGACTCTGGCAACAGAGTCTTACCTGACTTTGCGCCGGCGCATTAAAGGCCCCGCGGCGGCCGGCCGCCTTCCCGCCGGCCGCCTGGCCGCAGCTCCCTCCCCGGACTTCCCCCCCGCCCCCCCCCCCCCCGGAACAGAAGCAAGCCCGGCACTTGTCCGAGGTGCCGGGCTCATTTTTAGAACGATTTTCGCGGGCCGCGGCCGGGTGCAGGCAGCTCCTCCTTAAGGGAAGGAGGAGGCCTGCACTTCCCGAACCTGCCGCACCGCAGCGGGCGCCGCAGCGCCGGAATAGCGCCAATATTCAGCACGTAGCGCCAGTTTTCAGGCGCAAACACCTCTCAGCAGCGCCGGCAGCCGTTTGGGCGCAAAACTATTGAATTTTGGGCCCGACCAGCGCGACTTAGCTCCGGCACTAACTTCCGGCGCTAAAGCCCTGGCTGCGCCAAAACTCAATTTCTAGGCCCATGTCTTGTTTTGCACACTTGGTACAAAAATAATAAATTGCAGGACAACAGAGTATTACAGTTTAAACTATTTTAATGAAGCATCAGGTCTGTTAGCTTTCTCAATCCTCCAGCACCGTGTGGACAAGATGGAGTCAGGGCCCCTGGGTCTTCTGAGCAAAAGCAGTCCTTACAGATGCCTGCAGGCCAATGACAACTCAGCATGTGATCACATGTGAATATAATAGGTATTCCTTACAGATGCCTGCGGGCCAATGATAAATCAATATGCAAATGTTACAACATCGGCCCCTCCACTGCCTCTGTGTTATACCAAACTATGAACATACTAACAGTGATGTACAGGAAAAGAGCCTCTGCTATACTCAGCCTGTCTCACACAATTGTTATACCTTGTGTACCACAATAGATACACCCTCCACCCCACCCAAAAACATGTGATCTCCTGGGAGAGACAAAAAAACATGTAAATACCCAGGCTAATCTAGAGAAAAACATCTGGGGAATTCCTCTCCGACCCCCCAAGTCAATTGAAACTAGTTCAGGAGATCACTCTGATTATCAGACTACCTGTCCGACATTTGGTCTTGGATGAGCCGCAATTTACTCAGGTAAACATTGGGAAGAGCAAAGCCATCATCTTTGGCTTCCCAGCACAAATTCCACACACTTGTCACCGATTCAATCCTGCTTACTGGTCATTATCTCAGGCTAAATCAGACAGTTTGCAACATCACCATCCTATTTGACCCCATGCTGAACTTCTGACCCCATAGCTTCTCCCTCACAAAGACCACCTACTTCCAGCATCAGAACATCGCCCACCTCTGCCCTATGTTAGCTGATCTACTGTTGAAACCCTCATCCATGCCTTTATCACCTTCAGGCTCAGCTGGTCCAATGTTCCCCTGGCCACCCTCCCATCCTCAACCTTAGTAAACTTCAGCTCATCCCAAACTCTGCTGCCCATATCCTATCCAGCACCAAATGAATCCCCACATATCAATCCTGTTCAGGCTGAACTACATTGGAAACGGTCCCACAGCGCTTCCAATTTAAAATTGTCATCCTCATGTGTAAATCCTTTCATGGTGTCACTTAACTCTATTTCTGTAACCTCCTCCAGCCCTACAACTCTCCTCCATAAACTCTTTGTTCTTTTGTGCAGCCCCCTCACCACGTCCTCCCACCAATGGTGACAGTGCCTCAAATGCTCCAAGGCTCTATGCTCTGGAATTCCTGGCCTAAGCTCCTCTGCCTCTCAACCTCCTTCTCCTCCTTTAGGATCCTCCTTACATTCATCTCTCTTCACTTTTTCGAATATCTCATTCTTTGATGTGGTGTCCATTAATATCAGTTGATGCCTCTGTGAAGTGCCTTGGGGCCATTTCTATACAAATGTTACCATATAAATGCAGGCTGTTGTTTGTTGTTGTTGATTCACAGGGCTGGATTTTGTCATTGGGGGCGGGCTGGGGGTGGGTCAGGTGGTCATCATGTCCGGACCATTCCTCCGATGTGAGGCAGGACAAATGAACGATTAATTATTAAATTAATATAGAAACACAGAAACATAGAAGATAGGAGCAGGAGTAGGCCATTCGGCCCTTCGAGCCTGCTCCGCCATTCAATGAGATCATGGCTGCTCCTCCAAATTGAGTACCCTGTCCCTGCCTTCTCCCCATATCCCTTGATCCCTTTAGCCTTAAGGAATATATCCAACTCTTTCTTGAATATATTTAATGAACTGGCCTCCACTGCCCTCTGTGGCAGAGAATTCCACAGGTTCACCACTCTCTGGGTGAAGAAATTCCTCCTCATTTCAGTCCTAAATGGCTTACCCCTTATCCTTAGACTGTGATCCCTGGTTCTGGACTCCCCGGCCATCAGAAACATCCTTCCTGCATCTAGTCTGTCCAGGCCTGACAGAATTTTATTAGTTTCGATGAGATCCCCTCTCAATCTTCTAAACTCCAGTGAGCATAAGCCCAATCGACACAATCTCTCCTCATACGACATTCCTGCCATCCCAGGTATCAGCCTGGTGAATCGTCGCTGCACTCCTTCCATGGCAAGACCGTCCTTCCTCAGGTAAGGTGACCAAAACTGCACACAATACTCAAGGTGCGGTCTCACCAAGGCCCTGTACAACTGTAGCAAGACATCCTTGTTCCTGTACTCAAACCCTCTTGCTACGAAGGCCAACATACCATTTGCCTTCTTAGCCGCCTGCTGCACCTGCATGCTTACCTTCAGCGACTGGTGCACAAGAACACCCAGGTCTCTTTGCACTTCCCCTTCTCCCAATCTATTGCCATTCAAATAATAATCTGCCTTCCTGTTTTTGCCACCAAAGTGGATAACCTCACATTTATCCACATTATAGTGCATTTGCCATGTTTCTGCCCAGTCACCCAACCTGTCCAAATCATACTGGAGTTTCACGACATCCTCTTCACGGCATACCCTCCCACCCAGCTTTGTGTCATCTGCAAATTTGGAGATATTACATCCAATTCCCTTGTCCAGATCATTAATATATATTGTGAACAGCTGGGGTCCTAGGACCGATCCTTGAGGTACCAAACTAGTCACTGCCTGCCACTCGGAAAACAACCCGTTTATTCCAACTCTTTGCTTTCTGTCCACCAACCAGTTCTCTATCCAAGTCAATACCTTGCCTCCAATCCCATGTGCCTTAATTTTGCATGCTAATCTCTTATGCGGGACCTATCAAAAACCTTCTGAAAGTCCAAATAAACCCCATCCACTGGTTCTCCCTTATCTATCTTACCAGTTACATCCTCAAAAAATTCCAGTAGATTCTATAGATTTGTGAAGAGAAATAGTTTGGTGAATTCAAGCATAGGTCCCTTGCAGTCCGAATCAGGGGAATTTATAATGGGGTACAAAGAAATGGCTGACCAATTAAATGCATACTTTAGTTCTGTCTACACAAATGAGGACACAAATAACCACCCAGAGATGTCGGGGTACATAGGGTCTAATGGGAGGGAAGAACTGAAAGAAATCAGCATTTGTAGGGAAATGGTGTTAGGGAAATTGACGGGATTGAAGGCCGATAAATCCCCAGGGCCTGATAATCTACAACCTAGCGTACTCAAGAAATTGGCCCTAGAAATAATAGATGCATTGCTGGTCATCTTCCAAAATTCTGTGGACTCTGGAACAGTTCCCATGGATTGGAGGGTAGCTAATGTAACCCGACTATTCAAAAAAAGTGGTAAAGAGAAAACGGGGAATTATAGACCGGTAAGCCTGACATCGGTAGTGGGGAAAATGCTAGAGTCCATTATAAAAGATGTAAAAGCAGAGCACTTGGAAAACAGTGACAGGATCGGACAAAGTCAACATGGATTTACAAAAGGTAAATCATGCTTGACTAATCTACTGGAAATTTTTGAGGATATATCTCGTAAAATAGATAAGGGAGAACCAGTGGATGTGGTGTATTTGGATTTTCAGAAGGCTTTCGATAAGGTCTCGCATAAAAGATTAGCCTGTAAAGTTAATGCACATGGGATTGGGGGCAAGGTACTAACTTGGATAGAGAACTGGTTGGCAGACAGGAAGCAAAGAGTTGGAATAAACGGGTCTTTTTCCGAGTGGCTGGCAGTGACTAGTGGGGTACCACAGGGATCAGTCCTAGGACCCCAGCTATTCACAATATATATTAATGATCTAGGCGAGGGAACTAGATGTAATATCTCCAAGTTTGCAGACGACACAAAGCTGGTTGTGCGTGTGTGCTGTGAGGATGATGCCAAGAACTCCAGGATGATTTGGACAGGTTGTGTGATTGGGCAGATGCATGGCAGATGCAGTATAATGTGGATAAATGTGAGGTTGTCCACTTTGGTGGCAAAAACAGGAAGGCAGATTATTATCTGAATGGCAATAGATTGGGAGAAGGGGAAGTGCAACGAGACCTGGGTGTCCTTGTGCACCAGTCACTGAAAGTAAGCATGCAAGTGCAGCAGGTGGTTAAGAAGGCAAATGGTATGTTGCCCTTCGTAGCGAGAGGGTTCGAGTACAGGAACAAGGATGTCTTGCTGCACTTGTACAGGGCCTTGGTGAGACCACACCTTTAGTGTTGTATGCAGTTTTGGTCGCCTTATCTGAGGAAGGATGTTCTTGCCATGGAGGGAGTGCAGCGAAGATTCACCAGACTGATACCTGGGATGGCAGGAATGACGTATGAGGAGAGATTGGGTCAATTAGGCTTATACTCGCTGGAGTTTAGAAGAATGAGAGGGGATCTCATTGAAACTTATAAAATTCTAACAGGACTAGACAGACTAGATGCAGGAACGATGTTCCCGATGGCCGGGGAGTCCAGAACCAGGGGTCACAGTCTAAGGAAAAGGGATAAGCCATTTAGGACAGAGATGAGGAGGAATTTCTACACCCAGAGAGTGGTGAATCTGTGGAATTCTCTACCACAGAAGGCAGTTGAGGCCAATTCATTAAATATATTCAAGAAGGAGTTAGATATATTTCTTAAGGCTAAAGGAATCAAGGGATATGGGGAGAAGGCAGGAACAGGGTACTGAATTGGGATGATCAGCCATGATCTCATTGAATGGCAGAGCAGGCTCGTGGGGCCGAATGGCCTACTCCTGCTCCTATCTTCTATGTTTCTATGATTTTGCCCAAATTGGGCACTTGATTTCCAGTGTGTGGGAACCCCTGGCCCAATGAGTATTTTGATGGTAAAACTCGCCGCCAATGACGTAATCTATGCAGCTGCATTTAAGGCCTGCAATCAGACTTGGTTCTTTTTCAGCCTTTCAACTTGAGCATAATACTTCTGAGGGATTCGTGCAAAAACCATGTCAGGCACCAGACCAAAGTGTGCACCCCGATTCGATGAGAACTCCCTTCAAGCTCTGGTGGAGGGAGCAAGAGCAAATAAGGAAGTGCTGTTTCCTTCTGCAGGGAGGAATAAGCCTCCACAACAGACCAAAGCTGTGTGGCTGCAAGTGGCACAGGAGGTGAATGCGATTTCAATGTGCAGCAGAACCTGGCGGCAGTGCAGAAAGCGGTTTCATGATGTTCTTCACACAGGAAAATGGAGTATTCCATCCCCATGACCCTCAATCTGATCCCCATCGCCTCTCATCACCAGCACTCTGCTTTGTCAACCTCCTCCTCCACATCCCACTTGACCCTTACATCCCCATACCCTTAACCCTTCCCTCTCTCTATGTTCACATTCACTTAACTATTCCACTATGCAGCCCTCACACTCCCTATCACTGTGATGCAATGACAACAACTTACAATGCACAGGGAGGTCCCTTGGTCCTGGCACCTCACTCCATTTTGTGTCCTTCTAAGCATCTATTCTATGGATTCTCAGCACTCACTCCTTCATTCTCACTCAAATTCCACTTGTGTCCCTCATTGCAGGAAAAGAGAGCCCACAATAAGAGGGAGAGGGCGAGGGCAGGAGGAGGGCCACCCTCAATAGCCCAGCTCACCACTGCAGAGGAGTCGGCCCTGGAGATCGTGGGAGTGAAAGAGGATGCACAAGTGGGGGAAGGACAGATGGGCACAGGGGAAGCTGCAACCTCTGAGGGCGCAGCGTTAGCAGAATTAAGCACACACAGCACCAGCGCAGACACGCACACCTCGGTGGGACCTTCGAGACATAGAGTGGTGTTGGCACCTGGTGTATCACAGCTCACAAGTGAGCATCAGCAGATGGTGGAGACAGGGACTGCAGTGGAGCGTCCTCGTCGGAGGGCGCAGGACTCTGCCAGCTCGGCTCCGCTGCATGTTGAACCTGTGCCTCCAGGTCCATCCAGAAGGAGAGCGGTGCTGGAACTCCAGGAACAGGTGCAGAAGTCTCTGGCAGATTTTGTCTCCAGGGTCGCTGCGAGTGTGGAGCGAATGGAGGAGTCCATCGCTAACATGAGCGCGTCCTTTGTGGAGGCGTTGGTGAATGAACGCATCACCACGGAAAGGATGGCAACCTCCGTGGTAAGGCTCTCTACCGTAGAGGAGAGGATGGATATGGAAGAGGAAAGGATGGCTACGGCCATGGAGGAGCTTAGTCGCCAGGGTCTTGAAAACATGGTCATTGTTCAGAATAGACTGACATCTCTTGAGGAGCGATGGTCAGCTATTGAGCAGAGAAACCAGTCCTTCATTGAAGTCCTCTGGAGTAGGACTTCTAGTGCAGAAATGGGATCTCATGGCCCCCCTGAAGTGCAGCAAGGCGCTGTCAAGCCACTTGCTAGCTCGGAGGTGGGGCTGACCCATGAGAGGAATGCTGGCGGCAGAGAACAAGGAAACTCACACAACCATGCCACTGCAAATCCCTCAGTCAGAGCCCCACCAGAGTCCTCACCCAACGGAGATGGATGTCTCAGCCCAAGCACAGCCGTAGGAGCAGCAGACTGTTGCTGAGCCTTCACAGGCTCGCAACCCCAGAGGACGCCCACCAAAGGTGTCAAGGCAGGAGCAGCAAGAAAGTGAGCTCAGGGCCTCCACATCTGCTGAAACCACAGGGAAAGCACTACACAGGAGCACGCGTAAGAGGAAGATAAAGCACAAGTAGTCACAAGGGTAGTCACTTGGGTGTTCTGTTGTGTTTATTTTTGTAAAGCCATCCGTGAATTGTGATGATAAACAAATTTGATGGCGAACTGTTGAAGTTGTGGGCTGTGTCATTTCGCAAATGGAACTTCCACATTGAGGTTTTAGGGCGACTTGCAATTGTCAGTATGGAGGTCAGAGTGATAGGAATCCGCAGGTTCTTGTCCATTGTCGATGCTCTGGTAAGAAGGTGTGAGGAAAAAGTGTTTGATTGTGCAGGCTAAGCAAATCTGGCCAAGATGAGCATTTCCCTTGCATCCCGGGCAGCAATATGCTTGCGTGCTGGTGCCGTTGGTTGATGCGCCTCCGCAACCTGTTCGTTGTCGGTGTGCCCCTCCTCCTCATCATCTGAGGAGGCTATGTGATCAGCCACTTGTACCTCAGACAGCTGCAAGCCACGATGCTGTGCCATGTTGTGAAGTGCACAGCAGACCACTATGATTCTGGAGACCCTGGCTGCTAAATACTGCAGGACTCCGCCTGATCTATCAAGGCATCTGCAATGCATTTTCAGTAAGCCAATGGTTTGCTCGATTATGTATCTGGTGGAAATGTGGCTGGAGTTGTAGCGCTCTGCAGAATCATTGGAAAGGCTCCTCAATGGCAACATTAGCCATGTCTTCAGGGGATAGTTCTTATCTCCAAGTAGCCATCCGAAAAGTTGATCTGGCGGACTGAAGAGCGGAGGCACACTAGACTGGTGCAGGATGAAGGAGTCATGGCAACTGTCAGGGTAATTGGAGCTCCTGTTGTTGCTCCTGCAGTTGCTGCTGCTGTTGTTCAGGGTTCTGCTGCTGCCGCGGCTGGTCTTCGTTCGAATCTGATGTCCAGGAGGAAAGGAAATAAATGGTTCCCATGCTTCTGTTATATACCTCAGTTGAGGAAGCACTTAGTCAAGGTGCGGAGAGTGGTTTCCCAGGAGGTCACACTGGAGATGGGTCTCAGGCTCCAAACTTCCACAACAATGAGTAGGCTGCTAAACGTTCTCCCAGACCTCAGACAACAAAGTTCTGTCACCTGCAAATGATCATTGCTGAAAACTCCTTTTAATGGTGGAGCTGCAGCTGTTAGTAAGCCATCCACTTGTGAGGCCAACAGGTTTAACTGGCGTATTCCAGAGGAGACGTGCAGCACGGGGGAAATGTGTTGAACTACAAAGGCCTCTCAAAATGGGATTATAGAGCTACCTAATTGGTTGTTAAGGGACTTAAGTGCCTATCCCGCCTCCTGGAGGTGGGATGGAAAGAAGGTCTGAAACCCCGATTTTGGGAAAATTGCTCGGAATGGGATGAATGCTGGACTGGATCCGCCCATCATTTTTTGTGATTTTAACACCTCACATGCCTCCAAACTCACCTCCTCGGGCCTGGCAAAATCGAGCCCGCAGTCTCAGCTGCTGCCAATTTCTCACTAACTGTGTCATAGTATCTTTCGTGTGCAAGCTCCAGCACAGAGACACACACTCAGGAGGAAGTATCTGGTGAGTCAGAAGGGTTGGCCCTGGACGTGGCACTGAGCACTAAGGAGCATCAGGAGCTAGAAATGAAAGGGAATTTTCTCCATGGAGGGTGGAGAAATGACCATCTTCGGCTGAGAGCCCGGGACCCACAGCTCAGGGGCCCAGTTGCAAGAGGGCTATGATCAGGGCACATTAATCTCATCTGCAGGTAGTGGAAATGCTTTCCACACATATGGTTGAGATGATGGACAAATGGTAGGATTTCAATATCCATATCTGTAACACGTTACAGGAAGTTTCCCAAGACGAACAGAACACCCTGGTTACTATGACAGCCTGGAAGATGCCAGGATCAGCTTTTGGAGACATTAGTGTCTTCTGGTCCTACCATGGGTTCAACAGATGCCTTGAGAGTCAGCCTGACTGCCACATTTGTGCAGGGTTTCCTATCATTGTTAGGCTTATTTCTTCTGACATGACCTCCAAGTTTATGCCTAGCACCAGTGGGCTGCAGGGAGTGGGAGCAGATGTCAGTGTCTCTCGAGAGAATGTCATTAAATCTGCTGCATTAAGGCCCCTTCCAAAATCTCTGTGAGAGAGCTTCACACATAGGCCCAGCATCTCTTGCCATTGCAAGAGAAGGCTGGTGGAAGCTGGTGTTTGTAGGACAGCTGCCTCCGTGAGATAAGAGTCACCTCAGGTCTCTAAGGCTCCAGGGGAACCATGCCAGCCACACACCACTCAACCTCAGCTCACTCAGGGAGCACTTCATCGAAGTTATAGATTAGCAGCATGAGCAAGTATGTTAGCTGGCACAAAGGTTAGACATGATGTTAAGAAGAAGTTGTAGATGGGAATATTTTGATCTTTTTGGTGAATATGTTGGCCTGTAAAGCAAACATAGCTTATGACATAGAATACTGAGTTCATTAGAATAAAACTGGATGGGCCACTCAGCATCAACCTAGGCATCGAATCAGGACACAACAAAGCACACCCAGCCCAGTCAACTCTGCAAAGTTCTCCTTAATCTCCCAATCCTCCTTAGAAACAGCGGTGGTGCCAGAGGACTGTAGAATTACAAATGTTATACCCTTGTTCAAAAAAGTGTGTAAGTATAAACCCAGCAATTACAGGCCAAATAGTTTAACCTCGGTAGTGGTGAAGCTTTTAGAAATGATAAGCTGGGACAAAATTAACAGTCACTTGAACAAGTGTGGATTAATTAAGGAAAGCCAGAATGGATTTGTTAAAGGCAAATCATATTTAACCAACTTGATCGAGTTTTTTGAGTAGGTAATATGGGACCCTGGGCTTCATAAATAGAGGCATAGTGTACAAAAGCAAGAAAGTTATGATGAACATTTATAAAGCATTGGTTCGGCTTCAACTGGAGCACTGTGTCCAATTCTGGGCACCGCACCTTAGGAAGGATGTGAAGGCGTTAGAGAGGGTGCAGAAAAGATTTACAAGAATGGTTCCAGGGATGAGTTACTTCAGTTACATGGATAGACTGGAGAAGCTGGGGTTGTTCTCCTTAGAGCAGAGAAGGTTGAGAGGAGATTTCATAGAGGTGTTTAAAAACATGAGGGGTCCAGACAGAGTCATGAGAGAGAAACTGTTTCTATTGGCGGAAAGGTCGAGAACCAGAGGACACAGATTTAAGGTGATTGGCAGAAGAACCAAAGGCGACATGAGGAAAAACTTTTTATACAACGAGTGGTTAGGATCTCAAATGCACTGCCTGAGAGGATGGCGGATGCAGATTCAATTGTGGCTTTTAAAAGAGAATTGGATAAGTCCTGAAGGAAAAAAAATTCAGTGCTCTGGGGAAGGGGTGGGGGAGTGAGACCAGCTGAAGTGCTCTTGCAGAGAGCCAGCACGGGCTCAACGAGCCGAATGGCTTCCTTCTGTGCTGTAACCACTCTATGATTCTATGAACTAACACCATTGAGGGAGCATCTTCAACACAAGGGCTGCTGTGATTCAAGCAGCAGGTCCAACGTCAGCTTTTCAAGGCCAACTATATATGATCAATAAATGTAGCTTTGTCAGTTTTTCCCTCATCCTGAGATCAAGGCCTAGAAATTCGGTGGGCTGCGCCACCAGTTAGCGCCCAAAGAGGGCACTTAGTGGGTTTAGCGCCACTGGCCACGCCTCCCGCGAAATTTAGCAGGGCGCTAATGGCGGCATTAGCCTGTAGCGCTGCGCCGCCACCGATGACATCATCGGTGTGCGCAGTGCCCCGCTACTGCCCCAATCACGAAACTTGGCAGCGCCCCCCCACCCCGCTGTAACACCGGTCGCAAATTGCGACCGGTTCAGGGGGGCCTACCTGCGGCGGTAGAAGCGCGGAGGTGCGGGGCGGCCATTTTTTTTGCTGGCTGCCTGCCAGCACCTCTTCGCGCCACCGTCCCCAGCCTCCTGAGCACCCCCCCTGTGTTGTGCCGGCTGTGTCCCAAGAGCCCGGCACTTCTCCTAGTTGCCGGGCTCTTTTGCCGGCACTCGCGATCTCTGATCGCGCTGCAGCAGGCCCCTCCCCTTTAAGAAGGGGAGGAAGGCCTGCAGTACCGCAGCATGCTGTGCCGCAGTGTGTGGCGCTGCAACACGTAGCGCTGCGATTTTCAGTTGCTGCGCCCCAAGAGGGATGCGGGGCGCCTCGAGCAGCACCCCGCTTCCGTTTGGGGCGCTGAAACTGAATTTCCGGCTGGCACTCGTGTCTCCTTCTGGGGCGGTATTTCCGGCGCCCAGGCGAGACTGAACGGGGCGACACCGAATTTCTAGGCACAAATATTTTTAAAATCCCTCAAAGTCCAATGTAGTGTTCAATTATTTCCTGGCTTCTAACACAAGGAGAAAAACACTTGCCATCCCGAATACCACTGTCAACTATTCTTGTATTGTATTGTCTTTTTAGTATTCCTAATACTGGCTTTAACTATTAACTTTTATTTTACTTATGATTATGTGGCTGATGATTGTACCTGTTATACATCGTAAAATACTTCTCTTTGGGTTAATTTCCCTACAAATCTCACCTTTTAACCATTTAAGGTTTACCTTGAACACTTCTTTTATGTTAGGGAGAGACAAACCGGCATAGATTTAAGTACATTCCATTTATCTTTGGTTTCACATTTCTTCTTACCTAACTACATACCTCAATGTACTTTCCCCAAACCTTTCCTCATAACTGAAAATTTAGCTCTCCTGAAATTGATATCTAACGTTAAATTATTAGCAGCATTAAGCTGCCTCATCAACCGAAATTTAGCAGTACAATAATCACTACTACACAGATGCTCCTCGTATAGAGATTTAATATTATCTCAGGGACATTACAAGGTACTAAATCTAGTAAGTTGTCCTCTCTAATGCTGTCCCTGACATTTTGAATAAGGAAGTAATCGCTGGCAGCATCGACAAATAATTCAACTTTGGACCAGCTCCATGATCCAGCTGCACTCAAACCAGTTCAACTCCCTCCTGCTGACCAATATCCTCCTTCTCTATCAGTTATATCCGTTTGTACAACTAAAGCTACATCACCTCCTTTGTGAGTCAACCTATTTTTTCAGAATCCCTTGAACCCGTTTAACTGCACTTCAGATCCATCATTTTTAATCCAACAAATTTTTAGAGCATATGTAAGTCTAAAATTTTATGTTGAAAACTTCTAGATTTAACATAAAAACATTTCAAGGAATTTTGTGTATGCTTCACATGGTTCATCTCATTTAAACTATCCTAGTACTGTAATTCAAATTTATTGCAGTGATACTACTACCATCAGCTGCCCCATGGCTCCCCAGCCCCAATGAAACTACATACACTTTGAGTTGTGGTATCTTCTGTCCTAACCAATTTAGATATTTCTCACTGGTATTTTATACACTTTGAGCTAGTCTTGTAGCCCTCAGACTATTCAGCTGAAACCCATCCTTCATGAAAAATTTATCCTCCCAGAAAATGTCATACAATTACCAACAAGCATTATCTTTTACTCAATGTTGACAGCCAGTCATTAAAACCAATGATCCGGTCATTTCTTTCTGACAACCTAGCAATGGCTGGCAACAATCCAGAAACTATTGTCTTGGCTTTCCGCTAGGCCATTGTGCTGGTGGAACCTCAGCGTGAGGGCAATCCTGCCTGCAACACACACACGTGTCGCTAGCTGCAATGCGATTTCTGAGGTTAGTTAAATTGCATGAGTAAGAGTAAGCTTCCGATGGAGATCTGCCCGTGATTGGGCACAGATACTCAGGGAGGTGGAACTTATTTTGTGCAGCAGGATGTAAAGTCTGCTGCTTCAACTGGGACTGTGATCATCTGTGGATGGGTTTGATGTTTTGTGGTTACAGTTGGAGGAAGAGGAATAGGAAGAACAACGAGGCTGTGTTCAAACTCCTTAGTGGGAGTTTGTTGAGACATTTGGAGGGAAGGAGCAGAGGGTGCAGCCTGATGGAAGGAAGTGTCAAATGGCTTTAAATGCCACATCCATGACTCCTTGGTCAGCAGTTCAGTACCACAAAGAATTTTATGACCGTTAGACAAGGCTAGTCTGGGCCCATGAGCACAGCATAAACATTTATGCCACTATGTATACTGACTTCCCATTACTAAGTCACTGGATAATACAGACACCACAAAAAGTCCTCAATACTACCCAAGTTTCCCCTCTCAGCTTTCAGCACATGCCAATGATCTTGCACATATAAAAAAAGCAAACGAAGCGCTGGGGTTCATTTCTAGAGGGATAGCATTTAAAAGCAGAGAAGTTATGTTAAACTTGTATAGAACCTTGGTTAGACCATTCTTGGAGAACTGTGAACAGTTGTGGTGTCAATATTCTAAAAAGGATATGGAAGCATTAGAGAACGTGCACTAAAGATTTACTAGAATGATACCAGAATTGAGAGGTTATACACATCAGGAAAGATTGAACAGAATGGGGATCTTTCCTCTAGAAAAGGGAAGATTGAGGGGTGACCTGATCGAGGTCATTAAGACTATGAAAGGGTTTGATAGGGTAGACATAGAGAAGATATTTCCACTTGCGGAGGAGACCAGAACTAGGGGCCATAAATATGAGATAGTCACTAAAAAATACAAAAGGGAATTCAGCAGAAATTTCTGTACCAGAGAGTTGTTAGAATGTGGAATTTGCTACCACAAGGAGTAGTTGAGGAAACTAGCATAGATGCATTTAAGGGGAAACTAGATAAACACACGACGGAGAAAGGAATTGAAGGATATGTTGATGGGGTTAGATGAAGGAGGCTCATGTGCAGCATACACACCAGCATGAACCTGTTGGGCCGAATGGCCAGTTGCTGTGCTGTAAGTTCTATGTAATACTGTGTAATATGTCTGCATGCCCCGTGAAGGAATCAGTCACATGACCTAGTCAGAAAAATACACCATTCTATGAAAGAATTCTGGCCTTATTAAAACATGACAAACTGGGTCTGGAAATCTAGAAACCGAACTGGAAAAACTGTGAAAACATTCTGGCCATAGAGATAAGATAGTTGTTGACACTGAATCAATAACCTTATTGAAACAGAAGGTTAAAGGCTCCTGACAGGCTGACCTTTGGGAACAAGACAATAGTTCACCCTGTACAAGGTGTTCTAATTTACACTTCGTAAAGAAACACAAATATCTGCCTTAGTAAAAATGACATCAAATAAAGTGCACCTGCTGTTACACCATTTTTAGGCTAAGCTTGGGGCAGCTAGAGGAGAGACATGATTCTGTAATGCTACCAGCTGAGGTGACTAAGAATTGCAGAAGTCAGCAGAATAATGACTAGGATAATTAGCTTACATGAGCAGAAAACCTCAAAGGAAATACCACTGAAAAAGGGTATAAATATTTAACTGTCAAATAGGATAATAGACTCATTGTAAAGGGGCAAAGCGATTCTCGGCTTCAGAGGCAGGCTCTGTAAGTCTACAACTCTTTGTACCTCAGGGTTTAAAGGTTACTGTATTTGATTTTGGTGGATATCCTGAATAAAACTGAGAACTGTAAAACTGTAACGAAGTTAAAGTTTGAGAATAAGAATCTCTGATAATAAGATTGTAAAGATTTCTCTTTTTGGAACTGTTAATGTTGCGATTGACTCACCAACTGTAAATTGCATGTCGGTTCTTTAATAAATCCAAATATTTTTAGAATTGTCTCACATAATACTCCTGTATCAAACTCGCAAACTCAATTTCTGTACACTCTGGTGAGGAGTTGTAGAATTCTGGGGGAGTTTTCCACACCCTCATAATATCCGGAACATTACAGTCTAGCTAAACCTAGTAAAAGTGCTACCTGGAGGACGGTAACATTTTCAGGTTGTTCCTTTCGTTCAGGGAGAGATTCTGAGGTCCAGGCCTTTAGACCCAATTAAGCATCTTTAGGATTCGGCTACCTCAAACTTTAGCTGAAAGTGAATGTCTGAGGAATACGCCTGATCTGGGGTAGCCCTAAAGAGGCTAGGACTAGTAATTATCCCTTCACCCCGACTTGAAATTGTCCATATAAGGATCCTTACTCACTCACTTGAATGTTCATCACACCCTGCACTGCAATACTCTGTGGAGTGAAGCATCAATGGCCCATATTTTCTGATGCATACGGGTGTGTATGAGCTGTATACACTCCCGTAGGGATATCGGAAATGCCGGTTTCAGGCATGCGAAGTGCATGCATTGAAATACGGCATTTCCAATCTGTCAAGAATCCTCTTAACAGATTGGATGCCTGCCCTAGAGAAGGGCCTCTGCGGGTGGATAATTCCGCTTTCTGCAGAATCTCCACCCACTGAAATAACTTAAAAATCTTACACCTGATAAAAGCAAGCATAAGAGTTTAAAAAAAAATGTTTGAAGTTTTTTTCACTCATTTATATTTTAAAAGTACTTTAAAAAAAAATTAGTTTATTTTTAACCCTGTAAAAAACTTCAATTATTTTTTTCAAAAAATTAAATTTTTGTTTAAAATATTGAATTTAATGTAATTTTAAGTCATTTTAAAAGCATAAATTAAGAAAAATGTATTTAATGTTTTGATCGGGCCAGAAATTTGGGTCCCCATGGCAGAGTACGCGCTGGGTACCCACGCATAGGCCCAACGAAAGTGCCGGTTTCGTGCATGCACTGCGCATGCACGGGAAACCGGAACTTCCGTTCCCTTAAAGGAAGGGGTTCACAGGTTGAACGTGTACGCCGGAGAGGCAGCACGTACGCCTGGAACTTTTGATTTTTTTACAGGTTTCTCCGGGAGGGTAAGTCTCCAACAGCTACGCTTTTAAGAAGCAGCCGCAAGGCCTGCTTTTAACAAGGTAAGTGGTGAATTAAGTAAAATTAAAACATTTTTTCCACAGGTTTATTCTTTTTTAATACTGTAAAGAAAGGTAAGTTTATTTTAGCCCCATTAAAAAAGTACTTAATTTTTTCAAAAATTTAAATTATTGTTTAAATTAGTTATTTTATGTAATTTATAGTTATTTTAAAAATGTTATTTAAAAAAAAATGTATTTGAAGTTTTAGTTATGTTTTGGGGCCGAACTCTATTCATAGATCTGACAGGTCTTCCTGTCAAACCTATGAATAGCGATTCCCTGCTACGATTGGCTCTCCATGGCCCATGTGAACCCAGGGGATGCTTCGAATGAACTTTGCCACTGGGATACGCAAGCACTGCATGCTGGCAGTTGGAGGAGGCCCAGGATCGGAATCCCACTTGGGCCCACAGTACAACGGCCGGCACACTAGGTAAATGCAGGTCGGGGGCTTGCACCCGCGGGAAGCCTCCAACCTGAATTTCTGGTACATTTTTACATTTCTTATTATTTCTAATCCAGAATATCCACCAAAATCAAATAAGAGTACCTTTTTGATCCACAAGACTCAAAGAATTAAAAACTTACAGAGACTGCCTCTGAAGCTGAGAATCACTTGCCCTTTTCAACGACTTCTGACTTTCCATCTGAAAAGCTCTATTTTTATACCTTTTTTTAAGTGGTTTATTCTTTGAAGTTTTCTGCTGATGTAAGCGAATTATCTCTAGTCATTCTTTGTTGAATTCTTTTCTATTCTTACTGTCAATATAGCTGTTGACACTCAGAATCCTGTCTGCTGTATAGGTGTTTCAAAACCTATCATAAAAAACAATCTGTCCCATGAGTCTTCTGAATGGGACTGTCCTCTGGAAGCCTCCTGGGAGCAGCCACTCACTTCACGAATGCCTGCAGTGCTACAATTCCCTCCCTCATTGCCTGACACATGTCGACTATGGTAAGCCGACAAGTGCTGAATATGGTGGGAGACTGGCCATCAAAGGTTTGATGTTCTGTGGGCATCAGTCTCCCTCTCTCTCCCTCTCTCTCTCTAAGTATAGAGCCTGTACATTTGGGTCCAATGGCTCCTGAGCCAGAGCCTTTCATCAGGAATTGCAGTGTCCTTTTCCTCCACTCTTGCTGCTTCTGAAAAGCTAGTGCTCAGTGCATCACCCAGTGCATTCCATGCTACAACCTACCTGATAAACATTATCATCATAACATAAGAACATAAGTGCATAAGATGTAGGAGCAGGAGTAGGTCATTTGGCCCCTCGAGCCTGCTCCGCCATTCAATAAGATCATGGCTGATCTGATCTTGGCCTCAACTCCACTTCCCTGCCCGTTCCCCATGACCCTTGACTCCCTTACCAGTCAAAAATCTGTCTATCTCCATATTAAATATATTCAATGACCCAGCCTCCACAGCTCTCTGGGGAAGAGAATTCCAAAGATTCATGACCCTCCGAGAGAAGAAATTCCTCCTCATTCCATTTTAAATGGGTGCCTCCTTATTCTGAAATTATGCCCCCTAGTTCTGGATTCCCCCAGAAACATCCTTTCTGTATCTACCCTGTCAAGCACCCTCAGAATCTTATGGGCTAAAAATTTGGTGGCGCTGCATTTGGGGCGCCAAACTTGCCTGGGCGCCGGAAGTCCTGCCCCGGAAGGAGCCGGGACTGCCAGCCCGATATTCAGTTTGAGTGCCCCAAGAGGGATGCGGGGCGCTGCTCAAGGTGCCCCGCATCCCTCTTGGGGCGCTGAAACTGAATATCGCAACGCAACATGCCGCAGCGCCACACACTGCGGCATGGCGCGCTGCGGTACTGCAGGCCTTCCTCCCCTTCTTAAAAGGGAGGGGCCTGCACCAGCGCGATCACCGATCGCGAGTGCCGGCAAAAGAGCCCGGCACCGAGGCGTGCCGGGCTCTCGGGACACAGCCGGCACTGCCCGGGGCGGAGGGGGGGATTAGGAGGCCGGGGAGGGCAGCGCCAGGAGGTGCTGGCAGGAGGCCACATAAAAAAATGCCCACCCCGCACCTCCGCTATAATTTGCGCCATTACCGCCACAGGTAGGCCCCTCTGAACCGGTCGCAATATTGCGTTCGGGGCGGTAGCGGGGCACTGCGCACACCAATGATGTAATTGGTGGCGGCGCAGCACCACAGGCTAACGCCGCCAATAGTGCCCCGCTAAATTTTGCGGGAGGCGTGGCCAGCGGCGCTAAAGCCACTGAGTGCCCTCTTTAGGTGCTAACTGGTGGCGCAGTCCACCGAATTTCTAGGCCTATATGTTTCAATAAGATTCACTCTCATTCTTCTAAACTCCAAAGAGTCCAATGAGTATATGTGATGGAATGAGCCATATTCCAAGAGATACACAATCATATGAACAGATTTCTGACATTATTAGAACATGACATACTGGCCTAGAAATTCGGTGGGCTGCACCACCAGTTAGCACCCAAAGAGGGCACTTAGTGGGTTTAGCACCACTGCCAACGCCTCCCGCGAAATTTAGCAGGGCGCTAATGGCGGTGCTAGCCGTTAGCGCTGCGCCGCCACCGATGACGTCATCGGTGTGTGCAGCGCCCCACTACCGCCCCGATCGCAAAATTTGGTAGCGCCCCCTTCTGTAACGCCGGTCGCAATTTGCGACCGGTTCAGGGCGGCCTACCTGCGGCGGTCGAGGCGCTGAGGTGCGGGGCGCCCATTTCTTTTGCTGGCCGCCTGCCAGCACCTCCTCGCGCAGCCATCCCCGGCCTCCTGAGCAACCCCCCCCCCGCATTGTGCCGGCTGTCTCCTAAGAGCCCGGCACTTCTCCTCAGTGCCGGGCTCTTTTGCCAGCACTCACGATTGCCGATTGCGCTGCAGCAGGCCCCTCCCCTTTAAGAAGGGGAGGAAGGCCTGCAGTACCACAGCATGCCATGCCGCAGTGTGTGGCGCTGCGGCACGTTGCGCTGCAAACTTCAGTTGCAGCACCCCAAGATGAATGCGGGGCGCCTCGAGTAGCGCCGCGCTTCCGTTTGGGGTGCTCAAACTGAATTTCCGGCGGGCGTTCGCGACTCCTTCTGGGGCGGTACTTCCGGCACCCTGGCGAGACTGGTGCCCAAAACGGGGCACCAGCAAATTTCTAGGCCATTGGGTTTAAAAGTCTGGAAAGCCTCGGTGACACAAGCTGTGTCAATACAGGTTTCTGATGTTAAGCTGGATTAATCCCATACTGCCTTACCAATGATTCGCAAAGCATGATGGACTACTTGACATGCAGTGAATAGTTTAAATGTAAAAAACTGATGCAGGACTGTGGGAATGCAGTACACATAAATAAGAAAGGACAGGAACAGAATGTTAAGATAACTGTTGGAGACAGTCTCATGGTCGAATTTTGTTGAAAGCAAAAGTGAATTTTAAACAGAACTCTGTAAAAAGAAACAAATGACTTGTGCAGCATGTCATCGCCTAGTTTTCTGTATTCTAATGATGACTTGCAATTTATGAAAATGTATAAATATTGTAGCCCCGTGAGTCTAAGCGCGCACTCTGTGGGAGGCATACTTGTGTGCAAATGCAATTGGGTTTCTCAGAGTGAAGTCCAGGTACCTTAATAAAACTTTACTTATTTTACAGTTTCTGACTTTGTGCATTACTGAGAAAGTGATAGACTGACCGGCGTGTTTAGTCTCCTAAAGCAGCGAACCCTGACCCCCAAGTTAGGGGTAGATCCTCCTCACAGAAGCGAGGGGTTAACACTGAGATAAAGTGAAGTGATAACACAAAAGTTGTAAACACCACAAGCTTTGAAATGGGAATTGGTTAAATATACTAAAACAATGGCCCTATTGAAATAGCAGTTTGGTGCTTCCAGAAGGTCTGGAGTTTGGGAGAAACACAATGGAATGACCCAAGTAAAGTGTTATAAACTGACATGTTGAACATAAACACAGAAATATTAAAAGAGGCATGTACCTTTGAAAAGATGACATCAAGTAAAAGAAACAACTGCTGGACAAATAGTTTTTATATTAAACTTGAAAGACAGGAAACATAATTCAATAGTATAACCAACTAAGATGGCTAGGGAAACAAACACCCTGGTTGAAGTGTCTTTGGTTTGCATGTTGTGAATGTGATGCCAACGGAACACTTTGAGGATGTGACTTCAATAGATGCACCAAGCAATCACATGGCTTTTGTATTGAACTTGGAACACCACGGAGTCACGACATCTGCTAATAACCAGTTAAGCCAATATTAAGAATTGAATGAAAGTTCTTTGTGAGAATGGCATCAAAGAGATAAATCTGTAATAACCATTTTATGATACATTTTTGAAACACGGAAACACAGAGACAGGATTCTAAAAGTTAACGGCTAAATTGACAGTAAGAATAGAAAAATGTTAACAGAGGATGACTTAGAGATAATTAGCTAACATCAGCAGAAAACTTCAAAGGGTTTACTATTGCAAATAGGGTATAAAAATAGACCTTTTCAGAATAGAAAGTCAGAAGTCACTGGGAAGAGGCAAGTGATTCTTGTTGTCTAAAAAGGTGGTGGCAACCATGGCCAAATGGCAGGACCCGGAGCAGCCTCTGCTCCTGGAGGGCCATGGATTCTGGTTAAGGTGGCAAACTCAAAATGAAATAAATGACAACAATCTTCAAGAAAACTATAGACAGCTTAGAATCCATTATAATCAATGCTAACAGGCACTAGCTCACTCTTATCTAAATGCTGGAGGCACACTGATTAATGGTCCAGTAAACCAACCTCAGCAATCTCAAATTGTGCCCCTAGGTCAAGTAAACTTGAGCTCTACCTACACAATGTGTGCTAGACCGGGAAACACCAACCAGGAAAAATCCTGCCGGATTCTAAATAACTTGATAAATTGGAAACCTGTTGCCAAGATTGGAATGTCCAACACCTGAGGCAACTACTGCAAATGATATTAAGTTCAGACTTAATTCCCCCATTAAACCAGTGCAACAACTGGGTTCAAATATACACTTATGTTCTCATGGCAACTCAGGGAGGGCATGTAATGGGTTCCATCAAGGAAATACTCACTAATACAGCCACAACTAAAGGGCTGGTAGCTGCCTACAGATTAGGCAAAGTTATTACACAGAATAATTGGGACATTGTCCATGGTTGCCTGGCCAATCAATATCAAAATACAGCCCTCAAGCTTGCCTGTGTGGGTGCTATAAATGATTATCGAGATAACCAACAAAGATGGGATAATGTCAATCGCATTATCCAATTAAACCATGACCGCTTAGGTCTACCCCAAACTAAACCTATAATGAGATCAGAAACTAGGGATAAAAAAACCGGAGAAGACACCTTTGGTACTCAGAAAGAAGGGCTGTATAGACCCAAGTCTCAAGTCCACCCCGCCCAGATACAAACTCATGGCTCGGGACCCCCAAGAGGGTATTCCAGAAGGTTTACACCCCCAACTCACCCACAATAAGAGACAGATTTCTCCCCAGAAAGATGGGATAGATGAGGGGCTAGATCTCGAAAGGAAAGCAAAGGACAGTGGACTCCCTATGGGGACAGCTTTTACACTGGCCAAAACTATCAAAGAGCCATGGGAGGGTACCGAGAAAACCGAAATTGGGATCAAAAAGATTCCTGGCAGAACCAACGTTCACCTCAACAGGAGGATCGTCAAGAAAGTAAATGATCCGATAAACCCCCTCAGGGATCTGGAAAACATGAAACCCCCAAGAGGGAGGAACAAAAATCAGTTAAATTAATTAAAGTTAAAGCAGCAAATGACGCTCAGGATCCTGAGGATGGACAATCCCAGGATTGAATGCCTGGCACCCAGCTGTAGGATTCGCAAAATTGAACTTTGCATTATAAAGGGTCGAATGGCAGAAGAGGCCATGATTTTAAAGACTGTTTTAAAAGAAGCCTAGGAAAAAGGGGCATTCAAAATGGCCGCCAGACCCCGTGACCAACTTATTGGGACACTTTAAAATGGATCCTGCAGTCCTCAGACAGCTTTGTGGATTCAGCCCACAGTAAATTCTGGAAGCCGTTTCTGAGAGAACAAAACCAGACACCCACATATACATATAGATTGGATACAGATCCAGTCAAGATCGGCCTGTAGATAAAGGCCATCTAAATGTTTACCCAGACAAAAGGGAACAGTTTCATATTCATGAGAAGAGCATCAAGGACCCATTAAGGACATCACCAGGACATTAAAAACAATGAAGGTCATTCCAGACCAGAGATGGCCCGTTACCGGCCATCCAAGAACAGTTTAAAATATAATAACTACCCCGTTGTGCTCCCAGCCCGCCAAAAATAAAACAAAAGACTAACCTGATTTGGCGCAAGATAAGGGCTTCTGATGAGAAGTATATCTGGGAACCCAGGGGTAGAAGGAAAAAGTGGCCATCGTGGTGCTACCATCGCTAGAAGAAGGAGAAGAAGATGGTTTGAGCCGGCGTCCCACCCCGGGGTAAAACATCGGGAGATCATCGACCAACCCCGGGCCGTTGACGAAACGGGAGGCCATCGACCCACTCCGGCTCGGGAGAAGAGATAATAAAAAAATGACAGAAGAAACAATGGGGGCCAGCCCGAGGCTCCTCTGACCGGGGTCGAGCAGATGATCCCCGACCTTGCCGACATCCAGACCAGCCGGTGTCCAGCCGTCCCCGACATCCACCTCAGGAGAGTGGTGTGGCGCAGTTCGCTGGGGCTCCACCAACCACGTGCAGACAGGACGCCTGAAAGGATCAAACGCAGACCTGTTTTCAAGACCTTACAGTTCCTAGTTGGATTGGTAAGCATGTTTCTGGCCTTTCATAATCAGATCTAGATAGATTTAAGCGGGTGGACATTTAAGGGTATAATTAACATGAGTTGTTGTCCCTCGATATTCCGTGTTTTTTTCCCATTTCATGATGATCTTTGTAGAGTAAAATATGCCTGTATTTGCCTTAGTTAGTACTGTGTCGTTATGATTTGTTTGTGTTTTCCCCTCCCATGTACCCTCTTATTTGCTTGCAATTGATTTGTTTTACATTATGCAATAAAATTCCATTTCGTTTAATCAAACTTGGTCTATAAGAGTTTTCTCTACATTGTAGTTCCTGCCCCAAAGTCCAGAGTACAGAATCTAAGGGGCGAGTGGGTCGAACCACTCACGGTTTACTATGCAAGAGAGGGAGGCCTCTAGAGAGAGAAACCTCTGCGATCTGAAGCCCCTTACACAGCCAGGGCCTCTTGAATTTCGCTATGCCTTGGCAAACCAGCCCACAAACACACAAGTGAAAGCCCTGTTTGATATGGGAGCTGGTTACACTGTAATAGATCCTGCAATTATAAAAATTAAGTGGACAGGTTTGGGAAGCCCAGTTTGTAAAAAATCATTAGGGGGATTCACATAAGACAAAACCAAAATAATTAGGGGGAAAAATTCAGTATCACCCCGTTTAGGGCACCATTATTGGCCGTGTGAAAAGTTTAGCACCTAGCGCTAATTATCACCTCCGATGGCAAACTTGGCTTTTATCACCCCCGGAGGTGATTGGAGCGCTAAATCAGGCACTTCACACCTGTCTTAAGGCGCAAAGGCCGAGGAGCGAGGCACTACCTCAGAGCGCTGGTGAAGCTCTTGTGATGTCTGTCAGCAATGGAACACAGACACAATGGTGCCCACCAGTTCTTAAAGGGGAGGGTTGATCTTGCTCTCCAAACACATCCTGCTCATTGCAGCCTTGAATCTCGGCCTGGAGAGACCTGTACATAAAATCTGCTGGAAAGAACAATGGAGAGAAACCAGTGAAAGAGCTCAGAGAGTAGCCTCCACAGTCTCATCTAAATCGATTCAAGGAAGGGCAAATCAAAATTAACTTGCAAAGTGCTGCTCAGTACCCAAAACTCCTTCACACAGCGCTGAATCTCTCCAGAAGTCTTCCTCTCTCTCTCTCTCAGAATGCGTGGTGCAAAAATGTCACCAACAAAAAATGGCAGGAAGCGGTCGCCTTTAAATAGCGCTCCCCCAGTCCCTTCCTGACTGAAAAAAGCTCCCTTCAAACTGTCGTTGCTAGCGGCAGGTGGTAAGGCAGGGGCGCCAATCAATATCCGGTCTGAGGCGCTACCGGGTCGTTGCTCACTCGACTGACGTCACGATCTGCCGGTGCAGGAGATCGTGGCGGTAGTATTTAGCGGTGCCACAAAATGTCTCGTAAATTTCGTGAGTGGCGCAAACATTGCCGCGCCCAGGCGCTAGTTGCTTTGCGCCCCATTAGCTGCCTCTTAAGACGCTAATGGGAGGTGCAAAGAAATACATTTTTCCCCCATTGTTTTTTATGAAAAGTTTTAAAACAATTATACAGCAAACAGGATTCTGAGAGTCAACAGATAAATTGACAGTAAGAATAGAAAGGAATTCAACAAAGAATGACTAGAGATAATTAGCTTACATCAGCAGAAAACTTCAATGAACAAACCACTAGAAAACGGGAAAAAATAGAGCTTTTCAGATGGAAAGTCAGAAGTCACTGCAAAGGGCAAGCGATTCTCAACTTCAGAGGCAGTCTCTGTAACTTTTTAATTCTTTGAGTCTCGGGGATCAAAAAGGTACTCTTATTTGATTTTGGTGGATATTCTGGATTAGAAATAATAAGAAATGCAAAAATGTATGAAGTTAAGATTTGATAATAAGGGTCTCTGAGAATAAGAAATGTAAGCTATTTGTATTTTGAACTGTTAAAGTTGTGATTGACTCAACAGCTGTTAACTGTTATTCAGCTCTTAAATAAATCTATATATTTTTAGAATTGTCTCAAATAGTGTTTCTGTATTAAACTCGTAAACTCAATTTCTGTACACTCTTTTGTGAGGAGTTGCAGAATTCTGTGGGGGTTTTCTGGACCCTCATAATATCCAGAAGGTTACAGTCTAATTAAACTTATTAAAAGTGCTATCTGGAGGATGGTAACATCTTCAAGTCGTTCCTTTCCTTTAGAGAGAGATAACCTGGACCTTTAGACATTATTAAGCAACTTAGAGAATTTGGCTATCTCTAACTTTAGTTGAAGGTGAACGTCTGGGGAATACGCCTGATCTGGGGTAGCCCAAAATGGTAATTATCCCTACAAACCCAAGCACCCTACCCAGCCAACACTTCAACCACCGTCTGCCCCACCTGCGACAGAGTCCTGCATTGGACACATCAGTCACCTGAGAACTCGGCCTAGAAATTCAGTTGCGTTCGCTAGCCGTTAGCGCCATAAGAGGAGTAGATTTTGAGCGCTAGGCACTTTGCGCCCGGGCGCAGAGCGATCTGCGCCTACGCCCAACTTCAGTTGACATTTTGCGCCGGTGCAAAGCGTTTGCGCGCGCTCAGCTGCGCGCGCACCTTATGACGTCATTTCATCGTGCAACGCCGTTTGTGCACCCCAAACCGGAACATCAGTGGCGCCCGCCCAATGTGGGCGTGGCGCTGTTAAGAACTGTGAAGTGGAACGCAGCAGAGGCCCTGCGGGCCTCGGGGAGCGCTAATTAAAGGGCACTTAGACTGAGGTATAAAGGCCAGCCATTTTGCTGCAATGACTTTAGTGCTTTGGATTTCTGGACAGAGACCAAGGAACAGACCTTACTGATTTGGGACAACATAGGAGAGGTATTTTTGGCTTCTGGCCAGAGCTTGGAAATTTGACTCATTGTGATTTGACTGTTTGCAAGTATATTATGGGGGCTGCATGGGGTTCCAACCCTCAGTTCCAGCATTATGTGCGAAGGGCTCGCAGACGCTGTGTGAGAGGGGCAGCGATGCCTAGATGCAGAGGGGCCATCAGGCGTCGGCAACATAGGCCTTACCCACTCAGGGAATACCGGCAGCAGGTGTCCTATCTCACCATGACTGCCGCGCATTGTGTGAAGAGGCTGCGCTTCAGAAGGGAGGTGGTTGCAGAGATCTGCCAGCTGCTTCACAGAGATCTGCGTCCACAGCTGATGTGCAGGACGTCTCTGTCGGTGGAAGTGAAGGTCACGGTGGCTCTGAACTTTTATGCAAGTGGCTCCTTCCAAGCCGCTGCTGGGGACATAGCAAACATCTCCCAGTTCGCCGTGCATCGCTGCATCCGGCAGGTCACCGATGCCCTTTTCGCAAGGAGACACCAATTCATCTCTTTCCCCATGACCCTAGAGAGGCAGGAGCAGCGTGCAGTCGGATTTGCCAGGATCGCCGACTTCCCCATGGTGCAGGGCACCATTGACTGCACGCATGTGGCTATGCGGGCACCTATCAACAATGCCGAGGATTACCGCAACCGGAAGGGCTACCATTCCCTCAATGTACAGCTGGTGTGTGACCACAGGCTGCGCATCCTAGCTGTCAATGCCCGCTTTCCAGGAAGCAGCCACGATGCATTTATCCTGCGCCAGACTACTGTGGCTGACATGTTCCAGGCACAGCCTCCCCCAAGGGGATGGCTTATCGGGGACAAGGGCTACCCTTTGTGTACATGGCTCATGACCCCGCTCCGCGCGCCCAGGACCCCTGCTGAGGAGGCATACAACGAAAGCCATCAATCCAAAAGGAACATCATAGAGCAAACGATTGGCGTCCTCAAGCAACGGTTCCGCTGCCTGGATCGTTCCGGCGGATCTCTACAGTATTCGCCGGATAGAGTCTCCCAGTTCGTCATCGTTTGCTGCATGCTGCACAAACTGGCTATCCGCAGGACTCAGGCACTGCCACCTCACATTGGACCATCACCTCAGGAGGAGGAGCAGGTGGAGCATGAGGAGGAGGAGGAGGAGGAGGAGGAGTACCAGCCCAGGAGGGAGCCACAAGGTCCAAGGGCCGTCCGCCGGCGGCTTATTGAACGACACTTCTAGGCCCCCTGTCAGGGAATGGCTTGTAGCAATGAACGCACCTGAATGCAGCCGCTCCGCAAGCCCTTAGCCGGTTAACGCAACAACCACTTGAAACATGACACATGGACAAGCTGAATAAATAAAAAGCTTTATTTAACAAACTCAGGGCCCTTCCCACATGAAACACAAAAACAGACAAGACCCTCAAAAAACAGTCAAAAACATATCTCACTCCCACAACCTGGGGAGGAATAACAAAACTTGTCCATCCAATTGGCCTTCATCCTCGGCCTTACCAAGACAAACCCCCCCATACAGAATACAAACACCCCCATCTAAAAAAACATTTGGCAACACACTCTACTTGGTGTGCCGAGAGGGCGAGTCCTTGTGCAGGCTTCTCCGGCCCCTGGCTGACCTGCTGCTCCGCCTCAACCTGGGCCCTGTGGGTGTTGCAAGGCTGGGGGAAGGCTCCTGAGGGGCACAAAGCGTGACGGCAGATGCCCCTGGGGGCCGGCCTAGACGAGATCCGGCCCTGGAGGGGCCGGCTGCTGACTGCTGCAGCTGTGGCTGGGCAGCATCAGTCTCTCCAGCAGCTCGTCGCAGCTTTGCTGGGGGAGTGGCAGTGGCGGCTGCAGCAATGGGGGCAAGCTGGCTGATGCCAGGCACTCGCTGGTCGCCAGAGACACTGGCACTCGGCCGGGCTGGCACTGCAGCAAGCGCAGCAATCTGGTGAAGGCCAGGCCGCTGTGCTGCAGCAGCGCGGCGGGTGCCCTGGCGATGCGTCCGTGACACAGCGAGTGTGGCAGAAGTGAGTGCCCGTACTGCCCTGGTCTGTGCCCGCATCAGACCAGCCAGTGTCTGCACGGCACCACTCATGAACTCTCGGCTCGCGTCCTGTGCTGCCGCGAGTTGTTCGACACCCCTGGCCTGTGAGTCCCCGAAATCGGCCACACTATGAGCCAGGGACTCAATGGCCTGAGGCAACTGTTCCACAACCCCCATGAACTCGGTGTGGCGCCGCTCTGAATCCGCGGAAATTTGATCAAGGAGGCGCACCTCCTGGGCGAGGACCGTCTCCGGACTGGAGGCCGGACTCTCCCTCTGGGGAGAAGGCTGCCGAGCTGGCCGACCCTTCCCGCGTGGCTGGACGCCACTGGGCCCAGCAACTGCCCTCCCCTGCAACACTTCCCCCCTCTGGGGAGAAGGCAGCCGTGCTGCCCGACCCTTCCCGCGTGGCTGGACGCCACTGGGCCCAGCAACTGCCCTCCCCTGCAACACTTCCCCCCTCTGGGGAGAAGGCAGCCGTGCTGCCCGACCCTTCCCGCGTGGCTGGACGCCACTGGGCACAGGAGCTACACCCCCCTGCAACACTTCCCCCTGGCTCTCCTCCAGGCAAGACGTGTCCCCTCCATTGCCATCCCCTGGGGCGGATGAGGGTTCCCCCGATGTGCCGCCTTCCTCTTGGTCCTCGTCGTCCTCCTCTTCCGAGGGACTGACACTCGCAGCTTCAGGGACCTCCTCCTCACCAGCTGAAAGCAGGAAGGCGCAAGAGTAGCTTTAGAGTGAGGACAGGGCGTCAGCGAGGGAGGCATGAGTGGTGGCATTATGCGCATTGGTGGGACAGTGGCAAAGGATGTAGATCTGAAGCGCAAGGGGAACGAGGGAGGTCCAAACGGTCATGTCCTTACCATTGGGGCCCAGCACAGGGTCGGCATCTCCAATAGCAACGGGGCCAATCACCCGGGCACGCATGAGTCGAGCCACGCGCTCCTCCAGGTCACTGAGCTCCTGGAACTGGACACGGCCTCCCCTGGTGACAGTCCGGCTCTTCAGATTCTGCGCCAGCTTGGCCTGCAAGAGAAAGGACGGCCTCTAAGTACAGTGTGGTGCCCTGTTGTTGTGTGCACTGCCTCCCATGGTCGAATAGCTTGGCCAGTGTGATGCCCTGTTGTTGTGTGCACTGCCTCCCATGGTCGAATAGCTTGGCCAGTGTGTCAAGTGCAGAAAGTGCTACTGATGATCATGCCAGTGCCATAGCTGCTGGAGGAGGGCTGGCCATTAGGCCTTTGAGGCCCCTTTGCCCATAATGTGAGGTGCACATGCAAGGATGAGGAGGACACTGGAAAGGGTACTCACCCTGACCAACCGAGTGAGGTCGTTGAACTTCTTGCGGCATTGGTCACCAGTCCTGGGGACATCGCTGTTGGCTGTGACCCTCTGGGCGATTTCCCTCCAGGCTCTCCTGTGCAGCCTCTTGGGAGCCTTCTTGCCACTGTCCGGGCACAAGATCTCTCTTTTCTTCTCCAAACCCCTAAGCAGCACCCTCAAAGCATGCTCTGAGAAGCGCTGCGCTCGTTCACGGGCCTTCTGCATGGCTTCAGGCGCTATTTGGGTCCAACAGCAGTGTTCAGGCTTGGCTGGAGGGCTCCACTATCCAGGGCGTGGCAGCAGACCAAGTCGACCCTTCCCCCTTTAAGAGCTGGCCGGCGTCAGGGTGTCTGCTGTCAATCAAAACATGACCGCACCTGCGCTGCGCCCGGCCTCGGCGTTATCAGTCTGCATCGCCAGCTTAGCGCCTAAAGATAGGGGTGCAACGCCAGTTTCAGCGCTCGCCCAAACTCCTTGGCCAAAGCTACTGAATATCGGCGAAGTGGCCTCCACTTTCCGGCGGGCGCTAACTTTAGCGCCCGCCCGACTTTACCGCCCCAAAAGTGGCTATACTGAATTTCTAGGCCCTCATCTTTAATGTGGAAACAAGTCACCCTCGGTTCCGAGGGACTGCCTACGAAGAAGAAGAGCATGGAGGAGCACTTGCTGATGCACTGAGCACTAGTTTTTCAGAAGCAACAAAAGTGGAGGAAAAGGACTCTACAATTCCTGATGAAAGGCTCTGGCTCAGGAGCCATTGGACCCAAATGTACAGGCTCTATACTTAGAGAGAGAGAGGGAGAGAGAGAGAGAGAGACTGATGCCCATAGAACATCAAATCTTTGATGGCCAGTCTCCCACCATATTCAGCACTTGTCAGCTTACCATAATCGACATGTGTCAGGCAATGAGGGAGGGAATTGTAGCACTGCAGGCATTCGTGAAGTGAGTGGCTGCTCCCAGGAGGCTTCCAGAGGACAGTCCCATTCAGAAGACTCATGGGACAGAGGCAGGAGCATGATGCTATGTGGCAACATTTACTGCTGCCAAATGGAACTGGGGCTGCCTCAATTGGCCTGCTGGAAGTTGGCCACAGAAAACCATTAACTGTGGATTTACTGAACTCTCAAGGACAATTGTGACTACACTTTCTCAGTCCATTGGCATTGCCAAGAGCCAATGGACTGACAAAGAGCTTGTAGGTTGACCATGATACCTCGCAGGAAAATATTGATTGAAAGCAAGGTATCTGCTCAATTGCTGTAGAGTCATTCATCGGAGGCACTGAAACCAAATGGCCAGGTGAAAGTTCAGCAGATACAGCCAGTAGACAATCCATCCCAGGACATAGGCAATTTGAGAGCAAGGTTGCAGATTAGGGGGAACTTTACAGTACAATCCCTCAGGGTGTCCAAGATCATTATCACCTGCTGCTAACTCCAAAACTTTGCTCTGCACAGAAGCCTAACCTTGGATAATGAACAGAATCCAGAATGCCTACCAAAGCAGAATGGAGATACTGTCAATGAGGAAGTAATTCTGAAATACCAGTTTGGAAGCCTAATGTCCTAGGTGCTAATATAAGACTTGTTAAGCTGAAGGTTAGTCCAGCACCATTAATGAACTCTCCTGTCAATGTTTACACACTTGGGTAGATTTTTGTCTTCACCACCTATTGTAGAACCCACCTGATTTCTATTCCATTCATTTCAATGGAATGAAAAACAGGTGGATTCTGTAAATGGCATGTGATCCAACCCACCAGATTACAGCACAGACAGTGTGAAAGTCTACCCAAATAACTAGGCCCAAAGCAACTTCAGCTACATTGTCCTATTCATTTCTTTAACTGTCAGCAATATCTAACTTCTACTATATTCTCTATTATATTATGCAACAATAAATATATTTTCAGGACAATGCACAGATAAGGTGCAGTTCTTCAATAATTTGTGTGATGTGTGCATGATGCCAGTGTGTTTTGCCATGGTGCTTATCCTTTGTGCTGGTGATTCCTAACCTACAACTTCGAAGTCGTTCCTTTGTGGAAGGAGTAAGTGTCTTGGATGGCTACAAGCTTTCATGGACAGTATGCTGTGATTATGAAGGCTCTAGATTTCCTTGTGCTGTGTCTTGCAGTGGCCATGCACTGGAGTTAGACATATCTACTTCTGCTACGACTGTCTGGCCCTGCTCACTTTCTGCCACATCTGTTGTCACTTGTGCAGTTTTCTCAAAGCGCTGGATGTGGCAATACATTGAGGCACCGCAACCTCATCCATGTTTACTCCCTGCATGCCCCTACTGCTGGGCACCCCATCAGCATGTCTATTGACCTGTGTGGGTGCAGAATTGTGGGCAAATAGTATATCTATGAATCTCTGTTTCAATGTTTTTTCAACAGGATCATCCAGCATGTTGAAGCTATACAAGTCATCGATAGTAGTAGCCTAGGAATTCATGCTTAATGGATCTGCGTTAAAGGCCCAGAAATTAGGTTCGGGGGCTTGCCGCGCGTGCAAGCCCCCGATGTGCACTCACTCGGCGCGCCGACATCTGAAGCCTGGGCCTGCTTGGAATTCCTGTCACTGGCCCGGTTCAGATGTCAGCGCACTGTGCTTACCTGATCCAGCGGCGTAGTTAGTTCGAAGTGCCGGCTGGGATCAGGTTAGCACTATGCAGCCAATCAGGGGAGGGGAAACTTCATTCATGAGTTTGATAGTAAGAACTGTCAAACTCATGAAAAGTACGGGCGCCCAAAAGACTAGTTTAACTTTAAATAAAATTTTAAAAAGCATCCCAATAATTAAATAAACTATAAATAACTTAAAAAAACTATTTTAAACAATTAATCAAATTTTTGAAAAAATTAATTTTTTTTAAACCGGCTCTAAAACTACACTTACTTTACTGTAAAGTCCTTAAAAACAATAAAGCTGTGGAAAAAATGTTATAATTTTAAGTAATAGACCACTTACCTTAAAGAATGAAGTCCTTACGTCTCCTTTTTACATTCGTAAAAAGGAGAGGCCCTTACACATGCGCAAGCCTGTGGAAAAAAAGGAATTTCAGCGCGCATGCGCAGACTCCTGCACGCACGCGTTCATCCTCTGAACCCCTTGGTTCAGAGGACAGGAAATGCCGGTTTCCCGCGCATGCGCTGTGCATGCTGAAATCCGGCACTTCCAACGGGCCCACGCGTGTGTACCCCGTCCGTACTCACGCGTTGGGACAGGAATTACTGGCCCAATGAGTGTTCTGTTCCAGGTAGCACTGCATGTTGTGACGTTTCTCCAATCATACTTATGCCTGGCTGAGTGACATTCTGTAGGTCCATGCCTACTGGGAATTGAATTGGGATTACCCCACCTCATTTCGCATAGGACCCATACAGCCAGCCAACAGGGAGACTGTCATCCCATCATCCTGGGCTGGATTTGAACTCAGAGGTGAAAGATTTGTGTCTAACCCACTGCACCATACATTTTCATAATTCTCAACATTAAATGACTGATTAACAGTGTTAATAGCTGCTGACCCTCATTACTGATGGCGCTGTTCCACTCAACAGCCTGCTGCTACAGTCAATATAACATGTAGGTTTCCCTTCACCCAAAACCTGCAATAGCAGATATCAATCAGCACACTATATAACTCTAAAACAAACCCGAAGGAACACTCAGTTGATCCTGTCATGCTCCATCAGGATTTTCTAGATTTATGTGTATAACAGAGTGTGAGGCGCTGCTGTAGGCTTGGAGCCACACTAGATATAATATCACAGCCACGATAATCTGTCCTGTACTTCTTGCTAGTGAGGCTCACAAAAGAACTCCCTTAATCTATTGATTTACTCTTTTTGTGCCTGTGACTTATATTTCAGGTATGCAAACCACATGATAGTCAGAAAATGGAATGTGGCAACATTTAAGTGAATCCACCCATGTAATAAGAATGTTAATTGCTGTTTTCAGGTCACTGATAGAAAGCTATTATTATTATTGTAAAACTCACGTCAGATAATGAGAACAAGTGTTTACAATACAAGACAATATTATTATTTTTGTATATCAGTAATGACCACCACCTGGAAAGATGATTCAAAAAATTCCTGAGGCTGAGTTGTCTGGGTATAGTATTCCAGGAATCCCTGAATGGGAAGTGCAGCCAACCGGAAATATGTGCAGAGACGCATACACCAAGGTGGGTCATGCCCGATTATGGGGGAGAATCAAATGGCGCACGCACCAGAAAAGGCCAGCCCAAGGATTACTCGAAATTGGCCCCTGGGCTTCATAATATTTTAGCTGAGCTGGGCAGCACCTGTCAAGCCTCCAGAGTCAGCTCGCCCATGTGGGGGATCTAATTTTGGGCCGTCTGTCTTGCTGGCAGTGGCCCTCAGGTAAGTGTGGAGCAGAGATTGGAAAACAGGTGTGGGGCGACTGCAGGCCGGCTGTGAATTTCTCGGGGGGTTCCAAAACAGGTAATACACTCAACGTTAGCATATATGAGGGGCCTAATGCCCAGTTGAAGTAACCCAACATAAAATCTGGTTAAATGTATTTCAGATGTCCTCAGGGCGCTGGACTTGGTCGTTGAAAGTGAGCATCTTTGTGCCCATTTTACACCCATCAGGTTGTTTTTAATGTAAGAGGAACAAGGAACCATCAGACGAGGATGATCAACTGACTATTAATAGAAAAGATGAGTTAAAAGAGCAGTTGCACCAATGTGTTGCTGGATTTGGATACAACTTACCACCCGTACCCGAGTACTGGATAGGGTTCAGGAAGCGTATTAATCAGTCTCAGCAACGTGTTTTGACGCAGAAGAATCATGAGATAAGGACGAAAATACTTAACGTCGGGGACAATTCGTCTTGGAGGAATATCAACATGAATATCAAGGTTCATTCTTAGATAAGGATTATTTCCCACGTTCTGGTCATCATTCGGTTGATAATTGTGTTACACCTGTTAACGCTAACGTGTCATGTCAAGAGATGGTGCAAGCAACAAGAAATAGTCAGGTTTCTGCGGAAAATGCAGCATGCTTTCGAGTAAGTAACTGTAACCCAAGAAAATCTGGTGACACTTACTTGAGGGGGTTCTGCAGACATACAAAGACCCTAATTCTTAATTTTTAATTTCGATATATTGCCAGGCAAAAAGTTTTTTCAAAGTGAAATATAAAGTTACTGATAAGGCGACATGGGATTTGCTTTGATAGACAACAGAGATAAACAAACCCCCTTAGTTTTGCAGACATGATGGGCTGGATTTTGATACCGGAGGCATGCAGGAGGCGGGACTACAACTTTCCGGGTTGTAGTCCCTCATCCATCAAGTTGTGGCCAACCCACTCGATTGACTGACCTTATTGAACCCACCCAGCGGGCTCAGCAGGCCAATTAAGGGCCACCCGGCAACAGGTGACGTCACAGATTGACATTTCATCTGTCAAGAGCTTTTGACAGATGAAATATCAGCGTTTGACAGCTCTTTGAAGCTGTCAAACACTGACAATCTGTACTCCAAGTTAATTCCTTCCTCTCATGTTGATTTAGAGATCTCTCCAGAAAAGAAAGCTGAATGCTGCAGATTTTGACAGCTCACGGCCATTCTGCTTTCTGTGCTGGTGAGATGAGGGACTCCCGAGACCTGCAGGAAGGAAGGCTGTAAAGGTAAGTAAAACTTCTTTAAACACTTTACACACAGCAAACACACTTACCTCTCATGCAGCTATCACTCACCTAAACACCGGTAATCTCATAGATACATAGATACATAGAGATAGGAACAGGAGTAGGCCATTCGGCCCTTCGAGCCTGCTCCGCCATTCAATGAGATCATGGCTGATCTTCGTCTGAGATCATAGCTGATCTTACCAGTTCAGTACCCCGTCCCCGCCTTTTCTCCGTAACCCTTAATCCCCTTAGCCTTCAGAAATATATCCAATTCTCTCTTGAAAATATTTATTGAATTAGCCTTCACAGCCCTCTGTGGCAGGGAATTCCACAGGCTCACCACTCTTTGAGTGAAGAAATTCTTCCTCATCTCTGTTTTAAATGATTTGCCCGCTATTTTTAGACTGTGGCCCCTGGTTCTGTGCTCCCCGGCCATTGGAAACATTCTCTCTGAATTCAGCCTGTCCAGGCCTGCCATAATTTTATATGTTTCGATGAGATCCCCTCTCAATCTTCTAAACTCCAGTGAGTACAAGCCCAAACTATTTAATCTCTCTTCGTAGGTCATTCCCGCCATTCCAGGTATCAGCCTGGTGAATCGCCGTTGCACTCTTTCCATGGCAAGAACATCCTTCCGCAGATGGGGCGACCAAAACTGTACACAATACTCCAGATGCGGTCTCACCAGCACCTTGTACAGCTGTAGTAAGGTATCCCTATTCCTATACTCGAACCCCCTTGATATGAAGGCCAACATACCATTTGCCTTCTTAATCGCCTGTTGCACCTGCATGCTCTCCTTCAGTGACTGGTGCACAAGAACACCCAGGTCCCTCTGCACTTCCCCATCTCCCAATCTATTGCCATTTAGATAATAATCTACCCTCCTGTTTTTACCCCCAAAGTGGATAACCTCGCATTTATCCACATTATAGTGCATCTGCCACGTATCCGCCCATTCCCCCAACCTGTCCAAATCACACTGTAGCCTCCTGACATCCTCATCAGAGCCCACCCCTCCTCCTAGTTTAGTGTCGTCAGCGAATTTGGAAATATTGCATCCAATTCCCTGATCCAGATCATTTATATATATTGTGAACAGCTGGGGTCCCAGGACAGATCCTTGCGGCACCCCGCTGGTCACTGCCTGCCACTCCGAAAACGAGCCGTTTATTCCAACTCTCTGTTTTCTATCCGCCAGCCAGTTCTCTATCCACGTTAATACTTTGCCCCCAATCCCATGAGCCTTAATTTTGCATGATAATCTTTTGTGTGGAACCTTATCGAAGGCTTTCTGGAAGTCAAGGTACACCACATCCACTGGCTCTCCCCCATCTATTCTACCAGTTACCTCCTCAAAAAATTCCAGCAGATTAGTCAAACACGATTTACCCTTTGTAAATCCATGTTGACTCTGTCCGATCCTTTCCCCATTTGTCAAGTGCTCCGCTATTTTATCCTTAATAATGGACTCTAGCATTTTGCCCACAACCGATGTAAGGCTTACTGGTCTATAATTCCCTGCTTTCTCTCTACCCCCCTTTTTAAATATTGGGGTAACATTAGCTACCCTCCAATCCACGGGTACTGTTCCCGAGTCAATGGAGTTCCGGAAGATGATCCTTAGAGCATCTGCTATCTCCAGGGCAACCTCCTTAAGTACCCTAGGATGTAGTTTATCAGGCCCTGGGGATTTGTCGGCCTTCAGTCCCCTCAACTTACCCAACACCATATCCCTAGAGATACTAATTTCTGTCAGCTCCTCCCTCTCATTAGTCCCTATGTTTGCCGATATTCCTGGGAGGTTATTTGTGTCCTCCTTTGTGAATACAGAACCAAAGTATGAGTTTAATTGGTCTGCCATTTCCTTATTCTCCATTATATATTCTCCCGAATCAGACTGCAAGGGACCGACTTGGGATTTTACCAGTCTTTTCCTCCTGATATACCGATAAAAGCTTTTGCAGTCTGTCTTTATGTTTGCTGCAAGTTTACTTTCGTATTCTATTTTCCCCTTCCTGATTAATCCCTTTGTCCTCTTTTGCTGTATCCTGTACTGCCCCCAATCTTCCGGTCTGGTGCTTTTTTTTGCCAGTTGATATGCCCTTTTTTTTGATTTTATGCTGTCCCTAATTTCCCTCGTTATCCACGGTTGAGTCACCTTTTTAGGTTTATTTTTATGCCAAACCGGTATAAACATGTTCTGGAATTCTTCCATTCTATCTTTGAATGCTTGCCATTGTCTATCCACTGTCAATCCCCCCAGAAACACCACCCAATCAATCTTACCCAATTCCCGTCTCATACCCTCGTAATTCCCTTTATTTAAGTTCTGGACCTTAGTCTCTGATTCAATTTCCTCACTCTCCATCTCGACTGAATCCTCCAAGACCTTCAGCCCGACGGTCTGTCTCGCTAAATTGGCGTGGTTTGGAGACGTCGGGAATCCCACACTTCAGGGATGAAAATAGGGATTAGGCTAAAAACTGCCTGTTAACTACCTGTTAACAGGCAGTTAATTGGCAATAATCCCCTTCCTGCCTAGGGGAGGCGGCTCCCAGCACCGGTCGGGTATCAGGCCTCCTTTGAAACTGGCATGGAGGTGGGTTGGAAGTTGGAGGGGTTTGTGCCACCTGATTTCATGATTTAAAACCCCCACACGCCTCCAATCCCGCCTCCATGGCTCAATGAAAATCCTGCCCGATGTCTCTGATGACTTTTTGGAGGTTAAAGGCGAGAACGGTGGCAGAGTGGTTAGCACTGTTGCCTCACAGCGCCAGGGACCTGGGTTCAAATCCGGCCTCGGGTGACTGTCTGTGTGGAGTTTGCGCATTCTCCCCGTGTTTGCGTGGGTTTCCTCCGGGTGCTCCGGTTTCCTCCCACAGTCTAAAGATGTGCGGGTTAGGTTGATTGGCTATGATAAATTGACCCTTAGTGTTAGGGGGATTAAATACGTGGGGTTACGGGGGTAGGGTGGGATATGTGTTGTGTAGGGGTTACGGGGATCGGGTGGGATATGTGTCAGTGCAGGCTCGATGGGCCGAAATGGCCTCTATCTGCACTGTGGGGTTTCTGTGATTCTGTTATTCTGTGATTCTGTGAAATCAAACCTTTGAAGTTTTGAAATGCAGAATATAATGTTACCCATGGCTCACAGCCAAGTGATTTTCTGCCACTTTTGTAAACTTTAGGAGTGAATGAACAATTTTGGGCTCTGATAAAGACAACTAATGGATAGCGACACAGGATGTGTTAATGTGAACTTTTGACTACTCAATGGGTAGAATTGAGAAATACCAAGGGCAGAAAACGTTAGTGCGAGTGGTATATAGACCTCCAAACAGTAAGGCGGAGGTTGGGGATGGCATTAAAAGGGGAATTAAAGAAGCGTGCAATAAGGGCACAGGAGTCATCATGAGTGACTTCAATCTACATATAGATTGGGCTAACCAAATTAGTAACAATACTGTGGAGGAGGAATTCCTGGAGTGTTTACGGGATGGTTTCCTGCACCAATATGTCGAGGAACCAACCAGAGCTCAGGCTATCTTAGACTGGGTCTTATGTAACGAGAAAGGATTAATTAGCAACCTTGTTGTACAAGGCCCCTTGGGTCGGAGCGATCATAATATGATCGAATTCTTCATTAAGATGGAGAATGAATTAGTTGACTCAGAGACTAGGGTCCTAAATTTAAATAAAGGAAACTACGATGGTCTGAGGCGCGATTTGGGTAGGATTGATTGGGGAATGTCACTCAAAGTGTTAACGGTGGATAGGCAATGGCAAACATTCAAAGACCGCATGGATGAACTACAGAATTTGTTCATCCCAGTTTGGCATAAAAATAAAACAAAAAAGGTGGCTCAACCATGGCTAACAAGGGAAATTAGGGATAGCATAAGATCCAAGGAGAGGACATATAAATTGGCCAGAAAAAGCAATAATCCTGAGGATCGGGAGCCATTTAGGATTGGACAAGGGAGGACAAAGGGATTAATTAAGAAGGGGAAAATAGAATATAAGAGTAAGCTTGTAGGGAACATAAAACTGACTGTAAAAGCTTTTATAGATATGTGAAGAGAAAAAGATTGGTGAAGTCAAGCGTAGGTTCCTTGCAGTCAGAATCAGGGGAATTTATAATGGGGAACAAAGAAATGGTGTACCAACTAAATACATATTTTGGTTCTGTCTTCACAAAGGAGGACACAAATAACCTCCCAGAGATGCCAGGGAACATAGGGTCTGATGAAAGGGAGGAACTGAAAGAAATCAGTATTTGTAGGGAAATGGTGTTAGGGAAATTGATGGGATTGAAGGCCGATAAATCCCCAGGGCCTGATAATCTACATCCTAGGGTACATAAGGAAGTGGCCCTAGAAATTGTAGGTGCATTGCTGATCATCTTCCAACATTCGATGGAATCTGGAGCAGTACCCATGGATTGCAGGGTTGCTAATGTTACCCCACTATTCAAAAAAGGTGGTAGAGAGAAAATGGGGAATTACAGACCGGTAAGCCTGACATCGGTAGTGGGGAAAATGCTAGGGTCTATTATAAAAGATGTAATAGCAAAGCACTTGGAAAACAGTGACAGGATCAGACAAACTCAACATGGCTTCTCAAAAGATAAATCGTGCTTGACTAAACTACTGGAATTTTTTGAGGATGTAACTGGTAAAATAGATAAGGGAGAGCCAGTGGATGTGGTGTATCTGGACTTTCAGAAGGCCTTCGATAAAGTCCCGCATAAGAGATTAGCGTGTAAAGTTAAGGCACATGGGATTGGGGGCAAGGTATTGACTTGGCTAGAGAACTGGTTGGCAGACAGAAAGCAAAGAGTTGGAATAAACGGGTCTTTTTCTGAGTGGCAGGCAGTGACTAGTGGGGTGCCGCATGGATTGGCCCTTGGAACCCAGCTATTCACAATATATATTAATGATCTAGTCAAGGAAACTAGATGTAATATCTCCAAATTTGCAGATGACACAAAGCTGGGTGGGTGTATGTGCTGTGAGGAAGATGCCAAGGAACTCCAGGATGATTTGGACATGTTGGGTGATTGGGCAGAAATATGGCAGATGCAAATAACGTGGATAAATGTGAGGTTGTCCAATTTGCTGGCAAAAACAGGAAGGCAGATTATTATCTGAATGGCAATAGATTGGGAGAAGGGGAAGTGCAACGAGACCTGGGTGTCCTTGTGCCCCAGTTGCTGAAGGTAAGCATGCAGATGCAGCAGGTGATTAAGAAGGCAAATGGTATGTTGGCCTTCATAGCAAGAGGGTTCGAGTACAGGACCAAGGATGGCTTGCTGCAGTTGTACAGAGCCTTGGTGAGACCATATCTTGAGTATTGTGTGCAGTTTTGGTCACCTTATCTGAGGAAGGATGTTCTTGCCATGGAAGGAGTTCAGCGAAGATTCACCAGGCTGATACCTGGGATTGCAGGAATGCCGTATGAGGAGAGTTTGGGTCGATTGGGTTTGGACTCACTGGAGTTTAGAAGAATGAGAGGTGATCTCATTGAAACTTATAAAATTCTGACAGGACTGGACAGACTAGATGCAGGAAGGATGACCCCGATGGCCGGGGAGTCCAGAACCAGGGGTCACAGTCTATGGATAAAGGGTAGGCCATTTAGGACAGAAATGAGGAGGAATTTCTTCACCCAGAGAGTGGTGAACCTGTGGAACTCTCTACCACAGAAGGCGGTGGAGGCCAGTTCATTAAATATATTCAAGAAGGAGTTGGATATATTTCTTAAGGGTAAAGGGATCAAGGGATATGAGGAGAAAGGAGGGACCTGGTACTGAATTTGGATGATGAGCCATGATCGAATTGAATGGCGGAGCAGGCTCGAGGGGCCGAATGGCCTACTCCTGCTCCTATCTTCTATGTTTCTATGTTTCAATCAGCTCAGACCGAACATTAAAGGAACATTTCACTATCTCTGAATGATTGATTTACTGCAAAAGGCAAGGAAAACTGTATAAGACACAGTTACTAAAGAATATCGGCACTGCAGTCGGAAGAAGGTGGTTTGGCCAGTCATTTCGCCTACGAGGATCAGGCTGCAGTCAGAAGGAGGGGCCTGGCCAGACTTTTCGCCTACAAGGACCTACAATTAACGCTGGACCGATCATCTGCGGGCGGTTGTAGGTATGATTTCTTGTAACATTATTGGTGGACTGCTCGAGTAGTGGTTGGGGTTCTGTATCTGTCTTAGGAACAATAAAAGGTTAATGACAGAACCCGTGTGTCTGGTGTAATTTCTCTTAAGTCTAAAGTCCGAACTCTATAACCTGTTGGACGGGGCGATGGGTAATTCCACATGTCTTACAGGCCAATGAGGAATATAAGAATAAGAATAATGAGAAAACTAAATGAGAATATAAAACTGTATGAAACGAAGTTGAGAATTGGATAAGCAAAATTAAAAGGGTGCATGAGGAAAACAATTTAAAAAACATCAAAAGGAACAGTAAAGTATTTATAAGTACTTCATCAGTAAAAAGAGAATTGTTAAAAGCAACGTGAGGCCTCTGAGTGGAGATGATTGTAAATTTGTAAATAATCATAGAATCATAGAATGATACAGCACAGAAGGAGGCCATTCAGCTCATCGTGCCTGTGCCGGCTCTTTGAAAGAACTATCAATTAGCCCTGCAAACATTTCCCCTTCAAGTATTTATCCAATTCCCTTTTGAAAGTTATTGTTGAATCTGCTTCCACCACCTTTTCAGGCAGTGCATTCCAGATCATAAAAACTTGCTGCACAAAAAGTTATTTTCTCATGTCACCTCTGGTTCTTTTGCCAATTACCTTAAATTTGTGTCCTCTGGTTACTGACCCTTCTGTCACAGGAAACAGTTTCTCCTTATTTACTCTATCAATACACTTTGTGATTTTGAGCACCTCTATCAAATCTCTCCTTAACCTTCTCTGCTCTAAAGAGAACAACCCTAGATTCTCCACGTAACTGAAGTCTTTCATCCCTGGCACCATTTTAGTAAATCTCCTCTGCACCATTTCTAAGGCCTTGACATCCTACCGAAAGTGTGGTGCCCAGAATTGGCCACAATATTCCAGCTGGGGCCTAACCAGTGATTTATAAAGGTTTAGCATAACTTCCTTGCTTTTGTACTCTATGGCCATGATTTTGTCGGCGCTCAGAGAGCAGATTGGAGGTGGGTCAGAGGTTAAAGTCGTTTTGATTGATAGCGGGTTCCGAACCAGCGGTCAACCCACCTCCACGCAACTTTGCAAAGTGTCGGGTCTGGGAAACCCGATCAGACCCGATACCAAGTGGTGGGAGAGGCACTTAAGGCAGGTAATAGCTTGTTAACGGCCTACATAATCCCATTTCACATTGCTCTTCCCATTTTACTGTAGGGGTGGCGTGTGAGCCCAGTCAGTTATGCCTCTGACTGCCCGTGAGCGGTTCGAATCGCTCCCACGCGCCTGAGATTCTCAACACCGGATTTAGGTTCAGGTAGCAATACACAAAAGACTCGAGTAGACAGATGGTTTGGATGTAAGCAAAACTCAAGATTTTATTAAACAGAAAAATAATAGTCTTTTGAGGAGTTACTAGAGTTACAGGCAAATACAAATAACTATGTTTATACAGAGAATGGGGAACACACGGCACATCAAGGGAAAACAACTATCTTAACAATCCCCTTATCCTTATCCCACCCCCTATAACTAACTAGATTAAGCTATGAGGGGCCAGAATTTATGCTCACCAATCAAAAGGGTTTGTTGGACTCAAATCAGCGATGGGGTTCGCTCTTGGTGCTCTCTGGAGCCTGCCATCATCATGTGGTCTCCAGGCGCTGCAAGGGCATTGTCCAGGTTCGAGTACCCCAAAATTAAAGTCTCTGTTTGGGTACTTTACCTTGCAGGGATGATTCCTTTTCTTCGGCTGACAGTTTGAGTTTGCATGAAGATAGTCGCAGGTTGGCTGAGACTGATGGCCTGATGATTCGAAGCCTACCCTCAGTTCATCTCCTCAGTTCATCTCCTCAGTTGGTCTTCCTCAGTTGGTCTTCCTCAGTTGGTCTTTCCTCCTCCCCTCGTCGCGTCCCGCCTCGCCTGGCCTGAATTGTCCGTGTCCGCCCAATGCAGTGCCAGGGCGATTTCCAGATGGAGTGGCAAAAGTCACGGGCAAAGGCCAGGGGGTAAGCGCAGGATGGGGAAAGAGCGACAGCCATGAGAGCGAGGGACTGAAGAGCCAAGCAGAGCAGAGAGAGATTGCTACCCGGGGTCTTCAATTATACTCTTTTCGAAAGCCCTTATCTGCGCGCCAAATCAGGTTAGTTCATTGTCTTCATCTGGGCGGGCTATTTTAAATAATGGTAGCGATCCATACTAACTGTTTTTAGATAGCCGGTTATTGTATCTACTGGCCCAATGATTGATTGTTTTGTCATGAATGTTCCTTGATGGGCCTGTCCAGTCTCGATGGCTCTCTTAATCTGTTTCCGATTATATATGTAAACTACTTGATGGCCTGAACTATAGGCCTAACTGAATTTAGATTTGTCTCCAATTTGGTCTAATACATAATTCAAAGTCCTGTCTGGTTTCAAAATACAAAGTCTCTCTTCACAGAAACGGCAGCTTTGGTTTCGATCTACAAGCTGTCTGCGTTGCAGAGTCCAGTTTTAAAATCTCACAGGCTTTCAGCCACGAGGCACGGACGCCATCTTGGGTACACTTTTTGTTTTAAAATGTCCACGCAGGGTCCCGTTTATTAATAACAACATTCGGGGAAATGTAGAAATTTTGCAAATCTTACACTCCCCCCTGTGATACTAAAACTTGCTTGAAGTATCATACTTTTAAGGGGAGCAAAATTTTTCTGACCCTCTATAGTCAACCATCCCCTGTAATTACCTATCTAATATACCCACAATACATGCACTTCCCATTCCGCAAAAATGTAGTGTACATCAGCATACAGAGAGTAAAATTACAGACTTTACACACGCATCCAAGCATGGAGGGGGTCCAACACCCCTGCACCACTTGGTACGCATATCTTCATTAAACCGCGTCGCAAAAATCAAAAGAAAAACCTTTATTAAAAATAACAAACACAAAGAAACAATCCTTTAATCAAAATACAGGGAAAAAGACTTAAACCGGCGTATCTCCCTCCACCTTTACATAATGTTCCTTCCAAATCCTCTGGTTTCAGAATTCCGACCACCGACCTTTTCCCTTACACTGAATACAAACTAAGTACAACACTATCCCTAACTGACAAACCACGAGAATGTGGGAAGCCAGTCTGATCCACGAAGGGAACACTACATTATTTAAAATGTTCCACCAGGGTGGAGTCACAATATCCAATATCTTAGTTCCTATCTCTACTGTTTTCTGTTCAAGTGTGTTAAAATGTTTCTGCGAAACTATAACGGCTTTGAGTATTTTGTTAAGGTGTTCAGGGAGAGGGGGAATTTTGTAGCCAAAGTGCGCTACGTACTTCTGCAAATTCGTAAAATTCTCCTTCACAGTGAGGTGAACAGTGGAGGGTTCAGGAATGGGGACAATTCGCTCCTGGGCCACTTGAACTTCTGCCTCGGGTTTAAAACAGAAACTGCTGTGACTAACCGGACACCAGCCATGCTGTCCATGCTGGTAGTGGGACGCACCGGTGGTGACGCAATATATCCCACCTCCTATATATGCTACCTGCGGGGGAACATGGCCTTGTGCCATTGCCTGCATGGTACAATATATAGGCTTCACTTCAGCAGCTCTGAACCCACACTGCGGTTTTGAATAGGCATTTAAGTGCTGGGGACACAGGATTATGTGTGCTCCCCGGCTCCGGCACCATAAGAGGTCAGTACCTGTCATAGCGTGCTCCCACTTAATGACATAAGGCGGGACCACTGTGAAACGAATGTGTGCACCATCTTAAATGACTCCAATGTTCTCAACCCTGCATACGGCGCGGGTCGGGCTGTCCTACCCATGACCGGCATCCTAACTACTACTCCCATGATCGTGTGGTTGGACCGCCTACAATCCACGGGGACTGGATAGGCTTCGGAGGATAGCCGGAGTTGGCACGGGCTCAATGCATTCTCAAAAGGGTGGAGGGCTGCGAGCTGCTTGTTGCTAATCCAGGAGGGGACCAAACCCTGTTTTATATCCTCCAGATTACTGCGGCCCTCACCCAGTAACCACGCCCCGTATAACACGCACACCTCATTCTGCGCAGCCTGGTCAGAAGCATTTCTGTCCTCCCTTATGAGAGCATTTATCATCTTTGCGTGCTTTTCCAAGTCGGCTATAATCTCCTTTAAATGGACCGTCATGGCCTGGTCCTGATGCAACTCCGAGCCCACTACCTTGTTCTCATCCAGTAATATCCATTTTAACTGCGTTTTTAAACCGTTTATCTGGGTCTGCAGCTCTATGTCATCCAAGCTGTTGATGACAGAGGACCCAGTATTAAACGCAGTAAAAACATCATTCCATACTCTCCTTCTTTGCCTCCCTGCATTACCCAAAAATTCTCGGTGTGTGTGGTGTACAGTTCGGTCTTGACAACGTGGGCAAAATCGAACTCGTAAAACTTCTTGAACATGTCCTTCAATAAGGCCTGGTATAACTGCTCTGTTTCTTTGGGGCACCACTCTGGTAAATGTACCTCGGTGAGATTTAAAATCATGGAGACTACCGTGTAGTGTACCCTCTGTTACAGCATCTGATCAGTGGGGACTAGTACCAACCCATTCCCTGATCCCTTGGTGGTGGTGGGGCAATCTTCCCTGGATAACCTCGCTGCCTGCGCCGTGGGCAGGGGCACAAGCTCAGTGGCATTGACTGGGATCCGGGAGTGTGGGACTGCACACACCTTTAGGCTGGCATCCCACCTCATCCCATCCCCAGTGTCTTGCCACTGCCGGTGGAAAATGATGGATATGCCTGCGGGGCAGACCATCTCTGACCCCCACATACAGATATAATTCCCTTGGTCCGGTTCCCACCACTTGTCCCAACACACGCTTAGTCTTCCATGAGTCCCGGTAATCGTCCGATGGGTGTTGTTTCCCAACCGTTCCCACTTGACTTCGGGGTTCCTCATGTCCTTGCTCAACTTTCTGAGCCACCACCACCTATCCAGTGGAATGTGTCCTTTACACGTCAAACATATCCGCTTTCCAACGGTGATGCTGACCCTCGTGGTAATGACTCATACCCTGGGGCACAGGAGGGAGGCTTCCCCGTACGTGAATCCGGTTTGGCTGGAGTACTGAGATGAATTGGACCCCAACCATCCTGCCACCTTCCCTCGTGGAAGTAAATGGTGGTTTACTCCGCATTCCATTCACCACTCCCATCGATCGCCAGGGGCGCTCTGTCTCCCGAACACCCATAGATTTGGGAGTCTTGGACATCGCCCCGTCTCCCTGTGCTCATCCCAATCAGGGCGAATAGGATCACGATCCCTTCCATCCCGAAAGTCTTCATGCAAAAAGATGTAAAAACATGCGCCAGGTCCCCAAGAGGTTATTTGGCTTAGTGTAGCATGGTTGGGTCCCACGACCTCGACTCAAATACACACTCTTAACAGATTACTTAACTTAAAGTTACCCAGCACCTTATTTAAATTAAATCAAAAACACCCAAACTTAAGCTAAATAATTACACTTTATATAAAGTAAAACTTAAACTAAAACTATATACATCTGCCGCCCGTCTCTGGGCGGTCAGTCTAATCCCTGGTCGGACTGCGGCTCGCCGTTACCCCCAGCATGACCGCACTGTCCTTCACTGTTGGTCCCTCGCAGCCCATGGCTGCTGGTTGAGAACCTGTGTCCTTGGACCTCTCCCTGTCTCGAGGGGCGGCGCTTGTTAACTGGAGGGCTGGTGACCATGGCTTTCTCGGCTGGGGCGTCCGTGGGGATCTTCTAGGGGCTTTGACGGGTGGGGCTTTCTTGTCCAATTGGCCTTTAGCCTGAAACGCTGCTCCCCCAGGCTTGACCCCTCCCGAACCTGGGCTGGGGGCAGGTAACTTTTCGCAGCCTGCTGCTGTGAGCTGAGAGTCTCCGCCCCCAGGTCCCATGGCTGGGTCCGGGGTGGGGTTTTTGACCTCAGGTCCCTCCCTCTCTACACCTGGGTTAGGTTTGGGGTTTTTGCCCTCAGGTCCCTCCCCCTCGTCCAGAACCCAGAAGAGTGGGGGAGTGTCCCAATCGATGGGCGGGATGGTCCCTCCCTTCAAGCATGTCACAGCGCCTGCCTGTGCAGTCTGTGAACTCACTCCTGCTACAGGCTGAGGATCTTTATCGTCAGACCTTACCCCAACTGGCTGCATTCCCCTTTCCGGTGTAAACAGCTTACACTGGTTGATATGGAACCATTTTGTACGCCGGGGCATCTTCACGGCGTATACCATGGGGCTGGCTTTATCTACAATACTGTAGAGCCCCATGTATAATGGCTCCATACTACCTACTCGGGTATAATTCCTTACCATAACCTGATCTCCTATCTCCCACTCGTGGTGCTTTCTCGGTTCGAGCAACAATCGGTTACTCCGATGCTGCCTTCCCATGTTCCCAGCCGCCCGCTCATGGACCTGCTTCAGGTGCTCAAAGAGGTTTCGGGCAAACCTGTCCCGGTTTACCTCCCTGGGCTGACCCTCCGTGAGCACCGGGGCTAGTACATGGGTGGGTGTCCGCATAACCTTGCCAGTCATTAGCACATACGGGGAATACCCCGTGCTTTTAGACTGGCTGGCCCGGAGCCCCATCAAAATCAATGGTAGGACTTCGGCCCATTTACGGGGCGAGTCCACCGTTTCCTTTCTTAACCTTTCTTTCAGGGTCTGATTCATGCGTTTACAATCCCCGATGCCTGGGGGTTGTTGGCTACATGCCATTTCCCCTCAATGCCGAGCAGCATCAGGGTGTTCTGCATCACCTGTCCGGTGAAGTGACTCCCTTGGTTGGACTCCACATACTGTGGTAGTCCCCACCTCGAGAACACTTCCCGGACTAGGATCCTGGCAGTACCCAGAGCTGTGGCATTTCTGCAGGGAAAGGCCTCTACCCACTTGGTAAACACGTCTGTAGTGTATGTGCTTTAAGTCAGAACTACTTTTTACAGCTCCTGTATACTGTAGTACCGGCAGTGACCACACCAGTATATAAGCTGTGCGCATATCTCTGTACCCCAGTCTAGAGATGACCCTCCTCCAGTAAAAGACCTGTTATTTGTTTATCTATAGCAACCGTGTAATTATTTATCCACTGAACCACAGATCTAACAGTGGCGACGAGTGTTGATGCGAATCTACCTGCAACATAAAAAAAAAAATAGTCGAGTCCAGGAACACGGGCGTCGACAGCGAGCAACCGCCCAGCAGTCAGGCAGAGATCAAACGTCGCTGGGGAGGCTGTGGAGAGGTGGGCTTGGTTCCCCAGCCCCAACGAGCAGTAAGAGACCGACGACAGGTCCAGAGCAGACCCTTCCCAAGCAGCGGCGGCTGGAGCCGACCGATGGCAGGGAGAGAGAGCCGGGCAGCATCGACGGGGTAAGAAAGAGGGTGAAGAGAGCAGGGCGCAGCCGGGGGTTGATCACCGAGCGGCGTCGAGAAAAAATACTGCAAACCGGAGAGAGAGAGGGTAAGAAACAGCCGGGTTCTAGACTGAGTGGCGTCGACAATATCAAGAGAAGAACACGCAGAGCACAGCCAGGGATCACGGGCTGATCAAGGTCCGCGGGGCGAAGCAAGGGGAGGCGCCATTGAGCAGTGGAGAAGAAGGAAGAGCGCGGGAGATGCCATTTTGCGAAGCCGCAGCGGAGAAGACGGGCGAGCGTGGGAAGGAAGGAAGGCGCGGGAGATGCCATTTTGTGCCAGCGGAGAAGAAGGGGAAGCGCGGGAGGCGCCATTGGGGATAGTTAACGCACAACCAAGGATGCCGAAGAGTGGCAGTATCTCTACATTTGACAATGAAGTCGAAGATTGGGCGACATATGTGGAACGTATTGAGGTGTACTGCAGGGCGAATGAAGTGCCAGATGCTAATAAAGCACTGGTTCTGTTAAATTCCATGGGTGCAAAAACTGATGGGTTACTGCGAAATCTAATAACCCCAGAGAAGCCGGTAAACAAGAATTTTGAAAGCATAGTAGAAATCCTACAGGACCACTTAAACCCCACACCGCTGCTGATAGCAGAACGATTTAAGTTCCATAAAAGGAACCAACACAAAGACGAAAGCAATGCTGAGTACCTAACGGAACTGCACAAGCTATCAAAATACTGCCAGTTTGGAGCAGGACTAGCAGACACGTTAAGGGACAAGTTTGTGTGTGGGCTGCAAAGTGAAGGAACCCAGAAACGACTTCTATCAGAAAAGGACCTTACGCTGGACAAAACTTTCAATATGGCAGTATCACACAAAGCAGCCGCAAGGGGCGCTGCAGAGATACAACGAAGACCGCAAGAATATGGCACCAACGAAATGACCTATGGAACAGGGAAGTGCTATCGCTGCGGCAGAACAACACATGACCAGAAAGATTGTTGGTTCAAGGACCAAGTGTGCAGACAGTGTGGGAAAGCAGGACACATAGCAAGAGTCTGCAGGTCTGGGAAGAAAAGCAACAGTAAGAAATCTCCACAGGAGAAGTACAAAAAGGTACACCAGGTGATGGACAGTGGTTCAGACGAACAGAAAAGTGACACAGACTCCAGAAGCAAGGAGCTGGGTTGTCTGAAACTACATAATGTAACCGAAATGGAGGATCACCAGACTATCTGGGTTACACTCAAGATAGACGGAGTCCAAGTGAAAATGGAATTGGACACAGGGTCAGCTCTAACAGTCATAAATCAAAGAGACTACAAGCGGCTATTTTCACACGTACCCTTGAAAGCTACAGAGATTGTATTGAAGATGTATACGGGGCAAAAAGTCTACCCCAAAGGAAAAATAAGGGTGAAAGTGACATATAAAGGTCAGGAAATACCAAAAATGAATATATATGTATTGCCAAATGGAGGACCACCACTGCTAGGATGTGAATGGGTCCGGAAGATACATTTAGATTGGCATTCCATACAGGCACTGAAGGTGGAGGCCAAAAAGGATGACGACGTCACACATGGACGTCTGTCAAAAATGCTAACTGACACAAAAGAAGTGTTCCAGGAGGGACTAGGAACACTAAAAGGAATAACAGCAACAATTAAAATAGAGGATAATGCAAGCCCAAAGTTTCTGAAGGCCAGACCAGTGCCTTATGCGATCAGACCAGCGGTTGAAGCAGAGCTGGAAGGGTTGGAACGTTCAGGAGTACTGTCCAAAGTGGACTGGAGTGAGTGGGCTACACCCATCGTTCCTGTAATGAAGAGGTCATTCAGTAATACGCCTGGGGAACCAAAGAAGGTCCGCATCTGTGGAGATTTTAAGGTGACAGTGAACCCAGTCCTTCACACGGTGCAATATCCGCTCCCACGAATTGAGGATATTTTCACCTCGCTATCTGGTGGTAAACGCTTCACCAAAATTGATCTAGCCCAGGCGTACTTGCAAATGGAGGTAGAAGAAGCTTCGAAACATTACCTTACGATCAACACCCATAAAGGTCTCTATCAATACAACCGGCTGGTGTTTGGAGTAGCCTCGGCTCTGGCTATTTGGCAAAGGGCGATGGATCAGGTCCTGCAAGGGATTCCAGGGACCCAGTGTTATTTGGACGACATCTTGGTCACGGGCGAAAATGATGGTGATCACCTCGCTAACTTGGAGAAGGTGCTCGCCAGATTAAAGGAATATGGGCTACGAGCTAATCGCCACAAGTGCGAGTTTTTCCAGAAATAGATCTCGTATTGCGGCCACGTCATCGATGAAGAGGGGTTACATAAGTCCCCTGAAAAGATTGAGGCAGTAGTCAAGGCTCCAGCACCGGAAAATGTGTCACAACTGAGGTCGTTCCTCGGGCTGGTAAACTATTACCACAAGTTCTTACCAAATTTGTCTATGGTATTACACCCGCTGAACACCCTACTGCAAACAGGGGTACCATGGAAGTGGGATGACGAACGTAGACGAGCTTTCCAGAAGTGTAAAGAATTGATCACATCAAAAGAGGTGTTGGCCCATTTCAACCCAGCACTACCAATTCGTTTGGCATGTGATGCATCACCCTACGGCATTGGAGCGGTGCTGTCGCACAAATTCCCAGACGGGTTGGAGAGGCCAGTAGCCTTTGCATCTCGGTCACTAACCTCAGCAGAGCGCAACTACGCCCAGATTGACAGGGAGGCCCTCAGCCTAGTATGGGGAGTAAAAAAATTCAACCATTATCTGCATGGGCAGAAGTTCACCTTGCTGACTGACCACCAACCACTTGTGTCCATCTTTAATCCTAAGAAGGGCATGCCAGTAATGACTGCACAGCGGTTACAATCGATCAACAAAACGAAGAACTAACTAAGAGCTGCTTAGGGTGCCAGAACGTCCAAAATGCACCACCACATGCCCCTCTACACCCATGGGAGTGGCCCTCCTCTCCATGGCAATGGGTGCACATTGATTTTGCTGTTCCATTGATGGACTCAATGTTCTTAATAGCAGTAGATGCTCATTCAAAGTGGCCTGAGGTGATAAAGATGTCTTCAACCACTACAAAGAAAACGATTGCAGTCCTACGGACCATATTTGCCAGAAACGGTTTGCCAGAGCAGATCTGCTCTGATAATGGACCACAGTTTGTGTCCGACGAGTTCCAAAAATTCATGAAAAGGAATGGGGTAAGGCATTACACATCCGCCCCGTATCATCCAGCCAGCAATGGATTGGCTGAGAGGTTCATACAAACCTTTACGAAGGCGATGAAGGCCATGTGCGACGAGGAAATTCCACTACAGCATAAGCTGGACAGTTTCTTATTAGCCTACCGAAACGCGACACATGCAGTTACCAACCAGACCCCGGCCATGATGTTCTTTAACCGAAGGTTGAGATCTCGTCTGGACTTGCTCAGACCAAATGTGCGAAGAAATTTTGAGGACAAACAATTCCAGCACATCAACGAGAAGCTGACAAGGAGCTTCAATGTAAGGCAACCAGTCTTGGCTCGTGACTATCGAACAGAGAAGTGGCAACCCAGAATGATATGTACAAGGCAGGGGCCATTAATGTACACAGTGGATGTCAGGGAGAACATTGTGAGACGCCACGTCGATCAGATCTTAGCGCCACAGGAAGGCGTCAACCTCATGTCTCGAGTACCTGGGGATGAACCCGACATACCGGTAGCATCTACTTCAGACCCAGTAGCAGTGGAACCCGATGAACTACCCGATGAAAAGGGGTCTGAATCGCCTCTGCACCAAGAACAAGAACCTCCGGAAAGGCGCTATCCCAAAAGGGTCAGGAAGCCGCCCCAAAGACTGAATCTATAAATGGAGTTATGTTATTGAATGTACATGTAAAAATGTAATTGTTATTTGAATATTAAGGGGGTATTATTAATCTAAAAAGGGAGGAATTGTAGTGTATGTGCTTTAAGTCAGAACTACTTTTTACAGCTCCTGTATACTGTACCGGCAGTGACCACACCGGTATATAAGCTGTGCGCATGCCTCTGTACCCCAGTCTAGAGATGACCCTCCTCCAGTAAAGACCTGTTATTTGTTTATGTACAGCATCCGTGTAATTATTTATCCACTGAACCACAGATCTAACAACGTCCACCAGGACTAGGCAGTACTTATAGCCTCCCTGGGCGGTGGGCAGGGGCCCGATGTAGTCAACTTGTATTGACTGCCATGGTCCCTCTACCCTCCTGACGTGCCCCATAGGGACCTTCCTTTTGTTGGGGTCAGGGTAGTTCGCAGCGCACACAAGTCAGCCTGCACAGAACTCGCAGACATCGTCCCTGAGTCCCGGCCACCATCCCGCCTGTTCCACCCGTTGCCAGGTGGTCTCAAGCACGGGGTGACCCGCTCCTGGACCCACATGGGTCAGTTGAAGGAATTCCCTCTGGTGCTGCTGTGGCACACCCCACTGTTCCCTCCGGAACAGCATGGCCTCTTTAACGGAGAGGGTCGCTGTGCCGCACGGACCTTCTACTCCTTTTCCCTCAGCTACAGCACTGAGGACTGCTTTGAGGACGGGGTCTTGGGCTTGGACCGTCTTAAGATCCGGGACTAACGCTACCTTTAGTGTATGTACCTTTAAGAGAGAACTACTTTTACAGCTCCTGTATACTCATAGAGTCATAGAGTCATAGAGTTTTACAGCACAGAAAGAGGCCCTTCGGCCCATCGTGTCTGCGCCGCCCATCCATCCCTGTCCAGTCTAATCCCATTTTCCAGCATTTGGTCCATAGCCTTGTATGCAATGGCATTTCAAGTGCTCATCCAAATGCTTCTTGAATGTTGTGAGGGTTCCTGCCTCTACCACCCTTTCAGGCATTGAGTTCCACATTCCAACCACCCTCTGGGTGAAAAAGTTCCTCCTCAAATCCCCTCAAAGTGACCACACCTGTATATAAGCCTTGAGCATGCTTCTGTACCCCCAGTCTTGAGACTACCCTACTCCAGTAAATACCTGTTGATTGTTAAGTTACAGCATCCATGTGGTTATTGAAAAACATCATACTCTCAGAATCACGGATCTAACATTGGCGACGAGTGTTGATTCGAATCTACCTGCAACTCTGCATTTCCCTTCGAGGATTCGCTCCGGGAGGGCGGTGGAAGAAAGTCGAGGCCAGAAGCTCGGGCGTCGATCATGAGCAACCGCCCAGTCATACAGCAGAGAGTGAACATTGCAGGGGAGGCTGTGGAGAGCCGAGCTTGGTTCCCCAGCCACGACGATCAGCAACAGACTGACGACAGGTACAGCGCAGACCCTTCCCAGACAGCGGCGGCTGGAGCCGACCGACGGCGGAGAAAAAGCCGAGCAGCGTCGACGGGGTAAGACAGAGGGTGAATCGCACAGGGCGCAGCCGGGGGTTGAAAACCGAGTGGCGTCGAGGAAAAACAAAACGGAGAGAGAGAGGGTAAAGCAGCAGCTGGGTTCAGGACCGAGCGGCGGAAACGGGAAAGGCGCACAGAAAAAAAAAAAAAAACGCGCAGAGCGCAGCCAGGGCTCAAGGGCTGAACAGTGTCTGTGGGGAGAAGAAGGGAGAGCGCGGGAGACGCCATTTTTAGAAGCCGCAGCGGAGAAGAAGGGCAAACGTGGGAAGAAAGGAAAGCGCGGAAGACACCATTTTGTGCCAGCGGAGAAGAAGGGAAAGCGCGGGAGACGCCATTTTTGACAGTTAAATCACACCCAGGGATGCCGAAGAGTGGCAGTATCTCTACGTTCGACAATGAAGTCGAAGATTGGGCGACATATGTGGAACGTATTGAGAAGTACTGCAGGGCGAATGAAGTGCCAGATGCTAGGAAAGCACTGGTTTTGTTAAATTCCATGGGTACAAAAACTTCTGGGTTACTGCAAAATCTAATAACCCCAGAGAAGCCTGAGAACAAGAATTTCGAAAGCATAGTAGGAATCCTACAGGATCACTTAAACCCCACACCGCTGCTGATTGCAGAACGATTTAAGTTCCATAAAAGGAACCAACACAAAGACGAAAGCAATCCTGAGTACTTAACGGAACTGTGCAAGCTATCGAAACGCTGCCAGTTTGGAGTGGGACTAGCAGATACGTTAAGGGACAAGTTTGTGTGTGGGCTGCAAAGTGAAGGAACCCAGAAACGGCTTCTATCTGAAAAGGATCTTACGCTGGACAAGGCTTTCAGTATGGCAGTATCACACGAAGCAGCCGCAAGGGGCGCTGCAGAGATACAACAGAGACCGCAAGAATATGGCACCAATGAAATGTCCTATGGAACAGGGAAGTGTTATCACTGCGGCAGAACAACACATGACCAGAAGGATTGTTGGTTCAAGGACCAAGTGTGCAGACAGTGTGGAAAAGCAGGACACATAGCAAGAGTCTGCAGGTCTGGGAAGAAAACCAACAGCAAGAAATCTCCACAGGAGAATTACAAAAAGGTACACAAGGTGATGGACAGTAGTTCAGACGAACAGAAAAGTGACACAGACTCCGGAAGTAAGGAGCTGGGTTGTCTGAAACTACATAAGGTAACCAAAATGGAGGATCACCAGACTATCTGGGTTACACTCAAGATAGATGGAGTCCAAGTGAAAATGGAATTGGACACAGGATCAGCCCTAACAGTCATAAATCAAAGGGACTACAAGCGGCTATTTTCACATATACCCTTGAAAGCTACAGAGATTGTCTTGAAGACGTACACGGGGCAAAAAGTCTACCCCAAAGGAAAAATAAGGGTGAAAGTGATATACAAAGGCCAGGAAATACCTGAAATGGACATATATGTATTGCCAGATGGAGGACCACCACTGCTAGGATGCGAATGGATCCGGAAGATACAATTAGATTGGCATTCCATACAGGCACTGAAGGTTGAGGCCAAAAAGGATGACGATGTTGATACGCTTATCAATTACTTCATAAAAGGTGATGAGTCGAAGAAGAGCTGACAAGTCGAAAGAAGAGATGAATAAGGCTTTTATTAGCTAAGAAGAGACCATGCTTCTTCGTGAGTGACTGAACAAGTCTGAACGAAACCCACACAGTGGTGGGTGGAGTCAGCTGAGGCATGCCTCCATACACAGCGCCACCCAGAGGTGGCAATATACAATACAGTGGTTTACCACATTCACCCCTTGTTTAATGTGAAGTCCGGCGGGGTGAAGGGTACTACAAGTTAAGTCTATCAGGAGGCCTTGTCTGACGTCCTGATCGTCGTGGTGGCGGCGGTGGTGTTGCAGCATCCGACGTCGGGTCTGGTGTCTGGGTGGTTGGCGAAGATTCCTGGGGCTTTGGCATGCCGTCTGCAGGGGTTGGGTTGGGAGGGGTGGTGGGGGATAACAGTGGTAAGGGGGATAACGGTGGTAAGGGGGATAACGGTGGTAATTCAGGGGTACCCGAGGGTGCGAGATCTCGTATGGAGACCGTGTCCTCCCGCCCGTCTGGGTATGTCACCCAGGCATACTGGGGGTTGGCGTGTAGGAGGTGCACCCGCTCGACCAGGGGGTCCGTTTTATGCGTCCTCACGTGCCTCCGCAGTAGGACGGGCCCAGGAGAAGTCAACCATGCCGGTAGCGAGGTTCCCGATGTAGACTTCCGGGGGAAAACGAACATTTTCTCATGAGGGGTCGCATTAGTGGCAGTACAAAGCAGTGACCGAATGGAGTGGAGCGCTGCAGGGAGGACCTCCTGCCAGCGGGAGGTCGGAAGGCCCTTAGATTTTAGTGCTAAGAGGACTGCCTTCCAAACCGTCGCGTTCTCCCTTTCCACCTGGCCGTTCCCCCGGGGGTTGTAACTGGTGGTCCTGCTCGTGGCGATACCTCTTGTTAGCAGGTACTGCCGAAGTTCGTCGCTCATGAACGATGAGCCCCTGTCGCTATGTATATAGCTGGGGAACCCGAACAGAGCGAAGATGTCATTCAGACACTTGATGACCGTGGTACTGGTCATGTCTGGGCAAGGGATGGCAAAGGGGAAACGGGAGTACTCATCAACTATGTTGAGGAAGTACACATTGCGGTCAGCGGAGGGGAGGGGCCCTTTAAAATCGACGCTCAGGCGTTCGAAGGGGCGGGTGGCCTTGATCAGGCTTGCTCTGTCCGGCCTATAGAAGTGCGGTTTGCACTCGGCGCAGATTTGGCAGCTCTTGGTCATGGTCCTGACCTCCTCGATGGAGTAGGGCAGGTTACGGGATTTGATAAAATGGAAAAACCTGGTGACCCCCGGGTGGCAGAGGTCATTGTGGAGGGACTGCAGCCTATCACTCTGCGCGTTGGCGCATGTACCACGTGATAGGGCATCTGGGGGCTCATTGAGTTTCCCTGGCCGATACAAGATATCATAATTGTAGGTGGAGAGTTCGATTCTCCACCTCAAGATCTTGTCGTTCTTGATTTTACCCCTCTGCTTATTATTAAACATAAAAGCTACTGAACGCTGGTCAGTGAGCAGGGTAAATCGTTTCCCGGCCAGGTAATGCCTCCAGTGACGCACCGCTTCTACAATAGCCTGGGCCTCCTTTTCGACGGAGGAGTGTCTCGTCTCGGGGCCCTGGAGGGTCCTTGAGAAAAAGGCCACGGGTCTGCCCGCCTGGTTAAGGGTCGCGGCTAGGGCGAAGTCGGAGGCATCGCTCTCCACTTGGAAGGGGATGGACTCATCCACCGCGTGCATTGTGGCCTTCGCGATATCGTTCTTGATAAGAGTGAAGGCTGCACACGCCTCTGGTGTCAGGGGGAAGGAGGTGGCTTTGATGAGGGGCCTGGCTTTGTCTGCATAGAGGGGCACCCACTGGGCGTAGTAGGAGAAAAACCCCAGGCATCTCTTCAGTGCTTTTTGGCAGTGGGGAAGGGGTAGCTCCATTAGGGGGCGCATTCTGTCGGGGTCGGGCCCGATGACTCCGTTCTCCACCACGCAGCCGAGGATGGCCAGGCGCTTGGTGTGAAACATACATTTTTCCTTATTGTACGTTAGGTTCAGCCGTTGGGCCGTACGGAGGAAATTTGCTAGATTAACGTCGTGGTCCTGCTGGTCGTGGCCGCAGATGGTGACCTTATCCAAATAGGGGAAGGTTGCCCGCAGCGCGTTCTGGTCAACCATTCGGTCCATCTCCCTTTGGAAGACCGAAACCCCGTTGGTGACGCCGAAGGGGACCCTAAGGAAGTGGTAGAGGTGGCCGTTTGCCTCGAAGGCAGTATACTGGCGGTCCTCATGGCGGATGGGCAGCTGGTGGTACGCTGACTTAAGGTCGATGGTGGAGAATACTTTGTATTGCGCAATCTGATTGACCATATCAGATATGCGAGGGAGGGGGTACGCGTCCAGCTGGGTGTACCGGTTTATGGTTTGGCTGTAGTCGATTACCATGCGGCGTTTTGCAGTGGTTTTAACGACTACAACCTGGGCTCGCCAGGGGCTAGTGCTACCTTCGATAATGCCCTCCTTCAATAGCCGCTCCACCTCAGAGCTGATAAAAGCTCTGTCCCCGGCACTGTACCGCCTGCTTTTGGTAGCGATGGGTTTACAGTCGCGGGTGAGGTTAGCGAACAGGGGAGGGGGGGGACTTTTAATGTGGAAAGGCTGCAGGTGGTTTGCAGCGGGCGATTTAAAAGTTGTTGGTTGCAGACTGTGAGTGGGGGGAGGGGTCCACTGTATGCTAGTGTGACACTCTTAAGGTGGCACTGAAAATCCAACCCTAGCAGGACGGCAGCGCAAAGACGGGGCAGGACTAGCAGTTTAAATTTTTTATATTCAGTGCCCCCTACTGACAGGGTCACCACACAGTAGCCGCTGATGTCCATTGACTGGGACTTGGACGCCATAGAAATGCGATGGTGCGTTGGCAGAATCGTGAGGGAGTGGCTACGTACCGTGTCGGGGTGGACGAAACTCTCTGTGCTCCCGCTGTCGATCAGGCAACTGGTGGCGCGGCCGTTTACCGCGATATCCATCATGGAGCTGGATAGATGGTGAGGGAGGGCTTGATCCAGCGTCACGGAGGCCAGTATGTGGCTTAGTGAGTCACTATAGTCATCCGCCGAGACGGTGGTCGGTTCCGGTGACGAAATGGCGGTTGAGTGCGTTGGATACGATGGCGGCGGATGCCATGCGGCCGGGGGTACACAAAATGGCGGATAAGATGGCTGCTCCCACGGCCCGCACGCTGCGCTGCTGGCTGGCTTCCCCTTGCAGGCGTTAGCGTAATGGCCTTTCTTCCCGCAGCCCGAGCAGGTAGCTGTCTTAGCTGGGCAGTGCGCTCTGGGATGTTTTAACTGGCCACAGAAATAGCATTTTTGGGCCTGGTTACTGGGCATCGAAGCAGTTCTTACCGGAGGCTGCTGTCTCAGTTGGGTCGCTGCAGCGGTTGGTGCCGGGGGCGGCGGTCCCGTGTCCCACGGTTTCGATTGCCATGTCTCGGCGCCGTTACGGGGGTATGCCTCGAGGTTTCGGTGGGCCTCCTCTAACGAGAGCGCAAGGGCAATGGCCGTCTTCAGGTCGGGTTCCTTGCTTTCTAGCAGTCTCTGCCGGGTGTGGTCTGACTGGAGGCCCCTGACGAAGGCATCACAGGCGAGTCCCTGCGCGTGCTCCACAGCCGTTACCGCTTTACAATCGCAGTCTCTGCAGAGTGCCAGTAGCGCCCGTGCAAATGCCCCTACCGATTCTCCCGGTTGCTGCCTGCGGGATCCCAAGAGGTGTCGGGCATAAATTGTGTTCACTGGGCGCGTATATTGCCCTTTTAGTAGCTCGAGGGCCGCCACGTACGTATTAGAGTCCCGGATTAGCATATATACTTGATGGCTCACCTGGGCGGTCAAAATTTTCAGTTTGTGATCCTCCTCTGTAACCTGTGAGATTGCGAGGAAGGATTCAAAGCAGCTCAGCCAGTGTTCAAACTTGGCTGATGCACCCACCTCTTGAGGGTCGAGGTCCAGGCGTGGTGGTCTGAGGGCTCTCAGCAATGTCTGCTGTATCCGTTGCTGTTGTTGCTCCTCAGGTGTCGCCATTTAACTTTTAGCTAATAAAATTGATACGCTTATCAATTACTTCATAAAAGGTGATGAGTCGAAGAAGAGCTGACAAGTCGATAGAAGAGATGAATAAGGCTTTTATTAGCTAAGAAGAGACCATGCTTCTTCGTGAGTGACTGAACAAGTCTGAACGAAACCCACACAGTGGTGGGTGGAGTCAGCTGAGGCATGCCTCCATACACAGCGCCACCCAGAGGTGGCAATATACAATACAGTGGTTTACCACAGATGTCACACCTGGATGACTGTCAAAAATGCTAACTGATGCAAAAGAAGTGTTCCAGGAGGGACTCGGAACACTCAAAGGCATAAAAGCAATGATTAAAATAGAGGAAAATGCAAGCCCAAAGTTTCTTAAGGCCAGACAAGTGCCTTATGAGATCGGACCAGCTGTCGAAGCAGAGCTGGAAGGGTTGGAACGTTCAGGAGTACCGTCCAAAGTAGACTGGAGCGAGTGGGCTACATCCATCGTTCCTGTAATGAAGAGGTCATTGAGTAATACGCCTGGGGAACCAAAGAAGGTCCACATCTGTGGGGATTTTAAGGTGACAGTGAACCCAGTCCTTCACACGGTACAATATCCGCTTCCACGAATTGAGGATATTTTTGCCTCGCTATCTGGACGTAAACGCTTCACCAAAATTGATCTAGCCCAGGCGTACTTGCAAATGGAGGTAGAAGAAGCCTCGAAACAATACCTTACAATCAACACACATAAAGGACACTATCAATACAACCGGCTGGTGTTCGGGGTAGCATCGGATCCGGCTATTTGGCAAAGGGATTCCAGGGACCCAGTGTTATTTGGATGACATCCTGGTCACGGGCGAAAATGACAGTGATCACCTCGCCAACTTGGAGAAGGTGCTCACCAGATTAAAGGAATATGGGCTACGAGCTAATCGCCACAAGTGCGAGTTTTTCCAGAAGCAGATCTCGTATTGTGGCCACGTCATCGATGAAGAAGGGTTACATAAGTCCCCTGAAAAGATTGAGGCAGTAGCCAAGGCTCCAGCACCGGAAAATGTGTCACAACTGAGGTCGTTCCTTGGGTTGGTAAACTACTACCATAAGTTCTTACCAAATTTGTCCACGGTATTTCACCCACTTAGCACCCTACTGCAAACAGGGGAACCATGGAAGTGGAATGACGAACGTACACGAGCTTTCCAGAAGTGTAAAGAATTGATCACATCAAAAGAGGTGTTGGCCCATTTCAATCCAGCACTACCAATTCATTTGGCATGTGATGCATCACCCTATGGTATTGGAGCGGTGCTGTCGCACAAATTCCCAGACGGGTTGGAGAGGCCAGTAGCCTTTGCGCCTCGGTCACTAACCTCAGCCAAGCGCAACTATGCCCAGATTGACAGGGAGGCCCTCAGCCTAGTATGGGGAGTAAAAAAATTCAACCACTATCTGCATGGGCAGAAGTTCACCTTGCTGACTGACCACCAACCACTTGTCTCCATCTTTAATCCTAAGAAAGGCGCTCCAGTGATGACTGCACAACGGTTACAAAGATGGTCCCTGTTTCTAGGGGCGAATCAATATGAAATAGAACATAAAGGCACGAAACAGCATGGAAATGCTGATGGGCTATCGCGCCTCCCACTGCCTACTGTGGAGGAAGCACCAGCAGTGGACCCTATCAAGATATTTTATTCGTCAATAATTGAACGATTGCCAGTAACGAACGCGGATATAGAGAAGGAGACCCGCAATGATCCGACGCTGTCTCGGGTATATGATTTGACGGTGAGGGGACGGCCAACACATGGCGCCTCGTTGTTGCCAGCATTCTCATCCAGAAGAGAACAGCTGTCAGTATGCCAGGGGACAGCGATGTGTGGATCCAGAGTGGTGATTCCACCCAAGTTAAGGGAGAGAGTGCTAAATGAGCTTCATGAATGTCATCTGGGGTGAGTGAACATGAAAAGCCTTGCTATGGCTTATGTGTGGTGGCCGGGAATCGATCAACAAATCGAAGACCTAACCAAGAGCTGCTCAGGATGCCAAGGTCCAAAATGCACCACCACATGCCCCTCTACACCCATGGGAGTGGCCCTCCTCTCCATGGCAACGGGTGCATATTGATTTCGCTGGGTCATTCATGGACCCAATGTTCTTAATAGCAATGGATGCTCATTCGAAATGGCCTGAGGTGATAAAAATGTCCTCAACCACTACAGAGATAACGATTGCAGTCCTACGGACCATATTTGCCAGGAACGGCTTGCCAGAGCAGATTTGCTCTGATAATGGACCACAGTTTGTGTCCGAAGAGTTTCGAAAATTTATGAGAAGGAATGGGGTAAGGCATTACACATCCGCCCCGTATCATCCAGCCACAAATGGATTGGCTGAGAGGTTCGTACAAACCTTTAAGAAGGCGATAAAGGCCATGTGCGACGATGAAATTCCACTGCAGCATAAGGTGGACAATTTCTTATTAGCCTACCGAAACGTGACACATGCAATTACCAACCAGACCCCGGCCATGATGTTCTTTAACCGAAGGTTGAGATCTCGTCTGGACTTGCTCAGACCAAATGTGCGAAGAAATGTTGAGGATAAACAATTCCAGCACTTCAATGAGAAGCCGACAAGGAGCTTCAACATGGGACAACCAGTCTTGGCCCGTGACTACCGAACAGAGAAATGGTAACCTGGAACGATATGCACAAGGCAGGGGCCATTAATGTACACAGTGGATGTCGGGGAGAACATTGTGAGACGCCACGTCGATCAGATCTTTGCGTCACAGGAATGAGTCAACCCCATGATCTCGCGTACCTGGGGATGAACCCGACATACCGGTAGCGTCTACCTCCGAACCAGTAGCAGTGGAAACCGATGAACAAACCGACGAAAAGGGGCCAGAATCGCCTCCGCACCAAGACCAAGAACCTCAGGAAAGGCGCTATCCCGAAAGGATCAGGAAGCCGCCCCAAAGACTGAATCTATAAATGGACTATTGTTGTTTAATGTACATGTTAATGTGTTAATTGTTATTTGAATATTATGGGTACTGCTAACCTAAAAGGGGAGGAATTGTAGTATATGTACCTTTAAGAGAGAACTACTTTTACAGCTCCTGTATACTGTAGTACCGGCAGTGACCACACCTGTATATAAGCCTTGAGCATGCCTCTGTACCCCCAGTCTTGAGACTACCCTACTCCAGTAAATACCTGTTGATTGTTAAGTTACAGCATCCGTGTGGTTATTGAAAAACATCATACTCTCAGAATCACGGATCTAACACTACCCCTACACTCCCTTGGGTCCTGTCCCTACCTCTGACCGCCGCCATGGGTCTGGACCCAAATGGGTCCCAGAAAGTGCCTGTGCGGGCACCCTCCTTGGCGAGCAAGTCAGCCTGCTGGTTGCCTTGGCCGCGGGGTTCTGTGGAGGAATGGGCCTTCACCTTGTGGATGAAAATCTCCCCTTCCTCCCCCACTGCTGCTAGGATCTTTTCCAGCAGGGGTTTTACTGTGAGGGGTCTCCCATCGGCGGAGGTGTATCCGCGCTGGGACCAGATGGCCAGGTACTCCGTACATGAATTGTACGTGAACATGCTGTCCGAGCAAATCGTGTAGGGGGTGGGGAAGATTTCGGGTTGTGTAACAACATACACCACCGTGGACAGTTCAGCCTGCTGGGCGCTCATGGTGCTGGGGAGCTTAATTGCCAGGGCAATGTTTGCTGCTGTGTCGTAAACCCCACACCCCATGAGACGCTCGCCAGCAGATACCATGCTGGAACCGTCTACATAGATTTTGCGGCCTGTGGGATGTATCCCGGCCCGTAAACCTATGTTTACTTCCCAAACCCCTTCAATGGAACACCAATGGGCTGTTCCAGGATATACCATGTTGGCTGCGAGCTTTAGCTCACAGAGACCCTTCACCTTCAGATCCATCTGTGAGAGGAGCAAGGTCCAGCGGGCAATGCGGGCACTGCTCACTGTCCCATCTTTGATCCTCCCGTCTAGAAGCATCTGGGCGGGTATGTGATGGTTGAAGAGGGTGATGGGAGAGGTGCCTGTGAAGATCAATGATCTTTTCACAGCCCAATGTGTGGCCAAAAGATGCCGCTCACAATTGGAATAGCTCCTTTCCACATCTGTGAGTATCCTGGAGGAGTAGACCACCGGCCACAGCCGGCCGTGCCGCTCTTGGAGCAGCACTGCACTCAGGCTGTCCCCGCTGGCTGCTACCTCCAGGAAAAACTATTTCCCCCCATCTATGGCCCCTAAAGCTGGTGCGGTCTGCAAGTCCTTCTTGAGCCTGACAAATGCTGCCTGGCAGCCCTCATCACAAAACCACTCCACTTACTTGTATAGGAGTCGGAGCAGAGGGCCTGCAGTGGCTGCATAGTCCTCAATGAAGTCTCTACAGTACCTGGTTAGCCCTAGGAATGACCTCACAACTGTTACTGTGTTAGGGACTGGTAGTTCTTGTACTGCCTCCCTCCTAGCCTTATCTATGGCCCTTTCTCCAGCGCGCACGGTCAGGCCGAGGAATTTCACCTCCTGCTGGCCGATCTGCGTTTTCCTGGGATTTACCTTGAAACCCTTCTGCCCTAACAGCTCCAGCAGTTCAGCCAATAGCGGGCCATGCTCGTCTTTCAAATCAGTGAACAGGGGCAGGTCATCCACATATTGAACCAACTGTCTGGGCTGGCTAAAATCCTTCAAACTGTCGGCCATGCACTGATGGAAAATGCTGGGGCTGTTGTGGAAGCCCTGTGGCAAACAGTTCCACATGTACTGTTGCCCTTTAAACATAAAGGCAAACTTGTACTGATCCTCCCTCCTTACAGGGATGGACCAAAACCCATTTGAAATATCCAATACCATGAAAGTGGTCGCGGATGCTGGAATACTCCTGCTGATGTTGGCAACTGCTGCTACTGTGGGTGCGCAGGCTGGGATGTGCTATTGAGCACCCGATAGTCCACCGTGGCCCTCCAGGAATTGTCTGGTTTGCTGACCGGCCATAACGGAGAATTCACGTGGGTAGCTATCGGTCTCAGAACTCCCTGCTGCACTAACGAGGACATGGCTGCTTCCATGTCCGGCTCTGCTTCCCTGGGGAAGTTATACTGTTTCTGTGGTTGGGCCATGGGGTCCCCGTCTACGCTGACCTCAAACCCTGTGACCCTCTCACAGTCGTGTTTGTGAGTGGCAAATGTGGCCAGGTGGGCCTGCACAAATGCCTGGAACTCTGGTGGAGTGTTGCTGAGCATGAGCCCAAGATTATAATCCTCTTTGGGCTTCATGGTGCAGAGGGACCCCTTCCCTTCCTTTCCCGGGGTTACTATGATCTCACCGTGCTTTACTCTACCTGCCCCCCAAAGGCAGTGATTCCTCAACTCCACTAGGATCCCGTGACCCATGATAAAGTCGGCCCCCAGGAGCCCTCTTCCACCCTCCACGTCCCATTTCATCAGGGCACACGTCCACTTGGAGCGGTGCGGTCCCATCCGAATGGCGAGCGGGATGGAAAACGAGGCGGCTTGTTCCCTACCCGTGAAACCCGATAGACTGTATGGGACCCCGCTGGAGAGAGGTGAGGCGATGGGGTTAGCTGAGTAGATCACGGTGTGCGATGCCCCCGTGTCCAACAGATAGGTCCCTGTCACCTTTTACACCTCCATCTCCAAAAGGAGTCTTTTCCATTCATCATTTTGGAGCGAACACAGATAAACAGGCTGCGCTGGCTCTAGTCACGGCTGTGGGTTGGATGGGGCGGACGGGGTGAGAGCACCGGTGGCGGCTGCTACCCTCCCCTGGCCAGTCAGTAAGGACCTCATGGCATCCAAAAGTGACTCGGCCTCTGCAGAAGGGGTCCCTGCCCCCGCCTATTGGGCTGGGGCAGTGGGATGCTTTCCCTTGTTATCCTTCCAAGGGTTTTTGCACTCCTTCCACCAGTGACCATCCTTCCCACACCCGTAACAATTGGTCTTTGTGTTGGGGGTGTTACTCCCTTCCTGGTGCCACTCTTTCTTACCCGGTCCGGGTTTTATCTCATGCAGCTTCCCCTTGGGTGGGTGTGCATCAGTTCCCCTACCGTTTTTGTAAGCCAGAGTGAGCTGCCCAATTACCATGAGTTCTGTGGTCTGGGGATCATTGGGGTCGAACCAGGCTTCTGCTTTGGCCCGGACCTGTGGCAGGCTGTTCGCCACCAGGCAGCGGAGCCAATGCATCAGGGAATCCCCGTTCAGAAATGCCCGGCCCGGCGTCCCCGGGCAAGCTTTCCGGTACACCAGCCACATCCGGTCTGCAAAAGCCTGCGGGGGTTCCCCAGAGAGCTTGATCGTCTTCTCCACGCGGGAGAAGGGACTTCCCTCATCCATCCCCATGGCCTCTAGAACCGCATCGTTAAGCTCCTTGTACCCGCTCTGCCCCCTTTTGCACTCATCAGAGAGGGATTGGAGGAGATTCCTCTCCAGGGAGAATAGCAGCATCTTGGCCTTCTCAGCGTCATCGCAGTCGTTGATGCTGGCGGTCTGCTCTATTTCCCTGAAGTCGATCGAGGGGTCTCCCTTTGCGGAAAGCTTCGGGATATGGTTGACCATAACCCTGAGCTGTTGGGTGTTAAAGTGTAATACGAACTGGTTTTGGAGGGGTCCCTCATTGTCGCCATTGGTGGGTGGGCTGAACCTCCGATGCCGCGCTGGGCACATCAGTCCCGGCTCCAGCCTCTCGGGCAGGGTTTGCTCTACCTCCACCTCCACCCCTGGCTCCACTTCAGGTTCCATCCTCGGTTCCACCCCCCCTTGCTGCCAAACCTCACTGAAACTTGGCGCTACGGGTGGTGGCCGTGAGGTCTCCTCTCTCTCAACCAGGTTGTCCCTGGGCACTACCGGTGACGTTAGAACTGTCCTCCCCTCATTCCCCATAAAATCTGCCTGGCCTGCCTTTGGGCTTATGAGGCATACCATGCCTTTTGCCTTCTGGAGGGCCCGGCTCAGCTTTTCTATCCTCTCTCTACAGGGGCCGTGGTCTGCCTCCTCAAACCCCTCTTCACTTGCTAGCTTGTAAGCGGCTTTTACCTCCTGCACTCTCTCTTCCTGTTCCCTAATCTGCCTTGTCAAGCGAGCGCTTTTCTCCCGTAACCTTAACTCATTTCCCTTGGCCTCGGTGACTTGGCACCATAGGTATTCCAACTGGGCCTTGTGTTCTCCCACTAAATGCACTCTTTCTTGGTTCAAAGCCTGCAAAGCTACTAATAACTTCTCCCCTGCGAGAGCCTTATCCTGGATCTCCAGTGCTGACTCCCTTAACTCGACTGCCTGTGCTGCAACGAGCCTGTCCAAAAACTGGACCTGCTTTTTAAAGCACATCAGCTAAACTGCCTTCTCTAAGGACTTCTTGTGTTCCTTTCCCTCTGTCCACTTAGCTGCTGCATCTACCAGACGCCCAGCCTTTAACAGAGTGGTGATCCACTTCTTAGTGATGTTCACCTTGCTAAACACATAATCAGAAATCCTTTCCTCCATCACGGTTCGCTCATCCGAACCATTGTCTACTGTATCGCAACCCTGTTGCTGGTGTCCTGCTGTGGTCGCCATTTCTGTAGGGGGTGGCGCGTACGCCCAGTCAGTTATGCCTCTGACTGCCCGTGAGCGGTTCGAATCAATGCCACACCCCTGAGATTCTCGACACCAGACTTAGGTACAGGTAGCGATACAGAAAAGACTCAAGTAGACAGGTGGTTTGGATGTAAGCAAAACTCAAGATTTTATTAAACAGAAAAATAATACAGTCTTATGAGGAGTTACTAGTGTATAAAATTACAGGCAAATACAAATAACTAAACTTATACAGGGAATGGGGAACACACGGCCATTGAGGGAAAACAACTATCTTAACAATCCCCTTATCCTTATCCCACCCCCTATACCTTACTAGATTAAGCTATGAGGGGCCAGAATTTATGCTCAGCAATCAAATGGGTTTGTTGGACTCAAAACAACGGTGGGTTTTGGGGTTCGCTTTTGGTGCTCTCTGGAGCCTGCCATCGTCACGTGGACTCCGGGCGCTGCAAGGGCGTTGTCCAGGTTTGAGTACCCCAAAATTAACGTCTCTGTTTGGGTACTTTACCTTGCAGGGATGATTCCTCTTCTTCGGCTGACAGTTTGCATTTGCATGAAGATAGTCGCAGGTTGGCTGAGACTGAAGGCCCGATGATTCGAAGCCTACCCTCAGTTTGTCTCCTCAGTTCGGCTCCTCAGTTGGCCTTCCTCAGTTGGTCTTCCCTCCTCCCCTCGTCGTGTCCCGCCTCGCCTGGCCTGAATTGTCCGTGTCCGCCCGATGCAGTGCCAGGGCGATTTCCAGATGGAGTGGCAAAAGGCACAGGCAAAGACCGGGGGTAAGCGTGGGACGGGGCGAGAGCAACAGCCACGAGGGCGAGGGGCAGAAGAGCTGAGCAGAGCAGGGAGAGATTGCTACCCGGGGCCTTCAATTATACTCTTTTTGAAAGTCCTTATCTGCACGGCAAATCAGGTTAGTTCTTTGTCTTAATATTGGCGGGCTATTTTACATAATGGTAGTGATCCATACTAACTGTTTTCAGATGGCCGGTAATCGCATCTACCGGCCCGATGATTGACTTGTTTTGTCATGAATGTTCCTTGATGGGCCTGTCCAGCCTTGATGGCTCTCTTAATCTGCCCCGATTATATATGTAAACTGCTTGATGGCCTTAACTATAGGCCTAGCTGAATTTAGATTTGTCTCCAATTCGGTCTAATACATAATTCAACGTCCTGTCTGGTTTCAAAATACAAAGTCTCTCTTTACAGAAACTGCAGCTTTGGTTTCGATCCACAAGCTGTCTGCATTGCAGAGTCCAGTTTTAAAATCTCACAGGCTTTCTGCCACGAGGTACGGACGCCATCTTGGGTACCCTTTTTGATTGAAAATGTCCACGCAGGGTCCCGTTTATTAATAACAACCTTCGGGGAAATGTAGAAATTTTGCAAATCTTACATTACGAAATTTTCAGCTTGTTCGATGCCGTTCGCAAAACACGCCAACTGATTGTGTCGGGTTCAGCAACTAGCTGAATTCTTGACAGCTGCACTTGCAGCATAAAAGTGGACCTGTAACATGGTTGACTTTCAGAAGGCAGCTCTTTGTGTTTTGAGGTGTTGGAAGATATTTTGCAGGTCTATTGAGCTTGTAAGTGGTTAAGCTGAGATCCATATGCACTGTCACCTCCTTGGAAAACCCTCTCCCCACATTGACTGAATGCTTATAGTATCTATTCCTCAACTGATATATATACCAGCGGAATGGGAACCATTTATACCTTCTCATCCTGGTCCTCAGAATTGGAGGAAGAGCAGCCATGGCAGCAGCAGAACCGGGCATAACAGCAGCAGCAACAACAGGAGCGCCAACCTCCCCCACACCCACCTGATGCTGCACAGGGCAGAGGACATCAGCACAGGGCTGCACCTCACTGCCGGAGATACCCCCAACACAGGGTTTACAGGCAGAGCATGAGCTTCCTCAACATGACTGAGCAGCAGTGCCAAAGGAGGCTGAGACTTTCGTGAGAGGTAGTCGCTGGCATCTGCGCAATGCTGCACCAACACCTGGAGCCCAGAAGAGCGGGTGGACACTCCTTACCAGTGGCTGTCAAAGTCACCACCGCCCTCAATTTTTTTGCTTCAGGGTACTTCCAGGGATCGTCAGCAGACATCAGAAGCATCTCCCAGTTGGACACTCACACTTCCATTATGCAGTTTACCAATGCCCTCTTTGCAAAGGTGCACAATTACATCCACTTCTCCATGGATCAAGCAAGTGTACCTGTGCGTGCGCTTGGCTTTGCAAATATGGCAGGTTTGCCAAGGGTGCAGGGTGTCATAGACTGCACACATGTGGCTTTTAGGGCACCCAATCACAACCCAGATTCATTTGTCAACCGCAAGGGCTTCCACTCCCTTAATGTCCAGCTGGTGCGTAACCACAGGAAGAACATTATGCATGGTTCCGCCAAGTTCCCTGACAGTTGCCATGACTCGTTCATCCTGCAGCAGTCTACTGTGCGTCAGCTCTTCAATCCGCCAACTTTCCAGATGGCTACTTGGAGACAAGGGCTATCCCCTGAAGACTTGACTAAGGTTGTGTAAGATTCGAAATTTTCAGCAATAATCACGCAAGAAAACAGGATAAAATAAGACAGTTTATTGACCAAAGTAAGCTTGTGCAGAAAAAACCTTTGATAAAAGGGCATACAAAATGGCCGCCGGGCCTCGTGATCAGTTTCTGGATCATTTGATTTCTGTTACTGCAAGCCAGACAGGCTTGTGGATTGAAGACAGTAAGCCCGCGAAAGCCAGTATCGGGAAACCGAAACTCAGGGAAACAGCATACATATTCAATGGATTCTAAGTACAAGACAGTTTCAGGCAAACAGGATGGGGCCCATCAAGATATGGGCGGACAATTAATGAACACTTAAACCCATTTAATGTACAAAGGAGAAACCGTTTAACAGCCATCAAGGGAAATCTCCAGACCGATCAATATGCGAACCGAGTTACGGTGACAAAGTAAAAGACATTAAAAGACATTACCGGCCAGGAAGGCCAGTTAAGTTATCACCGGCTCCCGTTACAAGACAAAGCGCCCCTGCAGAGATTTCTGCCCGCCAAAATATTACAAAGACTGGACTATGATCTGGCGGGAGATAAGGCTGGCCCAAAAGGGGTATAAATATGGATTTTGAAAAGTCCATCAGCGCCTCTTCTACCTCGGTAGCTTCGGAATTCGATCAGGAAGTTTCGGACGGATTTTCGGAAAGGACAACGTGGTCGGTGTTCAGCCAGTCAAGGCTCGGCCGCGACGAGAAGGTGACGAGGGTGGCCCAGGTACCGTTGTCGGGAGATCATCGACGACCCAGGCCGAAGAGGAAGACACCCTCAGGAAAACCGACGATCCAGGCCGGAGAGAAAGGACATTCCGGGCCTAGCACTTCCGTGCCTCAACATCCCATCGAGGTGTTGTTCTGTTCCATGAACCCAAATCCACAACAGACTTAGTGGATTTCAGCCATGACGAGTGCTCACCGAGGCTGTGTCCACTGCCTCATCGCCTGAGAGAGAGAGAATAACAAGCTGCGCCAGAAGTTTCCAAATCCACGTGACGACGGAAAGCTGTGCCAGAAAGGCGGCGAACCCCTCCTTTTGCGATTCTGATAGTGGTGAGCATGATCCCGAGTTCCTCAAGTCGAAACTTAGTTTAGGTATTAGGGGAGGGAGTAAGGTTAAATCGTAATGTGTTCCCCCTTTTATGACGTGCCGTGTGTTCCCCATTTCCATAGAGTCAAGTTCATAAATTTGTGCATGATTGTAGTTACTTTAATCTGTGCCTATGACATGTATTTTGTAATGCTTCAAACTGTTTAAAAATAAAAGCATCCATTTCATGCTATTCAACCTGGTCTATTGAGTCCTTTCTCTGCGCTACAGTTCTCTGCATCTAAGTCCAAGGTCTAGAACCATAGGGGAGAGTGGATCGAACCACTCAAGGGTAATTATTGCACAAAGCCTGGCAGGAGACCAGAACGAGCAAGAGAAACCCCCTACAGAAATGGCAACCGCGGCAGGACCTTGGCAGCAGGAAAGTAGTGTGTTAGATCAAGGTCTGAATAAATGAAATGTGATGGATGAAAGAATAGCGGATTATGTTTTTGGAAAGGTAAACCTCACAAAACAATGGATATCTGACCTATTAAGGGATAGGCGCCCGCTAGACGCAGCCATCAAGTGGACAGAGGGTAAAGAGCATAAGAAATCTGTAGAAAAGGCGGTCTGGCTGATGTGCTACAAGAAGCAAGTCCAGCTTTTGGACCAAGTCGTTCTAGCACAGACAGCCCAGATAAAAGGGTTGCTTACAGAAGTAGAGGAAAAGGTTGCGGGAGGTCAAAAACTGATTGAATCGCTTAACGCGCTGAATCAGGAACGCCAATCCACAACTCACCGCCACGAAACCCGGGTAGAGTATTTAAAATGTCAGGTCATTGAAGCCAAGGCCTGTGAAGGTAGAATGAGAGAAAGGTGTTTCCGTCTAGCTAAGCAAATAGAGACCCAAGAGGAAAAACTTCTGGGAGCCAGGGCAGCATATAAGATGGCCATGGAGGATAGATCTGAGAGCACCGACCACAGCGCTTGCCGCCGGGAGCAAGAGGACCTGAGAACGGCCCTAGCCAAGGCAAACGGGTTGGTGTGTCTCATAAACCCACCAGCGAGCCAGCTATTGCTAGCCAAGGAATCCAAAAGACCGATTCCACAAGAGATAGTTCAGGAACCAACCCCCGAACCCTCTGCGCCTCCTGCTTATGATGAGTCTTGGACTCCGGGAAAGGAAACGGAGACGGTAGATGAAGAGATTCTTGAGGAAGAGCCGCCCCAGGTAGCAGAATCAGGACCGGCACCGATGTGTCCCACGCGACACCGGAGGCTCGGTCCAGGCGCCAATGATGGCGAGGACGGACCCCTTGTGAATCAGATCATAATGCCCCACAGCGCACAACAGCTGAGGGCAATGATAAGTCACATCCCAAAACTCTCCGAGCCAGGAGGTCCCTCCGTCCATTTTAGGGACATGGAGCAAACCGCAGCAGTTAATGACTGCGACGGGGTTGAACAGTCTAAGATGCTGCTGTTCTCCCTGGACAGCTCGCTCCTCCAGTGTCTCCCTGATGAGAGCAAAAGAGGGCACAGGGAATATGGGTTGTTACGGGACGAGATCCTGGAGATTATAGGAGAGGGTGACGGAACTCTGTTCCTCCATTTAGAAAAGACAGTGCAGCTAGAAGGAGAACCCCCACGGGTTTTCGCCGGAAGGTTGTGGCCCGTGTATCGGCGCAGCTGCCCGGGAGGACCGGACTGGAACGTGCTAAATGATGAACAAAGGGCTCATTGGCTCCGGTGCCTGATAGCAGGTTGCTTGCCAATAGTGAGGGAGCAGGCCAAAGCATGGTTTGACCCCACTAACGCCCGCTCCACGGAAGACGTAGTGCTCGATCAGCTCACGATCAGTTACAGGAACAACAAGGGTAGGAAAATGCCTGCTTTAAAAGGAAAGGTACATGAGGCAAGGCCCACAGCTTCTGCTAAAAAGGAATGGCATCAGGAGGGGAATCGCCCCCCGCAAGCCAAAAGCAGTTGTTACGGGTGTGGGAAGGAGGGTCATTGGCGCAAGGACTGTAGAAATCCATGGAAGGACAATAGAGGGAGATTCCCCGCAGCCCAAGCCCAAGCCCAAGCCCAGACAGTTGCCCCAGCACCAGCCCAAAACCCAACCGTAGCCCCTGCCCCAGCAACAGGAGGTGGTGCGGTTGTGGATCCCGCTACGATTGAGTCAATTTTAGAGACTATGCGGTCTCTGATTACCTCGCAGGGGAAGGTAGCAGTCGCCAACAGCCCTATCGCTCCCGAGACCCCAACCGAAGCACCTAAATGACTGACGCCTGCGCAGCCCGTCTACTTGTGTCCGCTCCGCTATGACGCCTGGAGAAGACCTGTGGTGGAAATGGAGGTGGAAAGGGAAAAGGGTAGTTACCTGTTGGATACGGGAGCTTCGTGCACCGTGATCCACACAGCTAGACCTTTTGCCTCACCTCTGTCCACCCAGGCTCCATTCTCAGTAGCGGGTTTCACAGGCAGAGAACAGGCTGGCGCGTACTCCATCCCGCTCTCCATTCATTTGGGAGCACTCCACACCACATGGACGTGTATCCTATTGAAGTGGAGTGAGGGGGGTGGAAAAGGCATCCTTGGGGCTGATTTCTTGGTGGAACACGGGATCCTCGTGGACCTGAGAAATCACTGTCTCTGGGGAGCCGAGAGCGGTTTAGGTAAGGTAGTTGTAATCCCAGGGAGGGAAGAAAAGGGGGCCCTGTGCACCATGAAGCCGTCAGGAGGGTACGATCTCGAGCTCATGGTAGCGAACGTCCCAACGGACTTGCAGGCGTGTGTGTCGGAAAATCTGACCGCGTTTGCCACCCACAAGCATGACTGTGGGAGAGTCACTGGGTTTGAAGTCAGCGTAGACGGGGACCCCATGATCCGACCCCAAAAGCAGTATAACTTCCCCAAGGAGGCAGAACCCGACATGGAGACCACAATATCTTCATTGGTGCAGCAGGGCGTATTGAGACCAATAGCCACTCACGTGAACTCCCCCTTATGGCCGGTAAAGAAGCCGGACAATTCGTGGAGAGCCACAGTGGACTACAGAGTCCTCAATAGTAACATCCCAGCCGGCGCGCCCACGGTAGCAGCAGTTGCCGACCTAATAGGGAGTATTCCAGCATCGGCGACCACGTTCACGGTGCTGGATATCTCGAACGGTTTTTGGTCCATTCCGCTGCGGCGGGAGGATCAGTACAAGTTTGCCTTTACTTTCAAAGGGCAACAGTACACTTGGAACTGCTTGCCACAGGGTTTTCACAACAGCCTCAGCATTTTCCATCAATGCATGGCGGGGAGTTTAAAAGAATTTAGCCAGCCCAACCAGATGGTACAGTATGTGGACGACGTACTCCTGTTCACGGACACAAGGGAGGAGCACGGCCCACTATTAGCAGAATTATTGGAGCTGTTAGAAAGGAAGGGTTTCAAAGTAAACCCAAAGAAAGCACAGATCGGCCAGCAGGAAGTCAAATTCCTGGGTCTGGCCATCCGCGCTGGAGAAAGAGCCATAGATAAGGCCAGAAGGGAATCAGTACAAGATCTGCCGATCCCCAACACAGTAATGGATGTAAGGTCCTTTTTGGGATTGACCGGGTACTGCAGAGATTTCATCGAGGACTATGCTGCCACAGCAGCCCTGCTACTCCGACTCTTACACAAGGGAATCGAGTGGTCTTGGGATGAGGGGTGCCAGGCAGCATTTGAGAAGTTGAAAAGAGATCTGCAGACCGCGCCAGCCCTAGGGGCCATAGATGGGGGAGAGGAGTTTTTCCTGGAGGTAGCCGCTAGTGGGGACAGCCTGAGCGCCGTGCTGCTCCAGGAGCGGCACGGCAAGCTGAGACCGGTAGTTTATTCCTCCAGGGTGCTCACGGGTGTAGAGAGGAGTTTCTCCAATTGCGAACGGCATCTCCTGGCCACGCATTGGGCTGTGAACAGATCAGTGATCTTCACAGGAACCTCTCCCATCACGCTCCTCACCCATCACACCCCCACAAAGATGCTTCCGGATGGAAGGATTAAGGATGGGACCATAAGCAGCGCTCGGATTGCGCGCTAGACCCTCCTCCTTTCCCAGATGGATCTCAAAGTTAAAGGCCTCTGCGAGCCAAAGCTCGCAGCCAACATGATATATCCCGGAACAGCCCATCGGTGTTCCATAGAAGGGGTATGGGAGGTCAACATAGGTTTACGGGCCGGGATACACCCCACAGGCCGCGAAATCTACGTAGACGGTTCCAGCACTGTATCTGCTGGCGAACGACTCACAGGGTGTGGAGTTTATGACCCTGCGGCAAACATTGCCCTGGCAATTAAGCTCCCCAGCACTATGAGCGCACAGCAGGCTGAACTGTCAGCGGTGGCGTACGTGATTACCCACCCCGAGATTTTCCCAACCCCATACACGATTTGCTCAGACAGCATGTTCACGTGCAATTCGTGTACGGAGTACCTCGCCATCTGGTCCCGCCGCGGATATACCTCCGCGGACGGGCGGCCTTTAACAGTTAAGCCCTTGCTGGAAAAGATCCTAGCAGCTGTGGGGGAGGAAGGGGAGGTGTTCATCCACAAGGTGAAGGCTCATTCCACCACAGAACCCCGCAGTCAGGGCAACCAGCAGGCGGATGCGCTAGCCCGGGAGGGTGCCCGCAACGGTACTTTCTGCGACCCCTATGGACCCGGACCCGTGGCAGCGATCCGAGAAGGGGAGGGAACTCCAGGAACACAGGGGTGACACCGCCCCCAGACCTAAAGACCGTCCAAACCCTGGATCCCGCCCTAGAAACAGTCCTAAAAGCCATCACAGAAGGCAAGCAGGTAGAGGGTCCGTACAGTACGGCAGCCCTCTCAGTCAAAGAAGGCATGCTGTTCCGAGAGGAGCAGTGGAGCAGTGGACAGAGAGCCAACCAGTAAACTAAGAAAAGAATATATATAAACAATGCGAATGTATATTTATACACTCAGGGATATACCTGTTTATACACTGTATGAATAGAACTGCGTTTATGTGGTAAACCATAAATGTATTTTGATGCTTTGGCAACATAAGATGTAACTTATCATGCCAATAAAGCGATTTGAATTGTGAATTGTGAATTGGGTTGTGCCACAGCAGCACCGGAGGGAATTCCTGCAACTGGCCCACGAGGGTCCAGGGGCGGGACACCCCGGGCCTGAGGTTACCTGGCAGCGGGTAGAGCAGGCGGGATGGTGGCCGGGACTTCGGGACGATGTCCGCGAGTTCTGCACAAGCTGTCTTGTGTGCGCTGCAAACAACCCAGACCCCCACAAAAGGAAGGTGCCCATGGGGCACATCAGGAGGGTAGAGGGACCATGGCAGTCGATTCAGGTCGACTACATAGGGCCCCTGCCCGCCGCCCAGGGAGGATATAAGTACTGCCTTGTCCTGGTAGATGTGTTCACCAAATGGGTAGAAGCTTTCCCGTGCAGAACAGCTACGGCACTGGGCACTGCTAAGATCTTGATTCGGGAAGTGTTCTCACGGTGGGGACTCCCCCGTTTTGTAGAGTCCGACCAAGGGAGTCAGTTCACCGGTCAAGTAATGCAGAACGCCCTCATGCTCTTGGGCATTGAGGGGAAGTGGCACATAGCATACAATCCCCAGTCATCCGGGATTGTTGAACGCATGAATCGGACACTCAAGGAAAAGCTGAGGAAAGAGACAATGGGCTCGCCCCAGAAATGGGCGGAGGTCCTGCCTTTAGCCCTCATGGGGATCCGGGCCAGCCAGTCCAAAAGTACGGGGTATTCCCCGCACGAATTAATGACTGGAAGGATCATGCGAACGCCCACCCATGTATTAGCCCCGGTGCTCACTGAGGGCCAGCTCCGAGAGGTGAAGCGAGACAAATTCGTCCAAACCCTTTTGGAGCGCCTGAAACAGATTTATGGGCAGGCGGCTGGGAACATGGGAAGACAGCATCAGGGAAACCGACTGTTACTGGAACCTCGTAAGCAACAAGAGTGGGTAGTCGGAGACCAGGTCATGGTCCGAAACTATGCCAGGGTAGGGAGCTTTGAACCATTGTACATGGGGCCTTACAGCATTGTAGACAAGGCCAGCCCCATGGTTTATGCAGTAAAGGTGCCCCGACGTACCAAATGGTTTCACATCAACCAGTGTAAACTGTTTAACTCGGGTGCACAAGGGCCAACAACAGGGACCAGGTCCGAGAACAAAAATCCTCAGCCTGTAACAGAGTCACAGACCACACAGGCTGGAACAGTAGCCTGCGTGAAGGGAGGGGCCGCCCCATCGGAGTGGGAGGTCTCCCCTCTAATTTGGGATTCGGACGAGGAAGAGCCTGAACAGCTCGACCTCGCCTTAGACCCAATCACGGAGGAGGAAGAGTCAGAGGACGACGATCCCGCCCTTGACTCAAGCTTGGGGGAGGTAGGGAATGGGGGCGGAGACTCACTACCTGTAGGGACAGGTGAGGTGGAGTCGGAAGCCACAAATCCCGGCCCCGGGGGGGCGGAGCCTGAGGGAGGGGAGCTGAAGCCGGCAGCTGTGGTGGAACCACAGGCTGTGACGGTGACAGTCCCAATCCCCGGTCCATCAGCCCCGGGAGCCTCACCCAATGCAGCCCCTCGTAGGTCGACTCGAGCGCCCCAGCCCAGAAAGTTTTGGCCAGATTCTCCCCATCCTTCCCAACCTCGGTCAAAGCAGCCCCAGAAAGGCATGGTTCCTGTTCAACAGCGACAGGCTGCGGGGGATCAAAGCCGAAGGTCAGTGCAGCCCCACCACAGGGTGCGGCACGCTGCAGCCCTCACAGGAATTCAGTAGGCCGCCCGGCGGAGGGCGGCACTGTACATAAGTTAAGTTAGGTAATTATGATGATAGTTTAAGGAATATAAAGTTTACGATGTTAAGAAATGTTAAGAGTACGATTTTGAAGTCTGCCCGGTATGTGTGCTTGTTTGGAAGCGGGGTCTAGGAACCCGCGCGTCCATTTAATTAGGCCAGCACCTATTGGGAGCCTGGCTACATCATTTTATTGGTTACAGAAACCTGGGATATGATGAAAAAGATTCTCATCGTGTTCGTGGCGATCGGGTGCGGGTGGGCCTACCGAGGCCGCACCAAGGACGTCATCATCTTCGGGTGTTCCGGGGACACGGCCCCCATCGCGACGGATGGGACAGGGGAGCGAGAGGTTGAGGAAACCGCCACCTACTTCCACCAGGGGAGATGGCCAGGTTGGCTGGGGACGAATTCTACGGAATACTCCAGCAATTTCGGTTTTGCCTACCAAGAGACTTCGTTAACGTGCCCTCGGGTGAGGATCCTTGCACCCAGAGTCAGCGTTACCGTGGGAAAGAGGATCTGTCTGGTGTGTAATGGGAACGTACCACTAAGGCGATGGTGGTGGCTGCGAAAGCTGGGAAAGGACATGAAGAACTCTACGGTCGAGTGGGAGCGACTGGGTAATAATACCCATCGGACTATTACGGGGACTCACGGACAATTACGTGTGTGTTGGGACAAATGGTGGGAACCAGATGAAGGAATATATGTCTGTATGTGGGGTTCAAAACGTGTTTGCCCCAAGGGCGCATCCATCTTCTTCCAGAGGCAGTGGCAGGATAAAGGAAAGGGGATGAGATGGGATGTCAGCACTCAAGCGTGCGGAGCCCCATACTCCCCTATTCTGGTAAACGCCACTGAACTCATCACCCGCCCACGCAAGCCCCTGCCCACGCTTCCGGTAGCACTAGCCCAGAAAGAAGGGTGCCCCACCACCACCAAGGGACCCGGGAACGGTTTAGTATTGGTACCCACCGGTCAGGTGCTGTACCAAGGGGTACACTACGCGGTAGTCTCAGTGATTTTAAACCTCACTGAGGTACGATTGCCGGAGTGGTGTCCCAAAGAAACGGAACAATTATACCAGGTCCTGTTAACCCGAATGTTTAGACAGTTTTACGAGTTTGACTTTGCCGACATCGACAAAGACAAATTATACACCACACCACCGGAAGTTTTGGATCGAGTCGGGAGGCAAAGAAGGGGTACAGTAAATGACATATTCACTGCTTTTAATACCGGAACATCTGTCGTCAACGCTCTAGATAACGTGGAGCTGCAGACACAGATCAACGGTTTAAAAGCCCAGTTAAGGAACATACTGACAGACGAAAATAAGGTAGTGGGTTCTGAGTTACATGAAGACCAGGCCATGACACTACACTTTAAGGAAATAATAGCTGAGCTGGAGAAACACGCGAGAACGGTAAATGCGCTCATTAAGGAGGATCGGAATGCGTCCGATCAAGCTGCGCAAAACGAGGCCTGTGTGCTATACGGGACGTGGTTACTGGGCGAGGGCCGCAGTAATCTCGAGGATTTAAAACAGGGTTTGGTCCCGTCCTGGATCAGCAACAAGCACTTGCAAGTGCTCCACCCTTTTGAGAATGCATTAAGCCTGTGCCAGCTCAGACTAGCTGCAGAAGCGTACCCAGTCCCAGTGGACTGCGGACGTTCGAATCATACTATCGTGGGAATAGTGGTAAGAATGCCGGTGTTGGGTCCCGCAGCAAAGCCCGCCCCGGTATACAGGGTGGAGAACATTGGAGTCATTCAGGGGGGCGCGCACATTCGTTACGCAGTGGTCCCGCCTTACATCATCAAATGGGAGCGTACGATGACAGGCACCGACCTCTCGGGGTGTCGGAGCCGGGGAGCACATATCATCCTGTGTCCCCAGCACTTGAATGCCTTTTTGAAACCACAGTGCGGGTTCAGAACCGCTAGCGCGAAGCCGATATATTGCACCATGGAGGCAATGGCAGAGGACCATGTGCCCCCGCAGGTAGCATATATCGGGGGTGGGACATACTGTGTCACCACTGCAGCGCCTCACTACCGCCACGGACAGCACGAGTGGTGTTCGATCAGTGATAGCAGTTTCTGTTTCAAACCCAGGGCCGAGGTTCAAGTGGCACAACAGCGAATTGTCCCCATTCCTGCACCCTCCACCATTCACCTCACTGTAAAAGAGAATTTCACGGACTTGCAACGATTCGTCGTACATTTTGGTTATGTCATTCCCCCTCTTCCCGAACACCTCACCAAGATTTTAAAAGCCGTTATAGTTTCACAGAAGCATTTTTACACACTGGAGCAGAAGACTTTAGAGATAGGAAAAGACATATTGGACATAGTCATCCCACCATGGTGGGACTTGTTCACAAACATAGAGATCCCGGCCTGGATTAGAATAGCATCCCACATCCTAGTAGTGTGTCAGGTTTTAATTGTGATATTTTTGCTGTTCGTGCATTGCAAGAGAGGCAAACGCCTCCAGAGGCACGAGAACACAGGAGAATGGAGAGAACGCTATGTGCGAATGGGGGAAGAAGACACCCCACTTTAAGCTGCTAGTATTGAAAGTTAGGCGTCCCTCCATTTTTAGATTTTGGCCATTTGCGCGTTTTCTTTTAAGTGTATGAATATTGTTATGTTATTAGTCGTTGTTAAGTTTTGGATTAATAAAAGGTGTATGCAGGTGGTGCAAGAGGGTATCAACCCCTGCACATCTGACAGATGAATGAGTTATAGTTTAAGAAGTACTGCCTATGATTGTCCAAATGTGCACAAGGTAATTTTCGGGTTTTTTTCGGAAATGGGAACTGCATGTGTCGTGAGGGTCATAGATAGTTAAGTGCCAGGAATGTTTGGATGTGGGGAATCAGGGAAAATGTGCTCACCAAGGATCATTGATACCTCTAGCAAGCTATCAGTATCACAGGGGGGCCTGTAAGATTCAAAATTTTCAGCAGTAATCACGCAAGAAAACAGGATAAAATAAGACAGTTTATTGACCAAAGTAAGCTTGTACAGAAAAAACCTTTGATAAAAGGGCATACAAAATGGCCACCGGGCCTCGTGATCAGTTTCTGGACCATTTGATTTCTGTTACTGCAAGCCAGACAGGCTTGTGGATTGAAGACAGTAAGCCCGTGAAAGCCAGTATCGGGAAGCCGAAACTCAGGGAAACAGCATACATATTCAATGGATTCTAAGTACAAGACAGTTTCAGGCAAACAGGATGGGGCCCATCAAGATATGGGCGGACAATGAATGAACACTTAAACCCATTTAATGTACAAAGGAGAAACCGTTTAACAGCCATCAAGGGAAATCTCCAGACCGATCAATATGCGAACCGAGTTACGGTGACAAAGTAAAAGACATTAAAAGACATTACCGGCCAGGAAGGCCAGTTAAGTTATCACCGGCTCCCGTTACAAGACAAAGCGCCCCTGCAGAGATTTCTGCCCGCCAAAATATTACAAAGACTGGACTATGATCTGGCGGGAGATAAGGCTGGCCCAAAAGGGGTATAAATATGGATTTTGAAAAGTCCATCAGCGCCTCTTCTACCTCGGTAGCTTCGGAATTCGATCAGGAAGTTTCGGACGGACATTTCGGAAAGGACAACGTGGTCGGTGTTCAGCCAGACAAGGCTCGGCCACGACGAGAAGACGACGAGGGTGGCCCGGGTACCGTTGTCGGGAGATCATCGATGACCCAGGCTGAAGAAGAAGACACCCTCAGGAAAACCGACAATCCAGGCCGGAGAGAAAGGACATTCCGGGCCTAGCACTTCCGTGCCTCAACATCCCATCGAGGTGTTGTTCTGTTCCATGAACCCAAATCCACAACAGACTTAGTGGATTTTAGCCATGACGAGCGCTCACCGAGGCTGTGTCCACTGCCTCATCGCCTGAGAGAGAGAGAAAAACAAGCTGCGCCAGAAGTTTCCAAATCCACGTGACGACGGAAAGCTGTGCCAGAAAGGCGGCGAACCCCTCCTTTTGCGATTCTGATAGTGGTGAGCATGATCCCGAGTTCCTCAAGTCGAAACTTAGTTTAGGTATTAGGGGAGGGAGTAAGGTTAAATCGTAATGTGTTCCCCCTTTTATGACGTGCCGTGTGTTCCCCATTTCCATAGAGCCAAGTTCATAAATTTGTGCATGATTGTAGTTACTTTAATCTGTGCCTATGACATGTATTTTGTAATGCTTCAAACTGTTTAAAAATAAAAGCATCCATTTCATGCTATTCAACCTGGTCTATTGAGTCCTTTCTCTGCGCTACAGTTCTCTGCATCTAAGTCCAAGGTCTAGAACCGTAGGGGAGAGTGGATCGAACCACTCCAGGGTAATTATTGCACAAAGCCTGGCAGGAGACCAGAACGAGCAAGAGAAACCCCCTACAGATGCCATTGAGGAGCCCATCAAACGAAGCTGAGAAGCGTTACAATGCGAGCCACATTTCCACCAGAGGCACGATCGAGCAAATGTAGGGGGTGGCGTGTGGTGGTGTTTGGCGCGTACGCCCAGTCAGTTATGCCTCTGACTGTTTTGTGAGCAGTTTGAATCGCTCCCACGCCTCTGGGTTCTAGACACTGGACTTAGGTACAAGGCGGCGGTACAGAGAAAAATCGAGTAGACAGGTGGTTGGATGTAAACATAAACCAAGATTTTATTGAAGAGGAAAGACTTGATACAATCTTATGGAAAAATTACTAGTGTACACTTCTACAGGCAAAATTACAAAAGAATAATAACTAGACTTATACAGGGAATGGGGAACACACGGCACATCAAGGGTAAACAACTATCTTAACAATCCCCTTATCCTTATCCCACCCCCTATACCTAACTAGATTAAGCTATGAGGGGTCAGAACTTCATGCTCACCAATCAAAAGGTTTTTTGGACTCAAAACTGCGGTGGGGTTTGGGGTTCGCTCTTGGTGCGCTCTGGAGCCTGCCATCATCACGTAGTCTCCGGGTGCTGCAAGGACGTTGTGCTGTCTTTCTTTAGGAATTTATGTTAGTTTTCCAGTTAATTCAGGGGTTTGAGTAATTTGGGTCGATTCCAATTGTGTGCCGCCACCTAGTGGATATTTGGTACCTAGCAACTGCAGTAAAGTGCAGTAAAGCACAGTAAGTGCAGTAAAGTAAACTACTGTATAACACAGACCTACAGCCACACAAGATCTGGGAAGTTATATTGTTGCCACGCTTGAGCCTTGGATACTATTTGTCTGTAAGTACTTGAGAATGTTATAGATGATTAGTGTACACTATATTTTGCAGAAAATGTTTAGTTTGTAACTTTTCTCTGTAAGCAAACTTACACAGCTAGCCGTGAAGTGCTCGCTCTCTGTCCAGCTGGTTAACTTGTAGCTGTATTTTGATGCACTATGTACAGGGCTAATTTAAAGAGAATGCCTTCCAGTTTGCTAAATGTATATTCACAGTAAGCTGTGTTTCCACGTGTTTGGTAAGTTACATGCCAAATGTACTGTGTTGCTCAGGCGTACCTAAATTTGTGTATGCATATCAGTTATGTGCTTGTATACTAATGTGTGCTTCCATTTCTGTATTGTATTTCAGTTTCACAATAAGAATCTTTCAGTAAAGTTTACAAGGAAAGTCAAGCCTTGTGATTTTTATGGGAAGATATCAAGTTGTTAGCTACCTGTCTAGCTCTGCATAGGAACGCGCTGCAAGGGCAGAATAGACGTTGTCCAGGTTCGAGTACCCCAAAGTTAAAGTCTCTGTTTGGGTACTTTACCTTGCAGGGATGATTCTTCATCACCAGCCACCAGTTTGAGTTGGTGTACGGATATTCGAAGGTCGGCCGAGGCTGAAGGCCCGATAATTTGAAACCTCCCATAGTTCGTCTCCTCAGTTGGCCTTCTTCAGCCGGTCTTCCTCCGGTGGTCTTCCCTCCTCACCTCGTCACGTCCCGCCTGGCCTGGCCTGAATTGTCCGTGTCCGCCCAACCCAGTGCCGGGGCGATTCCAGATGGAGTGGGGAAAATGCACGGGAAAGGCCAGGGGGTAAGCGCAGGATGGGGAAAGAGCGACAGCCACGAGGGCAAGGGGCCGAAGAGCGGAGAGAGAAGAGAGGAGAGCGATTGCTACCCGGGGCCTTCAATTATACTCTTTTCGAAAACCCTTATCTGCGCGCCAAATCAGGTTAGTTCTTTGTCTTAATCTTGGCGGGCTATTTTATATAATGGTAGCAATCTGTACTAACTGTTTTTAGATGGCCGTAAATCACATTGGCCCGATAATTGACTTGTTTTGTCATGAACGTTCCTTGATGGGCCTGTCCAGCCTCGATGGCTCTTTTAATCTGTTTCCGATTATATATGTAGACTGCTTGATGGCCTTAATTATAGGCCTAAACTGAATTTAGATTCATCTCCAATTCGGTCTAATGCATAATTCAGAGTCCTGTCTGGTTTCAAAATACAAAGTCTCTCTTCACAGACACTGCAGCTTTGGTTTCGATCCACAAGCTGTCTGCATTGCAGAGTCCATTTTAAAATCAGACAGGCTTTCTGCCATGAGGCACGGACGCCATCTTGGGTACACTTTTTGATTTAAAATGTCCACGCTGGGTCCCATTTATTAATAATGACCTTCAGCGAAATGTAGAAATTTTGCAAATCTTACACTCCCCCCGTGATACTAAAACTTGCTTGAAGTATCATACTTTTAAGGTGAGCAAAATTTTTCTGACCCACCATAGTCAACCTTCCCCTGTAATTACCTATCTAATATACGCATGACACATGCACTTCCCATTCCACAAAAATGTAGTGTACATCAGCATACAGACAGTAAAATTACAGGCCTAGAAATTCATTGTAGCTACTTTTGGGGTGTTAAAGTCGGGCGGCCACTTCTCCGATATTCATTAGCTTCGCCCTAAGAGTTTGCTCGAGCGCTAAAACTGGCGCTGGATGCCTCTCTTTAGGCGCTAAGCCGGAGGTGCTGAGCGAGAGCGCCCAGGCCGGGCGCAGCGCAGGTGCGGCCATCTCGTGATTGACAGCAGACACCCTGGCGCCGGCCAGCTCTTAAGGGGGAAGGGTCGACTTTGTCTGCTGCCACGCCCTGGATAGTGGAGCCCTCCAGCTAGGCCTGAACATTGCTGCTGGACCCAAATAGCACCTGAAGCCATGCAGAGGGCCCGTGAACGAGCGCAGCGCTTCTCAGAGCGTGATCTGAGTGTGCTGGTTGGTGGTGTGGAGAAGAGGTGCCATATTTTGTACCCGGACAATGGCAGGAAGACGCCGGTCCGCGCCTACCGGAGAGCCTGGAGGCATGTCGCCAGCAAGGTGTCAGCCAACAGCGAGGTCCCCAGGACCGGTGTCCAATGCCGCAAAAAGTTTAATGACCTCACGCGGATTGTCAGGGTGAGTACCCTTTCCAGTGACCTCCTCATCCTTGCATGTGCACCTCACATTATGGGCAAAGGGACCTGAAAGCCCTAATGGCCAGCCCTCATCCAGCAGCGATGGAACAGGCATGAATATCAATTGCACATTCTGCACTTAACACACTGGCCAAGTTATTCCACCATGGGAGGCAGTGCACACAAGATCAGGGCGACACACTGGCCAGGCTATTCCACCATGGGAGGCAGTGCACACAAGATCAGGGCGACACACTGGCCAGGCTATTCCACCATGGGAGGCAGTGCACACAAGATCAGGGCGACACACTGGCCAGGCTATTCCACCATGGGAGGCAGTGCACACAAGATCAGGGCGACACACTGTACTTAGAGGCCGTTCTTTCTCTTGCAGGCCAAGCTGGCCAATATCAAGAAGAGCCGGACTGCGACCGGGGGAGGCTGACCCCAGATCCAGCTGCTCACCGAGCTGCAACATCGCGTGGAGCGCATCATGGGTGGCCGGGTGATTGGCCCCGTTGCATGTGGAGATGCCGACCCTGTTCTGGGCACCAATGGTAAGGACATCAACGTTTGGACCTCTTTCGTCCCACTTGCGCATCAGATCTACATCCTTTGCCACTGTCTAACCAATGCGCTGAATGCCACCACTCATGCATCCCTCGCTGACGCCCTCTCCTCACTCTAAAGCTACTCTTGTGCCTTCCTGCTTTCAGATGGTGAGGAGGAGGTCCCTGAACTTGCCAGTGACAGCCCCTCAGAGGAGGAGGAGGAGGAGGAGCAAGAGGAAGGCGGTCCATCAGGGGAACCCTCAGCCGTAGCAACCCATGCCAATGTAGGGGACACGTCTTCCCTGGAGGGGAGATCGCAGAAGTGTCGGAGGGGAGGGGAGCTCATGGGACCTGCGGCCTGCAGAAACGCGGGAGGGGGATGCCAGCTCGGCGGCCTTCTCCCCAGAGGGGGGAAGGGTCGGAGGGGAGTCCAATTGCTGGGCCCAGCGGCGTCCAGCAACGCAGGAAGGGTCGGCCAGCTCAGCGGCCTTCTCCCCAGAGGGAGAGTCCGGCCTCCAGTCCGGAGATGGTCTTCGCCGAGGAGATGGAACGCCTCGAGGACTTGTCCGCGTACTCGGAGCGCCGGCACACGGAGCTCATGGGGGTAATGGCACGGTTGCCTGAGGCCATCGAGTCCCTCTCTCGGATTGTCACCGACGTCAGGGCCTCACAGGCCATCAGTTTGGTGGAATTCGGGGCAGAGCAGGCAGCGAGTCGGGCGGCATTCGGGGCAGATCAGGCAGCGAGTCGGGCGGCATTCGGGGCAGCTCAGGCAGCGAGTGGGCAGCTGATCAGTGGTGCCGTGCAGTCACTGGGTGCTCTGATGAGGTCACTGAACAGGCCAACACGGGCACTCACTGCTGCCACACTCGCTGTGTCAGCCAGGCATCGCCAGGGCACCCGGCGCGCTGCAGCAGCACAGCGGTCTGTCCCTCGGCAGTGCTGGCCCGGGCGAGTGCCAGTGTCTCAGGCGACCAGCGAGCGCCTGCCATCCGCCAGCTTGCCCCCATTCCTCCAGCCACCACTGCCACTCCCCCAGTGGAGCTGCCAGGAGCTGCTGCAGCGACTGATGCTGGTCAACCACAGCTGCAGCATTCAACAGCCGCCCGCTCGACGGCCAGACCTCGACTAGGCCGACCCCCAAGGGCATCTGCCGCCACGACATGTGCCCTTCTGGAGCCTGCCCCCAGCCTTGCAGCAGCCAATGGCCTTACTTTGAGGAGGAGCAGCAGGGCGGGCAGGGGCCACACAAAGATGGCCAAGGCATTGCCCTAGCGGGCCAAAAAGTCGAATGTGTGGCCAGTTGTGTTTGTTTTTTGAGGCCGAGAATTGGATGTTTGTTTTTTGAGGCCGAGAATTGGATGTTTGTTTTTTGAGGCCGAGAATTGGATGTTTGTTTTTTGAAGGCCGAGGATGTGATGTTTGTATTTTACGAAGTCCGTGGATGACGGCCATTTTAGTTGCACTGTTTTGTTAATCCTCTCCAGGTTGTGGGAGCGAGTAATGTGTTTGAGTGTTTTTTGGGGGTTTCGTCTGTTTTTGGTTTTCATGTGGGAAGGGCCCTGAGTTTGTACAATAAAGCATTTTATTTATTAACACTGTCCATGTTTGATCTTTGAAGTGTTTGTTGCCTTAACCGGCTGAGGGCTTGCGGAGCGGCTGCAATCATGTTCTTTCATTGGCACAAGCCATTCCCTGACAGGGGGCCTAGAAGTGACGTTCAATAAGCCGCCGACGGGCAGCCCTTGGACCTTGTGCCTCCCTCCTGGGCTGGTACTCCTCGTCCTCCTCCTCCTCATGCTCCTCCTGCTCCTCCTCCTGAGGTGGGGGTCCAACGTGAGGTGGCAGTGCCTGAGTCCTGCGGATAGCCAGGCTGTGCAGCATGCAGCAAACGACGACGAATTGGGAGACTCGGTCCTGCGAATACTGGAGGGCTCCCCCGGAGCGATCGAGACAGCGGAACCGTTGCTTGAGGACGCCGATTGTTTGTTCTATGATGTTCCTAGTCGCTTGATGGCTCTCGTTGTATGCCTCTTCAGCAGGGGTCGTGGGCGCACGGAGCGGGGTCATGAGCCAGGTACACAAAGGATAGCCTTTGTCCCCGATAAGCCATCCTCTTGGGGGAGGCTGTGCCTGGAACATGTCAGCCACAGTTGTCTGTCACAGGATAAAGGCATCGGGGCTGCTGCCTGGAAAGCGGGCATTGATAGCTAGGATGCGCTGCCTGTGGTCACACACCAGCTGTACGTTGAGGGAATGGTAGCCCTTCCGGTTGCGGTAATGCTCGGCATGCTCCAGAGGTGCCCGCAAAGCCACATGTGTGCAGTCAATGGCACCCTGCACCATGGGGAAGCCCGCTATTCTTGCAAATCCCACTGCACGCTGCTGCTGCTTGTCCAGGGTCATGGGGAAGGAGATGAATTGATGTCTCCTTCTGAAAAGGGCTTCGGTCACTTGGCGGATGCAGCAATGCACAGCGAACTGGGAGATGTTAGCGATGTCCCCAGCAGCGGATTGGAAGGAGCCGGTGGCATAGAAGTTGAGAGCCACCGTCACCTTCACTGCCACCGACAGAGACGTCCTGCGCATCAGCTGTGGCTGCAGATCTCTCTGAAGCAGCTGGCAGATGTCTGCAACCACCTCCCTTCTGAATCGCAGCCTCCTTACACACATCGCAGCAGACATGGTCAGATAGGAGGACTGCTGGCGGTATACCCTGGGTGGGTAAGGCCTCAGTTGGCGACGCCTGTTGCCCCCTCTGCGTCTAGCCAGGGCTGCTACTCTCTCACGGCGTCTGTAAGCCCTTCTGGCATAAGGCTGAAAGTCAGCGTTGGCACCCAATGCAGCCCCCATTATATGCTGGCAAACAATGAGCTCTCAATGAAGGCAAAGATAATTGCTAAGCTCTGGCCTGAGCCAAAAATACCTGTCCTAGTGTTGGTCCAAACCAGTAAGCTCTCCTCCTTGGTCTCTCTCCAAAAAACCGTTGCACAAGAGTGAATGCTGCAAAATGGCTGGCCTTTATAGTGCAGGGTAAGTGCCCTTTAATTAGCGCTCCCCGCGGCCCGCCTCGGCTGTGTACCGTTCACTTCACAGTCCTTAGGGCCGCCCGGCGCACAATGGCCCGGCGCGAGTGAAGTTCCGGTTCGGGGCGCACAAAGGGCGTTGCACTAATAAATGACGTCATGATCTGTGTGCGCAGCAGGGCGCGCGCTAAGACTTTGCGCCGGCGCTAAATGTGTACTGAAGTTGGGGCGAGGCGCAGATCGCGCTGCGCCCGGGCGCTAAGCGCCTAGCGCTCGAGATCTACTCCTCCTAAGGCGCTAACGGCTGGCGCGCCCAACTGAATTTCTAGGCCACAGACTTTACACACACATCCAAGCATGGAGGGGGTCCAACACCCCTACATCACTTGGTACACATATCTTTATTAAACCGCATCGCAAAAAAACAACAAAAGAAAAACTTTTATTAAAATAACAAACACAAAAGAAACGACAATCCTTTAATCAAAATACAGGGAAAAAGACTTAAATTGGCGTATCTCCCTCCACCTTTACATAGTGTTCCTTCCAAATCCTCTGGTTTTGGAATTCTGACCGCCGACCCTTTCCCTTACACTGAATACAAACTAAATACAACACTATCGCTAACTGGCAAACCACGAGAATGTGGGAAGCCAGTCTGATCCACGAAGGGACCTCTATATTACTGAAAATGTTCCACCAGTTTGGAGTCACAATATCCAATTTCTTAGTCCCTATCTCTATTGTTTTCTGTTCGAGTGTATAAAAAATGTTTCTGCAAAACTATAACGGCTTTGAGTATTTTGGTAAGATGTTCAGGGAGAGAGGCAATTTCGTAGCCAAAGTGCGCTACGTGCTTTTGCAAATTCGTAAAATTCTCCTTCACTGTTAAGTGAACAGTGGAGGGTTCAAGAATGGGGATGATTCGCTCCTGGGCCAGTTGAACTTCTGCCTCGGGTTTAAAACAGAAACTGCTGTCACTAACCGGACACCAGCTATGCTGTCCATGCTGGTAGTGGGACTTGCCGGTGGTGACACAATAAGTCCCGCCCCCTGTATATGCTATCTGCGGGGGAAAATGGCCTTGTGCCATTGCCTCCATGGTACAATTTATAGGCTTCGCGTCAGCAGCTCTGAACCCACACTGCGGTTTTGAAAAGGCATTCAAGTGCTGGGGACACAGGATTATGTGTGCTCCCCGGCTCCGGCACCCTAAGAGGTCAGTACCTGTCATAGCGTGCTCCCACATAATGACGTGAGGCGGGACCGCTGTGAAACGAATGTCTGCACCCCCTTGAATGATTCCAATGTTCTCAACCCTGTATACCGGCGCGGGTCGGGCTGTTCTACCCATGACCGGCATCCTAACTACTACTCCCATGATTGTGTGGTTGGACCGCCCACAATCCATGGGGACTGGATAGGCTTCGGAGGCTAGCCAGAGTTGGCACGGGCTCAATGCATTCTCAAAAGGGTGGAGGGCTGCGAGGTGCTTGTTGCTAATACAGGAGGGGACCAAACCTTGTTTTAAATCCTCCAGATTACTGCGGCCCTCGCCCAGTAACCACGCCCCGTATAACACGCACACCTCATTCTGCGCAGCCTGGTCAGAAGCATTTCTTTCCTCCCTTTTGAGAGCATTCACCGTCTTTGCGTGCTTTTCCAACTCGGCTATGATCTCCTTCAAATGAACCGTCATGGCCTGGTCCTCATGCAACTCCGAGCCCACTACCTTGTTCTCATCCAGTAATATCCTTTTTAACTGTGTTTTTAAACCGTTTATCTGGGTCTGCAGCTCTATGTCATCCAAGCTGTTGATGACAGAGGACCCAGTATTAAACGCAGTTAAACATCATTCCATACTCCCCATCTTTGCCTCCCTGCATTACCCAAAAATTCTCGGTGTGTGGTGTACAGTTCGGTCTGGTCCACGTGGGCGAAATCGAACTCGTAAAACTTCTTGAACATGTCCTTCAACAGGGCTTGGTATAGCTGCACTGCTTCTTTGGGGCACCAATCTGGTAAATGTATCTCGGTGAGATTTAAAATCACGGAGGCTACCGCGTAATGTTCCCCTGGTACAGCCCCTGATCGGTGGGTACTAATACCAACCCATACCCTGGCCCCTTGGTGGCGGTGGGGCAATCTTCCCTGGATAACCTCGCCGCCTGTGTGTGGGCGGGGGCTCACGGGGGCGGGTTACCAGCTCAGTGGCGTTGACTGGGATTGGGGAGAATGGGACTGCGCACGCCTTCAGGCTGGTATCCCACCTCATCCCATCCCTGGCGTCTTGCCACTGCCGGTGGAAAACGATGGATATGCCTGCGGGGCAGGCCGTCTCTGACCCCCACATACAGATATAAATCCCTTGATACGGTTCCCACCACTTGTCCCAACACACGCTTAGTCCTCCATAAGTCCCGGTAATCGTCCGATGGGTGTTGTTCCCCAACCGTTCCCATTTGACTTTGGGGCTCCTCATGTCCTTGCTCAACTTTCTGAGCCACCACCACCTATCCAGCGGAATGTGTCCTTTACACATCAAACATATTCGCTTTCCAATGGTGACGCTGACCCTCGTGGTAACGACTTGTACCCTGGGGCAGAGGAGGGAGGCTTCCCCATACGTGAATCCGGTTTGGCTGGAGTACTGAGATGAATTGGACCCCAACCATCCTGGCCACCTTCCCTTGTGGAAGTTGACAGCGGTCTCCTCCACATCCCGTTCATCGCTCCCATCGATCGCCAGGGGCGCCTTGTCTCCCGAACACCCGTAGATGTGGGAGTCCTGGACGTCGCCCCTCCTCTCCACATTCATCCCGATCAGGGCGAATAGGATCACGATCCATTCCACCACGAAAATCTTTCTGCCAAAAAGATGTAAAATCTTGCAGCCAGGTCCCCAAGAGATTCTCTGGCTTGGTGAAGCATGGTCGGGTCCCGCGACCTCGACCCAAAGATACACTCTTAACAGACTACTTACAGAAAACTACCCATCACCTTATTTAACTTAAATTATAAACACCCAAACTTAAGCCAAATAATTACTCTTTCTTAAAACTTAACTTAAACTAAACAATATACATCCGCCGCCCGTCTCCAGGCGGCCAGGCTAATCCCTGGTTGGACTGCGGCTCGCCACTACCCCTGGCGTGACCGCACCGTCCTTGATTGTTGGTCCCTCGCAGCCCGTGGCTGCTGGCTGAGGACCTGTGTCCTTGGACCTCTCCCTGACTCGAGGGGCGGCCCTTGGTAACTGGAGGGTTGGTGACCATGGCTTTCTCAGCTGTGGCATCCGTGGGGACCTTCTAGGGGCTTTAACGAGTGGGGCTGTCTTGGCCGCTGGGCCTTTTACCCTAACCGCTGCTCCCCCAGGCTTGACCCCTCCCGAACCTGGGCTGGGGGCAGGTAACTTTTCGCAGCCTGCTGCTGCGAGTTGAGAGTCTCCGCCCCCAGGTCCCATGGCTGGGTCCGGGGCGGGGTTTTCGACCTCAGGTCCCTCCCTCTCTACACCTGGGTTAGGGGCGGGGTATTCGCCCTCAGGTGCCTCCCCCTCGTCTGGATCCCAGAAGAGTGGGGGAGTGTCCCAACCGATAGGCGGAATGGTCCCTCCCTTCAAGTAAGCCACAGCGCCTGCCTGTGCAGTCTGTGAACTCGTTCCTGCTGTGGGCTGAGGATCTTTATCCTCAGACCCTTTTCCTAACTGGCTGCTTTCCCCTTTCAGGTGTAAACAGCTTACACTGGTTGATGTAACCAGCGGCCTGTTTTAAAACCTGTGCTGAAGGCTCGCCCGCTGCCCCGAACGGACCTTTTAGGGGCTTCCCTTTCTCTTTCCTCACGGGGACGGTCTTACAGACGGGATCTTGGACCCGGACCCGCTTTAGGTCCGGGGCCAATACTACCCCCCGTGTGCCTCCCTCGTCCCGGACTGTGGCTTACGGACCTGCCCGATAGGGTTCCCGGGACTCTCCTTCCCCGCCTTATCTATGGCCCTTTTTCAGCGCGTACGGACAGACCGAGGAATTTCACCTCCTGCTGGCCGATCTGCGCTTTCTTGGGATTTACCTTGAAACCCTTCTGTCCTAACAGCTCCAGCAGTTTGCCCAATAGCGGGCCATGCTTCTCCTTCAAGTCAGTGAACAGGAGCAGGTCATCCACTTATTGAACCAACTGTCTGGGCTGGCTAAAATCCTTCAAACTGGCGGCCATGCACTGATGGAAAATGCTGGGGCTGTTGTGGAAGCCCTGTGGCAATCAGTTCCACGTGTACTGTTGCCCTTTAATCATAAAGGCAAACTTGTACTGATCCTCCCTCCTTACAGTGATGGACCAAAACCCATTTGAAATATCCAGCACTGTGAAAGTGGTCGCGGATGCTGGAATACTCCCGATGAGGTCGGCAACTGCTGCTACTGTGGGTGCGCAGGCTGGGATGTTGCTATTCAGCACCCGATAGTCCACTGTGGCCCTCCAGGAATTGTCCGGCTTTCTGACCGGCTATAATGGAGAATTCACGTGGGTCGCAATCAGTCTCAGAACTCCCTGCTGCACTAACGAGTGTTATATCTCAAGAGTGTATAACCTTGCTTGTATAACAATTAAAAGTGTACGCAGAAGACAGAGTTCAGTTAACAGCCATCTTTACTTCCAGAAGAATCTCTCACTTAATGCACTCTATTTCCCAAAGTGCATTGCACATCACAACTACGGTAAGCTATGTGGAACAATTCAAATACAACATTCAAAATACACAACATCTCCTCCCCTCTTACATTAGATGTCCCAATAGAAACACAACATTTTTAAAACACAAGAACCTGTTATACCCATGGGGATTATTCTGTCCCACATAAAGGGTAAGTCTCTGAACTATAAGTTCAAATGTATAGGGGCCCGCCGCTCTCTGGTAGGATACCGGCGGTCCATCTGGCTCTCCAGTTCATTGTCTCTCAAAGGTGACGTCACCACAGGTTTAGGCGGCTGGGGTGCCTGTATACAGGTCTCGCTTGCTGATGAGATCGGGGCTGAAGCAGTTAATTCCTCAGAAGGTGAGCCTCTCGGTGTAGAAGGCGGATGACCCACAGCGTCACCCAATGGCAGATAAACTGCTGTTGGTGGTTCAGTGGGTGTTGCTGCACTTCGTAGAAGCTGATCGGTGTGTCTCTTCCAGACAATGTCCTCGGGTGTCTGTGCAGTGTAGGATACTGGACCAATCTGTGCAATGATAGTAGCAGGAACCCACTGAGGTCCACCACTGTAGTTCCGTGCCAACACATGTTCACCTGGACTGAAGACTCTGTCTTTGGAGCGTTGTTCACGTCGCTTGATCTGCTTGTCCTGCTGATACTGTACCACGTCTTTCACCTTTGGCGGTTTCAGCAGGTCGAAGTTGGTTCCTAGCTCTCTTTTGAGCAGTAGAGTGGCAGGTGGTGCTTTTGTGGTCGCATGTGGTGTGTTCCTGTAACTCAACAGGAAAATATTCAGGCGCTGATGAAGCATTCCCTGGCCTTGCGATGCCTTTAGAGAGTGTTTCATGGTCTGAACAAACCTCTCAGCTAGACCATTGGTCGCAGGATGGTATGGTGCAGCTCTGATATGTTGTACGCCATTCACCTGCAGGAATGTAGCCATTTCTTGTGACACCCACTGTGGACCGTTGTCTGAGACAAGTTGCATCGGAGATCCAAATCGGCTGAACACCTCACCTAACTTCTCGATGGTCTTCTCAGCAGTGGTGGACCTCATTATAACAACCTCTGGCCACTTACTGTGTGCGTCAACAGCCAGCAGGAACATTCTCTCCTCGAATGGACCTGCAAAGTCTACATGAATGCGGTGCCATGCTTCCTCCGGAAAGTCCCAGGGGTGAAGAGGTGCAAGCTGTGGTACATTATGAACACTCTGACATGAGGAACAAGTTTTAGCTTTGTCCTCAATCTGTCCATCCATACCCGGCCACCAGAAGTAGCTCCTCGCTATTTCTTTCATACGAACCATTCCGCAGTGTCCGGAGTGTAGTTGCTGTAACACTGGTTTCCGTAGCGATGGTGGAATAACCACTCTCCTCCCCCACAGCAAACATCCAGACTGCACCAACAGTTCATTTCTCCTTAAGAGATATGGTTTCAGGTTTGGGTCATCGCTGTCAAGCTTGCCCCTGACGATAATGTCCAGCACTGCAGACAACACTGGATCGTTTCTGGTGTTTTGTCGGACCTGTGTCGAAGTAACAGGCGCGTTCTCCCCCTGCCTAAAGTAGCAGATGTCCATGCTACATGCCATAGGCTTGGTGACAGGCAGCGGCATCCTGGAAAGGCCGTCGGCATTGCCGTGCAGGTCAGACTTGCGATATCTAATGTCAAAGGTGTGTGCAGACAACAGCAGCGCCCACCTTTGCATTCTGCTCGCAGCAAGTGACGGAATCCCTGTATGTGGCCCAAAGATGGTTGTATTGATTTCTTTGTGGGTTCAATGACGAGACATTTATGAAAGAGAATGACTTTTAACCTAAAGTCTGTTCAACTCTTTATACAGCTTTACAGGAGACATGATGCTAGTGATGCATCTAGAACGAAACTGAAACTAAACTAAACTGCCTTGCTTGTCTCAGTCACATGCCCTCTGCTGGTCAGGCACAAGCAATCAATACATGCAAACCTGCTGGCAAGGCATCATAATCAAACAGGCAAATACCATCTCTATTTGCTGATATCATTACATCTCCTTTTCTTAAAACTAAAGTATTTTACTTTTAACTAACAACATGTTTTCTTTGTATTAATCTGCATTTTAACTGTAACACTTAATGAACTTACATTATCATTATCATGATCAAGGTTTTTTAACCTTGCTTTGTGTGTTCACATGAAATATGTCAATACACTAGAACTTGAAGAAAGAATAAGATAACATTACTTCCTTCTATAACAATAGTCCTTAAATTTGCTCAATGAGTCTCTCAGGAGGCTTCACGTGTCTTGAGGATTTTCTGATTGATTGTCCTTGAATCTGAGTTGTTGCCTCAGATGATGTGTTCTCAGCTGTGTGATCAGGTTGTTCAACAGTATCAGTCTCTTGACCTGCTGTGGCTGGTCCCATGAGAAGATCTCGACGATTTCTTCTCAGAACAGCACCCTCATCTGTCTGAATGGTGTATGATCTTGGTTGAACTTCACTCAGGACAGTTCCCTTCTGAGTCCATGTGTTTGTTTTGTCTTTGAACCTTACTTGGTCACCAGTGTGGAGTTCAGGTAGGTTTTGTGTTCCTCTGTCATAGTAGTACTTTTGCTTTTCTTTCTGTTGTTCTTTGAACTCCCTCACTTTCTCCCCCTCTTTTGTTTTCAGGAGGTTCTCCGGGATGGGTAGGTTTGACCTTAGCCGACGTCCCATCAGGAGTTGGGCTGGTGACTTAGCACACTCGAGCGGCATTGTGCAGTATACAAGCATGCTTTGGTAGAAGTCAGTTCCACTGTTTTTTGCATTGTACATCAGTCTTTTCACTGTCCGGACCGATTTTTCCACTAGTCCATTGGACTGTGGATAGTGAGGACTTGACGTTGTGTGGACAAAGTCCCACTCTTTGGCAAAGTGTCGGAAACTTGCATTGTAAAACTGGGGTCCGTTGTCTGTGAAGACCTCGCTTGCCACGCCATGTCTGGAGAATATGGCTTTCATACATGTTATCACAGCATCTGCAGTGGTGGTGTTCAGTCTACAAACCTCTGGATACAGAGAGTAATAGTCTGTTACTACAAGATAGTCTTTCCCTTGACATATGAATAGGTCAGTGCCTACCTTCTGGTAAGGTCTGTCTGGTGCTGGGTGTGGCTTTAGTGGTTCTACCGGATTGCTTGATCGATATTTCAGGCATATTGTGCAGTTTGACACCTCATTTGTCACATCTTGGTTGATTCGTTGCCAGTACATCACCTCTCGTGCTCTTTTCTTACACTTTTCGATTCCCAGATGTCCTCCATGGATCCTTTTTAGCATTTCTTTTATCAGACTCTTTGGGATAACTACTTTACCTCCTTTGTAGATGATGTCTTCGACCACTGATAGTTCCGCCCTGCAGTTCCAGTACTCTGCCATGTCAGGTGAGCAGTCTTGCTTCATGTTGGGCCATCCATCCAAGATGCTTTTCCTCAGTCGTCTCATTGTTTCATCTTTGTTGGTCTCAGTCTTTATGAGCTCCATTTTTGCATCTGCTATGGGCAGTGCACTTGTGATCATGTCCACGTAGGCGTTCACTTTTTCATCCATTTTGGTGTTTGTGGGCTCACTTGGGTCTACAGCTCTGGACAACGTGTCTGCTGTATACATCAGCTTACACAGTGTGTACGCAACATTCAGTGTATAGTGTTGCAGCCTTATCATCATTCTTTGTATTCTAAGCGGACAGCTATTTAGTGGCTTTTGGAACAATGCAATCAAGGGCTTATGGTCAGTCTCTACACTGATTGCTTGTCCTGCCACAAACTGGTGAAATCTTTCACAGGCGTATGTGATGCTGAGCAGCTCCTTTTCTATTTGAGCATATCGCGTCTCCGCGTCTGTCATTGAGCGCAATGCATATGCAATAGGTTGCCAGTAGTCATATTGTTGCAGAAGAACGGCACCGAGCCCACTCTGATGCATCTGATGATATCTTGATGGGTCTCATTGGGTCATAAAACCTCAGAACTGGTTCCTCTGTGAGCAGTTTCTTTAGATCGCTCCATGCCTTCTCATGCTCATGATTCCATTCCCATTCTATGTTCTTTTCAGTTAGTCTTCTCAGTGGCGCCATCTTTTCTGAGAGGTTGGATATGAATTTACCCATGTAGTTGATCATTCCATTAAACCTCTGCACGTCCTTTTTGCATTGTGGCTTTGGCATATTCTCAATGGCGGACACATTTCTGGGATCTGGTCTGATGCCCTCACTGCTAAGGATATCTCCCACGAATGTCAGTTCTGTCACCCCGAGCTGGCATTTCTCTCTATTCAGCTTCAGGTTTGTTTTCCTTGTTGCTTCCAGCACTTTTTTCAGTCTCTCGTCATGCTCAGTTCTTGTGTTTCCCCATATTATGATGTCATCCATTGATGTATCAACTCCCTCCAGGTGCTCATAGATCATATGGATAGTTTTGTGATACACTTCAGGAGCTGAGGCAATGCCAAATGGTAACCTTAGGAATCTGTATCTGCCAAATGGACTGTTGAACGTGCACAGTCTTGAACTTGCTTCATCCAATTTCATCTGCCAAAATCCTGATGATGCATCTAACTTGCTGAAATACTTTGCATTTGCAAACTGTGCCATGATTTCCTCATGTGTAGGAAGCTTGAAGTGCTCTCTCTTTATTGCTCTGTTTAGATCTCTTGGATCCAGGCAAATTCTGAGCTTTCCATTCTTTTTGTCCACTACGACGAGGGACCTCACCCACTCAGTTGGCTCATCTATCTTCCGAATCACGTTCAGGCTTTCCATCCTGTCCAACTCTGCCTTCAGTTGCTTTTGAAGAGCAAACGGAACTTTTCTGCATGGATGTATGACCGGTGTCATACTTTTATCTACTCTGATCATGTGTTCTCCTGGAATGCAGCCTAGACCCTTAAATAGGTCTTTGTACTCTTTCATGAGTTCATCATAGGCTGTCTCTCCTTCGCTTTCCACAACAAGGACTCTCTTTACCAGGTTCAGTCTCTCACAGGCTTTTAAACCTAGTATGGCTTGCACATCCTTTGGCACCACGACTAATGCTAGCGTGTGCTCTCTGTCCTTGTGTGTTACTTTGACAATGCATCTTCCTTTCACTGGTATATCAGTACCTGAGTATCCTGTCACTTTCACTTTTATTCCATGTATCTTTGGTCTGGGTCTAATTTTCTTAAAATCAGTCTCTGATATCACATTAACTTGTGCTCAAGTATCCAATTTAAATGGAATGTGTATGTCATTCACTTTTAGTGTCAACATCCAGTCTCTTTCTTCTTTTTTGTTTTCAGACACAACATCTACATTGAACTCCTCTATCTCGCTTTCATCTACTGTATGGACCTTGCTTTGTTGCGCTTGGTTCTTACAGCAACGGGCATAATGGTTGTTCTTGTTGCAACTATTGCATGTTTTACCATATGCTGGACACTTTCTTGGTGGATGCTGTGTACCGCATCGAATACATGACTTTTGATTGTCCCTTTCATTTTCTTTCGCTGGCCACACCTCTTTTTTCACATTGGCGCTCTTTTTGTTAAACGGTTTGTGTCCGTTCTTACTCACTGCATCCACGTTGCAGCTACTGTCACTGAACAGCTCCTTTGCCTGCAACTTCACAGTCTCTGTAGCCCTACACAGTGCTATGGCTTTTCCCAGGTCTAGATCTTGCTCTCTTAGCAGTCTTTCCCTTAGACCACTATTCGGAATACCGCACACCAGTCTGTCTTTTATCAGCGAGTCTGTCAGTCCCCCAAATTCACACGATTTGCTTCTGTTTCTCAGTTCAGTCACATACTGATCAATAGTCTCTCCCGTTTTCTGTACACATGTGAAAAATCTGTGCCTCTCAAATGTCACGTTACGTTTAGGTATGCAGTAGGCCTCAAACAGTTCCATTATTTTATCTAGCTTCATTTTGTCTCCATCAGCAGCGAATGTGAAGTTATTATACACCTCCAGCGCTTCATCACCCACGACATGTAAGAACAGTGACGCTTTCATTTTATCACCTTTCTTGTCAGCTCTGATTGCTGATAAATACAACCCCAAACATTGTTTGAACCTCCTCCAATTTTCAGCCACATTACCTGTCAACTGAAGCGTCGCCGGTGGGTGTAAACCTTCCATTTTTTCACTTTGTTAGCTATTCTCCAATGGTAAACAACAATGTTCTCTTTTGGCTTGCTAATTTGTGGAGAGCTGATTTAATTTCAGATTTTTTCTCTTCATCTCTTTCAATCACTTCTGACACCAAGTATTGTTTTCTTTGTGGGTTCAATGATGAGGCATTTATGAAAGAGAATGACTTATAATCTAAAGTCTGTTCAACTCTTTATACAGCTTTACAGGAGACACGATGCTGGTGATGCATCTAGAATGAAACTGAAACTAAAATAAACTGCCTTGCTTCTCTCAGTCACATGCCCTCTGCTGGTCAGGCACAAGCAATCAATACATGCAAACCTGCTGGTAAAGCATCATAATCAAACAGGCAAATACCATCTCTATTTGCTGATATCATTACAATGGTCATGAGAGGGCGGTGATCTGTTAGTAGGGTGAACTGTCTCCCGTACAAATATTGGTGAAACTTGCGAACGCCAAAAACGATGCTCAGTACTTCTCGTTCTATTTGGGCGTAGTTAGTTTCAGCTCTGTTCAAAGTCCTAGATGCGAATGCTATCGGCTTCTCTTCTCCGTTTGGCATGATATGAGAAACGACCACTCCCACACCATATGACGATGCATCACAAGCTAACTGTATTGGTAATGAAGGGTTAAAATGCGTCAAAGCCTCTGACTTCAGGAGCATGTCCGTTGCTGTCATGAACGCCTCCTGGTACTTGTTAGTCCATTCCCACTTCTTGTCTTTACATTGCAACCAATGCAGCGACCTCAGCATCGAGGCTAGGTTCGGTATGAACCGTCCATAGTAGTTCAGTAACCCTAGAAAAGAACGCAGCTGGCTGATATTTTTAGGTGCTGGGGCATCCACGATTGCCTTGGTCTTGGACAGTGCCTTGTGAAGGCCTGTGGCATCGATCACATGACCGAGGTACTCAACTGATGCCTGAAAAAAATCACATTTATCCCTGCGACCTCTGAGTCCATAATCCCTCAGTCTCTGTAGTGTTGCGTCCAAGTTACGCAGATGGTCTTGCTCATCACACCCAGCAACTAAGATATTGTGGCGGAGCCACTAAGGGACTCCAATCATCAATTGTATATAATTCCCTTTAATAATATGTTGGCTACAGTCTGAGTCTGTATCTTTGTTTTCACTGTTTACATGTACAGAGCGCGATCACTTTAATAGCACGGGTAAACGCGATGACGTCACGCCGTTCATCACATGATCCCCCACCGGTGGGAAAAACGTGATGACATCATGACATCAGCCATGGGACCGCCCAAGCAGCCCTCGTGGAGCCTCCGAACTGACTAGACCTATATTCGATGTTCTCCTGTAGTTATCCGTTAAACTCTGTTAGTTTTCATTAAACCTCGTTTATTTGATCGCCTGCGTGGACCTCAGTCTTTTGGAAAGGAACTAGACATTCCTACATTGGTGACCCCTACTTTTGCGAACGGTTTTCGCAGAAGTTACTGAACATGGAATCGAACGCCGTTGCTTTGAAACTACCACAGTTCTGGGAGCAACAGCCAGATACGTGGTTCATCCAGGCTGAAGCCCAGTTCATAATCAGGAACATCATTGTGGATCAGACCCATTACTATCACGTGGTCTCCGCCCTCAACAGTGCCACAGCCTCGCGGATCGTCAGCCTGCTTGGTAATCCACCAGAAGATCGCAAGTATGATACGATAAAGGTGCAGTTGTTACAGGTCTTCGGGCTCACGAAGTCAGAGCGCGCCCACCGGCTATTCAATATGCCCGGCCTTGGGGACTCCAAGCCGTCCGAGCTCATGACCCATATGCTCACGCTCCTGGGCTCCGAACCGGAATGCTTCCTCTTCAGGGAGCTATTCCTCAGCCAGCTACCGGAGAAAGTTCAGGCTGCTTTAGCCAGGTTAGAAGTCACCAACTGCGCAGAGCTGGCTGCCGATGCGGACAAGATCTTCACGGTGACACAGCAGAAATGCGCTGCCACGAGGCGCTCATCCCCCACAGACGCAGCTCCAGCCACTCAACCTGCGGTGTTGTGCTTCTACCACGCCCGTTTTGGCGTGAAAGCAAGATGCTGCCTCCCTCCCGGCAGCTTTTCACTCAAAAAAACCCAGCAGCCACCCTGTCGAAAGAGGACCGGTTATAACGAGCGCCCCGTGGCTGCGATGGCAATCGGTAATTCTGGAAAACTACTCTTCATCAACGACTCCCTATCTGGTCGACGTTTCCTCTGCGACACCGGGGCGCAGTGTAGCATCCTACCCACGTCAAATCTTGACCTACAAGCCGGGGGGGCATGGCACCCCCCTCCAGGTGGCTAATGGCGGGGCCATTCGGACCTTCGGAAGCCGGCGGGTCCAAATGTGCTTCGGCGGCCAGCGGTTTTACTGGGATTTCATCACGGTCAATGTCTCTCAAGCCAACCTAGGGGCAGATTTTTTGTGCACCAATGGCCTCCTGGTGGATGTACGGCACCGCCGGTTGATCAATGCGGCCACTTTTCACTCCATCCCGTGCCACCGCGGTAACACCATGGCGCGCACTGTCTCCTGCGCGTCCCCACCTCCGGATGACTTCATTCGCCTCCTCGGCGATTTTCCAGACCTGACCGGACCCACTTTCTCTTCCATGGCCACGAAACATGGTGTCGAACATCACATCACCACTACTGGCTCCCCGGTCTATGCATGGGCCCGGAGCCTCGAACCTGGCAAGCTCGCGGCTGCAAAAGCGGAGTTCGACATGATGGCGCGGCTAGGGATTATTCGCCGGTCGAATAGTCCCTACGCACGGGCCCGGAGCCTTGAACCTGGCAAGCTCGCGGCTGCAAAACTGGAGTTCGACACGATGGCGCGGCTAGGGATTATTCGCCAATCGAATAGTCACTGGTCTTCGCCTCTCCACATTGTTCCGAAACCTGGCGGCGGATGGTGGCCTTGCGGCGACTGCCAATGTCTGAACGACGCCACTACTCCTGATCGGTACCCGATCCCTCATATTCAGGATTTCTCTGCACATTTGGCGGGAAATACCATTTTTTCAAAAGTCGACCTTGTCCGTGGCAACCACCAGGTCCCCGTACACCCGCAAGACGTCCCGAAAACTGCAGTCATCACCCCATTCGGCCTGTTTGAATTTCTGCGAATGCCATTTGGATTGAAGAACGCTGCACAGGCTTTCCAGCGCTTGATGGACTCCGTGCTTCGGGACCTCAAGTTTAATTCGCCTACCTCGAAGACATCCTCATCGCCAGCCCTAATAAAGAGGAGCACATCTGCCATTTGCGCACCCTCTTTAGACGCCTCAGTCAACACGGCTTGATCATCAATCCGGCCAAGTGCCAGTTCGGCCAGCAGCAGATTGATTTTTTAGGCCATCGCATCACATCGGACGGCGCAATTCCCCTGCAAACGAAGGTGGAAGCAGTTACTTCGTTCCCGCACCCGCAGACCGTCAAAGCCCTGCAGGAGTTCCTCGGGATGGTAAATTTTTATCACCGGTTTGTCCCTAATGCAGCTCTGCTCATGCAGCCCCTGTATGAGGCCCTCAAGGGCAAGTCCAGCAAGGATCCGATTAGCTGGACGGTCGACATGGACCGGGCGTTCGTCGACACAAAATGCGCTTTAGCCAAGGCAACTGTAATGTATGTACCTTTAAGGGGGGAACTACTTTCTACAGCTCATGTATACTGTAGTACCGGCAGTGACCACACCTGTATATAACGCTGAGTAGTAATCTGTTGTTTCAGTTGCAGTTTGAACCACATTGAGTAAACACCTGTTGTACCGTTCTCTGCAGTCTGTTTCTTATTATACACGGACGTAACATTGGCGACGAGGCAGGTTCGAACCTACCTGCAACTCTGCATCACCTCCCGGGGATTCATTCCTGGAGATCAGTGGATTGGAGGTCAAGGCCAGAGACGCGGGCGTCGACCACGGGGAACCGCCCAGTCATCCAGCAGAGACTCGAGAATTGCGGGGGAGGCTGTCGAGAGCCAGGCTTGGCTTTCCAGTCGAGGTGGTCCAGCGAAACGGGCTGGCAACAGGTAGTGCGCAGACCCTTCCTGGACAGCGGCGGGCTAGAGCCGACCGAGCGGCACAGCAAAGGGCCGAGCAGCGTCGACGGGGAGAGAGAGAGAGGGCAGAGCGCACAGGGCTCAGCCGGTGTTCAGGGGCCGAGCAGCACCGGAGAGAGGGAGAGAGAGATGCGCAGAAACCCGCGAGGCACCGCCATTGCAACGAGGACCGCCAGGAGCGGCGTTGGCAGCAGCGGGGGAGGAAGGAAAGCGCGGGAGACGCCATTTTAAGCCATTGGGAGACACCATTTTAAATCACACCCAAAATGCCGAAGAGTGGCAGTATCACCGCATTTGACAATGAAGTCGAAGATTGGACTACATATGTCAAACGAATAGAGATGTACTGCAAGGCAAATGAGGTGTTAGATGATAAGAAAGCGTCGGTATTGTTAAGTTTAATGGGTGCAAAGACATATGGTTTATTACGAAATCTAGTAACCCCAACGAAGCCAATGGAAAAGAGTTTTGAAGACATAGTAACGATACTAAAGGAACATTTAAACCCCACACCGCTGCTGATAGCAGAAAGATTCAAGTTTCACAAACGGAACCAGCATAAGGATGAAAGCAATGCTGATTATTTAACAGAACTGCGCAAACTATCGAAACACTGCCAGTTTGGAGAGGGACTGGCAGATACCTTAAGGGATAAGTTTGTGTGTGGGCTTCAAAGTGAAGGAACCCAGAAATGGCTTTTATCGAAAAGGACCTTACGCTGGAAAAGGCTTTCAGCATTGCGATATCTTATGAAGCAGCAGCACGGGGCGCTGCAGAGATACAACAGAGACCGCAAGAATATGGCACAAACGAAATGTCATATGGAACAGAGAAGTGCTATCGCTGCGGCAGAACAACACATGACCAGAATGATTGCTGGTTCAAAGACAAAGTGTGCAGACAGTGTGGAAAAGTAGGACACATAGCACGAGTCTGCAGGTCGGGAAAGAATACCAGCAATAAGAAACCGACCAAAAGGAAGTACAAGAATGTACATAAGATAACGAAGAATAGTTCAGATGAACAAAAGAGTGATAACGACTCCGAAAGCAGGGAACTGAGTTTTCTGAAACTACATAATGTGATCACAACGGAGGATCACCGAACCATTTGGGTCACTCTCAGGTTAGCAGGAGTCCAGGTAAAGATGGAATTGGACACAAGATCAGATCTAACAGTCATCAACCGACGGGACTACGAGCGGCTGTACTCACACATACCCTTGAGAGACACAAAAATTATTTTGAAGATGTACACGGGGCAAAAAGTCTACCCCAAAGGGAAAATAAGGGTGACCGTTATATATAACGGTAAGGAAACACCAAAACTAGACCTGTATGTATTGCAAGATGGAGGACCACCATTACGAGACGTGAATGGATCCGGAAAATACAACTGGATTGGCATTCCATACAGGCACTGACTGTAGCTGACAAAAAGGATGACGACGTCACACCTGGGCGACTGTCAAAGATCCTAACTGACGCGAAAGAAGTGTTCCAGCAAGGACTCGGAACACTAAAAGGCATGACAGCGATGATTAAAATTGAAGAAAAAGCAAGCCCAAAATGTTTTAAGGCCAGACCTTATGCAATCCGCCCAGCCGTCGAAGCAGAGCTGGGGAGTCTGGAACGTTCAGGTGTACTGTCCAAGGTAGACTGGAGCGAGTGGGCTACACCCATCGTCCCTGTGATGAAAAAGTAGTTGAGCAGCACGTCTGGGGAACCAAGGAAGGTTCGCATCTGTGGGGACTTTAAGGTAACAGTGAACCCGATCCTTCACACCGTACAATATCCACTTCCGTGGATTGAAGATATTTTCGCCTCGCTATCTGGAGGGAAACGCTTCACTAAGATTGATCTGGCCCAGGCATATCTGCAAATGGAGGTAGAAGAAGCATCAAAAAAATACCTCACAATCAACACCCATAAAGGTCTCTACCAATAAAACCAGCTGGTATTTGGGGTAGCATCGGCTCCGGCTATTTGGCAGAGGGCAATGGAACAAGTCCTGCACGGGATCCCAGGGACAAAGTGTCATTTGGACGACATCCTGGTCACAGGTGAAAATGACAGTGATCACCTTGCCAACCTGGAGCAGGTGCTCACTAGATTGCAGGAATATGGGCTCCGAGCTAACCGCCCCAAATGCTAGTTTTTTAGAAAAGAAATCTCGTAATGTGGCCACGCTATCGATAAAGAGGGGTTACATAAGTCCCCAGAGAAGATTGAGGCAGTAGTCAAGGCTCCAGCACCAGAAATGTGTCACAACTGAGGTCGTTCCTCGGGCTGGTAAACTACTACCATAAGTTCTTGCCAAATTTGTCTACAATACTACACCCACTGAACACCCTACTGCAAACTGGGGTGCCATGGAAGTGGAATGACGAATGTAGACGAGCTTTCCAGAAGAGCAAAACACTAATCACATTGAAAGAGGTACTGGCCCATTACAACCCAGCATTACCAATTCGGTTGGCATGTGATGCGTCACCCTACGGCATTGGAGCGGTGCTGTCGCACAAATTCTCGGATGGCTCAGAGAGGTCAATAGCCTTTGCGTCACGATCCCTAACCTCAGCTGAGCGTAACTATGCCCAGATTGACAGGGAGGCACCCAGCTTAGTGTGGGGAGTGAAAAAGTTCAATCACTATCTGCATGGGCAGAATTTCAGCTTGCTGACTGATCACCAACCTCTTGTCTCCATTTTTAATCCGAAGAAGGGCATTCCAGTGATGACTGTGCAACGACTACAAAGATGGTCACATTATCTAGGGGCGCACCACTATGAGATTGAATATAAGGGCACGAAACAGCATGGAAATGCTGATGGGCTATCACGCCTGCCACTGCCTACTGCGGAGGAAGCACCAGCAGTGGATCCTATCGAAATATTCCATTCGACTATAGTTGAATAACTACCGGTAACTAACGCTTGTATCGAAAAGGAAACCCGAAATGACCTGACACTGTCTCGGGTATATGATTTGACGGTGAAGGGATGGCCAGCACATGGCGACTCACTGTTGCCAGCATTCTCGACAAGGAGAGAACAGCTGTCAGTGTGCCGGGGGACCTTGATGTGTGGATCCCGAGTGGTAATTCCACCCAAGCTAAGGGATAGAGTGCTCAATGAGCTTCATGAGGGTCATCTGGGAGGGGTAAAAATGAAAAGCCTAGCCAGGGCTTATGTGTGGTGGCCGGGAATCGAAAAACAAATCGAGGACCTGACCAAGAGCTGCTCAGGATGCCAGAAAGTCCAAAATGCACCACCACAGGCCCCTCTACACCCATGGGAGTGGCCCTCATCTCCATGGCAATGGGTGCATATTGATTTTGCTGGTCCATTCATTTACTCAATGTTTTTAATAGCCGTGGATGCGCACTCGAAATGGCCTGAGGTCATAAAAATGTCCTCCTCCACCTCGGAGAAAACTATTGCAGTCCTACGGACCATTTTTGCCAGGAATGGCTTGCCAGAACAGATTTGCTCCGACAACAGACCACAGTTTGTGTCCGAAGAGTTCCGGAGGTTCTTGAAAAAGAATGGGGTAAGGCATTACACATCCGCCCCGTATCATCCAGCCACAAATGGATTGGCTGAGAGGTTCGTACGAACCTTTAAGAAGGCAATAAAGGCTATGTACAATGACAACATTCCGCTGCAGCACAAGGTGGACAATTTCCTGTTCGCCTACCGGTATGCGACACATGCATTCACCAACCAGGCCCCAGCCATGATGTTCTTTAACCGAAGGTTAAGATCTCGCCTGGATTTGCTCAGACCAAACGTACGAAGAGATGTTGAGAATAAGCAATTCCAGCACATCCATGAGAAGCCAACAAGGAGCTTCAATGTAGGGCAACCAGTCTTGGCCCGCGACTACCGAACAGAAAAATGGCAGCCAGGAACGATATGCACACGGCAGGGCCCACTAATGTACACAGTGGACGTTGGGGAGAGCATCGTGAGACGCCATGCTGACCAGATCCTAGAGTCACAGGAACAAGTCAACCCCATGCCTCGCCCATACATACCAGGCGATGAACCCGATGTACAGGTAGCATCTACCCCAGAAACAGTAGCATCGGAAGCTGATGAACCAACCGACGACAGGGGGCCAGAATCGCCTCCGCACCAAGAGCAAGACATTCGGGAAAGGCGCTATCCAGAAAGGATCAGGAAGCCTCCCCAAAGACTGAATTTATAAATAGACTATTTTCAGCTAATGTTGCATGTTAAAAGTGTTAATTGTAATTAGTTTGATATTTAATTGTTAAATGAGTGCTATGGTACTGTTAATCTAAAAGGGGAGGAATTGTAATGTATGTACCTTTAAGGGAGGAACTACTTTTTACTGCTCATGTATACTGTAGTACCGGCAGTGACCACACCTGTATATAATGCTGAGTAGTAATCTGTTGTTTCAGTTGCAGTTTGAACCATGTTGAGTAAACATCTGTTGTACCGTTCTCTGCAGTCCATTTCTTATTATACACAGACGTAACAGCAACCATGCTGGCACACCCGCTGCCAGGTGCCCCCATCGTCCTTACCACTGATGCGTCAGACTACACCATCGGTGCAGTGCAGGAACAGTGGATGCATGGGACGTGGCAACCGCTGGCGTTTTTCAGCCGTCAACTACGGCGAAACGAACGAAAGTACAGCACATTCGACCGGGAGTTGCTGGCCCTTTTTCTAGCCATCCGCCATTTCCGGTTCTTGCTAGAGGGATGTCCGTTAACGGCTTTTGTGGACCATAAGCCACGAATGTTCACTATGGCCAAGACCGCCGAACCGTGGTCAGCTCGGCAACAACGTCAGTTGACATTTATCTCAGAATTCACCACTGACATTCAGCATGTGTCCGGTAAGGACAACCTGGTGGCGGATTGCCTCTCCCGCGTGACCGTTCATGCAGTCCAGCTCAGCATCGACTATGCCCTCATGGCTGCGGATCAAGCCTAGGGTCCGGAAATCCAATCTTACAGAACCAACCCCTCTAGCCTCCAAGCGGCCGACGTCAAATTCCATGCCGCGGGCACTACGCTACTCTGCGATGTCTCCATAGGAGATCCTCGCCCTCTCGTCCCGGTCGCCTGGCGCCAAAAAGTATTTGACACCATACACGTGTTGTCGCACCCTGGCATGAAGGCCTCGCTGTTGTATCCGTGTGTTAATGGAGACACGGAATGCAGGAGTTGGTTTAACAGGTGTTTACTGAACAAAGTCTGGAGGTGAACTAAAAGATACAAGACACGATACAGGCTTATATACCCGAGTGGTCACTACCGGTACCACAGTGCACAGGGGCTCTTAAAGGTACATACACTACAATTCCTCCCCTTTTAGATAATTAGTACATAACATATTAAGTAATCATTAATTAACATGTTTACAAGAACAATAATCTACACATTTGCTGCAGTTAATCAATAATAAGTCAGTCTCTCTGGAGGCTTCCTGACTCGGTCCGGATAACGCCTCGGTGGTGTAGTAGTTTTCGGTGGTGTAGTATGTTCTTTTGGCAAGGTCGATTCGGCTTGAATGCCAGTGTCGGGTTCACCTGGTTCCAGGATCACCGGATCGGAGGTAGATACTATGGGTATCTCTGCTTCATCATTAGGCGTATAGAGTTGTGGTGTAGGTTGTCCCTTTTCGGATGACTCTATGATTTGGTCAGCATGGCGCCTTATTATGCTTTCTCCAATGTCCACAGTATACATCAGCGGTCCTAGTCGTGTGCAAATAGTTCCAGGCTGCCATTTCTCGGTACGGTAGTCCCGGGCCAAAACTTGTTGACCTATCTGGAAGGTTCTAGTTGGCCTTTCATTCATGCCTTGAAATTGCTGGTTCTCTACGTCCCTTCTGATGTTTGGCTTGATCAAATCCAGCCGGCATCTTAGTCTTCTATTGAAAAACATCATGGCGGGAGTTTGGTTTGTAACCACATGTGTTGCATTCCTGTACGCAAACAAGAAGTTATCTACCTTATGTTGTAGGTTTATGTCTTCATTACCCATGGCCTTTATGGCCTTCTTGAAGGTCTGGACAAACCTTTCAGCTAATCCATTGGTGGCGGGATGGTATGGGGCGGACGTGTAGTGCTTAACCCCATTGTTTTTTAAGAGCTTCCTGAATTCTTCGGACACAAATTGCGGTCCATTATCAGAACAGATCTGTTCAGGCAGCCCATTCCTGGCAAATATGGTCCTTAATACTGTGATGGTTATTTCCGTGGTGGTGGAGGACATCTTTATTACCTCCGGCCACTTGGAGTGTGCATCAACCGCGATTAAGTACATTGAGTCCATAAATGGACCAGCAAAGTCGAAATGTACCCTTTGCCATGGAGATGAGGGCCACTCCCATGGATGTAGAGGGGCTTGTGGTGGGGCGCTTTGGAACTTTTGGCGTTCCTAGACAGCTCTTGGTCATTTCTTCGATGTCTCCATCGATACCTGGCCACCACACAAACGCTCTGGTTAAGTTCTTCATTTTCGCTCCACCCAGATGCCCCTCGTGAAGCTCCTTTAGCACTTTATCCTGGAGTTTGGGTGGAATCTTCACTCTGGATCCACACATCAAGGTTCCTCGACACACTGACAGCTGTTCTCTTCTTTGCGAGAATGCTGGCAACAATGGTTCGCCATGTGCTGGCCATCCCTTCACTGTTAAATCGTAGACTCGTGAGAGAGTTGGGTCATTTCTAGTTTCCCTTTCAATGGCAGAATTTGTTACTGGTAGACATTCGACTATGGTAGAGTGGAAAATCTCCACTGGGTCTACGGTAGGTGCTTCTTCTACCATTGGCAACGGTAGGCGCGATAACCCGTCAGCATTCCCAAGCTTTTTTGATCCTTTGTATTCTATGTTGTATTGGTGTGCCCCTAGGAAAAGGGACCACCTCTGTAGCCTTTGCGCTGTCATAATTGGAATGCCCTTTTTAGGGTTGAATATGGAGACGAGGGGTTGATGGTCAGTCAACAAGGTAAATTTTTGTCCGTGTAGGTAATGGTTAAATTTCTTCACTCCCCACACCAGGCTGAGTGCTTCCCTGTCGATCTGGGCGTAGTTACGCTCAGCTGAGTTCAATGAGCATGACGCAAAAGCTATCGGCCGCACCGAGCCATCAGGGAATCGATGTGATAAAACCGCTCCTACGCCGTAAGGGGATGCATCGCACGCCAGTCTGATTGGCAGTGATGGGTTGTAATGAGCCAACACTTCCTTGCACGTGATCAAGCTTTTGCATTTATGGAAGGCACGTTTACAGTCTTCACTCCATTTCCAAATTACTCCCGTTTGTATCAGTGCATTAAGAGGGTGCAGAACAGTTGAGAAGTTCGGTAAAAATTTATGATAGTAATTTATCAATCCCAGGATCGACCTTAATTGTGAGATATTTTCAGGTGCTGGGGCTTTTATGACCGCTTCAATTTTTTCAGGTGACTTATGCAACCCTTCTTCGTTAATTATATGACCACAATATGATATTTGTTTCTGGAAAAATTCGCACTTGCGGCGATTTGCTCGTAGGCCCTGTTCTCTCAGCCTAGTGAGCACCTGCTCCAAATTGGCAAGGTGCTCGTTGTCGTTTTCTCCTGTTATAAGCATGTCGTCTAGGTAGCATTGAGTCCCCGGAATCCCTTGGAGGACTTGCTCCATAGCTCTTTGCCAGATAGCTGGAGCTGATGCTACTCCGAAAACCAGTCGATTGTACTGGTACAGGCCTTTGTGTGTGTTTATCGTGAGATACTTTTTAGAGGCCTCCTCATCCTCCATCTGTAGATATGCCTGTGCCAAGTCAATTTTGGAGAAACGTTTCCCTCCGGATAGTGAGGCGAAAATATCTTCTATCCTCGGAAGAGGATACTGTACCGTGTGAAGGACCGGGTTTACAGTCACCTTGAAGTCCCCACAGATGCGAATTTTTCTCTGTTCTTCAGATTTATCATTATTCAACGTTTTCTTCATGACCGGGATGATGGGTGTTGCCCACTCGCTCCAATCTACCTTGGATAACACGCCTGCATTTTCCAAATTCTCCAGCTCTGCCTCGACTGCTGGACGAATTGCATATGGCACCGGCCTTGCCTTAAAACACTTGGGAATTGCCGCATCTTCCACTTTTATTGAGGCGGTGATGCCTTTCAAGGTTCCTCGTTCCTGTTGAAACACTTCTTTGGCGTTGGCCAAGATGTCTTTTAATCGTTCAGGCATGACGTCATCATCATTTTTTTTCTTACTGGTCACCGTCAGTGCCTGAATGGAGTGCCAGTCTAAACGTATCTTCCTGATCCATTCACGTCCCAACAGCGGTGGACCACCATCTTGCAGAACGTATAAATACAACTTCTGTATTTCCTTGCCGTTGTATACAACAGGCACCCTTATTTTCCCTCTGGGGTATACTTTCTGGCCCGTATATGTCTTCAAGATAATGGATGTGTCTTTCAAAGGTATATGTGGAAATAGCCGCTCGTAATCCCGTCGACTTATGGCGGTCAGAGCTGATCCTGTATCTAGCTCCATTTTAACTGGGGACCCCGTTATCGTGAGGGTAACCCAAATGGTCTGGTAATCTTCTTTGGCAATTACATTATGTAATTTGAGACAGCTTAGTCTCTTGTTTCCGGAGTCGCTATCGCTCTTCTGGTCTTCTTGCTACTGTCCGTCATCATTTGTACCTTTCTGTACTTTTCCTTATTGATTTTTTTTCTGTCAGTGGATTTTTTGTTTCCAGATCTGCATACATGTGCAATGTGTCCCACCTTTCCACATTGCCTGCATGCTTTGTCCTTGAACCAGCAGTCCCTCTGGTCATGGGTGGATCTGCCGCAGCGATAACATCTCTCGAAACCCCGTGTCATTTCATGGGTGCCGAAGTCCTGTGGCTTTTGCTGTATCTCTGCAGCTCCTCTTGCTGCTGCTTCGTATGATACAGCCACACAGAAAGCATTGTCCAGTGTCAAATCTGTTGTGTCCGTGTGTTGATAGAGACACTGAAGACAGGAGTTGGTTTCACAGGTGTTTACTAAACAAAGTCTGGAGGGGAACTAACTGATACAACACAATATACAGGCTTATATAGCCCGAGTGCCCATTACCAGCATTACAGTACACATGGGGCTCTTAAAGGCACATACACTACAATTCCTCCCCTTTTAGCCAACCAGTACATAATATTTTAAGTAATCATTAATTACATGTTACAAGAAAAATAATCTACACATTGCGGCAGTTAATTAATTATAAGTCAGTCTCCCTGGAGGCTGCCTGACTCGGTCCGGATAACGCCTCGGTGGTGTAGTAGTTTCTGGTGGTGTAGTAGGTTCTTTTGGCAATGCTGATTCAGCTTGAATGCCAGTTTCGGGTTCATCGGGTTCCAGTATCACTGGATCGGAGGTAGATATGGGTATCTCTACTTCATCATTAGGTGTATAGAGTTGTGGTGTAGGTTGTCCCTTTTCGGATGACTCTATGATTTGGTCAGCATGGCGCCTTATTATGCTTTCTCCAATGTCTACGGTATACATCAGCGGTCCTAGTCGTGTGCAGATAGTTCCAGGCTGCCATTTCTCGGTACGGTAGTCCCGGGCCAAAACTTGTTGACCTATCTGGAAGGTTCTAGTTGGCCTTTCATTCATGCCTTGAAATTGTCGGTTCTCCCCGTCCCTTCTGATGTTTGGCTTGATCAAATCCAGCCGGCATCTTAGGTTTCTATTGAAGAACATCATGGCGGGAGTTTGGTTTGTAACCATATGTGTTGCATTCCTGTATGCGAACAAGAAGTTATCCACCTTGTGCTGAAGTTTTATGTCTTCATTACCCATGGCCTTTATGGCCTTCTTGAAGGTCTGGACAAACCTTTCAGCCAATCCATTGGTGGCGGGATGGTATGGGGCGGACGTGTAGTGCTTAACCCCATTTTTTTTTAAGAACTTCCTGAATTCTTCGGACACAAATTGCGGTCCATTATCAGAACAGATCTGTTCCGGCAGCCCATTCCTGGCAAATATGGTCCTTAATACTGTGATGGTTTTTTCCGTGGTGGTGGAGGACATCTTTATTACCTCCAGCCACTTGGAGTGTGCATCAACCGCGATTAAGAACATTGAGTCCATAAATGGACCAGCAAAGTCAATGTGTACCCTTTGCCAGGGGGATGAGGGCCACTCCCATGGATGTAGAGGGGCTTGTGGTGGAGCATTTTGGACCTTCTGACATCCTAGGCAGCTCTTGGTCATTTCTTCGATGTCTCCATCGATACCTGGCCACCATACAAACGCCCTGGCTAGGTTCTTCATTTTCACTCCACCCAGATGCCCCTCGTGAAGCTCCTTTCGAACTTTATTCTGGAGTTTGGGTGGAATCATCACTCTGGATCCACACATCAAGGTTCCTCGACACACTGACAGCGGTTCTCTTCTTTGCGAGAATGCTGGCAACAGCGGTTCGCTATGTGCTGGCCATCCCTTTACCGTTAAATCGTAGACTCATGAGAGAGTCGGGTCATTTCTCGTTTCCTTTTCAATGGTAGAATTTGTTACTGGTAGACATTCCACTATGGTTGAGTGGAACATCTCCACTGGGTCCACTGTAGGTGCCTCTTCTACCGTTGACAACAGTAGGCGCGATAAACCGTCAGCATTCCCATGCTGTATTGATCCTTTGTATTCTATGTTGTATTGGTGTGCCCCTAGGAAAAGGGACCACCTCTGCAGCCTTTGCGCTGTCATAATGGGAACGCCCTTTTTAGGGTTGAATATGGAGACGAGGGGTTGATGGTCAGTCAACAAGGTAATTTTTTGTCCGTGTAGGTAATGGTTAAATTTCTTTACTCCCCACACCAGGCTGAGTGCTTCCCTGTCGGTCTGGGCATAGTTACGCTCAGCTGAGTTCAATGAGCGTGACGCAAAAGCTATCGGCCGCTCCGAGCCATCAGGGAATCGATGTGATAATACCGCTCCTACGCCGTAAGGGGATGCATCGCACGCCAGTCTGATTGGCAGTGATGGGTTGTAATGAGCCAACACTTCCTTGGACGTGATCAAGCCTTTGCATTTATGGAAGGCACGTTTACAGTCTTCGCTCCATTTCCAAATTACTCCCGTTTGTAGCAGTTCATTGAGAGGGTGCAGAACAGTTGACAAGTTCGGTAAAAATTTATGATAGTAATTTATCAATCCCAGGAACGACCTTAATTGTGAGATATTTTCAGGTGCTGGGGCTTTTATGACCGCTTCAATTTTTTCAGGTGACTTATGCAACCCTTCTTCGTTAATTATATGACCACAATATGATATTTGTTTCTGGAAAAATTCGCACTTGCGGCGATTTGCTCATAGGCCCCGTTCTCTCAGCCTAGTGAGCACCTGCTCCAAATTGGCAAGGTGCTCGTTGTCGTTTTCTCCTGTTACAAGCATGTCGTCTAGGTAGCATTGAGTCCCCGGAATCCCTTGGAGGACTTGCTCCATAGCTCTTTGCCAGATAGCTGGAGCTGATGCTACTCCGAAAACCAGTCGATTGTACTGGTACAGGCCTTTGTGTGTGTTTATCGTGATACTTTTTAGAGGCCTCCTCAACCTCCATCTGTAGATATGCCTGTGCCAAGTCAATTTTGGTGAAACGTTTCCCTCCGGATAGTGAGGCGAAAATATCTTCTATCCTCGGAAGAGGATACTGTACCGTGTGAAGGACCGGGTTTACAGTCACCTTGAAGTCCCCACAGATGCGAATTTTTCTCTGTTCTTCAGATTTATCATTATTCAACGTTTTCTTCATGACCGGGATGATGGGTGTCGCCCACTTGCTCCAATCTACCTTGGATAACACGCCTGCATTTTCCAAATTCTCCAACTCTGCCTCGACTGCTGGACGAATTGCATATGGCACCGGCCTTGCCTTAAAACACTTGGGAATTGCCGCATCTTCCACTTTTATTGAGGCGGTGATGCCTTTCAAGGTTCCTAGTTCCTGTTGAAACACTTCTTTGACGTTGGCCAAGATGTCTTTTAATCATTCAGGTATGACGTCATCATCATTTTTTTTCTTACTGGTCACCGTCAGTGCCTGAATGGAGTGCCAGTCTAAACGTATCTTCCTGATCCATTCACGTCCCAACAGCGGTGGACCACCATCTTGCAGAACGTATAAATACAACTTCTGTATTTCCTTGCCGTTGTATACAACAGGCACCCTTATTTTCCCTCTGGGGTATACTTTCTGGCCCGTATATGTCTTCAAGATAATGGATGTGTCTTTCAAAGGTATATGCGGAAATAGCCGCTCGTAATCCCGTCGACTTATGGCGGTCAGAGCTGATCCTGTATCTAGCTCCATTTTAACTGGGGACCCCGTTATCGTGAGGGTAACCCAAATGGTCTGGTAATCTTCTTTGGCAATTACATTATGTAATTTGAGACAGCTTAGTCTCTTGTTTCCAGAGTCGCTATCGCTCTTCTGGTCTTCTTGCTACTGTCCGTCATCATTTGTACCTTTCTGTACTTTTCCTTATTGATTTTTTTTCTGTCAGTGAATTTTTTGTTTCCAGACCTGCATACACGTGCAATGTGTCCCATCTTTCCACATTGCCTGCATGCTTTGTCCTTGAACCAGCAGTCCCTCTGGTCATGGGTGGATCTGCCACAGCGATAACATCTCTCGAAACCCCGTGTCATTTCATGGGTGCCAAAGTCCTGTGGCTTTTGCTGTATCTCTGCAGCTCCTCTTGCTGCTGCTTTGTATGATACAGCCACACAGAAAGCATTGTCCAGTGTCAAATCTGTTGTGTCCGTGTGTTGATACAGACACTGAAGACAGGAGTTGGTTTCACAGGTGTTTACTAAACAAAGTCTGGAGGGGAACTAACTGATACAACACAATATACAGGCTTATATAGCCCGAGTGCCCATTACCGGCATTACAGTACACATGGGGCTCTTAAAGGCACATACACTACAATTCCTCCCCTTTTAGCCAACCAGCACATAATATTTTAAGTGATCATTAATTACATGTTACAAGAAAAATAATCTACACATTGCGGCAGTTAATTAATTATAAGTCAGTCTCTCTGGAGGCTTCCTGACTCGGTCCGGATAACGCCTCGGTGGTGTAGTAGTTTCTGGTGGTGTAGTAGGTTCTTTTGGCAAGGCTGATTCGGCTTGAATGCCAGTTTCGGGTTCATCGGGTTCCAGTATCACCGGATCGGAGGTAGATATGGGTATCTCTACTTCATCATTAGGTGTATAGAGTTGTGGTGTAGGTTGTCCCTTTTCGGATGACTCTATGATTTGGTCAGCATGGCGCCTTATTATGCTTTCTCCGATGTCTACGGTACACATCAGCAGTCCTAGTCATGTGCAGATAGTTCCAGGCTGCCATTTCTCGGTACGGTAATCCCGGGCCAAAACTTGTTGACCTATCTGGAAGGTTCTAGTTGGCCTTTCATTCATGCCTTGAAATTGCCGGTTCTCCATGTCCCTCCTGATGTTTGGCTTGATCAAATCCAGCCGGCATCTTAGGTTTCTATTGAAGAACATCATGGCGGGAGTTTGCTTTGTAACCATATGTGTTGCATTCCTGTATGCGAACAAGAAGTTATCCACCTTGTGCTGAAGTTTTATGTCTTCATTACCCATGGCCTTTATGGCCTTCTTGAAGGTCTGGGCAAACCTTGCAGCCAATCCATTGGTGGCGGGATGGTATGGGGCGGACGTGTAGTGCTTAACCCCATTTTTTTTAAAGAACTTCCTGAATTCTTCGGACACAAATTGCGGTCCATTATCAGAACAGATCTGTTCCGGCAGCCCATTCCTGGCAAATATGGTCCTTAATACTGTGATGGTTTTTTCCGTGGTGTTGGAGGACATCTTTATTACCTCCAGCCACTTGGAGTGTCCATCAACCGCGATTAAGAACATTGAGTCCATAAATGGACCAGCAAAGTCGATGTGTACCCTTTGCCAGGGGGATGAGGGCCACTCCCATGGATGTAGAGGGGTTTGTGGTGGAGCGTTTTGGACCTTCTGGCATCCTAGGCAGCTGTTGGTCATTTCTTCGATGTCTCCATCGATACCTGGCCACCATACAAACGCCCTGGCTAGGTTCTTCATTTTCACTCCACCCAGATGCCCCTCGTGAAGCTCCTTTCGAACTTTATCCTGGAGTTTGGGTGGAATCATCACTCTGGATCCACACATCAAGGTTCCTCGACACACTGACAGCTGTTCTCTTCTTTGCGAGAATGCTGGCAACAGTGGCTCGCCATGTGCTGGCCATCCCTTCACTGTTAAATCGTAGACTCGTGAGAGAGTTGGGTCATTTCTAGTTTCCCTTTCAATGGCAGAATTTGTTACTGGTAGACATTCGACTATGGTAGAGTGGAAAATCTCCACTGGGTCTACGGTAGGTGCTTCTTCTACCATTGGCAACGGTAGGCGCGATAACCCGTCAGCATTCCCATGCTGTTTTGATCCTTTGTATTGTATGTTGTATTGGTGTGCCCCTAGGAAAAGGGACCACCTCTGTAGCCTTTGCGCTGTCATAATGGGAACGCCCATTTTAGGGTTGAATATGGAGACGAGGGGTTGATGGTCAGTCAACAAGGTAAATTTTTGTCCGTGTAGGTAATGGTTACATTTCTTTACTCCCCACACCAGGCTGAGTGCTTCCCTGTCGATCTGGGTGTAGTTACGCTCAGCTGAGTTCAATGAGTGTGACGCAAAAGCTATCGGTCGCTCCGAGCCATCAGGGAATCGATGTGATAATGCCGCTCCTACGCCGTAAGGGGATGCATCACACGCCAGTCTGATTGGCAGTGATGGGTTGTAATGAGCCAAAACTTCTTTGGACGTGATTAAGTCTTTGCATTTATGGAAGGCACGTTTACAGTCTTCGCTCCATTTCCAAATTACTCCTGTTTGTAGCAGCTCATTAAGACGGTGTAGAAGAGTTGATAAGTTCGGTAAAAATTTATGATAGTGATTTATTAATCCCAGGAACGACCTTAATTGTGAAGCATTTTCAGGTGCTGGGGCTTTTATGACCGCTTCAATTTTTTCAGGTGACTTATGCAACCCTTCCTTATTAATTATGTGGCCACAATATGATATTTGATTCTGGAAAAATTCGCACTTGGGGCGATTTGCTCGTAGGCCCCGTTCTCTCAGCCTAGTGAGCACCTGCTCCAAATTGCAAGGTGCTCGTTGTCGTTTTCTCCTGTAACAAGGATGTCGTCTAGGTAGCATTGAGTCCCCGGAATCCCTTGGAGGACTTGCTCCATAGCTCTTTGCCAGATAGCTGGAGCGGATGCTACTCTGAAAACCAGTCGATTGTACTGGTACAGGCCTTTGTGTGTATTTATCGTGAGATACTTTTTAGAGGCTTCTTCAACCTCCATCTGTAGATATGCCTGCGCCAAGTCAATTTTGGTGAAACGTTTCCCTCCGGATAGTGATGTGAAAATATCTTCTATCCTCGGAAGAGGATACTGTACCGTGTGAAGGACCGGGTTTACAGTCACCATGAAGTCTGCACAGATGCGAATTTTTCTCTGTTCTTCAGATTTATCATTATTCAACAACGTTTTCTTCATGACCGGGACGATGGGTGTTGCCCACTCGCTCCAATCTATTTTGGATAATACGCCTTCCTTTTCCAAATTCTCCAGCTCTGCCTCAACTGCTGGACGAATTGCGTATGGCACCGGTCTTGCCTTAAAAAACTTGGGAATTGCCGCATCTTCCACTTTTATTGAGGCGGTGATGCCTTTCAAGGTTCCTAGTTTCTCTTGAAACACTTCCTTGGCGTTGGCCAAGATGGGCTAAAAATTCGGTATCGCCGCGCCAGGTCTTTAGTGCCCGAAATTTTGCGCTCGCCCGGATTCCCGTAGCGCCCGCCTGAAATTCAGTTGCGCCGCCCCAAGACGGAGGCGGGCGCTATTGCAGGGTTTGGCCGCCTCGTTTGGGGCGATGAAAGTCAGTTTCAGGCGTCCAGCTGCCGCTGCGGCACCCGATGCGGTGCGGCAGGCTGGGGTACTGCAGGCCTCCTCCTTCTCTTAAGGAGGAGCTGCCTGCAGCCGTGAGATCACCGCTGGATTCCCCCGGCAAATGAGCCCGGCACCACGGAGAAGTGCCGGGCTTGAGGGAGTCAGACACCAATGCCGCGGGGGGGTGGTGCAGGAGTCCGGGGAGGGAGGTGCGGCCAGGCGGCCGCCGGGAAAGCGGCCGGCCGCCCCTCCACCTTTATGCGCCGGCCTCTCGGAGCTGCAAGGCACCGTTTTTCAAACGCTGTTTGCGGCCGCTACGGGCGAGGCGGCCGCAACTGAATTTGGCCATCGGGACGGAATAGCATTGGAACCGGGGCACTGCGCACACCGATGACGTCATCGGTGCCGGCGCAGCGCTACCGGCTAACGCCGATGTTAGGGACCAACTGAATTTCGGGCGCTAAAAAACTTCCGGCGCAAACCACTCTATAGCCAATAAGTGGGCGCAAACGCGACTGAATTTCTTGGCCGATGTCTTTTAATCGTTCAGGTATGACGTCATCATCATTTTTTTCCTTACTGGTCACCGTCAGTGCCTGAATGGTGTGCCAGTCTAAACGTATTTTCCTGATCCATTCACGTCCCAACAGTGGTGGACCACCATCTTGTAGAACGTATAAATACAACTTCTGTATTTCCTTGCCGTTGTATACAACAGGCACCCTTATTTTTCCTTTGGGGTATACTTTCTGCCCCATATATGTTTTCAAGATAATGGATGTGTCTTTTAAAGGTATATGCGGAAATAGCCGCTCGTAATCCCGTCGATTTATGGCGGTCAGAGCTGATCCTGTATCCAGCTCCATTTTAACTGGGGACCCTGCTATTGTGAGGGTAACCCAAATGGTCTGGTAATCTTCTTTGGCAATTACATTATGTAATTTGAGAGAGCTTAGTCTCTTGTTTCCGGAGTCGCTATCGCTCTTCTGGTCTTTGAAGTTACTGTCCGTCATCATTTGTACCTTTCTGTGCTTTTCCTTATTGATTTTTTTTCTGTTAGTGGATTTTTTGTTTCCAGATCGGCATACATGTGTAATGTATCCCATCTTTCCGCATTGCCCGCATGCTTTGTCCTTGAACCAGCAGTCCCTCTGGTCATGGGTGGATCTGCCGCAGCGATAACATCTCTCGAAACCCCGTGTCATTTCATGGGTGCCGAAGTCCTGTGGCTTTTGCTGTATCTCTGCAGCTCCTCTTGCACTGAAAGCCTTGTCCAGTGTCAAATCTTTCTCAGAAAGTAGCCTTTTTTGTGTTCCTTCACTTAGGAGACCACAGACGAATTTGTCTCGTAGAGAATCTGCCAGTCTTGCCCCGAATTGGCAGTGTAGGGTATCAACAATCTCCTTAAAATTCTTGTCCATTGGTTCGGCTGGAGTGATTAAGTTTCGTAACAGCTTGTATGTCTTTGCGCCCATTAGATTTAGAAGTACTGAAGCTTTTTTTCATCTTCTATTCCATTTGTGGTGCAATATAACTCCACTCTTGCCACATATGTGGTCCAATCCTCTATTTTGTTATCAAAAGCATCAATATTGCCAGACTTAGGCATCCTAGAAAAAAAATGGCGCTTCCCGCGCTTTTCTTTCTTTTCTGCAGAAAAGATATGGCGCTTCCCGTGCTTCCCCGTCGCTGCTGCCGATGACAACGCTGTTTCCCGCGTTTTCCGTTCTTTTTATTTATTTATTTACAGTTGGAGACTTGTTCCCGCTCCCGGACTCTCTCTCTAGGTCTGAACGCCGACCTGCTTGCAGCGCCGGCCATCTCCCGAGTGCTCCCTCCCCGTCTGTTACTGCTTGCCTCCGCTTTTGCTGCTTGGCCTAGCTGCAGAGCCAGCCGCTGGAGCCCCAGCCCGACGCCCAGGAAGGATTATTGCAGTACCTGCCACCAGCTTGGCTAGCTGGTGAAACCACAGCTTTTTCTTTTTCTTGATTTCTTTTCAACTTTGGACGCCAGAGGAATCGATGTCCTTGAGGTTCTGCTGAATTGCAGGTAAGTCCGTTTCCAATTCGTCACCACTGTTGTGTCCGTGTGTTGATACAGACACTGAAGACAGGAGTTGGTTTCACAGGTGTTTACTAAACAAAGTCTGGAGGGGAACTAACTGATACAACACAATATACAGGCTTATATAGCCCGAGTGCCCATTACCGGCATTACAGTACACATGGGGCTCTTAAAGACACATACACTACAAAATCTTTCTCAGAAAGTAGCCTTTTCTATGTTCCTTCACTTAGGAGACCACAGACAAATTTGTCTCGGAGAGAATCTGCCAGTCCTGCCCTGAATTGGCAGTGCTTTGACAGCTTTCTTAATTCGGTGAGGTAATCAGCATTACTTTCATTCTTGTGCTGATTCCTCCTGAAGAATTTGAATCGTTCCGCTATCAGCAGCGGTGTTGGGTTTAAGTGCTCCTGTAGGGTAGCAACAATCTCCTTAAAATTCTTTTCCATCGGTTTGGTGGGAGTGATTAAGTTTCGTAACAGCCCGTATGTCCTTGCGCCCATCAGATTTAGAAGTACCGATGCCTTTTAATCATCCTCTACTTCATTCGCTGTGCAATATACCTCCACTCTTTCCACATATGTGGTCCAATCCTCTATATTACTATCGAAAGCAGTAATATTGCCAGTCTTAGGCATCCTGAAAATCAAAAATGGCGCCTCCCGCGCTTTCCTTTCTTCCCTGCCGAGAAAAAAATGGCACCTCCCGCGCTTTCCCGCCGCTGCCGCTGCTGACAACGCTGTTCTCCGCGGTTTTTATTTACACAGATATTTTTAATAGTTGGAGATTTGTTCCCGTCGGACTCTCTGGGACTTTTCCCTCTATCTGCTTGGTCCGAACGCCGACCTGCTTTGCAGCGCCGACCGTCTCCCGAGTGCTCCACCCTCCGTCTCTGTTTGCCTCTGCCTTCCGACTCGCTGCTCGGCCCCGCTGCAGAGCCACCCGATCGAGCCCCAGCCTGCTGCCCAGGAAGGATTAGTGCTGTACCTGCCACCAGCCCGGCTAGCTGGTGAAACCAGTTTTTTTTCTTTTTTTTTTCTTCGACCTTCGTCTGAGGAATCGATCTCCTTGAGGTGCTGCCGAATTGCAGGTAAGTCTGTTTTGAATTTGTCGCCACTGTTGTATCCGTGTGTTAATGGAGACACGGAATGCAGGAGTTGGTTTAACAGGTGTTTACTGAACAAAGTCTGGAGGTGAACTAAAAGATACAAGACACTATACAGGCTTATATACCCGAGTGGTAACTACCGGTACCACAGTACTCAGAGGCGCTTAAAGGTACATACACTACACTCGCAACGGTTGATGTCATCCAAATTCGTGTGGCGGGGCATGCACATGGATGTTCGCGACTGGGCCAACACCTGCGTGGTCTGCCAAAAGGCTAAGGTGCAGCGTCACGTCAAGTCTCCATTGGTCACTTTCGCTGTTCCGGAATGTAGGTTTGATCATGTGCATGTGGACCTGGTGGGGCCTCTTCCGCCTTTGCACGGGTTTACTCATCTTCTTACAACGGTGGACCGCACCACTCGATGGCCGGAGGCGGTTCCTCTGTCATCCACCACTTCCGCAGACGTCGCCAGGGCATTCATCTCCTCTTGGGTCGCCCGCTTCGGGGTACCGGCGGACATCTCGTCCGATCGTGGGCCGTAGTTTTCTTCGTAGCTCTGAAACGCTGTGGCTCAGGGGCTCGGCGTCAAGCTACATTGCACCACTGCCTACCATCCACAGGCGAACGGCCTGTGTGAATGATTCCACAGGTCGCTCAAAGCTGCACTGTGAGCCAGCCTTCAAGGCGCGGGGTGGGTGGACAGGCTTCCATGGGTCCTTTTGTTTCTTCGTACGGCACCTAAAGAAGATCTTCAATCATCCTCGAAGGAGCTCGTATATGGCCAGCTGCTACGCGTACCAGGGGATTTCCTTCCGACTCCAACAGAGCCATGGTCCGCGTCCCAGCAGCTCATCAGCCACCAGGAGGCAGCCAGAAGTTTCGCTCCAGTGCCTATGTCGCATCACGGCTTGCAGAGCTCCCACGTCCCAGCTGAGCTGAAGAACACCGACAATGTGTTTATCCGCCACGACGCTCATCGGGACCTGCTCAAACGCCCTTACACTGGTCCTTTCCGTGTGATAGAGCCTGGAGACAAATCTTTTTCGGTCGATGCGGAGGTAAACCGGACCACATTTCGGTTGACCAGTTGAAGCCGGCTCACTTGGACCTTGTCGAGATCACACAACCACCGACAGTCGCCGTGCCAGATCAAACGCAACTGTCTGCCAGCTTGCCAGCCGTACATCAGCTTCCACTTCAAGGCTACAGAAGTCGATCTGACAGGCTTGTCAGGCCTCCTCGCCATTTTACTTTTGCTATTAAAGACAATTCTGGGGGGGCGCATGTGGCGGAGCCACTAAGGGACTCCAATCAATTGTATATAATTCCCTTTAATAAGATGTTGGCTACAGCCTGAGTCTGTATATTTGTTTTCACTGTTTACATGTACAGAGCGCGATCACTTTAATAGCACGGGTAAACGCGATGACGTCACGCCGTTCATCACGTGATCCCCCACCAGCGGGAAAAACATGATGACATCATGACGTCAGCCACGGGACCACCCAAGCACTCCTCATGGAGCCTCCGAACTGACTAGACCTTTATTCGATGTTCTCCTGTAGTTATCCATTAAACTCTGTTAGTTTTCATTAAACCTCGTTTATTTGATCACCTAAGTGGACCTCAGTCTTTTGGATAGGAACTAGACATTCCTACAATATCATCTAAGTAGCACTGGACTCCAGGCAATCCACTAAGGATCTGGTCCATAGCACGTTAGAAAAGCGCTGGAGCTGATGTAATTCCGAAAGGAAGTCGACGATACCTAAATAGGCCCTCGTGCGTCACAATAGTCAGCACTTCTCGTGACTGTTCATCCACATGCATTTGCAGGTAGGCTTGACAGAGGTCAATTGTGCTAAACTTCTGGCCCCCAGCAAGTCCTGCAAACAAACCATCAATATGGGGAAGCGGATCTTGCTCCACTGACAATACAGGGTTAACAGTTACTTTAAAATCTCCACATATCCTAACTCCACCCCCTTTCTTGAGCACTGGTACTGTAAAGTCTGTAGGTATTATGGCGAATTAATACACAGACTACAAGAGTAACTTTTAACAGGACTTTACTATTCGAAGGTCAGGGCGAATCTGCCCAATAAATCCTGACACAGCACTTATATACCGGTGTGGTCACCGTCGGTATTACAGTATACAGCAGCCAAGATAAAGTAGTGCCACACCTAAAATAGTTCTCTTAAAGGTGGACGGTTACATACAATAGTTCTCTTAAAGGTAGAACAGTTACATACACTACAATCTTCCCTTTTTAGCTTACAACATACTTATTCCCCATTAACATAACATCATAACATATATACAACTTATGCAAAACATTTCACAGATTCAGTCTCTCTGGAGGCTTCCTGACTCTGTCCGGATAACGCCTCGGTGGTGTAGTAGTTTTCGGCGGGGTAGTAGGTTCTTCTGGCAAGGTTGATTCGGCTTGAAGGACAGTGTCAGGTTCATCTGATTCTAGTATTACCAGATCGGAGGTAGGTGCTCTGGGTATCTCTGCTTCAACATTAGCCGCGTAAGGTTGTGGAGCAGGTTGGTCCTTTGTGGATGACCCTATGATCTGGTCAACATGTTGCCTTATGATGCTGTCACCAATGTCCAAGGTATACATCAGCGGCCCTAGCCTTTTCCCAATAGTTCCAGGCTGCCATTTCTCGGTACGGTAGTCCCGGGCCAAAACTTGTTGACCTATCTGAAAGGACCTAGTTGGCCTTTCATTCATGCCCTGAAATTGCCGGTTCTCTACGTCCCTTCTGACGTTTGGCTTAATCAAATCCAGCCGGCATCTTAGTCTTCTATTGAAAAACATCATGGTGGGAGTTTGGTTTGTGACCGCATGTGTTGCATTACTGTACGCCAACAAGAAGTTATCTACCTTATGTTGTAGGTTGATGTCTTCATTACCCATGGCCTTTATGGCCTTCTTGAAGGTCTGGACAAACCTTTCAGCTAATCCATTGGTGGCGGGATGGTATGGGGCTGACGTGTAGTGCTTGACCCCATTCCTTTTTAAGAACTTCCTGAATTCTTCGGACACAAATTGCGGTCCATTATCAGAACAGATCTGTTCCGGCAGCCCATTCCTGGCAAATATGGTCCGTAATACTGTGATGGTTTTTTCCGTGGTGGTGGAGGACATCTTTATTACCTCCGGCCACTTGGAGTGTGCATCCACCGCGATTAGAAACATTGAGTCCATAAATGGACCAGCAAAGTCGACGTGTACCCTTTGCCAAGGAGATGAGGGCCACTCCCATGGATGCAGAGGAGCTTGTGGTGGCGCGTTTTGGACCTTCTGGCATCCTAGACAGCTCTTGGTTATTTCTTCGATGTCTCCATGAATACCTGGCCACCACACAAACGCTCTTGCTAGGTTCTTCATTTTCACTCCACCCAGATGCCCCTCGTGAAGCTCCTTTAGCACCTTATGCTGAAGTTTGGGTGGAATCACCACTCTAGATCCACACATCAAGGTTCCTCGGTACACTGACAGCTGTTCTTTTCTTTGCGAAAATGCGGGCAGCGTTGGTTCGCCATGTGCTGGCCATCCCTCCACCGTTAAATCGTAGACTCGTGAGAGAGTCGGATCATTTCTTGTTTCATTTTCGATCATCGAATTTGTTACTGGTAGACATTCCACTATGGATGAGTGGAACATCTCTACCGGGTCCACTGTAGCCGCCTCTTCTACTACTGGCAACGGTAGACGCGATAACCCATCAGCATTTCCATGCTGTTTGGACCTTTTGTATTCGATGTCATATTGGTGTGCCCCAAGTAACACGGACCACCTCTGTAGCCTTTGCGCTGTCATATTGGAAACGGCCTTGTTAGGGTTGAATATGGACACCAACGGCTGGTGGTCTGTCAGTAATGTGAACTTCTTGCCCTGCAGGTAATGATTGAATTTCTTTACTCCCCACACAAGGCTGAGGGCCTCCCTATCTATCTGAGCATAATTTCGCTCAGCGGAGGTCAATGATCGGGACGCAAATGCGACTGGCCTTTCCGAGCCATTTGGTAACTTGTGTGAAAGTACTGCTCCAATTCCATAAGGGGAAGCATCACAAGCTAGACGAAGAGGTAACGTTGGGTTGAAATGAGCCAACACTTCCTCAGAGGTAATCAACGCCTTGCTTCTGCGAAAGGCCTTCTTACAGTCCTCGCTCCACTTCCATGGTACTTCTTTCCGCAACAGTGCATTCAGCGGATGCAACACCGTGGATAGATTTGGCAGAAACTTGTGGTAATAATTAATCAACCCCAGAAACGATCTCAACTGTGATACATTTTCCGGAGCGGGGGCCTTCACGACAGCTTCTATCTTGTCAGGTGACTTGTGCAGCCCCTCTTGGTCAATGACATGACCGCAGTACGAGATCCGTTTCTGGAAGAACTCACATTTCTGGCGATTAACTCGAAGGCCATATTCCTTCAACCTGGTGAGCACCAGTTTCAAATTTGCGAGGTGTTCCTCCTCGTCCTCTCCTGTAATCAGGATATCGTCCAAGTAACACTGAGTGCTTGGAATCCCCTGTAAGACCTGCTCCATTGCCCTCTGCCAAATTGCTGGAGCCGAAGCTACTCCAAAAACCAGTCTATTATAACGATACAAGCCTCTGTGTGTGTTGATTGTGAGATACTGGCGCGACTCTTCCTCGACTTCCATTTGTAAGTATGCTTGTGCCAGGTCTATCTTGGTGAAGTGTTTCCCGCCAGACAATGAAGCAAAGATATCCTCAATCTGCGGAAGCGGGTATTGCACCGTGTGAAGCACCGGATTAACTGTGATCTTGAAGTCTCCGCAGATGCGGACCTTTCCCGGTCCCCCTGGCTTATTACTTGATGAAGACTTCATGACGGGAACAATGGGCGTGGCCCACTCACTCCAGTCCACCTTAGACAGTACCCCTGAATGTTCAAGCTCTTCCAGTTCTGCCTGCACAGCAGGTCGTATCACGTAAGGTACCGATCTGGCTTTGAAAAATTTTGGGCTTGCATGTTCTGCAATCTTGATTTTTGCCTTAATTCCTCTCAGTGTTCCCAGTCCTTGCTGAAATACCTCTTTAGCTTCGTCCAATATTCTGGACAACCATTCAGGTTTGACATCTTCCTTTCCGGAATCTACCGTCATTGTGTTTAGTGAGTGCCAGTCTATCTTTATTTTCCTGATCCACTCCCGTCCCAGAAGTGGTGGACCTCCCTCGGGTAGCACATACATGTCCATTCCTCGGTGATCTTTGCCCTTGTGTCTCACCTTGACTTTTATCTTTCCGGTGGGGTATACTTTATGCCCCGTGTATGTCTGCAATACTATCTCCGTATCCCGTAGGGGAATATGTTTGAACAACTTTTTGTAATCTTGCTTATTCATGACCGTCAACGCCGATCCAGTGTCCACTTCCATTTTCACTTGGACTTTTGCAATCTGTAGTCTAACCCAGATAGTTTGTCAGTCAGCTTCTTTACTCACATTGTGAATCCTCAGACTACCCAGTTCCTTGCTGTTGGAGTCTGAATCCGAATTCTGTTCATCTGTACTCTTCCCAGTCACCTTATGTACCTTTCTGTACTTCTTCTGCGGTGACTTATTATTGCTGGTCTTCTTTCCTGACCGGCATACTTTAGCTATGCGACCAGGCTTGCCACATTTCCTACATTCCTGGTTTTTAAACCAGCATTGGTTCTGATCGTGTGTTGTCTTCCCACAACGATAACATTTCGTTGTACCCGAAGTCATTTGATCCATACTGAGTACCGCTGTCTTCCGCTGCATTTCCGCCGTGCCTCTCGCTGCGGCTTCGTGCGATGCTGCAATAAAGACAGCCTTCTCAAGTGTAAGATCGTTCTCTTCGAGCAGTCGTTTTTGTATTCCTTCCTTCGACATTCCGCACACGAACTTGTCTCTCAGTGCCTCTGACAGATTTACCCCAAACTGGCAGTATTTTGCTAGTCTACGCAGTTCAACCAGGTACTCTGCGTTGCTTTCCTCTTTTAGTTGCGTTCTCACGTAAAATTTAGATCGTTCCGCTAACATCAGCGGTGCGGGGTTCAAATGATCCTTCAGGACAGCAACAATATAAGCGAAAGACTGATCCATCGGTTTAGCTGGTGATAGAAGATGCTTCAATAACCCGTATGTCTTCGCACCCATTGAGTTTAGTAAGGTTAGAGCTTTGTCATAATTTGCTATCTTATTGACCTTACAATATATCTCGATGCGTTCTACATACGTGGCCCAATCTTCCACATCGGAATCGAAACCGTTGATGTTACTACGCTTAGGCATCTTCACACTCTACCTGAGAAACAACAACGAAATATTTCTTTAACGTTTTTTTTCCAAAATGGCGGTTTCCCGCACTTGTCTTCTTTCCCCGCCCACTTTCAAAATGGCGGTTTCCCGCTTCTGTCTTCTTCCCCACCTACTGGCGGCTTCCCGCGTTTCTTCCGCTGGCGGGAGGGGTAAGCTTTTCCCTCGGGCGACGACCGCTGGCTTTCGGGGTTCGCAGCCTGCGCGTCGGCTTCAGTGCGTTCCTTGTTCCCTTTTCTCGGCAGGGCAACCGGCGCTGGGTACAACCCGTTGACGGCGAACAGTTTCAGCCGCTGGGCTGGATCTCGCTCAGTCTCCCTCGCTCGGGCTCTGTCTCTCCCGCTCGCTCGGGCTCTGTCTCTCCCTCAGCGGCTTCCAATCGCGCCTCCCAGCCCTCTCGCAGGCCGGTGCTTTCCTCCCCGGCTGCGGCTGAGTTCTCTGCGATTTATTTATTTTTATATCTTCCAGCGCCTTACGATCCCGGTTGCAGCGCTTCGTGGCCTTGGTCGCTGCCCGGCCTTTTTCGCCGGTCGCGGTCTAGCTGTCTCACGACGCCGTTGCGTCTCCCAGCCCGCTTGTACCGCGGCTTCTGTGCTCCACGCTGCCCCAGTCTCAGCGCCTCTGGGCCCGACTTCTGTCCGGCTCCTTTCCCCCCGACCGTGGTCGAGTTCACCGCCCTTATCCTCCGTTTATTTTTTTATTTTCCCTTTACTCACAGTCACCGTGGCCGACTTGCTTCTCGTGCTGATCGGCTCACTCACCACCGTGGCAGAAGGGACAATCAGTGCCTGTTGCTGATGGAAGGCTTCGTGTCTGAATTCTTCTTTCTTCCTTGCTCTGCAGACTCGAGTTTTCTCTCAGCAGAACGACGAGGGAGGGTGCCTCTTCTCGACGCTCGTTAACTGCTTCGGAAGTATTGTTGCCGCAGGGTAAGATCGAACTCGTCGCCACTGTAAAGTCTGTAGGTATTATGGCGAATTAATACACAGACTACAAGAGTAACTTTTAACAGGACTTTACTATTCGAAGGTCAGGGCGAATCTGCCCAATAAATCCTGACACAGCACTTATATACCGGTGTGGTCACCGTCGGTATTACAGTATACAGCAGCCAAGATAAAGTAGTGCCACACCTAAAATAGTTCTCTTAAAGGTGGACGGTTACATACAATAGTTCTCTTAAAGGTAGAACAGTTACATACACTACAGGTACGATGGGTGTTGCCCATTCACTCACGCTGACTGGTTCAAGTACTCCACTTTCAACTAGGGCTTCTAAGTCAGCCTCGACTTTTGGTCTGATGGCATAAGGTACGGGTCGTGCCTTCATGAACTTGGGTTTGCTATCCTGCTTAATACGAAGCTTCACAGTAATATCTTTCATGCTACCCAGTTCTCCATTAAAGACTTCTGCATGTTTCTTTAAGATGGCGGGTAAGCCTGGATCATTGTGTGACATCATGTAGACTGATGACCAGTCTAATTTTATTCTCTCCATCCACGAACGTCCCAGTAGGGAGGGGTAGTCTCCTTTAACAACGTAGAGTGGTAACTTCCTAGTTTGTCCATTCAACTGAACTGTGACCTCAGTGATACCTCTCACGGTTACTGTTTCACCGGTGTATGTCTTTAACAATAGGTTAGCTGGCTGAAGTGGAAGGTGCTTTCATGTCTTTTTGTAAACTGTCTCTGACATAAGAGATACTGCTGCTCCGGTATTGATTTGCATTCGCACAGGCTGCCCCTCTAGCAAGGGTGAGACCCAGTAGCCATGCGAATCCCCAGCTACAGTCAGCACGTTCAGTGATAGTTCCTCCTCTGAAGTGTCTCTTGCGTCTGTTTTGTCCTGTTTTACAGAGTGGACATGCTGCTTTGTCTTTTGTCTGAATGTTTTTATTCTTCCTTCCGTCTTTGACGTTATCTCTGTGTCCTTTTTATTCCTGCATGCGCTCTGAATATGTCCCTTTTTACCACAGCTGTGGCAATCCATGTCCACACACCAGCATGCAGACGCAAGATGCCCTGTTTTGCCACAACAGTAGCATGGCCCTTGGCTCTCTGTTCTTACTTTGTGCACTTTTTCTGTTGCACCCAATTGTTGAGCTTCCTTAGCTGCCAATTCCATGGAAATAGTGATTTCAATGGCCTTTTGTAGAGTCAGATTACTCTCCATTAATAGTCTCTTCTGTACGGCTTCAGTTCTCATACCACACACTAGCCTGTCTCTTATAGTATCATTTAGCACGTCATTAAACTCACAGTGCTCTGATAGTCTTTTTAGTGCAGCTACAAACATGGTCACTGTTTCTCCTTCTTCCTGGTTATGCCCGTGGAACCTAAACCTCTCAGGTATGACTAGGGTTTTGGGTGAAAAATGCCATTTTAGTATCTCCACAATTTCGCTATATTGTTTAGTCCCTGGTTTATCTGGATGCACTAAAGTACGCAAAAGATTGAAAGCCTTTGGTCCCATCACACTTAACAATGTAGATACTACCTTGTTCCCTCCAATGTCATTTGCTTGTGTGAAGTATTCAAATCGTTCTGTGGATGAGCTCCATTGTTCGACATTCTCATCAAATGGTCCAATGTTACCGATAATTCCAGCCATTTTCATAGAAACATAGAAACATAGAAGATAGGAGCAGGAGTAGGCCATTCGGCCCTTCGAGCCTGCTCCACCATTCAACGAGATCATGGCTGATCATCCAAACCCTAGCACCCGGTCCCTACACCGACAGCCATCCCACCCAAGCCCTATCCCCGTAACCCCACGTATTTAATCCCCCCTAACACTAAGGGTCAATTTTTTTATCATGGTCAATCAACCTAACCCGCACATCTTTGGACTGTGGGAGAAAACCGGAGCACCTGGAGAAAACCCACGCAAACACGGGGAGAATGTGCAAACTTCACACAGACGGTCACCCAAGGCCGGATTTGGACCCGGGTCCCTGGCGCTGTGAGGCAACAGTGCTAACCACTATGCCACCATGCTGCCCTTCTCTCAGGCTCCTAATTATCATTCACTAAGGATCCTTCCAATGCTGAACTCAACTAAAATCACTATCATTTATTTAGTGCTTCAATTCACAGATCGTTTCACAGTTGAATAAATGTCCTTCCCGATTTACTCACTGCTTTTCCTCCCCTTTTTCAAGTCCACATAAGTTCAGACGTCCTCGTCGACACTTATGTTATATCTCAAGAGTGTATAACCTTGCTTGTATAACAATTAAATGTGTATGCAGGAGACAGAGTTCAGTTAACAGCCATCTTCACTTCCAGAAGAATCTCTCTCTTAATGCACTCTATTTCCCATAGTGCATTGCACATCACAACTATGGGAAGCTATGTGGAACAATTCAAATACAACATTCAAAATACACAACAACGAGGACATAGATGCTTCCATGTCTGGCTCTGCTTCCCTGGGGAATTTATACTGTTTCTGTGGTCGGGCCATGGGTTCCCATCTACGCTGACCTCAAACCTTCTGACCCTTGTGGTAAACCACTTTTATCGTTCACTATCGTTACACTATGGTTATCACTGTTTATATCGTTACACTATGGTTATCACTGTTTACACTGTTGTATCACTACACAAGGTCACCTCTTGTCACGCTGTTATACCTGGGCTGACCACAGCTGACTCCGCCCATGACTCCGCCTACTTGCCCAGGTATAAAGGTGGTCGACTGGCTGGTATTCCTCCTTGTTGGACCCGATCACCCACGAGGGTGGGCTCTGTTATTTAGCCAATAAAAACCTATAGTTACTATCTTAACTAGTCGCTTTTATTGGCTAAATTTTGAAATGAGTGGATCGGAGCAGCCAAACGACCAGCCAAACGGCCAGCTACAACAGCCACAGCAGCCGGCCTGGCTGCAAGCCCTCCGACCGCCGTACCTGGATCTAAACCCACAGGCAGCGAACTCAGCCCTCGACTTCAAACACTGGCTGAGCTGTTTCGAATCCTACCTGGGAGAATCCGGCGTGCCTCCGGGATCCAAACTAAGAGTTCTGACCGCCCAAGTGAGCCCTAAAGTATTTGCAATCATCCAGGACCTTACTACATACGAGGACGCCCTCAACCTGCTGAAAGAGCAGTACCGGAGCCCGGTAAACTCTATGTATGTCAGACATCGCCTAAGATCCCGCTCGCAACAGCCAGGAGAGTCTGTAGATGAATTTTTACGGGCGCTACAAACACTCGGCAGGGACTGTGACTTTAAAGCTGTAACGGCTGCAGAAAATACTGAAGGGAATATCCGCGATGCCTTCGTGAAAGGCCTTCGGTCCGACTACTCACGGCAAAGACTGCTCGAATCAAAGGACCTCGACCTGAATACAACTGCAGCCCTCACTCGGTCTCTGGAAGTGGCCCATCGGGACCTCGAGGCGTATTCCAGGTACTGTGCTGCGCGACCCTGGGACTCCGGCCCGACCCCGGCCGCAATACCCCTCGCACCGCCGCCTCTGGGACCTACCTCAGCGTCGGCGTCCTAGAACCGATCGGGACCGCCACCCCCGGTACCGGCTGCAACATCGGAGCCCCGCGATCGGGCCGCCGGCTGCTTCTTCTGTGGCCAGGCGAAACACCCGAGGACACGCTGCATTCCATCCGGTCACTGCTTTGCGCGGCCATTAACGCCACCCCCCATGAACGAATGTTTGTTTTCCCCAGGAAGTCGACTACGGGAACCTCGCTACCAACATGGCTGACTTCTCTGGGGCCCGTCTTGCTGCGAAAGCACGTGAGGGCCCATAAAATGGACCCCCTGGTCGAGAGGGTGGACCTCCTGCACGCCAACTCCCAGTACGCCTATGTGGCATACCCAGACGGGCGGGAGGACACAGTCTCCTTACGAGACCTTGCACCCTCGGGCACCCCTGAGACACCACCGTTACCCCCCACCACCCCCCCAAATCCACCCCAGGTAGACGGCATGCCGGAACCCCACAAGCCTTCGCCGACCACGCAGACACCAGCATTAACATCGGATACTGCATCACCGCCGCTGCTGCTGCGCCGATCAGAGAGACTTACGAGGCTTCCGGACAGACTGACATACCCGAACTGGTAGCACACTTCACCCCGCCGGACTCAAATCTAAACAAGGGGTGAATGTGGTAAACCACTTTTATCATTCACTGTCGTTACACTATGGTTATCACTGTTTATATCGTTACACTATGGTTATCACTGTTTACACTGTTGTATAACTACACAAGTTCACCTCTTGTCACGCTGTTATACCTGGGCTGACCACAGCTGACTCCGCCCATGACTCCGCCTACTTGCCCAGGTATAAAGGTGGTCGACTGGCTGGTATTCCTCCTTGTTGGACCCGATCACCCACGAGGGTGGGCTCTGTTATTTAGCCAATAAAATCCTATAGTTACTATCTTAACTCGTCGCTTTTCATTGGATGAATTGATAGGTATATCAACCCTCCCGCAGTCATGTTTGTGAGTGGCAAATGTGGCCAGGTGGGCCTGCACAAATGTCTGGAACTCTGGTGGTGTGTTGCTGACCATGAGCCCAAGTTTATAATCAACTTTGGGCTTCATGGTGCAGAGGGTCCCCTTCCCTTCCTTACCCGGGATAACTACGATCTCGCCGTTCTTCACTTTTCCTGCCCCCCAAAGGCAGTGATTCCTCAAATCCACTAGGATCCCGTGACCTATGATAAAAATCGGCCCCCGGACCCCTCTTCCATCCTCCACGTCCCATTTCATCAGGACACAGGTCCACTTGGAGCGGAGCGGCCCTATCCGAATGGCGAGCGGGATTGAAACTGAGCCGGCCCTTTCCCTACATGTGAACCCCGATAGACTGTATGGGACCCCACTGGAGAGAGGTGAGGTGATGGGGTTAGCTGAGTAGATCACGGTGCGCGATGCCCCCATGTCCAACAGATAGGTCCCTGTCACCTTTTCCTCCTCCATCTCCAAAAGGGGTCTTCTCCACTCATCATATCAGAGGGAACTCAGCTAAACAGGCTGCGCTGGCTCTAGTCACGGCTGTGGGTTGGATGGGGCTGATGGGGTGAGAGCACCGGTGGCGGCTGCTACTCTCCCCTGGCCAGTCAGCAAGGACCTCATGGCGTCCAAAAGTGACTCGACCTCTGCAGAAGGGGTTCCTACCCCCGCATTTTGGGCTTGGGCTGTGGGATGCTTTCCCTTGTTATCCTTCCAAGGGTTTTGCACTCCATCCACCAGTAACCATCCTTCCCACACCCGTAACAATTGGTCTTTGTATTGGGGAGGTTACTCCCTTCCTGGTGCCACTCATTCCTACTCTGCACTCCTGGTTTTATCTCATGCACCTTCCCCTTGGGTGGGTGTGCATCGGTTCCCCTGCCGTTTTTTTAGGCTAGGGTTAGATGCCTAATTACAGTGAGCTCTGTGGGCTGGGGCTCTTTGGGGTCGAACCAGGCTTCTGCCTTGGCCCGGACCTGTGGCTAGCTGTTCGCCACCAGGCAATGGAGCCAATGCATCAGGGAATCCCCGTTCAGGAACGTCCGGCCTGGCGTCCCCGGGCAAGCTTTCTGGTACACCGGACACAGCCGGTCCGCAAAAGCCTGCGGGATTCCCCAGAAAGCTGGATCGTCTTCTCCACGCAGGAGAAAGGACTTCCCTCGTCCATCCTCATGGCCTCTAGAACTGCATCTCTAAGCTCCTCGTACCCGCTCTGCCCCCTTTTACACTCATCAGAGAGGAATTGAAGGAGATTACTCTCCAGGAGAATAGCAGCATCTTGGCCTTCTCAGCGTCATCGTAGTGGTTGACGTTGGCGGTCTGCTCTATTTCCCTGCAATGGATCGAGGGGTCTCCCTTTGCGGAAAACTTCGGGCTAAGGTTGACCATAAACCTGAGCTGTTGGGTGTTAAAGGGTAACACGAACTGGTTTTGGAGAGGTCCCTCAATGTCGCCGTTGGCGGGTGGGCCGAACCTCCGATGCCGCGCTGGGCACATCAGTCCCAGCTCCGGCCTCTCGGGCGGGGTTTGCTCTACCTCTGCCTCCACCTCTGGCTCCACATCGGGATCCACCCCCGGTTCCACCCCCCCTTGCTGCCAAAGCTCGCTGAAACTTGGTGCTACGGGTGGTGGCTGTGATGTCTCCTCTCTCTCAACAGGGTCGTCCCTGGGCACTACCGGTGATGTTGGAACTGTCATCCCCTCGTTCCCCATAAAATCTGCCTGGCCTGCCTTTGGGCTTATGAGGCATACCATGTCTTTTGCCTTCCGGAGGGCCCGGCTCAGATTTTCTATCCTCTCTCTACAGGGGCCGTGGTCTGCCTCCTCAAACCCCTGTTCACTTGCTAGCTTATAAGCGGCTTTTACCTCCTGCACTCTCTCTTCCTGTTCCCTAATCTGCCTTGCCAAGTGGGCGTTTTTCTCCCGCAACCTTAACTTATTTCCTTTGGCCTCGATGATTGGCACCGTAGATATTCCAACTGGGCCTTGTGTTCTCCCACTAAATGCACTTCGTCCTGATTCAAAGTCTGCAAAGCTACTAATAACTTTTCCCCTGTGAGAGCCTTATCCCGGATCTCCAGGGCTGACTCCCTTATCTCGACTGCCTGTGCTGCAACGAGCCCGTCCAAGAGCTGGACCTGCTTTTTAAACCACATCAGCCAAACTGCCTTCTCTAAGGACTTCTTGTGTTCCTTTCCCTCTGTCCACTTAGCTGCTGCATCTATCGGAAGCCCAGCCCTTAACAGAGTGGTGATCCACTTCTTAGTGATGTTCACCTTGCTAAACACATAATCAGAAATCCTTTCCTCCATCATGGTTCACTCAACTGAACCACTGTCTACTGCATCACAACCTTGTTGCCAGTGTCCTGCCGCGGTTGCCATTTCTGTAGGGGGTTGCGTGTGGTGGTGTTTGGCGCGTACGCCCAGTCAGTTATGCCTCTGACTGTTTTGTAAGCGGTTCGAATCGCTCCCACGCCCCTGGGTTCTAGACACCGGCCTTAGGTACAAGGCGGCGGTACAGAGAAGACTCGAGTAGACAGGTGGTTGGATGTAATCAAAAACCAAGATTTTATTGAAGAAGAAAAACTTGATACAATCTTATGGAAAAATTACTAGTGTACACTTCTACAGGCAAAATTACAAAAGAATGATAATTATACTTACACAGGGAATGGGGAACACACGGCACATTGAGGGAAAACAACCATCTTAACAATATCTTTATCCTTATCCCACCCCCTATACCTAACTAGATTAAGCTCTGAGGGATTAGAACTTCATGCTCACCAATCAAAAGGTTTGTTGGACTCAAAACTGTGGTGGAGTTCGGGGTTTGCTCTTGGTGCGCTCTGGAGCCTGCCGTCATCATGTGGTCTCCGGGTGCTGCAAGGGCATTGCCCAGGTTCGAGTACCCCAAAGTTAAAGTCTCTGTTTGGGAACTTTACCTTGCAGGGATGATTCTTCATCGCCAGCCGCAAGTTTGAGTTGGTGTACAGATATTGAAAGGTCGGCCGAGGCTGATGGCCCGATAATTCGAAGCCTCTCCTCAGTTCGTCTTCTCAGTTGGTCTTCTTCAGCCAGTCTTCCTCAGGTGGCCTTCCCTCCAGTGGTCTTCCCTCCTCCCCTCGTCGCGCTCTGCCTCGCCTGGTCTGAATTGTCCGTATCCGCCCGACCCAGTGCCAGGGCGATTCCAGATGGCGTGGAGAAAAGGCACGGGCAAAGGCCAGGGGGTAAGCATCGGACGGGGAAAGAGCGGCAGCCACGAGGGCGAGGGGCCGAAGAGCGGAGAGAAAAGAGAAGAGAACGATTGGTCCTGGGGCCTTCAATTATACTCTTTTTGAAAACCCTTATCTGTGCGCCAAATCGGGTTAGTTCTTTGTCTTAATCTTGGCAGGCTATTTTACATAATGGTAGCAATCCATACCAACTCCGGAGGAGCTTAACAATTTCTATGCTCACTTCGACAGGGGCAACAGGGAGCCGGCTACCAAAGCCTTGCCACCCCCGGAAGACCAGGTGCTCACTCTGTCGACCTCCGACGTAAGGGGTGTTCTACGCGGAGTGAACACACGAAAGGCTGCTGGACCGGATAGCATCCCTGGACGGGTACTCAAGGAATGTGCTGATCAGCTGGCTGATGTCTTCACCGCCATCTTCAATCTGTCATTGGCCCAGGCAATAGTCCCTACATGCTTCAAGAATGCTACCATTATTCCTTTGCCAAAGCAAACGGCTGTGACGTGCCTGAACGACTATCGACCTGTCGCACTCACACCCATCATAATGAAGTGTTTCGAGAGACTGGTCCTGGCTCACATCAAAGCCAGCGTTCCCGCCTCGCTTGACCAGCACCAGTTTGCCTATCGTGCAAACAGATCAACGGAGGATGCAATCATAACTGCTCTACACTCTGCACTGAATCACTTAGACGGTAAGGAGACCTACATCAGAATGCTGTTCATAGACTACAGCTCAGCATTCAACACTATCGTCCCCAACAAGCTGGCCACCAAACTCCACACTCTTGGCCTGAACACTTCCCTCTGCAACTGGACCCTGGACTTCCTAACAAACAGACCCCAGTCTGTCAAATTAGGTAACCACACCTCCCCCCCCCTGACCCTGAACACGGGGGCCCCACAAGGATGTGTGCTGAGCCCCCTCCTCTACTCCCTCTTCACCCACGACTGTGTGGCTGTTCATGGTTCCAACACCATCATCAAGTTTGCGGATGATACCACGGTAGTGGGCCAGATCACCAACAATGATGATTCAGCCGACAGGGAGGAGGTCCAGCATCTCGTAAAGTGGTGCGCCGATAACAACCTGGTCCTTAACATCAAGAAAACCAAAGAAATCATTGTGGACTTCAGGAAGTCTAAAGGCGGAAGTCACACCCCCATCCACATCCATGGGGCTGTGGTGGAAAGGGTGGACAGCTTTAAGTTCCTCAGAGTCCACATCACGGAAGACCTCTCCTGGTCCCTCAATACCTCCTCTCTGGTGAAGAAGGCCCAGCAGCGCCTATATTTCCTAAGGAGGCTGAAGGGATGTAACCTGTCACCCCTGATCCTCTCTAACTTTTACCGCTGCACAATAGAGAGCATCCTGATGAACTGTATCACAGTATGGTATGGCAGCTGTAGCTACTATGACCGGAAAGCCCTGCAGCGTGCAGTCAAAACTACCCAATGCATTACCGGCACCCGGCTACCGACCATAGAGCACATATACCAGAAATGCTGTTTACGGAGGTCACGGACCATCATCAAAGACCCTACCCACCATAGCCACAGTCTGTTCACCCTCCTGCCATCTGGGAGACGCTACAGATGCATTCGCACCTGAACGATCAGATTTAGGAACAGCTTCTTTCCCAGGGCTGTCATCCTACTGAACTCCACAAATAAACTATAAAGCCTGCACATCTGCCAATGCACTTTATTATGGTTATGTTTATGTTAATGCCTTAATCTAAATGTACACTCTCGGGAGCCGCAAGCCTACATTTCGTTGTACTGCACTTATGCACTAACAATGACAATAAAGTTGATTATTATTATTATTAACTGTTTTTAGAAGGCCAGAAATCGCATCTACCGGCCCGATAATTGACTTGTTTTGTCATGAACGTTCCTTGATGGGCCTGTCCAGCCTCGATGGCACTTTTAATCTGTTTCCGATTATATATGTAGACTGCTTGATGGCCTTAACTATAGGCCTAAACTGAATTTAGATTTGTCTCCAATTCGGTCTAATGCATAATTCAGAGTCCTGTCTGGTTTCAAAATACAAAGTCTCTCTTCACAGACACTGCAGCTTTGGTTTCGATCCACAAGCTGTCTGCGTTGCAGAGTCCATTTTAAAATCACACAGGCATTCTGCCACGAGGCACGGACGCCATCTTGGTTACACTTTTTGATTTAAAATGTCCACGCAGGGTCCCATTTATTAATAATAACCTTCGGGGAAATGTGGAAATTTTGCCAATTTACACTCCCCCCTGTGATACTAAAACTTGCTTGAAGTATCATACTTTTAAGGTGAGCAAAATTTTTCTGACCCTCCATAGTCAACCTTCCCCTGTAATTACCTATCTAATATACCCACGACACATGCACTTCCCATTCCACAAAAATGTAGTGTACATCAGCATACAGAGAGTAAAATTACAGACTTTACACACACATCCAAGCATGGAGGGGGTCCAACACCCCTGCACCACTTGGTACACATATCTTTATTAAACCGCGTCGCAAAAAAACAACAAAAGAAAAACCTTTATTAAAAATAACAAACACAAAAGTAACGACAATCCTTCAATCAAAATACAGGGAAGAAGACTTAAACCTGCGTATCTCCCTCCACCTTTACATAGTGTTCCTTCCAAGTGCGAGAATCGGTGGGAATCGCAGGCTGAGTGGCTGTGTAAAGGCTCCAGAGGCCCAGGTAAGGCCTCAGTGCGAGAATCGGCGGGAATTGCGGGCTGAGCGGCTGTATAAAGGCTCCCGAGACCCAGGTAAGGCCTCAGTGAGAATCAACGGGAATCGCGGGCTGAGCGGCTGTATAAAGGCTCCCGAGACCCAGGTAAGGCCTCAGTGCGAGAATCAGCAGGAATTGCGGGCTGAGCGGCTGTATAAAGGCTTCCGAGACCCAGGTAAGGCCTCAGTGCGAGAATCAGCGGGAATTGTGGGCTGAGCGGCTGTATAAAGGCTCCCGAGACCCAGGTAAGGCCTCAGTGTGAGAATCGGCAGGCTGAGCGGCTGTATAAAGGCTCCTGAGACCCAGGTAAGGCCTCAGTGCAAGAATCGGCGGGAATCGCTGGCTGAGCGGCTGTAAAAAGGCTCCCAAGACAGAGGTAAGGCCTCAGTGCGAGAATCGGCGGGCTGAGCGGCTGTATAAAGGCTCCCGAGACCCAGGTAAGGCCTCAATGTGAGAATCGGCGGGAATCGTGGGCTGAGCGGCTGTATAAAGGCTCCCGAGACCCAGGTAAGGCCTCAATGTGAGAATCGGCGGGAATCGTGGGCTGAGCGGCTGTATAAAGGCTCCCGAGACCCAGGTAAGGCCTCAATGTGAGAATCGGCGTGAATCGTGGGCTGAGCGGCTGTATAAAGGCCCCAGAGACCAGGTAGGTTGACCAATCTCCAATCTTGGAACTCAGAGGGAAGGAGAGAGGTAAAAAGTAATCCAAGTGTGACATCACCAGAAAGTGGGTAAGTGATTGGTTGGTGAGTATTTCTCTCTTTTTTAAGCTTAAACTCTGTGGTTTATAGTTTCTAAGGTGCGATATTCATCATCTAGAATCGGGGCAGAGGGTATTTAAGAATAATATTAATAAATTTAATTAATTACATAGAATGGGTGATCAGGTGATGTGTTGCTGCTGCAATATGTGGGAGCTGGTGGACACCATTGATGCTCACGGTGATCACATTTGCAGTAAGTGTTGGCTGCTCGAGGAATTCCGGCTCCGTGTTGAAGAGCTGGAGTCCGAGCTTCAAACACTGAGACACATCAGGGAGGGAGAGAGTTACCTGGACTCTGTGTATCAGGAGGTAGTCATACCAATTAGATTAATTAATTCAGATGTAGTCCGTGGCCAGGGTCAGGATGGTGTGACTAGAAGTGAGGCAGTTACGGGGATCCAGGAGGAGCCGCAGCCCTTGCTCTTGTCCAACAGGTTTGAGGCTCTTACTCCCTGTGAGGATGGGAACGGGGACTGCGGGGAGGATGAGTAACCCGGCCACAGCACCGTGGAGCGGGGGGCCATTCAAGTGGGGGGAGATAAAAGAAATGTTGCAGTGGTAGGGGATTGTATCGTTAGGGGGATAGATAGAGTTCCTTGCAGCTGAGAGCGAGAGTCCCGAAGGCTGTGTTGCCTGCCCGGTGCCAGGGTTAAGGACATCTCCTCTGGGCTGGAGAGAAACTTGGAGTGGGAGGGGGAGGATCCAGTTGTCGTGGTCCATGTTGGTACCAACAACATAGATAGGACAAGGAAGGAGGCTCTGCTGAGGGAGTTTGAGCAGCTAGGGGCCAAATTAAAAAGCAGAACTACAAGGGTAATAATCTCTGGATTACTACCTGAGCCACGTGCAAATTTGGCTAGGGTAAATAAAATTAGAGAGTTAAATGCGTGGCTCAAAGACTGGTGTGGGAGAAATGGGTTTTGCTTCCTGGGACACTGGCATCAGTACTGGGACAGGAGAGAGCTGTTCCGTTGGGACGAACTTCACTTGGCCAGTTCTGGGACTAGAGTCCTGGCAAATCGAATAACTAGGGCTGTAGAGAGGGCTTTAAACTAATTAGCGGGGGGGAGGTTTTAAGAGAGCAAAAAATAAAAATTACAGTGGAGAAGGCAATAAAGCAAGGTAGCAGCGGGGGAATTAAAAACCAGAGTGTTTCAGGAAGGGACAGAATGTATAATGATAAAGGTAAATTAGTAAAAGGGGTAAAAGCAGGAATAAATTGTCAGAAAACATATTTGAAAGTTCTTTATCTGAATGCACGCAGCATTCGTAACAAAATTGATGAGCTAACGGTACAAATAACTACACATGGGTATGATCTGGTGGCCATTACGGAAACATGGCTGCAAGATAATCATGACTGGGAACTAAACATACAAGGGTATTGACAATTAGGAAGGACAGACAGGAAGGAATGGGAGGTGGGGTTGCTATCTTAATCAAAGATGGAATCACTGCAATAGTCAGAAATGATATTGGGTCAAAGGATCAGGATAGTGAAATAGTTTGGATGGAGGTAAGGAATAATAAGGGGGAAAAGTCATTAGTGGGTTTAGTCTATAGGCCTCCTAACAGTTGCAACTCTGTTGGTCGGAGTATAAATCAGGAAATAGTTGGGGCTTGTAATAAGGGACATGCTATAATCATGGGGGATTTTAACTTTCATATTGACTGGACTAATCAAATTGGGCATGGAGGCCTTGAGGAAGAGTTCATAGAGTGTATTAGGGACGGGTTCCTTGAGCAGTATGTAACTGAACCAACCAGGGGGCAGGCAATCTTAGATCTGGTCCTGTGTAATGAGACAGGATTAATAAAAAATGTCCTAGTAAAGGATCCCCTTGGAATGAGTGACCATAATATGGTTGAATTCCAAATTCAGTTTGAGGATGAGAGAGTTGGATCTCAAACCAGCGTACTGAGCTTAAATAAAGGAGATTATGAAGGTATGAGAGTCGAATTGACTAAAGTGGACTGGGAAAACAGATTAAAGTGTAAGACGGTACAAGCGCAGTGGTCTACATTCAAGGAGATATTTCACATCTTTCAAGATAAATATATTCCACTGAGGAAAAAGGGGAATAAAAGAAAAGACAGCCATCTGTGGCTTAGTAAAGTAATAAAGGATAGTATCTGACTGAAAACAAGGGCATATAAAGTAGCCAAACCTAGTGGGAGGATAGAAGATTGGGAAGCATTTAAAAGCCAGCAAACAATAACTAAAAGATTAATTAAGAAAGGGAAGATAGATTATGAAAGTAAACTAGCAAAAAATATAAAAACAGATAGCAAGAATTTCTACAGCTATATAAAAAGAAAAAGGGTGGCTAAAGTGAACATTGGTCCCTTAGAGGATGGGACCGGGAAACTAGTGGTGGGGAACATGGAGATGGCAAAGACGCTGAACAAATATTTTGTATCAGTCTTTACAGTAGAGGATGCTAAAAATATCCCAACACTGGACAAACAGGGGGCAATGGGGGGGAGGAGCTAAACACGATTAAAATCACTAAGGAGATGGTACTCGGTAAAATAATGGGACTTAAGGTGGAAAAATCCCCCGGACCTGATGGCCTACATCCTAGGGTCTTGAGAGAAGTGGCGGTAGGGATTGTGGATGCACTGGTGATTATTTTCCAGAATTCCCTGGACTCAAGAAAGGTCCCGGCAGATTGGAAAACTGCTAATGTAACACCCTTATTTAAGAAGGGAAGTAGACAAAAAGCTGGAAACTATAGACCAGTTAGCCTAACATCTGTGGTTGGCAAAATGTTGGAGTCCATTATTAAGGAAACAGTAACAGAGCATTTGGATACACATAATTTAATAGGACAGAGTCAGCATGGTTTTATGAAGGGGAAGTCATGTTTGACAAATTTGCTCGAATTCTTTGAGGATGTAACATACAGGGTGGGTAAAGGGGAACCAGTGGATGTAGCGTATTTGGACTTCGAAAAGGCATTTGACTAGGTTCCACACAAAAGATTACTGATCAAGATAAGAAATCACTGGATTGGGGGTAATATACTGGCATGGGTGGAAGATTGGCTATCTAACAGAAAACAAAGAGTTGGGACAAATGGTTCATTCTCGGGCTGGCAATCAGTAACTAGTGGTGTACCGCAGGGGTCAGTGCTGGGACCCCAACTCTTTACAATCTATATTAACGATTTGGATGAAGGGACCGAGTGCAACATATCCAAGTTTGCCGACGATACAAAGATGCGAGGGAAAGCAGTGAGTGAGGAGGACATAAAAACCTGCAAAAGGACATAGACAGGCTAAGTGAGTGGGCAGAGATTTGGCAGATGCAATATAATGTTGGAAAATGTGAGGTTATGCACTTTGGCAGAAAGAATCAAAGAGCAAGTTATTATCTAAATGGAGAGAAACTGCAAAGTGCTGCAGTACAAAGGGATCTGGGGCTCCTGGTGCATGAAACACAAAATTTAGTATGCAGGAGCAGCAGGTGATCAGGAAGGCCAATGGAATCTTGGCTTTTATTGCAAGGGGGATGGAGTATAAAAACAGGGAAGTCTTGCTGCAGTTATACAGGGTATTGGTGAGGCCACACCTGGAATACTGCGTGCAGTTTTGGTTTCCATATATAAGAAAAGATATACTTGCTCTCGAGGCAGTTCAGAGAAGGTTCACTGGTTGATTCCGGAGATGAGGGTGTTGACGTATGAGGAAAGGTTGAGTAGGTTGGGACTGAACTCATTGGAGTTCAGAAGAATGAGAGGCGATCTTATCGAAACATATAAGATTGTGAGGGGGCTTGATCGGGTGGATGCGGTGAGGATGTTTCCACTGATGGGTGAGACTAGAACTAGGGGGCATAATCTAAGAATAAGGGGCTGCCCTTTCAAAACTGAGATGAGGAGAAACTTCTTCACTCAGAGGGTAGTAAATCTATGGAATTTGCTACCCCAGAGAGCTGTGGAAGCTGCAACATTAAATAAATTTAAAATGGAGATAGACAGTTTCCTAGCAGATAAGGGAATAGGGGTTACGGGGAGAGGGCAGGGAAGTGGACGTGAGTCTAAGTTTAGATCAGCCATGATCCTATTGAATGGCGGAGCAGGCCCGAGGGGCCGTATGGCCTACTCCTGCTCCTACTTCTTATGTTCTTATGTTCTTATGTTCTTATGTTCTTATCCTCTGGATTTGGAATTCTGACCTCCGACTTTTTCCCTTACACTGAATACAAACTAAATACAACACTATCCCTAACTGGCAAACCACGAGAATGTGGGAAGCCAGTCTGATCCATGAAGGGACCTCTATATTACAGAAAATGTTTCACCAGGTTGGAGTCACAATATCCAATTTCTTAGTCCCTATCTCTACTGTTTTCTGTTCAAGTAAATAAAAAATGTTTCTGCGAAACTATAACGGCTTTGAGTATTTTGATAAGATGTTCAGGGAGAGGGGGAATTTCGTAGCCAAAGTGCGCTACGTACTTTTGCAAATTCGTAAAATTCTCCTTCTCTGTTAGGTGAACAGTGGAGGGCTCAGGAATGGGGACGATTCACTCCTGGGCCACTTGAACTTCTGCCTCGGGTTTAAAACAGAAACTGCTGTCAGCTATGCTGTCCATGCTGGTAGTGGGACGCGCAGGTGGTGACACAATATGTCCCACTCCCTATATATGCTACCGGCGGGGGAACACGTCCTTGTGCCATTGCCTCCATGGTACAATTTATAGGCTTCGCGTCAGCAGCTCTGAACCCACACTGCGGTTTTGAAAAGGCATTCAAGTGCTGGGGACACAGGATTATGTGTGCTCCCCGGCTCCGGCACCCTAAGAGGTCAGTACCTTCATAGCGTGCTCCCACTTAATGACGTAAGGCGGGACCGCTGTGAAACGAATGTGTGCACCCCCTTGAATGACTCCAATGTTCTCAACCCTGTATACCGGTGTGGGTCGGGCTATCCTACCCATGACCGGCATCCTAACTACTACTCCCATGATTGTGTGGTTGGACCACCCACAATCCACGGGGACTGGATAGGCTTCGGAGGCTAGCCAGAGTTGGCACGGGCTCAATGCATTCTCAAAAGGGTGGAGGGCTGCGAGGTGCTTGTTGCTAATCCAGGAGGGGACCAAGCCTTGTTTTAAATCCTCCAGATTACTGCGGCCCTCGCCCAGTAACCACGCCCCGTATAACACGCACACCTCATTCTGCACAGCCTGGTCAGAAGCATTTCTCTCCTCCCTTATGAGAGCATTCACCGTCTATGCATGCTTTTCCAACTCGGCTATGATCTCCTTCAAATGAACCGTCATGGCCTGGTCCTCATGCAACTCCGAGCCCACTACCTTGTTCTCATCCAGTAATATCCTTTTTAACTGTGTTTTTAAACCGTTTATCTGTGTCTGCAGCTCTATGTCATCCAAGCTGTTGATGACAGAGGACCCAGTATTAAACGCAGTGAAAACATCATTCCATACTTCCTTTCTTTGCCTCCCTACATTACCCAAAAATTCTCGGTGTGTGGTGTACAGTTCGGTCTTGTCCACGTGGGCGAAATCGAACTCATAAAACTTCTTGAACATGTCCTTTAATAGGGCTTGGTATAGCTGCTCTGTTTCTTTGGGGCACCACTCCGGTAAATGTATCTCGGTGAGATTTAAAATCACGGAGGCTACCGTGTAGTGTACCCCCTGGTACAGCATGTGATCGGTGGGGACGAGTACCAACCCATTCCCTGGTCCCTTGATGGCGGTGGGGCAATCTTCCCTGGATAACCTCGCCGCCTGCGCCATGGGCGGGGGCTCACGGGGGCGGGTTACCAGCTCAGTGGCGTTGACTGGGATCGGGGAGAATGGGACTGCGCACGCCTTCAGGCTGGTATCCCACCTCATCCCATCCCCGGCGTCATGCCACTGCCGGTGGAAAACAATGGATATGCCTGCGGGGCAGACCATCTCTGACCCCCACATACAGATATAAATCCCTTGGTCCGGTTCCCACCACTTGTCCCAACACACGCTTAGTCCTCCATGAGTCCTGGTAATCATCCGATGGGTGTTGTTCCCCAACCGTTCCCACTCGACTTCGGGGTTCCTCATGTCCTTGCTGAACTTTCTGAGCCACCACCACCTATCCAGCGGAATGTGTCCTTTACACGTCAAACATATTCGCTTTCCAACGGTGACGCTGACCCTCGTGGTAACGACTCGTACCCTGGGGCACAGGAGGGAGGCCTCCCCGTACGTGAATCCGGTTTGACTGGAGTACTGAGACAAATTGGACCCCAACCATCCTGGCCACTTTCCCTCATGGAAGTAGACGGCAGTCTCCTCTGCATCCCGTTCATCGCTCCCATCGATCGCCAGGGGCGTCTTGTCTCCCGAACACCCGTGGATGTGGGAGTCCTGGACGTCGCTCCTCCTCTCCGCACTCATCCTGATCAGGGCGAATAGGATCACGATCCATTCCATCCCGAAAATCTTTCTGCAAAAAGATGTAAAAACTTGCGGCCAGGTCCCCAAGAGATTCTCTGGCTTGGTGAAACATGGTTGGGTCTCGTGACCTCGACCCAAAGATACACTCTTAACAGACTACTTACAGAAAACTACCCATCACCTTATTTAACTTAAATTATAAACACCCAAACATAAGCCAAATAATTCTCTTTCTTAAAGCTTAACTTAAATTAAACTATATACATCCGCCGCCCGTCTCCGAGCGGCCAGGCTAATCCCTGGTCGGACTGCAGCTTGCCACTACCCCCGGTGTGACCGCACCGTCCTTGACTGTTGGTCCCTCGCAGCCCGTGGCTGCTGGCTGAGGACCTGTGTCCTTGGACCTCTCCCTGGTTCGAGGGACGGCCCTTGGTAACTGGAGGGTTGGTGACCATGGCTTTCTCGGCTGGGGCATCCGTGGGGACCTTCTAGGGGCTTTGACTGGTGGGGCTGTCTTGGCCGCTGGGCCTTTTACCCGAACTGCTACTCCCCCAGGCTTGAACCCTCTCGAACCTGGGCTGGGGGCAGGTAACTTTTCGCAGCCTGCTGCTGCGAGCTGAGAGTCTCCGCCCCCCGGTCCCATGGCTGGGTCCGGGGTGAGGTTTTCGAACTCAGGTCCCTCCCTCTCTACGCCTGGGTTAGGGGCGGGGTATTCGCCCTCAGGTCGCTCCCCCTCGTCTGGATCCCAGAAGAGTGGGGGAGTGTCCCAATCGATGGGCGGGATGGTCCCTCCCTTCAAGCAAGCCACAGCACCTGCCTGTGCTGTCTGTGAAGTTGCTCCTGCTGCTGCATTCCCCTTTCAGTTGTAAACAGCTTACACTGGTTGATGTAACCAACGGCCTGTTTTAAAACCTGTGCTGAAGGCTCACCTGCTGCCCCGAACGGACCTTCTAGGGGCTCCCCTTTCTCTTTCCTCACCGGGACGGTCTTACAGACGGGATCTTGGGCCCGGACCCGCTTCAGGCCCGGGGCCAAAACTATCCCCCATGTGCCTACTGTGACATCCGAGTGGTAAGGTCCAAAACTGAGATAAGCGAGATCTTAGGAACAAAACCCAACTGTTTATTACACAGTGTAGCAGAGAGACATAGCTCTTACAAGCTGTAGGCAAGCACATTTCTTACTGCACGAGCACCAAAATGGAGGATTCACCTCTGAGTCATACCCATAATGCAATGCCACATTACCTTAATAACTGGTGTACCAGGACATTGAGTACATGACCCATTACCTTAAATACTGGTGAATGTGATCCCTTACTATTTGGCTCCATCTGGTGGATAACTTAAACATTACACCCCAGATTACGCTATCCCTCACCTCTTAAGATGAACATTAACTTCTTAACAACGTTCTTAAAATGTCCCATAAGGAAGCTCCTTTAACGATAGTCCATACTGAACGAATCTAGCAGGTCATTATCAATCTCTCTGGCGGCTTGTGAGCCCTTGGTGAACGTCTTACAGTCAAGTCCCTGCTTGGTTGTGGTAGAGCCACCTGCTGTTCCTGAGCAGTACTCAGAGCATCTGACTCTGCTACGATGGTTTCCTCTTGACGAAGGGGTCCAGGTGGAACTGGCTCTGTTCGTGGTGGTGGTACCACCGATGCATTTGGATAACTGGGGGCCAACCTTTCCTCCGACATCTCCTCTGGAACCTCCAGTTCGATTTCCCCTTGTCTGGTCAGTATCTGATCTACATGTCTGCGTTATACCTGACCAGTGCCCACCATGACCGTATATGATACTGGACCGGTCATTGAGTCTATGACGCCAGGAATCCATTTTGGACCATAACTGAAATTCCTGGTAAGGACCGCATCTCCTTCTCCAAAACTGTGGCTCTTTATCCTTCTGTCATGGTTCTCCTTTTGTTTGATTTGTCGGTTTTCCACCTTCCTTTTTAGGTCTGGGAAAACCAGGTCAAGAGTGGAGCGTAGTCGATGTCCTAACAACAGCTCAGCAGGAGAGAGTCCTGTGGTAGATTGAGGTGTTATTCTGTAGCTGAGCAGAACTCGTGGCACCTTGGTTGCCAAACTCCCTTCCACACTTTTTTTTATCATCTCCTTAAATGTTTGTACGCCTCTCTCCGCAAGTCCATTTGAAGACGGATGATATGGAGCTGAGGTCATGTGCACTATGCCATTGTTTCTCATGAATTCTTTTGTTTCTGCACTCACAAAACACTTGGCATTGTCACTTACTATGATCTCCGGTAGCCCTTGATTACTAAAACTCCTACGCAGGCAGTCTATAGTAACAATAGATGAAGCAGAATTTACAGGATACACATCCATCCATTTGGAATGTGCATCAATGATTATGAGGAACATCTTCCCCATGAATGGACCCGCATAATCTACATGTAATCTTCTCCATGGTTTATCCGGCCACTCCCAGGGGTGGAGAGGAGCCGCTGCTGGTGCCTTCCTGTGTACTTGACAAGTGCTGCATGTCTTGACTAGATTTTCTATCTCCTCATCTAGCTTTGGCCACCAGAAGTAACTCCTTGCCAAGGCTTTCATACGCGAAACTCTAGGATGACACTGATGCAGTTGCCCTAGGATAGACTGTCATGCTGGATGTGGAATAATCACTCGTGCTCCCCACAACACGCAACCATCCTGAACACTCACCTCTGTCTTCCTGACACTGTAAGCTATGAAATCAGTCCCTTCCGGATGCTGTGGCCAACCACTCATCACATATTCTCGGACTCTAGACAGTACTGGATCTTTACCGGTACATGTCCTTACTTGTTCTGCGGTCACAATTGCCGTGTCCGTGTCCTCCAACATCAAAACTCTGTCCTCTGGAGCTGGACGGATAGGTGTACCTGGCAGTGGAAGTCGGCTCAAGGCATCTGCGTTCCCATGGTACTTGCCTGCCTTGTAAACGATGACATACTCATATGCCCTTAATGTCACTGCCCACCTCTGGATCCGGGGTGACACCATCTGTGGTACTGCTTTCATTTCATTAAAAAGAGATAGAAGAGGTTTATGATCGGTGCATATGGTGAATTTCCTGCCATATGTACTTGTGAAACCTCTGTAACCCAAAAATTACTGCTAATCCCTCTTTATCTAACTGGGAATAATTTATTTCCGCTGGTGTCAGAGTTCGAGACATAAACCCTATTGGTCTTTCTGATCCATCTTCCAAGCTGTGTGAAAGAACCGCCCCCACCCCGTACAGTGAAGCATCACAAGAGAGAATGATGTCTTTCTCTGCATTGTAGTGAACCAGCACATCCGAGGAAAGCATCAGTTTCTTGGACTGTTCAAATGAAAGCCTCTGTTCCTCTTCCCACTGCCACTGTGTCTCCTTGCGCAGAAGTTTGTGAAGAGGTGCTAACACTGTTGCCAAGTTTGGTAATAATCTGTTATAATAGTTTAGCAGTCCCAGGTAAGCTTTTAACTCAGTCACATTGGTAGGAGCTGGGGCCTCCTGCAATGCTTGTACCTTATCCTTGATTGGATGGAGCCCGGTGGCATCCTTTCTGTGTCCCAGGAACATGGCCTCATTCCCCAGGAAAGTGCACTTACTCCTCTTGAGCTGTAACCCAGCCTTATCCAATCTTTGTAGTACCTCGTTCAGAGTGCTCAGATGCTCCTGGTCGGTTCTTCCCATCACCAGAATGTCATCCAGATAGATTGAAACATGTGGGATCCCTTGTAGTACACCGTCGATGGTCCTCTGGAAAATAGCTGGACTAGATGAGACACCGAATGGTAAGCGGTTATAGGTAAACAAACCCTTGTGTGTATTTATGGTTGCATACTTCTTGGATTCCTCATCTAGTGTAATCTGCAAGTATGCATGACTCATATCCAGCTTCGTGAATTTCTGCCCTCCAGCCAGGTTCGCAAAGAGATCCTCTGTTTTGGGAATAGGATACTGTTCTAGTTTAGACACCCTATTTACAGTCAATTTATAATCTCCACAGAGTCTTACCGAATTGTTCGGTTTTAAAGCAGGTACAATGGGAGCTGCCCATTCTGAACATTTCACGGGTTCCAGAATATTCTCTCTCAAAAGACGGTCAAGCTCAGCCTCTACCTTCGGTTTAATGGCATATGGCACAGGTCGTTGTTTAAAAAACCTTGGCAGTGCCTCCTTGTCTACATAAATCTTAGCTGGGGGGCCATTAAATGTGCCAAGTTCTTCCTTGAACACGTTCTCATGTTCAATCAACACTTCTTGCAAAGACAATTGTTTGCCTCCCTCCATTTGATTTATTGCTCCCCAATCTAATTTAAGTTCTTGTATCCAGCCCCGACCTAACAAGTTTGGTCCAGAACCCGATACTACAACTACAGGTAGCTGTTCCACGGTGTCCCTGTGTTGCACAGTTACAGTAGCTGTACCCAATGTCACCACTCGTTCACCGGTATATGTTTTAAGCTGCATAGAGCAAGACTTTAACTCTGGAACTTTTGCACAGTTCCACAATTTTGAGTACTCCTCCCTGTCCATTATGGTTATGTTGCATCCTGTATCCACTTCAAAGTTGACCTTAGATTAATTTACTGTCAGTTGCAAAGTGATAGGATCCACTTTTGGAATGTTCTCTACCATACTATGCATTATGAACATGTTGTCTTCTTTCTCAGCTTCTCCGCTGATGTGATGTGCTCCCTGTTTTTTCACTTCTCTTCCCAGGTTTTGCTTTCCTCCCCGTTTTGCTTTGTATTCCTCCACGGTTGCCTTTGCCTGGCATGCACGTTTTATGTGTCCTTTTTTCCCACACTTGTGGCACTTTTTCTCCAGAAACCTGCATTCCCTCACCAGGTGATCGCCATTGCATCTATAACATGCCTTTAAATGCATACGTTGTGGTTTCTGATGTATGTTCATTTTGCGCACAACAACCTGAACACCAACTTGCTTTGTAGTAGCCCAGTCTGAACCTTGTATTTCTTTTACATCTCGGTTCGCTGTCTCTATGGCTTGAGCAAGTTCCAATGCTTTATCATAAGTAAGCCCAGTCTCGGACAATAATCTCCTCTGCATTCGATCAACCATTATTCCGCAAACTAGCCTATCCCTCAGCATGTCTTTCAGGTTGTTCCCGTAATTGCAATCGTGTGCCAATTTTTGCAACACCGCTACATAATCCAATACAGTCTCTCCCGGTTTTCTGTTCAGTGAATTAAATTTGAAACGTTGTACAATCTCACTCGGTCTGGGATTGAAATGGTCCTTCAGCAAGGCCAGTAAGTTAGCAAATGCTATGTCTCCAGGCTTTTCAGGACTGCATAAGTTTCTCATTAAACTATACGTCTGACTTCTCACGGAAGTGAGCAAAATAGCTCTCCTTTTTCTGACATCATTTATATCATTTGCTTCAAAGAAATGCATCAGCACCTCGCAGTAAACATCCCAGGTCTGTGTCTGAATATCAAAAGCAGAGATCTTTCCTACCGTAGCAGCCATGATCCTCTATTCAGTGCTCTTTTTTTTTTCTTCATCACGATGTGATCTGTTGATCCTCGTCGCCAATATGTGATATCCGAGTGGTAAGGTCCCAAACTGAGATAAGTGAGATCTTAGGAACAAAACCCAACTGTTTACTACATGGTGTAGCAGAGAGACATAGCTCTTACAAGCTGTAGGCAAGCACATTTCTTACTGCATGAGCACCAAGATGGAGGATTCACCTCTGAGTCATACCCATAATGCAATGCCACATTACCTTAATTACTGGTGTACCAGGACATTGAGTACATGACCCATTACATTAAATACTGGTGAATGTGATCCCTTACTATTTGGCTCCATCTGGTGGATAACTTCAACATTACATCCCAGATTACTGTACCTCCCTTGTTCCGGAATGCGGCTTCTGGACCTGCCCAATAGGGATTCCGGGGACTCTCCTTCCCCAGCCTTATCTATGGCCCTTTCTCCAGCGCGCATGGTCAGGCTGAGGAATTTCACCTCCTGCTGGCCGATCTGCGCTTTCTTGGGATTTACCTTGAAACCCTTCTGTCCTAACAGCTCCAGCAGTTTGGCCAATAGCGGGCCATGCTTCTCCTTCGAATCAGTGAACAGGAGCAGGTCATCCACATATTGAACCAACTGTCTGGGCTGGCTAAAATCCTCCAAACTGTCGGCCATGCACTGATGGAAAATGCTGGGGCTGTTGTGGAAGCCCTGTGGCAAACAGTTCCACGTGTACTGTTGCCCTTTCAATGTAAAGGCAAACTTGTACTGATCCTCCCTCCTTACAGGGATGGACCAAAACCCATTTGAAATATCCAGCACTGTGAAAGTGGTCGCGGATGCTGGAATACTCCTGATGAGATCGGCAACTGCTGCTACTGTGGGTGCGCAGGCTGGGATGTTACTATTGAGCACCCGAGAGTCCACCGTGGCCCTGCAGGAACTGTCTGGCTTTCTGACCGGCCATAATGGAGAATTCACGTGGGTCGCTATCAGTCTCAGAACTCCCTGCTGCACTAACGAGTGTTATATCTCAAGGGTGTATAACCTTGCTTGTATAACAATTAAAAGTGTACGCAGGAGACAGAGTTCAGTTAACAGCCATCTTTACTTCCAGAAGAATCTCTCACTTAATGCACTCTATTTCCCATAGTGCATTGCACACCACAGCTATGGTAAGCTATGTGGAACAATTCAAATACAACATTCAAAATACACAATATCTCCTCCCCTCTTACATTAGATGTCTCAATAGAAACACAAAATATAAAACACAATAACCTCGTGAAGTGGTGCGCCGATAACAACCTGGCCCTTAACATCAAGAAAACCAAAGAAAGCATTGTGGACTTCAGGAAGTCTAAAGGCAGAAGTCACACCCCCATCCACATCCATGGGGCTGTGGTGGAAAGGGTGGACAGCTTTAAGTTCCTCGGAGTCCACATCACGGAAGACCTCTCCTGGTCCCTCAATACCTCCTCTCTGGTGAAGAAGGCCCAGCAGCGCCTATATTTCCTAAGGAGGCTGAAGGGATGTAACCTGTCACCCCTGATCCTCTCTAACTTTTACCGCTGCCCAATAGAGAGCATCCTGACAAACTGTATTACAGTATGGTATGGCAGATGTAGCTACTATGACCGGAAAGCCCTGCAGCGGGTAGTCAAAACTGCCCAACGCATTACCGGCACCCGGCTACCGACCATAGAGCACATATACCAGAAACGCTGTTTATGGAGGTCACGGACCATCATCAAAGACCCTACCCACCCCAGCCACAGTCTGTTCGCCCTGCTGCCATCTGGGAGCCGCTACAGATGCATTCGCACCCGAACGACCAGATTTAGGAACAGCTTCTTTCCCAGGGCTGTCATCCTACTGAACTCCACAAATAAACTCTAAAGCCTGCACATCTGCCAATGCACTTTATTATGGTTATGTTTATGTTAATGTATTACAAGCCAAATGAATGTTGAATGTTTAAATGTCTTAATCTAAATATACACTCTCGGGAGCCGCAAGCCTACATTTTGTTGTACTGCACTTGTGCACTAACAATGACAATAAAGTTGATTATGATTATGATTATGATTACCCATGGGGATTATTCTGCCCCAGATAAAGCGTAAGTCTCTGACCTATAAGTTCACACGTATAGGGGCCCGCTGCTCTCTGGTAGAATACCGGCGGTCCACCTGGCTCTCCAGTTCATTGTCTCTCACAGGTGACGTCACCACAGGTGTAGGCGGCTGGGGTGCCTGTATACAGGTCTCCCTTGCTGTGGTAAACCACTGTTTGTATTCCTGTTTGTCCTGTTTGTATTCCACTGTGTACATGCCTGGACATGCCTCGGCTGACTCCTCCCACAGGTCCTAGTATAAAGGTGACTGCTCCCCAGCCCTTAGTATTATGGACCGGTCGACCACGCGAGGCAGACCTCCATTCTGTTGTTAATAAAAGCCTTTAGTTACTCTTCTAACTCTCAGTCTTTTATGAGTAATTGATAGCGCATCAATTTTATTAACAACATTTTTATAATGGAGAAGATCCTCACACCAGCATGCCTGGGCTTAGATCATTGGGAGGCGGACTCATCCACCAAGTTTACTCACTGGCTTAAGTGTTTCGAAAAATTCCTGACCGCCTCCGAAGCAATCAAATCGGACGAGGACAAACTGGATGTCCTGACCTCCAAAGTGAACCACCGAGTGTACTCGGTCATCCAAGACGCGACCTCGTACGCGGACGCTATCAAGCTCCTCAAGGACCAGTACACGCACCCAGTGAACGAAGTGTACGCCAGGCACCTCCTGGGGAGTCGTAAACAACAACCTGGGGAATCGACCGTGGAATACCTTCAGGCACTGTCTGTGCTTGGCCGGGCCTGTGGTTGTAAGGATGTAAAGGCCGCCGTGTACACAGAGGAACTTATCCGGGACGCTTTTGTAGCGGGCCACAGATCCAATTACACCCGACAGCGACTGTTGGAGCAGAGTAACCTCGACCTCAACAAGGCCTCTGAACTCGCACTATCGTTGGATGCAGCCTACCAGGGCATGGATGCCTACTCCTCTGCACCGTGGACGCCGCGGGGAATGACAGCCTGGGACACGGTAGGACCGCCTCGCGTGGTGACACTCGTAGTAGACGGGACCGTGTACGAACATTTTAAACTTCTGGTCCTGCCTGACCTCTGCGCTGCCGTCCTGCTGGGGTTAGATTTTCAGTGCCACCTTAAAAGTGTTACGATGGCGTACGGTGGACCCCTACCCCCACTCACAGTCCGCAGCCAGCAGCTTCCAAACTGCCCGCTGCACACCAGGTGCAACCTCTCCACACTCAGAGTCACCCCCCCCCAACTGTTTGCTAACCTCACCCCCGACTGTAAGCCCATCGCCACAAAGAGCAGGCGATACAGTGCCGGGGACAGGGTTTTCATTAAAACCGAAGTGGAGCGGCTCCTGAAAGAAGGGATTATTGAGGGCAGCACCAGCCCCTGGCGAGCCCAGGTTGTGGTCGTTAAGACCGGCGAGAAGCAGCGCCTGGTCATCGACTACAGCCAGACAATAAATTGCTACACCCTGCAGGACGCCTACCCACTCCCCCGTATAGCTGATATGGTCAACCAGATCGCGCAGTACCGCGTCTTCTCGACCATTGACCTGAAATCAGCGTACCACCAGCTCCCCATCCGCCCTGAGGACTGCCAGTACACTGCCTTTGAGGCAAACGGCCGCCTCTATCACTTCCTTAGGGTTCCCTTTGGCGTCACCAACGGGGTCTCCGTCTTCCAAAGGGAGATGGACCGGATGGTAGATCAAAATGCGTTGCAGGCCACTTTCCCATATCTGGACAATGTGACCATCTGCGGCCGTGACTTGCAGGACCATGACGCAAACCTCGAAAAATTCCTCCGCACCGCCCAACTCCTAAACCTGACATATAACAAGGAGAAGTGCATATTCCGCACAAACCGCCTCGCCATCCTTGGCTGTGTTGTGGAACACGGAGTCATCGGCCCCGACCCCGACCGGATGCGTCCCCTTATGGAACTTCCACTGCCCCACTGCCTCAAGGCCCTGAAGAGGTGCCTAGGGTTTTTCTCCTATTACGCCCAGTGGGTCCCCTACTATGCGGACAAGGCCCGTCCGCTGATCAAGTCCACCTCTTTTCCCTTGACGGCAGAGGCCCGCTTAGCCTTCCACCGTATCAAGGAGGACATTGCCAAAGCCACCATGCACGCAGTGGACGAATCCATCCCCTTCCAGGTGGAAAGCGACGCGTCTGACTTTGCCCTGGCCGCTAACCTCAATCAGGCGGGGAGACCCGTGGCCTTCTTTTCACGAACCCTCCAAGGCCCGGAGACCAGACACTCCGCTGTTGAGAAGGAGGCCCAGGCGATTGTGGAGGCTGTGCGTCATTGGAGGCACTACCTGGCCGGAAAACGATTTACCCTGCTCACTGACCAGCGTTCAGTTGCTTTTATGTTTAACAACAAGCAGAGGGGCAAAATCAAAAATGACAAGATCTTGAGGTGGAGAATCGAACTTTCCACCTACAACTACGAGATCTTGTACCGGCCCGGGAAGCTAAATGAACCCCCGGATGCGCTATCGCGTGGCACCTGCGCCAGCGCGCAGATCGATAGACTGCGGGCCCTCCACAATGACCTCTGCCACCCGGGGGTCACCAGGTTCTTCCACTTCATCAAGGCCCGCAACCTGCCTTACTCTATTGAGGAGGTCAGGACCATGACCAGGAACTGCCAAGTCTGCGCTGAGTGCAAACCGCACTTTTATAGACCAGACAGGGCCCACCTGATAAAAGCCACTCGCCCCTTCGAGCGCCTGAGCGTCGATTTTAAAGGGCCTCTCCCCTCCTCCGACCGCAATGTGTACTTCCTCAATATTATTGATGAGTACTCCCGTTTCCCGTTCGCCTTCCCCTGCCCGGACATGACCAGTGCCACGGTCATTAAATGTCTGAACAACCTCTTCACCCTGTTCGGCTTCCCCAGCTATATCCATAGCGACCGGGGCTCATCGTTTATGAGCGACAAACTCCGTCAGTACCTGCTAACTAGGGGTATTGCCACAAGCAGGACCACCAGTTACAACCCCCGGGGGAACGGACAGGTGGAAAGAGAAAATGCGACAGTTTGGAAGGCTGTCCTGCTAGCCTTAAAGTCTAGGGGCCTTCCAACCTCCCGCTGGCAGGATGTGCTCCCCGATGCGCTCCACTCTATTCGGTCACTGCTCTGCACTGCCACTAACGCCACCCCTCATGAGAAAATGTTTGTCTTCCCAAGGAAGTCCACATCGGGGACATCGCTACCGCCATGGCTGACGTCCCCAGGGCCGGTCCTACTGAAAAGACACGTGAGGACCCATAAAACGGACCCCCTGGTCGAGAGGGTCGACCTCCTCCACGCCAACCCCCAGTATGCTTACATCGCATACCCGGACGGGCGGGAGGACACAGTCTCCATAAGAGACCTTGCACCCTCGGGGGCCGCAGTAACCCACTACCCACTACCACCCCCCCCCACGATCCGATATCCAGCCCCAGCAGATGGCAGGCCTGGGCCCCGCGACCCGCTCGACATCTACGAGGACGACACGCCTGTGCCACAGCCTACGCTGGACTCGACGCCGGAAACTTCACTACCCCTGCCGTCGCCACGCAGATCACAGCGGCAGACAAGACCTCCGGAGAGACTCCAATACACTAACTTTTAATACACTTCACCCCGCCGGACTCAATTTTAAACAAGGGGTGAATGTGGTAAACCACTGTTTGTATTCCTGTTTGTCCTGTTTGTATTCCACTGTGTACATGCCTGGACATGCCTCGGCTGACTCCTCCCACAGGTCCTAGTATAAAGGTGACTGCTCCCCAGCCCTTAGTATCATGGACCGGTCGACCACGCGAGGCAGACCTCCATTCTGTTGTTAATAAAAGCCTTTAGTTACTCTTCTAACTCTCAGTCTTTTATGAGTAATTGATAGCGCATCACTTGCTAATGAGATAGGGGCTGAAGCGGCTGCTTCCTCAGAAGGTGAGCCTCTCGGTGTAGATGGCGGATGACCCACAGCGTTACCCAATGGCAGATAAACTGCTTTTGGTGGTTCAGTGGGTGTTGCTGCACTTTGTAGAAGCTGATCGGTGTGTCTCTTCCAGACAATGTCCTCGGGTGTCTGTACAGTGTAGGATACTGGACCAATCTGTGCAATGACAGTAGCAGGAACCTACTTAGGTCCACCACTGTAGTTCCGTGCCAACACATGTTCACCTGGACTGAAGACTCTGTCTTTGGAGTGTTGTTCACGTCGCTTCATCTGCTTGTCCTGCTGATACTGTACCACGTCTTTCACCTTTGGCAGTTTCAGCAGGTCGAAGTTGGTTCCTAGCTCTCTTTTGAGCAGTAGAGTGGTAGGTGATGCTTTTGTGGTCGCATGTGGTGTGTTCCTGCAACACAACAGGAAACTATTCAGGCACTGATGAAGCGTTCCCTGGCCCTGCGATGCCTTTAGAGAGTGTTTCATGGTCTGAACAAACCTCTCAGCTAGACCATTGGTCACAGGGTGGTATGGTGCAGCCCTGATATGGTGTACGCCATTCACCTGCAGGAATGTAGCCATTTCTTGTGACACCCACTGTGGACCGTTGTCTGAGACAAGTTGCATCAGAGATCCAAATCGGCTGAACACCTCACCTAACTTCTCGATGGTCATCTCAGCGGTGGTGGACCTCATTATAACAACCTCTGGCCACTAACTGTGTGCGTCAACAGCTACCAGGAACATTCTCTCCTCGAATGTGTAATGTATGTACCTTTAACGGGGGAACTACTTTCTACAGCTCATGTATACTGCAGTACCAGCAGTGACCACACCTGTATATAACGCTGAGTAGTAATCTGTTGTTTCAGTTGCAGTTTGAACCACGTTGAGTAAACACCTGTTGTACCGTTCTCTGCAGTCCTTTTCTTATTATTACACGGATGTAACAGTGGCGACGAGCAAGTTCTAACCTACCTGCAACTCTGCATCACCTCCCAGGGATTCGCTCCTGGAGAAAAATGGAAGAAGCTCGAGTCCAGAAGCACGGGCATCGACCACGGGCAACCGCCCAGTCATCCAGCGGAGATTTGAGCATCACAGGGAGGCTGTCGAGAGCCAGGCTTGGCTTTCCTGTCACGGTGGTCAAGCGAAATGGGCTGGCAACAGGTACTGCGCAGACCCTTCCCGGACAGCGACAGGCTAGAGCCCGACCGAGCGGTATGGAAAAAGGGCGAGCAGCATCGACGGGGGAGAGAGAGAGGGCAGAGCGCACAGGGCGCAGCCGGTGTTCGGGACCGAGCAGCATCAACGGAGGAGAGAGGCGAGAAAGAGCAGACCGCAGCCGGTGTTCAAGGGCCGAGCAGCGTCAACGGGGGAGAGAGGCACGCAGGAAAACACGAGGCGCTGCCATTGCCATGAGGACCGCAGAGAGCGGCATTGGCAGCAGCGCGGGAGATGCCATTTTAAGCCACAGCGGGGAAGAAAGGAAAGTGCGGGAGACGCCATTTTAAGCCAGTCTAACCACACCCAAAAATGCCGAAGAGTTGCAGTATCACAGCGTTCGACAATGAAGTCGAAGATTGGACGACATATGTCAAACGCATAGAAGTATACTGCAAGGCGAATGAAGTGCCAGATGACAAGAAAGCGCTGGTATTGTTGAATTCAATGGGTGCAAAAACGCATGGATTACTACGAAACGTAGTAACTCCAGAGAAGCCAGTAGAAAAGGATTTTGAAAACATAGGCCTAGAAATTCGGTATAGCGGCGTTTGGGGCGATAGTCCTGGCGATGCGCAAAGTTTAGCGCCAGGCGCAATTTAGCGCCACCTAGCGCGATATTGGGTTGCAGCGCCCCTAAAGGTGATTGCGGCACTAAATCAGGCGCTGCACGCTACTCTTAAGGTGCTAACCCAGCAGCGCAACCCAATTTTGCGGCGGCGGGGCGCAGCGAGGGTGCTGTCAATAATCACTTTCCCTCAGACACAATGGCACCGGCCAGCTCTTAAAGGGGCAGGTCAATTGGCATCACCAGACACACTCACTGCCTTGTAGGCCTTCAAAGCGGTGGGAGCCTACCTGTGGCTCACCAGCCTAGCAAGACATGGAAAGGGTGAGGCAGAGGGCGGAACGACTCACTGATGTGGCATTGGATGATTTGGTTGGCGCAGTGGAATCAAGGCCAAGGAAGATGGTCGGAATGTGATTTATGTTTTGGACAGTCTCCCGGGTGTGAGAGGCAGTTATGTGTCAGTGTATTAGTTTTGCTTTCTGTTGCCATAGCTTTCTCATGCTTGAAGGAACCACATTTTGTGTAATGAAACACTTTCTTCATTTACAATGGCCATGCCTGCTATTTACATGCATCTTGCCCTTCACAGGCTTGGGGGTATCAGACCGGTTCCATTCCTGTTCTTGGAATGGCAGCAAGCATTCTGTGAGAGGGGCCTAGAAGCTACTTCTGATCAGCCTCTGACGCGCAGCCTGAGAAGAGCCGCTCGCATAGAAGTTCAGGCCAGCAGGCATCTTCTCAGCCACCGACAGAGATGTCCTGCACCTTATCTGAGGCTGCAGATCTGGCTGAAGCAGCTGGCACAGCTCAGTCACCACCTCCTTTCCAAATCACAGCCTTCTGACACACTGCTCCTCTGGCAAGTTCATGTTGGAAAACTGCTGCCGGAAAACTCTGCAAGGTCTGCTGTGGCGACGTCTGTTGGCCTTCCTCCGTCTGGCCATGCCCGCCCCCCTCTCCCAGCGTTTCAGTGCCCTTTCCAGATGATTGAGCAGCAGGACGCTCCCCCCCCAATGCAGCCCCCATAATAAGTGCACACAGGCAGGTTCCCCGTTGTCAAGGCTCACCAACAGCAAGGTGATGGTCAGAAGGCTGAAGACCGTCTGCCTGCGCTGGCTCAGTGGTCAAATGGCTCTCAGTGTGCTGCTCAGCAACTCTTTGTAGCTCTCGAGGAAGTTGTGCTCCAAAAATGGCTGCCGCTTTTAAACCACACCAGTCCCCTTTAAATAACGCTCCTCCAGCCCGAGAGTGACTTGGTAAGGCCCAGGTAAGCTGTCACTATTAGCGCCAGGCACGACGGAGGGGGGCGCCACTGTATTTCCGGTCCGGGGCGACCAAAAGGCATTGCACACTCAAATTATGTCATAATCAGCCTGCGCCCATGAGCGGGCGCTAAGATTTAGCGCCGGCGCTAAATGCATGTCAATATGGGGCAAGGCGCCTTGCGCCCGCCTGGAAATTGGCTAGCGCCCCACTTCTCGGCATCTTTAGGCGTTAATCAGTGGCGCTAACAACCGAATTTCTCCCCCTTAGTGTCAATCCGACAGGATCACTTTAAACCCACACTGCTGCTGATAGCAGAAAGATTCAAGTTTCACAAACGGAACCAGCATAAGGATGAAAGCAATGCTGATTATTTAACAGAACTGCGGAAACTATCGAAACACTGACAATTTGGAGCGGGACTGGCAGATACCTTAAGGGACAAATTTGCGTGTGGGCTTCAAAGTGAAGGAACCCAGAAACGGCTTTTATATGAAAAGGACCATACGCTGGAAAAGGCTTTCAGCATTGCGGTATCATATGAAGCAGCAGCACGGGGCGCTGCAGAGATACAACAGAGACCGCAAGAATATGGCACAAACGAAATGTCATATAGAACAGAGAAGTGCTAACGCTGCGGCAGAACAACACACGACCAGAATGATTGCTGGTTCAAAGACAAAGTGTGCAGACAGTGTGGAAAAGTAGGACACATAGCACGAGTCTGCAGGTCGGGAAAGAAAACCAGCAATAAGAAACCGACCAAAGGGAAGTACAAGAAGGTACATAAGATATCGGAGAATAGTTCAGACGAACAAAAGAGTGATAACGAGTCTGAAAGCAGGGAACTGAGTTGTCTGAAACTACATAATGTGATCACAACGGAGGATCACCGAGCCATTTGGGTCACTCTCAGGATAGCAGGAGTCCAGGTAAAGATGGAATTGGACACAGGATCAGCTCTAACAGTCATAAACCGACGGGACTATGAGTGGCTATTCTCACACATACCCTTGAGAGACACAAAAATTATTTTGAAGACGTACACGGGGCAAAAAGTCTACCCCAAAGGAAAAATAAGGGTGACCGTTATATATAATGGTAAGGAAACACCAAAACTAGACCTGTATGTATTGCAAGATGGAGGACCACCATTACTGGGACGTGAATGGTTCCGGAAAATACAACTGGATTGGCATTCCATACAGGCACTGACTGTGGCTGACAAAAAGGATGACGACGTCACACCTGGGCGACTGTCAAAGATCCTAACTGACGCGAAAGAAGTGTTCCAGCAAGGACTCGGAACACTAAAAGGCATGACAGCAACGATTAAAATTGAAGAAAACGCAAGCCCAAAAATTTTAAATGCCAGACCAGTACCTTATGCGATCCGCCCAGCCGTCGAAGCAGAGCTGGAGAGTCTGGAACGTTCAGGTATACTGTCCAAGGTAGACTGGAGCGAGTGGGCTACACCCATCGTCCCTGTGATGAAAAAGTCATTGAGCAGCACGCCTGGGTAACCAAGGAAGGTTCGCATCTGTGGGGAATTTAAGGTAACAGTGAACCCGGTCCTTCACACTGTACAATATCCACTTACGTGGATTGAAAATATTTTCGCCTCGCTATCTGGAGGGAAACGCTTCACTAACATTGATCTGGCCCAGGCGTATCTGCAAATGGAGGAAGAAGAAGCATCAAAAAAATACCTCACAATCAACACCCATAAAGCTCTCTACCAATACAATCGGCTGGTATTCGGGGTAGCATCAGCTACGGCTATTTGGCAGAGGGCAATGGAACAAGTCCTGCAAGGGATCCCAGGGACCCAGTGTTATTTGGACGACATCCTGGTCACGGGCGAAAATGACAGTGATCACCTTGCCAACCTGGAGCAGGTGCTCATTAGATTGCAGGAATATGGGATCCGAGCTAACCGCCCCAAATGCAACTTTTTTAGAAAACAGATCTCGTATTGTGGCCACGTTATCTATAAAGAGGGGTTACATAAGTCCCCAGAGAAGATTGAAGCAGTAGTCAAGGCTCCAGCACCGGAAAATGTGTCACAACTGAGGTCGTTCCTCGGGCTGGTAAACTACTACCATAAGTTCTTGCCAAATTTGTCCACAATACTACACCCACTGAACACCCTACTGCAAACTGGGGTGCCATGGAAGTGGAATGACGAATGTAGACGAGCTTTCCAGAAGAGCAAAACACTAATCACATAGATAGAGGTATTGGCCCATTACAACCCAACGTTACCAATTCGGTTGGCTTGTGATGCGTCACCCTACGGCATTGGAGCGGTGCTGTCGCACAAATTCTCGAATGGCTCTGAGAGGCCAATAGCCTTTGCATCACGATCACTAACTTCAGCCGAGCGTAACTACGCCCAGATTGACAGGGAGGCACTCAGCCTAGTTTGGGGAGTGAAAAAGTTCAATCACTATCTGCACAGGCAGAAATTCACCTTGCTGACTGATCACCAGCCTCTTGTTTCCATTTTTAATCCGAAGAAGGGCATTCCGGTGATGACTGCGCAACGACTACAAAGATGGTCACTTTTTCCAGGGGCGCACCACTATGAGATTGAATATAAGGGCACGAAACAGCATGGAAGTGCTGATGGGCTATCACGCCTGCCACTGCCTACTGCGGAGGAAGCACCAGCAGTGGATCCTATCGAAATATTCCATTCGACTATAGTTGAATACCTACCGGTAACTAACGCTTGTATCAAAAAGGAAACACGAAATGACCCGACACTGTCTCGGGTATATGATTTGACGGTGAAGGGATGGCCAGCATATGGTGACTCACTGTTGACAGCATTCTCAACAAAGAGAGAACAGCTGTCAGTGTGCCGGGAGACCTTGATGTGTGGATCCCGAGTGGTAATTCCACCCAAATTAAGGGATAGAGTGCTCAATGAGCTTCATGAGGGTCATCTGGGAGGGGTAAGAATGAAGACCCCAGCCAGGGCTTATGTGTGGTGGCTGGGAATCGATAAACAAATTGAGGACCTGACCAAGAGCTGCTCAGGATGCCAGAAAGTCCAAAATGCACCACCACAGGCCCCTCTACACCCATGGGAGTGGCCCTCATCTCCATGGCAACGGGTGCATATTGATTTTGCTGGTCCATTCATGGACTCAATGTTTTTAATAGCCGTGGATGCGCACTCGAAATGGCCTGAGGTCATCTAAATGTCCTCCACCACCACGGAGAAAACTATTGCAGTCCTACGGACCATTTTTGCCAGGAATGGCTTGCCAGAACAGATTTGCTCCGACAACGGACCACAGTTTTTGTCCGAAGAGTTCCGGAGGTTCTTGAAAATGAATGGGGTAAGGCATTACACATCCGCCCCGTGTCATCCAGCCACAAATGTATTGGCTGAGAGGTTCGTACGAACCTTTAAGAAGGCAATAAAGGCTATGTACAATGACAACATTCTGCTGCAGCACAAGGTGGGCAATTTCCTGTTCACCTACCGGAATGCGACACATGCAGTCACCAACCAGGCCCCAGCCATGATGTTCTTTAACCGAAGGTTAAGATCTCGCCTGGATTTGCTCAGACCAAACGTACGAAGGGATGTTGAGAGTAAGCAATTCCAGCAGATCCATGAGAAGCCAACAAGGAGCTTCAATGTAGGGCAACCAGTCTTGGCCCGCGACTACCAAACAGAAAAATGGCAGCCAGGAACGATATGCACATGGCAGGGCCCACTAATGTACACAGTGGACGTTGGGGAGAGCATCGTGAGACGCCATGCTGACCAGATCCTAGAGTCACAGGAACAAGTCAACCCCATGCCTCGCCCATATGTACCTGGTGATGAACCCGATGTACAGGTAGCATCTACCCCAGAAACAGTAGCATCGGAAGCTGCTGAACCAACCGACGACAGGGGGCCAGAATCGCCTCCGCACCAAGAGCAAGACACTCGGGAAAGGCGCTATCCAGAAAGGATCAGGAAGCCTCCCCAAAGACTGAATTTATAAATAGACTATTTTCAGCTAATGCTGCATGTTAAAAGTGTTAATTGTAATTAGTTTGATATTTAATTGTTAAATGTGTGTTATGGTACTGTTAATCTAAAAGGGGAGGAATTGTAATGTATGTACCTTTAAGGGGGGAACTACTTTCTACAGCTCATGTATACTGTAGTACTGGCAGTGACCACACCTGTATATAATGCTGAGTAGTAATCTGTTGTTTCAGTTGCAGTTTGAACCACGTTGAGTAAACATCTGTTGTACCGTTTTCTGCAGTCCTTTTCTTATTATTACACGAAGGTAACAGAATGGACCTGCAAAGTCTACATGAATGTGGTGCCATGCTTCCTCTGGAAAGTCCCAGGGGTGAAGAGGTGCAAGCTGTGGCACATTACGAACTCTCTGACATGAGGAACAGGTTTTAGCTTTGTCCTCAATCTGTCCATCCATACCCGGCCACCAGAAGTAGCTCCTCGCTATTTCTTTCATACGAACCATTCCGCAGTGTCCGGAGTGTAGTTGCTGTAACACTGGTTTCCGTAGCGATGGTGGAATAACCACTCTCCTCCCCCACAGCAAACATCCAGACTGCACCGACAGTTCGTTTCTCCTTAAGAGATATGGTTTCAGGTTTGGGTCATCGCTGTCAAGCTTGCCCCTGACGATAATGTGCAGCACTGGAGACAACACTGGATTGTTTCTGGTGTTTTGTCGGAACTGTGTCGAAGTAACAGGTGTGTTCTCCACCTGCCTAAAATATCAGATGTCCATGCTACGCATCATAGGCTTGGTGACCGTCAGTGGCATCCTGGAAAGACCGTCGGCATTGCCGTGTAGGTCAGACTTGCGATATCTAATGTCAAAGGTGTGTGCAGACTACAGCAGCGCCCACCTTTGCATTCTGCTCGCGGCAAGTGACAGAATCCCTGTATGTGGCCCGAAGATGGTCGTGAGAGGGCGGTGATCTGTTAGTAGGGTGAACTGTCTCCCGTACAAATATTGGTGAAACTTGCGAATGCCAAAAACGATGCTCAGTGCTTCTCGTTCTATTTGGGCGTAGTTAGTTTCAGCTCTGTTCAAAGTCCTAGATGCGAATGCTATCGGCTTCTCTTCTCCGTTTGACATGATATGAGAAGCGACTGCACCCACGCCATATGACGATGCATCACAAGCTAACTGTATTGGTAATGAAGGGTTAAAATACGTCAAAGCCTCTGACTTCAGGAGCGTTTCCGTTGCTGTCATGAACGCCTCCTGGCACTTGTTAGTCCATTCCCACTTCTTGTCTTTACACAGCAACCAATGCAGCGGCCTCAGCATCGAGGCTAGGTTCGGTATGAACCGTCCATAGTAGTTCAGTAACCCTAGAAAAGAACGCAGCTGGCTGATATTTTCAGGTGCTGGGGCATCCACGATTGCCTTGGTCTTGGATGGTGCCTTGTGAAGGCCTGTGGCATCGATCATATGACCGAGGTACTCAACTGATGCCTGAAAAAAATGGTATTTTTCCCTGCGAACTCTGAGTCCATAATCCCTCAGTCTCTGTAGCGTTGCGTCCAAGTTACGCAGATGGCCTTGGTCATCACACCCAGTAACTAAGATATCATCTAAGTAGCACTGCACTCCAGGCAATTCACGAAGGATCTGGTCCATAGCACGTTGGAAATGCGTTGGAGCTGATGTAATTCCAAAAGGAAGTCGACGATACCTAAATAGGCCCTCGTGCATCACAATAGTGAGCATTTCTCGTGACTGTTCATCCACATGCATTAGCAGGTAGACTTCACAGAGGTCGATTGTTTTAAACTTCAGGCCCCCAGCAAGTCCCGCAAACAAATCATCAATATGGGGGAGCAGATATTGCTCCACTGTCAATACAGGGTTAACAGTTGCTTTAAAATCTCCACATATCCTAACTCCACCCCCTTTCTTCAGCACTGGTCCGATGGGTGTTGCCCATTCACTCACGCAGACTGGTTCTAGTACTCCGCTTTCAACTAGGGCTTCTAAGTCAGCCTCGACTTTTGGTCTGATGGCATAAGGTACGGGTCGTGCCTTCATGAACTTGGTTTGCTGTCCTGCTTAATACGAAGCTTCACAGTAATATCTTTCATGCTACCTAGTTCTCCATTAAAGACTTCTGCATGTTTCTTTAAGATGGCGGGTGAGCCTGGATCATTGTGTGACATCATGTAGACTGATGACCAGTCTAATTTTATTCTCTCCATCCACGAACGTCCCAGTAGGGAGGGTTGTCTCCTTTAACTACGTAGAGTGGTAACTTCCTATTTGTCCATTCAACTGAACTGTGACCTCAGTGATACCTCTCACGGTTACTGTTTCACCGGTATATGTCTTTACCGCTAGGTTAGCTGGCTGAAGTGGAAGGTGCTTTAATGTCTTTTTGTAAACTGTCTCTGACATAAGAGATGCTGCTGCCCCGGTATTGATTTGCATTCGCACAGGCTGCCCCTCTAGCAAGGGTGAGACCCAGTAGCCATGCGAATCCCCAGCTACAGTCAGCACGTTCAGTAATAGTTCCTCCTCTGAAGTCTCACTTGCCTCTGTTTTGTCCTGTTTCACAGAGCGGACATGCTGCTTTGTCTTTTGTCTGAATGATTTTTTCCTTCATTCCGTCTTTGACGTTTTCTCTGTGTCCTTTTTATTTCTGCATGCGCACTGAATATGTCCCTTTTTACCACAGCTGTGGCAATCCATGTCCACACACCAGCATGCAGTCGCAAGATGCCCCATTTTGCCACAACAGTAGCATGGCCCTTGGCTCTCTGTTCTTACTTTGTGCACTTTTTCTGTTGCACCCAATTGTTGAGCTTCCTTAGCTGCCAATTCCATGGAAATAGTGATTTCATTGGCCTTTTGTAGCGTCAGATTACTCTCCATTAATAGTCTCTTCTGTATGGCTTCAGTTCTCATACCACACACTAGCCTGTCTCTTATAGTATCATTTAGCACGTCATTAAACTCACAGTGCTCTGATAGTCTTTTTACTGCAGCTACAAACATGGTCACTGTTTCTCCTTCTTCCTGGTTACACCTGTGGAACCTAAACCTTTCAGCTATGACTAGGATTTTGGGTGAAAAATGCCCTTTTAGTATCTCCACAATTTCGCTATAATGTTTAGTCCCTGGTTTATCTGGATGCACTAAAGTACGCAAAAGATTGAAAGTCTTTGGTCCCATCACACTTAACAATGTAGGTACTACTTTGTTCCCTCCAATGTCATTTGCTTGTGTGAAGTATTCAAATCGTTCTGTGGATGAGCTCCATTGTTCGACATTCTCATCAAACGGTCCAATGTTACCGATAATTCCAGCCATTTTCCTTCTCTCAGGCTCCTTAATTATCATTCACTAAGGATCCTTCCAATGTTGAACTCAACTAAAATCACTATCAGTTATTTAGTGCTTCAATTCACAGATCGTTTGACAGTTGAATAAATGTCCTTCCCGATTTACTCACTGCTTTTCTTCCCCTTCCTCAAGTACACGTAAATTCAGACATCCTCTTCGGCACTTTTGTTATATCTCAAGAATGTATAACCTTGCTTGTATAACAATTAAAAGTGTATGCAGGAGACAGAGTTCAGTTAACAGCCATCTTTACTTCCAGAAGAATCGCTCTCTTAATGCACTCTATTTCCCATAGTGCATTGTACATCACAACTACGGTAAGCTATGTGGAACAATTCCAATACGATATTCAAAATACACAACAACGAGGACATGGATGCTTCCATGTCCGGCTCTGCTTCCCTGGGGAAGTTATACTGTTTCTGTGGTCGGGCCATGGGTTCCCGTCTACGCTGACCTCAAACCTTCTGACCCGCCCGCAGTTGTGTTTGTGAGTGGCACATGTGGCCAGGTGGGCCTGCACAAATGCCTGGAACTGTGGTGGGGTGTTGCTGACCATGATCCCGATCTTATAATCCTCTTTGGGCTTCATGGTGCAGAGGGTCCCCTTCCCTTCCTTACGCGGGATAACTACGATCTCACCGTTCTTTACTTTCCCTGCCCCCCAAAGGCAGTGATTCCTCAAATCCACCAGGGTCCCGTGGCCTACGATAAAGTCGGCACCCAGGACCCCTCTTCCATCCTCCACGTCCCATTTCATCAGGACACAGGTCCACTTGCAGCGGAGCGGCCCTATCTGAATGGCGAGCGGGATGGAAACCGAGCCGGCCTGTTACCTACCTGTGAACCCCGATAGACTCTATGGGAACCCGCTGGAGAGAGGTGAGGTGATGGGGTTAGCTGAGTAGATCACGGTGCGCGATGCCCCCATGTCCAACAGATAGGTCCCTGTCACCTTTTCCACCTCCATCTCCAAAAGGGGTCTTCTCCACTCATCATATCAGAGTGAACTCAGATAAACAGGGTGCGCTGGCTCTAGTCACGGCTGTGGGTTGGATGGGGTTGATGGGGTGAGAGCACCGGTGGTGGCTGCTACTCTCCCCATGCCAGTCAGTAAGGACCTCATGGCGTCCAAAAGTGACTCGACCTCTGCGGAAGGGGTCCCTACCCCTGCCTTTTGGGCTGGGGCTGTGGGATGCTTTCCCTTGTTATACTTCCAAGGGTTTTGCACTCCTTCAGCCAGTGACCATCCTTCCCACACCCGTAGCAATTGGTCTTTGTGTGGGGGAGGTTACTCCCTTCCTGGTGCCACTCATTCCTACTCAGCACTCCTGGTTTTATCTCATGCACCTTCCCCTTGGGTGGGTGTGCATCGGTTACCCTGCCACTTTTTTTGGCTAGGGTGACCTGCCTAATTACCGTGAGCTCTGTGGTCTAGGGATCTTTGGGGCCGAACCAGGCTTCTGCCTTGGCCCGGACCTGTGGCAAGCTGTTCACCACCAGGCAATGGAGCCAATGCGTCAGGGAATCCCCATTCAGGAATGTCCGGCCTGACGTCCCCGGGCACAGCCGGTCCGCAAAAGCCTGCGGGGTTTCCCCAGAAAGCTGGATCGTCTTCTCCACGCAGGAGAAAGGACTTCCCTCATCCATCCTCATGGCCTCTAGAACCGCATCTCTAAGCTCCTCGTACCCGCTCTGCCACCTTTTACACTCGTCAGAGAGGGATTGGAGGAGATTGCTCTCCAGGGAGAATAGCAGCATCTTGGCCTTCTCAGCGTCGTCGCAGTCATTGACGCTGGCGGTCTGCTCTATTTCCCTGAAGTGAATCGAGGGGTCTCCTTTTGCGGAAAGCTTCGGGCTATGGTTAACCATAACCCTGAGCTGTTGGGTGTTAAAGGGTAACAGGATCTGGTTTTGGAGAGGTCCCTCAATGTCGCCATTGGCCGGTGGGCCGAACCTCCGATGCCACGCTGGGCACATCGGTCCCGGCTCCGGCCTCTCGGGCAGGGTTTGCTCTACCTCCGCCTCCACCCTTAGTTCCATTTCGGGTTCCACCCCCGGTTCCACCCCACCTTGCTGACAAACCTCGCTGAAACTTAGCGCTACGGGTGGTGGCCGTGAGGTCTCCTCTCTCTCAACCGGGTCATCCCTGGGCACTACTGGTGACGTTGGAACTGTCCTCCCCTCGTTCCCCATAATATCTGCCTGGCCTGCCTTTGGGCTTATGAGTCATACCATGCCTTTTGCCTTCCGGAGGGCCCGGCTCAGATTTTCTATCCTCTCTCTACAGGGGCAGTGGTCTGCCTCCTCAAACCCCTGTTCACTTGATAGCTTGTAAGTGGCTTTTACCTCCTGCACTCTCTCTTCCTGTTCCCTAATCTGCCTTGCCAAGCGAGCGTTTTTCTCCCGCAACCTTAACTCATTTCCCTTGGCCTCGATGACTTCGCACCGTAGGTATTCCAACTGGGCCTTGTGTTCTCCCACTAAAAGCACTCTGTCCTGATTCAAAGCCTGCAAAGCTAATAATAACTTCTCCCCTGCGAGATCCTTATCCCTTATCTCCAGGGCTGACTCCCTTATCTCGACTGCCTGTGCTGCAACGAGCCCGTCCAAGAGCTGGACCTGCTTTTTAAACCACATCAGTCAAACTGCCTTCTCTAAGGACTTCTTGTGTTCCTTTCCCTCTGTCTACTTAGCTGTTGCATCTATCGGAGGCCCAGCCCTTAACAGAGTGGTGATCCACTTCTTAGTGATGTTCAGCTTGCTAAACACATAATCAGAAATCCTTTCCTCCATCACGTTTCGCTTAACCGAACCACTGTCCACTGCATCGTAACCTTGTTGCCGGTGTCCTGACATGGTTGCTATTTCTGCAGGGGTTGCGTGTGGTGGTGTTTGGCGCATAAGCCCAGTCAGTTATGCCTCTGACTGTTTTGGGAGTGGTTCGAATCGCTCCCATGCCCCTGGGTTCTAGACACCGGACTTAGGTACAAGGCGGCGGTACAGAGAAGACTCGAGTAGACAGGTGGTTGGATGTAAACAAAAACCAAGATTTTATTGAAGAGGAAAAACTTGATACAATCTTATGGAAACATTACTAGTGTACACTTCTACAGGCAAAATTACAAAAGAATAATAACTATACTTACACAGGGAATGGGGAACACATGGCACATCGAGGGAAAACAACTATCTTAACAATATCTTTATCCTCATCCCACCCCCTATACCTAACTAGATTAAGCTCTGAGGGGTCAGAACTTCATGCTCACCAATCAAAAGTTTTGTTGGACTCAAAACAGCGGTGGGGTTCGGGGTTCGCTCTTGGTGCGCTCTGGAGCCTGCCGTCATCACGTGGCCTCCGGGCGCTGCAAGGGCATTGTCCAGGTTCGAGTACCCCAAAGTTAAAGTCTCTATTTGGGTACTTTACCTTGCGGGGATGATTCTTCAACGCCAGCCGCCAGTTTGAGTTGGTGTATTGATATTCGAAGGTCAGCCGAGGCTGAAGGCCCGATAATTGGAAGCCTCCCCTCAGTTCATCTCCTCAGTTGGTCTTCTTCAGCCAGTCTTCCTCAGGTGGCCTTCCCTCCGGTGGTCTTCCGTCCTCCCCTCGTCGCGTCCCACCTCGCCTGGTCTGAATTGTCCGTTTCCGCCCGACCCGGTGCCGGGGCGATTCCAGGTGGAGTGGGGAAAAGGCACGGGCAAAGGCCAGGGGGTAAGCGCGTGACGGGGAAAGAGCAGCAGCCACGAGGGCGAGGGGCTGAAGAGCGGAGAGAAAAGAGAAGAGAGTGATTGCTACCCGGGGCCTTCAATTACACTCTTTTCGAAAACCCTTATCTGTGCGCCAAATCGGGTTATTTCTTTGTCTTAATCTTGGCGGGCTATTTTACATAATGGTAGCAATCCATACTAACTGTTTTTAGATTGCCGGAATTCGCATCTACCGGCCCGATAATTGATTTGTTTTGTCATGAACGTTCCTTGATGGGCCTGTCCAGCCTCAATGGCACTTTTAATCTGTTTCCGATTATATATGTAGACTGCTTGATGGCCTTAGCTATAGGCCTAAACTGAATTTAGATTTGTCTCCAATTCGGTCTAATGCATAATTCAGTGCCCTGTTTGGTTTCAAAATACACAGTCTCTCTTCACAGACACTGCAGCTTTGGTTTCGATCCACAAGCTTTCTGCATTGCAGAGTCCATTTTAAAATCCCACAGGCTTTCTGCCACAAGGCACGGACACCATCTTGGGTAACCTTTCTGATTTAAAATGTCCATGCCGGTTCCCGTTTATTAATAATAACCTTTGGGGAAATGTAGAAATTTTGCAAATCTTACACAAACTATCGGTTTGCTCAAAATGCGATTCAGATACCTCGGCAGATCAGGTGGAGCCCTACAGTACTCTCAGCCAGGGTCTCCAGAATCATCGTGGTCTGCTGTGCACTGCACAACATCGCACAGAAGCGTGGCTTACTGCTGCCTGAGGAACAAGTGGCTCAGTGCGCAGCCTCAGAGGAGGAGGAGAAGGAGGAGGAGGAGGAGGAGGATGAGGAGGAGGAGGAGGAGGAGGAAGACCTTGTGGAGGCGGATGTGCCAGTTCCACCAGCACAAGAACACATAGCTGGCTGTGGGGCAAGGGATACATTAATCCATGCCAGATTCGCTTTAACTTACGAAGCAGACAAATGTGGCTGCCAGCTTCTTAACACACCATACACCATCTCTACAATAAACTGTGGGTTCCTATCACTCTCACCAACATCATTACAGATGAAAGGCGCCCTGACACTTTACTGTGACCCTTCCATTTCTGGGTACACATTGGCCAACTCTTTGAATCTTTACCATCGCATTTCTTTATTACAATTGTCAATTTGTATTACATCAAAACTCCCAAGTGACTAACCTTGTGACTATTTACGTGTTAACTTTCTGTTACGTGTGCTTCAACGTGGTGCTTCCCCTGTGGCTTCAGCAAATGTTGATGCTCCTTGTTCACTTTCATGCTGCTCCTGCTTCGACACCTTCGGTGGGCATCCTCTAGGTTTGCGAGCCAGGGAGGGCTCAGCAACAGTCTGCTCCTCTTGCAGCTGTGCAGGGGCTGAGATGGCCATCTCAGTTGGGTGAGGAATCTGGGGCTCTGACCGAGGGCTGCGCAGTGGCGTGTGAGTTTGAGCGCTTGGAGAGGAGCCTGCACTTCCTTTTTGTCGACCACCAACATCCCTCTCATGGGTCGCCCGCACTTCACTGCTATCAAGCAGCTGGAGAGCACATTGCTGCACATCAGTGGGGTATTGAGGACCTGTCTCTGTACTGACAGTCCTCATAATGGGGACGTCCATGTACCTCTGGTGTCTGTCCTCAATAGCTGCCCTCCATAGCAGACAATCTATTTAGAAGAGTCAACATGCTCTGTGGTGTCTGGCGACTTATGTCCTCCAAGGAGGTTGCCACCCTCTCCATGGTGTCATGTTCATGCGCCATTGCCTCCACCATGGCATTGCTTATGATTGAGATGGATTCCTCCAACCACTGCACACTCGCAGTTACCATGGATGCAAAACCTGTCAGAGACTCCTGCACTTGTTGCTGAAGTTCCAGCACCACTCTCTTTCTGGGTGGCCCCAGAGGCACAGGGTCCAAATGCAGGTGAGCAGAGCTAGGAGCACCCTGCGGCCTCCGACGAAGACTCTGCACTGCTGTCCCTGTCTCCACCATCTGCTGATGCTCACATGTGAGCTGTGATACACCAGGTGACAACACTAATCTATCTCGCAAATGACCCACTGGGGTGTGCATCTCTGCAAAGGTGCTGGGTGCACTCAATTCTGCTGACACTGTGCCCTCAGAGGTTGCAGCTTCCTCTGAGGAATCTTCTGGCTCTTCCTCCTGGACAGTGGGGAGGGGGCTCTCGATAGTCCTGTGGGGGAGTAAAGGCATGAATTAGACATGTGATGTTAATGTAGCAGGCACATTGAATTGTGCAGATGATCAGAACTCAATCTGTATGAACATCAGGTGCCATATCAGTCACTCACGCAATCTAAATGAGAGGGTTGCATAGCTATTCTGTCACCAGCATGCTCTACTGCATCTGCCTCACTGTCCCCCACTTCCAGCTCCTCAGCACCTCTGACGATTTCAAGAGCAGCCTCCTCAGCAGTGGTCAAGTGGGCAATCATAGGTGGCCCTGCTCCTGCCCTGCCCCTCTCCCTCTTATTGTGGGCTCTCTTTTCCTGCAATGAGGGACACAAGTGGAGTTTGAGTGAGAATGTTGGAGTGAGTGTAGAGAATCCATAGCATTGATGCATAGAAGGAGAAAAAGGAGTGAGGTGCCAATACCAAGGGCCCTCCCTGTGCATTGTTATTTGTTGTCATTGCATAACAGTGAGAGTGAGTGATTCTGTACATAGAGAGAGAGGGATGGTTAAGGGTACAAGGGATTGTTATGTTCATTAATAACTAGTCATTTTTATTAAGAACAGCTAGCTTTTGCTAGATAATTTTTTGAGCACATGTGGACTAGGTACAGTATCTGTTGAGGCCTCCATCTTGACTGCTGCCTTGTGGGCAGCCTAGTGCATCCTGGGTAGCCCACTCTTATATACATACAGCACCACCTAGTGTACCATTCCAGAATGACAGGTTACTGATCATTACATCCCCCTTTCTTTGATGTTAAACAAAATCAGTATCAATCAATATCAATCAATAGCAACATAAACATCTTCAACAGTCAATACATTTTCAATGTAGTTTTCTTTGTACTCAAAGATTAAGTCTATCAGGCTTTTTTACTTCACGTGTGGATCTTCTCAGCACAGGTAAGTCTGATGTGTTTTCATGAGAGCCTGTATGTGTATTTGTGTTAGATTGTTCTGGTGGAGAGTGACAAGATTCAGTTGCGGCATTGTCATTGATTTGCTCTTCGATAGTCTCTTGTGTTTTCAGGAGGGAACGGCGGTTCCTCCTGAGAATCTGTCCTTCCTCAGTTCTAACAGTGTATGACCTTGGTCCTACTTCCTCAAGAACTGTAGCTTTCCTGTTCCATGCATCTGGATCCTCAATCCTGGCAACATCATCCCTTGTCAATGGTTTCAGAGTTTTGGATGATTTGTCATAGTATGATTTCTGTTTCAGCTTTAACAGTTGAAGTCTCTGTCTCAGTTCCTTACTCTGCTTTTCTTTTGTACAGCAGGGTAGTGTGGTACACAACTTGCGACCTATTAGTAGTTCAGCAGGTGAAGAACCAGAGTCTAAAGGTGAGGCTCGGTAGCTCAGCAGGGCGAAATAAGGATCAGACTTGCTTTCTGTCGTTTTCTTCAGTAGCTGCTTGAGAACTTGAACACCTTTCTCTGCCTTACCATTCGACTGAGCACACAAAGGACTGGATGTGATGTGTTGAAAGTCATAATGTGCTGCAAACTGTTGCCACTCCTTACAGTTGAAGCACGGACCATTGTCGCTAACGGCAATCCTGGGAATTCCATGTCTGGCGAAGATGGATTTCACATGCATTATGACACTGATTGCTGTGGTGCTTGAGAGCAGCGCCATCTCAAGATAGTTAGAATAGTAGTCAATCACTATTAGATAGCGTTTACCATTTAAATGAAAAAGGTCCATACCAACCTTTTGCCATGGTGCTGTTGGTATGTCAGCTACTATCATTGGCTCCTTTGCTTGTTTGTTTTGGTGTTTCTGACATGTCTCACATTTGTCTATCATGTTCTCAATGTCCTTATTTATGCCAGGCCAATAAACAGTGTCTCTTGCCCTCCTTTTGCATTTTTCAATTCCGAGGTGTCCCTCATGAATCCTTTTGAGCATGTCTTGACGTAGAGCCTGTGGAGTGACTATTCTGCTCTGTTTCAGTAATAGTCGAAATGCGGCACTCAATTCTGATGTAATGTGAAAATATTTTGGACAGGAACCTTTTGGCCAACCATGATGAATGTTCTCTACTGTTGTTTGTAATACTGTATCTTTTACTGTTTCTTCTGCTATTTGCTTTGATTTTGTGTCTGACACGGGCAGTGCAGCAGTGACCATACTCACATGAACATCCACGTCTTCTTCAGTAGAGCTCACATGACTCATTGTGGGTGCTCGGGATAGTGCATCTGCTAACACTATGGCCTAGAAATTAGGTATGGCCCCGCCAGCTCAGTTGCACCCAAAAGTTTGCGCAGCGCTCGGAGCCCGTTGCGCCCACCAGAAATTCACTTTTAGCGCCCCAAGTCGGAACCGGGCACTGTTCCAGGGTGTGCCCGCCTCTGCTTGGGGCGCTGAAAGTGAATTTCAGCGCTTCAGCTGCCGCTGCGCCACCCGATGCGGTGTGGCAGGCTGGGGCACTGCAGGCCTCCTCCTTCTCTTAAGGAGGAGCTGCCTGCAGCCGTGAGATCGCCGCTGGATTCTGCCGGCAAATGAGCCCGGCACCACGGAGAGGTGCCGGGCTTGCGGGAATCAGCCACCAATGCCGCGGGGGGGGTGGTGTAGGAGGCTGGGGAGGGAGGTGCGGCTGGCGGCCGCCAGCCGCACCTCCACCTTTATGCGCCCCACTAACGCTGCATGAAGGCCGTGTTTCACGAACGTTGTTTGCGGCCGCTGCGGAAGAGGCGGCTGCAGCTGAATATGGGCATCGGGCCGGCATCGGGGCGGAACCGGGGCGCTGCGCACACCGATGATGTCATCGGTGCCGGCGCAGCGCTACCGGCTACCGCCGCCATTAACGCTGCACTCAATTTCCGCGCTACCAACCCCGCCGGCGCAGAAGACCTCTTTAGGCGCTAAGTGGGCGCAAGGCCCACTGAATTTCTAGGCCTATGTATTTGCCTGGTGTGTAGATCAGTTCAATGTCATATCATTGCTGCTTTATCATGAGTCGTTGAATCCTTGGAGTCATCTCATTCAGGATCTTTATTATGTGGTCTGTCTCAACTGTGAAGGTGGGAAGTCCATATATGTAGCCATGAAACTTTTCTAGTCCAACTACCAAGCCTAGACATTCCTTTTCAATCTGGGCGAATCGACACTCAGTATCAATCATCAACCTGGAGGCATAGGCAACAGGCTTCCAATCTTCACCCTCTGCTTGTAGCAAGACCGCACCTAGGCCATCTTTTGATGCATCCATTGACACTTTGATTCTTTTTGTTGGGTCAAAGAAGGTGAGTACAGGTGTGGTAGTCAGCCCTGTTTTGAGGTTTATCCACTCTTGTTCATGTCTTTCTGTCCATGCGAACTCATTTGTTTTACGTAGCAGATCTCGCAGCCAGGTTGTCTTGGCTGACAAGTTAAGAATGAACTTTCCAATGAAGTTTATCATCCCCATGATGCGTAGCACTCCTTTTTTATCAGTGGGTCGGGGCATGTTGAGTATGGCGTTTACTTTTTCCATATCTGGCTCTATTCCTTTACCAGATAGATTATCTCCTAGGAAAGTGACTTCCTGGATGCCAAACTGACACTTGGCTTTGTTGAGCTTCAGTCCATTCCGGCATATGCTCTGTAGCACTTTAGTCAGTATCTCATTATGTTCTTTCAGTGTGGAGCCCCAGATGATGATGTCATCAACATAGACCCGAACTCCTTCGAGACCTTCAATTATGTGTTCCATTGCTCTACGAACGATTTCAGGTGCAGATATTATCCCAAAAGGCATTCTGAGGAAACAATACCTGCCAAATGGTGTATTGAAGGTACAGTATTTGGTGCTCTCTTCATCCAGTTTTAGTTGCCAAAATCCTTGTGAGGCATTGAGCTTTGTAAAGTATCTGGCACCTGACATTTCACTGGTGATTTCTTCTTGCTTGGGAATCTGGTAGTGTTCACGTTTTATGTTTGCATTTAAGTCCTTTGGATCCATGAATATTCTTAGATCATTGTTCTTTTTCTTTACACATACCATGGAGTTAACCCAGTCTGTTGGCTCTTCAACTTTTCTGATGACTCCTAGTGTGGTCATTCTGTCCATTTCATTCTTGAGCCGGTCACACAGGGGTGCTGGAACTCTTCTTGGAGCATGTACCACTGGCTGAGCATCCTCCTTTAGCTGGATCTTGTAAGTGAATGGTAGAACTCCAAATCCTTTGAACACATCCTGGAAATTATTCACTACAGAATCCATCGAGTCATCTGGTCTGCTTATGGCACAGTTTATACGGTAGACCCTCTTGACCAGTTCTAAGTCCTCACAAGCTTTGTCACCCAGTAGTGAATCCAGTCCTTCAGCCATAACAGAAAACATGAGATGATGCACTTTGTCTTTGACTGTCACTTTAAGTCTGCATACACCTAAGCTATCTATTTTCTGTCCATTATAGTCCTTCAGTAGTACTGACTTTTTCTGTATTTTGGGCTTTTCTTTCATAATGTTAATGTCACTCATACCGATTAAGTTCGCTTTTGCCCCAGTGTCTAGTTTCAATGTAACTAATGCTCCATTTACCTGCAGTGGGATCATCCATTTGTCTTCTTTTACTGCATTAACTTTATGTTCAGCATTGTTAATTCCTGAGGGCTGCACATTTTCTGTATCCTTTTTGATATAGTCACATGACACCATTCCTACAAAACATGTCTCACTTAAATCAGTGTCCTCAATTACATTAACTCGTTGCCCTTTCTTAGTTTTTACTTTTGAAAAGCCTTGTTTGGCAAATTGATTCTTTCCATGACATTTTATGCACATTTTTCCAAACGCTGGACATTGTTTTAACTGGTGTTTGTAACCACAGCGTTTACAAATAAAAATTCCTTCCTCCGATTGCTTTTCACTTCTGTTCTGCCCATGTTTCTTCCCCTTGTAGGACACAGCACCGACAGCAGCACTTACTGCAATCGCATCATCATTGACTTCACTGAAAGTCTTGGCATGCTTTGAGCTAGCTCGCTGGCTTGGCATATTGTCACAGCATTTTCCAATGTTAGTTCAGTTTCTCTCAACAGACGTTCCCTGACCTTTTTATCATGAATGCCAAACACAATTTGGTCACGAATCATGGATGCTTTCAGCTCAGAGAAATTACATGTCTGTGCTTTCAGTTTCAGATCAGTCACAAAGCTATCAAAAGTCTCATTTTGCTGCTGTGTCCGAGAACAGAACACATGCCTTTCATAGGTTTCATTCTTTTTGGGAGAACAATATGTATCAAACTTCTTTAGCACAACTTCTAATTTTTCTCTGTTCTCCTCTGGATTACATACAAATGTATTAAATACCTCTATTGCCTGTGGGCCTGCAACCGTGAGCAGCAACGCTATTTTTCTTGCGTCTGGCTTCGTACCGAATCCGATGGCAGCAATGTAGAGTTCGAATTGTTGTTTGAAAGTCCGCCAATTGTAGTCGACATTTCCCATGAGATTCAAAAACTCCAGTGGCCTAAAATTCTCCATGTCGCTTTTCACAATTTTCAGCAGATCTTCACCAATCCTGGTGCCATGTTATGTTCAGTAATAACTAGTCGTTTTTATTAAGAACAGCTAGCTTTTGCTAGACACTTTATTGAGCACATGTGGACTAGGTACAGTATCTGTAGAGGCCACCATCATGACTGCTGCCTTGTGGGTAGCCTAGTGCATCCTGGGTAGCCCACTCTTATATACATACAGCACCACCTAGTGTACCATTCCAGAATGACAGGTTACTGATCATTACAGGGATGTAAGGGTAAAGTGGGATGTGCAGGAGTAGGTTGACAATGCAGAGTGCTGGTGATGAGAAGAGATGGGGAGCAGATTGAAGGTAAGTGTAATGTTATACTCACTTTTGCTGAGCGTAGCAGATTATTGAATCTTTTCCTGCACTGAACCCAGGTGCGTGAACACAAAGACCTGGCGCTCACCTTCTCAGCAACTTGCAGCCAGGCTGCCGTGGTTTGCTGAGGAGGCTTCCTCTGTCCATTTGAGGGGAACAGTACCTCTTGGCGCCCTCTCACTCCCTCCACAAGAGCATGGAGGGAGTCATCATCGAATCGTGGAGATGCCTTTAGTCTTGCAGCAGTCTTTCTCAGATGTGCCACACCTTGAAGAAGGGTTTTGACCTGAAACGTTGACTCTATTTCTCTCTCCACGGATGTTGCCTGGCCTGCTGAGTTTTTCCAGCATTTTCTGTTATTAATAATGTTGTTTGGGGGAGGCAGGCAACGTCAGTGTCTGTGTGATGGCACCAGCAGTATGACATTGTCTTTGGTTGGCATGCAGGGAATTGCCTGCTACTTTTGCTCTTTATGTGCTCCTTCCGCTGTTAGATGGACCAGCCTGCCTTATTGTTAGGCACAAGGAGGTGGTAGTGCATGGACAGCTTGGACAGACCAATATTTTAAATATGGCGTGCTGCATTTTTCTATACGTAATACTTCTATTTCAGAGGGACAGTTTAATCTCATCAAAGGTCTTGTGTTTTCTCAGATGCCCAGGGAATGGTCTACAAAAATGATTATGCAATACCCCTGAAGCTTCTGTTCTCCCTTATCTTTGATGTTGTCCTTGGTCTGAAAGCTGAGTAACTGGGGGGGTTCAGGTCTGAAGGCTCATTGAGGCTATTTCAGTGTCAGCAGCGGCTTAGTATCCAGAACTAATAGAGACCTGAGAGTGATCTGGGTGAAGGGAATTGACCTGCCCTTTTCAAGGCCTTTGGGAATTCTGATGACACACATGTTATTGGTCCGCCTCCTGTTGTCAACATTGTCTAATTTAGTGGACATTGATTCTATTCACACAGAAAGTTTTTCTGAGTGGTCAGGTGTGTTATGACTATTTTCCTTTTGTGGACACAGGTCTCAAACTGATTTATACAACATTTAACCTGGGTGTTAGCACTGCGGAGTTCGTGGATTTCATATACATATTTCTGTCTGTGGTTAGAAAGTTCACAAAATGTTTAAAATTCTGTGAGTAGGGCTTCATAGTCAGCTGGGACTGTTTTCTGCTTAAGGTTTGGGACTGTCCTTGTTGTCTTGCCTTTGCCAGTATGGGTTATTTATGGATTGTATGGTGCCAGGTGGCTGGGAAAGTGTGCATCCAACAGAGTCCTTTGGAGTGTGTCAATATATGAGGATTGAAAGATCTGCACTGGTCCTTTACGGCACTGCCTCATGGAGGAGGAAGTTCCGAGGGCCCGGGCTGGTGGTCTTCAGGGGTAGTGGTGCAGTCAGAGGTTCTTGAAATTTGACAAGTTAATGTAAGAGGGAAAGTTGGTGTTAAGAATGGACTCTGAAGAGCCTTTAAATCCTCCACTGGGTTCCAACTTGGAAAAAAATGGGGTGGCTGCAGGCGTCAGACCTGCCATGTGTAATCCCGCTGCAGCCACTGGGCCTTAAAACCTTCCCCGACTGTCAATTGCTGAATCTGTCAGCAGGACTTTGCTTCTTGCTTAATACACTCCATTAGGGGTCTGATTCTGAAGCAGGAGGCAGCGCTGCATCAACACTGTGTGCCTCTTCCTCTTCAACTGATAGATCAGCTATTTGGTTCAATGCTGAAACTGCGAGTTAGGATTATGAAGGTTGAATGCTTCTTGTATAAAATGCTCTACCAAGAATGGGAGGCAGTGTCCCTGTCAGGTTTTTGTGGAGGGGAGGGTGGGGGGGGGGGTGGGGGGGCACGGCAGGTTTTTCTGAAGCAGAGTCACATGGGTATGCCTGGAGGCTTGCAATTTAGCCAAAGACACAATTCGTGGAAGCTCACTTTCCTCTTTCAGGCAAAGCTGAATCAAGGGCTCATACAAATTTTTTGTGAGATCCTGAGTTGTAGCCAATAGACAATAATCATTTTTAATTATCTGTAGTTCTCAAAGTGTTATTTTTCTTTTGGACGAAGGGAAGAACATTCAATGGGCAATTTGCAATTTAGTTTTCATTCTATAATTTAGAAAACAATATATGACTTATCCACAAACAAATACTCACTAGTAAAATATTAACTCAACCTCAATGCTCACATCATTTGACATGTACAGTCAAGTAATTATTGTTATCCACAAGCAATGTTATGAATTTGATCGCATTGTTTTGCAGTGAGGAAAACCATTTAAAATTCCTGGATTAAATCTGCAACAGAAGATTCCCTTTTGTATAGCAACATGGGCGCCTATGAAAGAAAATCGAGGTGAGGGGTAATAGCCCATAGTGCATGACACTATCAATATTGAAAAACTGGAAAAATTAAGTGAATTAAGAAGTGGTGCATAGATGATGCTAACCTTAGGCTTTAAGGGGTGAAATTTGCCTATGCCAGCAGCACAAAACATGCTCATTGTGAATAGCAGACCCTTTTACACTGTGATCGATTTTCTGTTCCAATGGAGCATGGTGTAAAATGGGCTGCCAGTTCAGCATGAGCCCATTTCGTACTACTGGTGAAGACCTATTTCATCCCCAAAATGTCTTTAGCCTGTAGATATATAGCATGTAAGTAGATTAAATCAAGATTAATTCAGTGGACTTCCTGGGTTTAAACAGAAAGAATGAAGAAGAAAGAACTTGCCTTTCATGTCCTCGGGGCATCCCAAAGTGCTTTAGAGCCAATTAAATACTTTTGAAGGATTTTCACAGTCACTGTTGTTTTGTAGGCAAACATGGTAGCCAATTTGTGCACAGCAAGGTCCCAAAAACAGCAACGAGATGAATGCCCAGATAATGGCCTAGAAAATTTGGGCGCAATCATTTGTGGAAGCGCGTGGGAGACGCATCTCATGCCTCAAAACCATCTAGCCAGGGAGCTGCGGACTGTAATGGGTAAAGGATCAGGCAAAGTGGGATTGAAGATTAGGCCACTCCGATGCCAGCAGCTGCCCTCAAGTAAGTAATTAAAGGAGACTTGGAAGTGGGGCGATCAGGTCAGGAAGGGGGGGCAATTGGATCAGGAGTTAGCGATGGCTGGGGACGTGGTAGGGGGAAGGTAGAGGTGGCGATCGGGAGGATCGCTCATGCACCTCCATATTCAGGTTATATTTTAAAACCTTACTGTGGTGTATGTAACCTGTTCCACCTTAAGAGAACTTAAGCCTGTTCCACCTTAAGAGATGTACTACTTTCTCTGGCTGCTGTATACGTAATACCGGTGGTGACCACCGGTATATAAGTACTGTGTAGTGATATTGCTGTTAGTATAGCCCTGACCTCCAACTAGTAAAGACCTGTTGAAACGTTATTCTTGTAGTCTGTGTCAGTAATTAATCTTAAATACAACTAGAACACACAGACTTAACAGTGGCGACGAGTCCGATTCTTACCCTGCGGCAGTTTATATCCACGGCGGCTTCGTCCACAGAACGGGCGTCGAAGAGAGGCATCCACCCTCATCACCCTGCTGGAAGATACGTCGCGCGGCAGGCATCGAGAACCCGGAGTGCAGAAGATATCCTGAACTCGAAGCCTCCATCAGCGGCAGTCAGCTATCTTCCTTCTACCTCGGTGTTGGGTAAGCCGGTCAGCGACGCGAGCAGAAAGTCGGCCGCGTTGGCTGTACAGACGGGGAGGGATGACGGAGGAATAAGGGCGGTGAGATCGATCACGACCGGAGATAAGGGCCGGGCCGCATTCGGGCCGAAAGGCGCAGCGCAGGGACATCGATCACGGCTGGTGATAAGGGCCGGGCCGCATTCGGGCCAAAAAGGCGCAGCGTCTGGGGCGACTGAAGGCGCGAGAGCCGCGGTGAAGGCGAACGCAGCCGGTGCTAATAACCGGGCTGCAAGAAGGGCTGTGAGGCGCGACATCCGGGAAGCGCGAATGCCCGAGGGAGCCGCGGTGAAGCGGAGACAGCGTCGGGGGAGTTACTAACCGCTGGGAAAGGGGAGCAGCAGTGGCACGCCAAATGCCATTGCAGCCAGCGGGTGAAGAAGGCGAGCGCGGGAAAGACCGCCAAGTGCGGGAAACCACCATTTTGTAGGCGGAGGACGAAGACAAGAGCGGGAAGCCGCCATCTTGGAAAAAGGGAAATCACTAAAAAAAAAAAAAAAAATTGCAACGATGCCTAAACATGGGAACATTAACACCTTTGATAGCGACATCGAAGATTGGGCCACATATGTAGAACGCATACAAAATTATTGTAAAGCAAATAAAATCCCAGATGATGAGAAAGCACTAACTTTATTAAACTTAATGGGTGCGAAGACATACGGGCAATTGAAACACCTTTTATCACCAGATGAACCGGCGGAGAAGACGTTCGAGGAGATTGTTACTGTCCTGAGAAATCATCTAAACCCCACGCCGCTGATGCTAGCGGAACGATTTAAATTTTACAGCAGAAAGCAGCTGAAAGATGAAGGCAATGCTGAATATTTAATGGGATTGCGTAAGCTAGCAAAGTACTGTCAGTTTGGAACGGGACTAACAGATTCGCTAAGAGATAAATTTGTGTGTGGATTATTAAAAGAAGATACACAAAAGCGACTGCTCGAGGAGAATGAGCTGACGCTTGAGAAAGCGGTCACTATGGCAGCATCACACGAAGCCGCAGCGGGAGGCACGGCAGTAATGCAGCTACGGTCACCAGAACTCAGTACAAATCAATTGGTTTTGAGTACTGTAAAATGTTATTGTTGTGGAAAGACAATGCACGGTCAGAACCAGTGTTGGTTTAAAAACCAAGAATGCAGAACGTGTGGCAGGCTTGGCCACATAGCTAAAGTATGCCGGTCAGGAAAGAAGACCAGCAACAAAAAGTCACCACAAGGAAAATACATAAAGGTACACAAGGTGACAAAGAACAGTTCGAACGAACAGAAGTCAGATTCAGACGCCAGCAGTAATGAGCTGGGTAGCTTAAGAGTACACAATGTTGGTAAGGATGCAGATCTCCAGACAATTTGGGTCACTCTTCAGATAGCAGGAGTCCAAGTAAAGATGGAATTGGACACTGGATCGACATTGACGGTCATGAATAAGAAAGATTACAAAAGGTTATTCCAACATATTCCCCTACGGGATACGGAGATTATATTGAAAACATACACGGGGCAAAGAGTGTACCCCATCGGAAAGATAGAGGTAAAAGTGGTCCACAAGGGCAAAGAAAGCCAAGTAATGGACTTATATGTGCTACCTGAAGGAGGTCCACCACTACTGGGATGGGAGTGGATTAGGAAAATGAATATGGACTGGCACTCCTTAAAGGCACTAACGGTAGATTCCGGGGAAACAGATGTCAAACCTAAACGATTGTCCAGAATATTGGATGATGCTAAAGAGGTGTTCCAGCAGGGACTGGGAAGACTGAGAGGAATTACGGCAAACATCAAGATTGATGAACATGCACACCCAAAATTTTTCAAAGCCAGACCGGTACCCTATGCAATACGACCTGCTGTAGAAGTGGAACTGGAAGCGCTAGAACGTTCAGGTGTACTGTCTAAGGTAGATTGGAGTGAGTGGGCTACGCCCATTGTTCCCGTTATGAAACGTCCTTCGAGCAACAAACCAGGAGAACCAGGGAAGGTTCGCATCTGTGGAGACTTCAAGATCACCGTTAATCCGGTGCTTCACACGGTGCAGTATCCGCTTCCGCGGATTGAGGATATTTTTGCTTCGTTGTCTGGCGGGAAACACTTCACCAAGATAGACCTGGTGCAGGCGTACTTGCAGATGGAGGTTGATGAAGAGTCACGCCAGTACCTCACGATCAACACGCATAGAGGTTTGTACCGGTATAATAGGCTGGTTTTTGGAGTGGCATCGGCTCCAGCAATTTGGCAGAGGGCCATGGAGCAGGTATTACAGGGAATTCCAGGCACACAATGTTACCTGGACGATATTCTGATTACAGGAGATGGTGATGAAGAACACCTCGCAAACTTGGAACTGGTGCTCAACAGACTGAAAGAGTATGGACTTCGAGTTAATCGGCAGAAATGTGAGTTCTTTCAGAAGCGGATCTCATACTGTGGTCATGTCATTGACCGGGAGGGGCTTCATAAGTCTCCTGACAAGATAGAGGCAGTTGTAAAGGCTCCCGCTCCGGATAATGTCTCTCAGTTGAGGTCGTTTCTAGGATTGATTAACTATTACCATAAGTTTCTACCGAATCTATCCACGGTACTGCACCCATTGAACGCTCTTTTACAGAAGGGGGTACCATGGGAATGGAGCGAAAACTGTAAGAAGGCATTTCGCAAAAGCAAAGAATTGATCACCTCAGGGGAAGTGTTGGCTCACTTCAACCCGACACTGCCTATTCGGTTGGCTTGTGATGCTTCTCCATATGGTATTGGGGCAGTACTCTCACACAAGTTGCCAAATGGCACGGAAAGGCCAGTCGCTTTTGCATCCAGATCATTGACCTCCGCTGAGCGCAACTATGCGCAGATCGATAGGGAGGCTCTCGGCCTTGTATGGGGAGTGAAGAAGTTTAATCATTACCTGCAGGGCCAAAAATTCACACTTCTGACAGACCATCAGCCGTTGGTATCCATTTTTAACCCTAAGAAGGGTGTTTCGGTGATGACAGCACAGAGACTGCAGAGATGGTCCCTTTTCCTAGGGGCACATCAATATCAAATAGAATTCAAAGGTACAAAGCAGCATGGCAATGCTGATCGGCTGTCGCGCCTGCCACTACCTGAAGAAGAAGAGATGACGAAAGTTGACCCTGTTGAGTTATTTCATTCGACTATCATCGAGTGTTTGCCAGTCACCAATGCAAGTATTGAAAGAGAAACCAGGAACGACCCGACACTGTCCCGAGTCTACGAGGTGACAGTGAAGGGATGGCCAACACATGGTGATCCTCTGTTACCGGCATTCTCGGCAAGGCAAGACCAGCTGTCCGTCTGCCATGGTACTTTGATGTACGGGACAAGAGTGATTATTCCTCCCAAGTTAAGGGAAAGAGTGCTAAAGGAACTGCATGAAGGTCATCTGGGGGGAGTTAAGATGAAAAGTCTTGCTAGGGCTTATGTATGGTGGCCGGGTATTGACCAACAGATAGAGGAGTTGACGAAAAGCTGCACTGGGTGCCAAAAAGTGCAAAATGCACCTCCGATCGCACCGCTACACCCATGGGAATGGCCTTCAGCCCCATGGCAACGCGTACATATTGACTTTGCTGGTCCATTCATGGACTCCATGTTCCTAATTGCGGTGGACGCACATTCCAAATGGCCAGAAGTGATCAAGATGAGTACCACTACTTCAGAAAAGACAATTGCGGTGTTAAGAACAATATTCGCAAGGAACGGATTGCCAGAACAGATATGTTCAGACAACGGACCACAGTTCGTGTCGGAAGAATTCCAAAAATTCTTAAAGAAGAATGGGGTGAAACATTATACCTCTGCCCCATATCATCCGGCGACAAACGGGTTGGCCGAGAGATTTGTCCAAACATTCAAAAAGGCAATAAAGGCCATGAACGATGATCAGATTCCGCTACAACACAAGGTGGACAATTTCCTAATGGCATATCGAAACACCGCGCATGCAGTAACTAACCAAAGTCCTGCCACGCTGTTTTATAACAGGAGGTTGCGGTCCAGGTTGGACTTATTAAAACCAAATGTGCGGAGGGAAGTGGAAAACAAACAGTTCCGGCATATTAATAACAAGACCACTCGAAGTTTCGACGTAGGACAACCAGTGTTGGCAAGGGACTATGGAAACGAAAAATGGCAGTCCGGAACAATTCGGGCCAGACAAGGACCTCTGATGTACACAGTAGATATTGGTAACAATGTGATAAGGCGTCATGCGGATCAACTGGTAGAATCGAGAGCAAGGGTCGAACCCATGGTTGCGACAGAGACAACTGTGGAAGACGTTAATGAACCTGAAGCATCTACCTCGGCAGGGAATGTACCTGATGATGACGTCCAATACATAGGAAACCAACTAGAGGAGTCACCTCAGCAACAAGAATCAGAGACCACTGAAAGGCGTTATCCAACCCGAATCAGAAGGCCTCCTGAGAGACTGAACCTTTGAACTGTTTATACCTGAAGTTATATATGTATATATGGTATTATGTTATGTTAAATGGGGATATGACTGTTAAGCTAAAAAGGGAGGATTGTGGTGTATGTAACCTGTTCCACCTTAAGAGAACTTAAGCCTGTTCCACCTTAAGAGATGTACTACTTTCTCTGGCTGCTGTATACGTAATACCGATGGTGACCACCGGTATATAAGTACTGTGTAGTGATATTGCTGTTAGTATAGCCCTGACCTCCAACTAGTAAAGACCTGTTGAAACGTTATTCTTGTAGTCTGTGTCAGTAATTAATCTTAAATACAACTAGAACATACAGACTTAACACTCAGCCATTAGATAATACAGACGCCATGAAAAGTCATCAATACTTCCCACGTTTCCCCTCTCAGCTTTCAGCACATGCCAATGATCTTGCACATATGAAAAAAGCAAACGAAGCGCTGGGGTTCATTTCTAGAGGGATAGTATTTAAAAGCAGAGAAGTTATGTTAAACTTGTATAGAACCTTGGTTAGACCATAATTGGAGAACTGTGAACAGTTCTGGTCTCAATATTCTAAAAAGGCTATGGAAGCACTGGAGAACGTGCACTAAAGATTTACTAGAATGATACCAGAATTGAGAGGTTATACATATCAGGAAAGAGTGAACAGAATGGGGATCTTTCCTCTAGAAAAGGGAAGATTGAGGGGTGACCTGATCGAGGTCATTAAGACTATGAAAGGGTTTGATAGGGTAGACATAGAGAATATATTTCATCTTGTGGAGGAGATCAGAACTAGGGGCTATAAATATGAGATAGTAATTAAAAAATACAAAAGGTAATTCAGGACAAATTTCTGTACCAGAGAGTTGTTAGAATGTGGAATTTGCTACCACAAGGAGTAGTTGAGGAAACTAGCATAGATGCATTTAAGGGGAAACTAGATAAACACACGACGGAGAAAGGAATTGAAGGATATGTTGATGGGGTTAGATGAAGAAGGCTCATGTGCAGCATAAACACCAGCAGGAACCTGTTGGGCCGAATGGCCAGTTGCTGTGCTGTAAATACTATGTAATACTGTGTAATATGTCTGCATGCCCCTGTGAAGGAATAAGTCACATGACCTAGTCAGAAAAATACACCATTCTATGAAAGAGTTCTGGCCTTATTAAAACATGACAAACTGGGTCTGGAAATCTAGAAACCGAACTGGAAAAACTGTGAAAACATTCTGGCCATAGAGATAAGATAGTTGTTGACACTGAATCAATAACCTTATTGAAACAGAAGGTTAAAGGCTCCTGACAGTCTGAACCTTTCAGAACAAGACAATGATTCACCCTGTACAAGGTGTTCTAATTTACACTTCATAAAGAAACACAAATATCTGCCTTAGTAAAAATGACATCAAATAAAGTGCACCTACTGTTACACCATTTTTATGCTAAGCTTGGGGCAGCTAGAGGAGAGACATGATTCTGTAATGCTACCAGCTGAGGTGACTAAGAATTGCAGAAGTCAGCAGAAAAATTACTAGAGATAATTAGCTTACATCAGCAGAAAACCTCAAAGGAAATACCACTGAAAAAGGGTTTAAATATTTAACTCTCGAATAGGATAATAGATTCACTGTAAATGGGCAACGCAATTCTCGGCTTCAGAGGCAGGCTCTGTAAGTCTACAACTCTTTGTACCTTGGGGATCAAAGGTACTATATTTGATTTTGGTGGAAATCCTGAATAAAACTGAGAACTGTAAAACTGTAATGAAGTTAAAGTTTGAGAGTAAGAATCTCTGATAATAAGATTGTAAAGCTTTCTCTTTCAGGAACTGTTAATGTTGCGATTGACTCACCAACTGTAAATTACATATTGGTTCTTTAATAAATCTATATATTTTTAGAATTGTCTCACATAATACTTCTGTATCAAACTCGCAAACTCAATTTCTGTACACTCTGGTGAGGAGTTGCAGAATTCTGGGGGCGTTTTCCACACCCTCATAATATCCGGAACATTACAGTCTAGCTAAACCTATTAAAAGTGCTATCTGGTGGATGGTAACAATTTCAGGTTGTTCCTTTCATTTAGGGAGAGATGGTCCAGGCCTTTAGACCCAATTAAGCATCTTTAGGATTCGGCTACCTCAAACTTTAGTTGAAAGTGAATGTCTGAGGAATACGCCTGATCTGGGGTAGCCCTAAAGGGGCTAGGACTAGTAATTATCCCTTCACCCCAACTTGAAAGTGTCCATATAAGGATCCTTACTCACTCACTTGAATGTTCATCACACCCTGCACTGCAATACTCTGTGGAGTGATGCATCAATGGCCCATATTTTCTGATGCCTACAGGTCTGTACAAGCTGTGTACACACCCGTAGGGACATCGGAAATGCCGTTTTCAGGCATGCGAAGCGCATGCATTGAAAAACAGCATTTCCGATCTGTCAAGAATCCTCTTGACAGATTGGACGCCTGCCCTAGAAAAGGGCCTCTGCGAGTGGATAATTCCGCTTTCTGCAGAACCTCCACCCACTGAAATAACTTAAAAATCTTACACCTGATAAAAGCAAGCTTAAGGCCTGCTTTTACCAGCATAAGAGATTAAAAATTTATAAAAAAGTTTTTTTCACTCATTTATATTTTTAAAATACTTTAAAAAATTAAGTTTATTTTTAACCCCGTAAAAAACGACAATTACTTTTTTCAAATCTGACTGTGGTACTAAGACCCAGATTTAAGTTTCTAGAGATGATAAGACCCTGATCAGACCTTGTAGAATTAAATCAGAACTCCCTCAATATACTATTGAGGTCTAGAAATTTCTTTTAAAGTTCATATTAAACCCTAACCGAGGATAGGTCCTGACAAAATATTAAACCCTAACTGAGGTTAGGTCCTGAAGAAATGGCAAACCCTGTCGGAATTGGCCAAGACTTTTTATTAGAAAATTCAAATGATTGCTTTATTAGGGGAAATAATCCTATCCCTGTACCTCCACAAAAACAAGTGATAAGCCACAATAAATAATAATTCTAATAGGTCTAAGAGCGTTAAAAAAAAAAGCCTGAAGGCTTTGTGTCTTAATGCGAGGAGCATTTGTAATAAGGTGGATGAATTGGCTGCGCAAATAGAGGTAAACGAATACGATTTGGTTGGGATTACAGAAACGTGGCTCAAGGATGGCCAAGACTGGGAACTCAACATCCAGGGGTATTCAATATTCAGGAAAGATAGGCAAAAAGGAAAGGGAGGTGGGGTAGCATTACTGGTTAAAGAAGGGATTAATACAATTGTAATGAAGGATATTAGCTCTGATGATGTGGAATCTGTATGGGTAGAATTGAGAAATACTAAGGGGAAAAAAACATGAGTGGGAGTGGTATATAGACCTCCAAACAGTAAGGTGGAGGTTGGGGATGGCATTAAAAGAGAAATTAGAGAAGCGTGCAATAAGGGCACAGCAGTCATCATGGGTGACTTTAATCTACATATAGATTGGGCCAACCAAATTAGTAACAATACTGTGGAGGAGGAATTCCTGGAGTGTTTACGGGATGGTTTCCTGGACCAATATGTCGAGGAACCAACCAGAGATCAGGCCATCTTAGACTGGGTATTATGTAACGAGAAAGGATTAATTAGCAATCTTGTTGTACGAGGCCGCTTGGGTCGGAGCGATCATAATATGATCGAATTCTTCATTAAGATGGAGAATGAAGTAGTTGACTCAGAGACAAGGGTCCTCAAATTAAATAAAGGAAACTACGATGGTCTGAGGAGCGAGTTGGGTAGGATTGAGTGGGGAATGGCACTCAAAGTGTTGACGGTGGATAGGCAATGGCAAACATTCAAAGACCGAATGGATGAGCTACAGAATTTGTTCATCCCAGTTTGGCATAAAAATAAAAAAAAAAAGGTGACTCAACCGTGGCTAACAAGGGAAATTAGGGATAGCATAAGATCCAAGGAGAGGACATATAAATTGGCTAGAAAAAGCAATAATCCTGAGGATTGGGAGCAGTTTAGGAGTCAACAAAGGAGGACAAAGGGACTAATTAAGAAAGGGAAAATAGAATATGAAAGTAAGCCAGCAGGGAACATAAAAACTGACTGTAAAAGCTTTTATAGATATGTGAAGAGAAAAAGATTGGTGAAGTCAAGCGTAGGTCCCTTACAGTCAGAATCAGGGGAATTTATAATGGGAAACAAGGAAATGGCAGACCAACTAAATACATACTTTGGTTCGGTCTTCACAACGGAGGACACAAATAACCTCACAGAGATACCGGGGAACATCGGGTCTGATGAAAAAGAGGAACTGAAAGAAATCAGTATTTGTAGGAAAATGGTGTTAGGAAAATTGATGGGATTGAAGGCCGATAAATCCCCAGGGCCTGATGGTCTACATCCCAGGGTACTTAAGCAAGTGGCCCTAGAGATAGTAGATGCATTACTGGTCATCTTCCAGAACTCGATAGACTCTGGAACGGTACCCATGGATTGGAGGGTAGCTAATGTTACCCCACTATTCAAAAAAGGTGGTAGAGAAAAAGCGGAGAATTATAGACCGGTAAGCCTGACATCGGTAGTGGGGAAAATGCTAGAGTCCATTATAAAAGATGTAATAGCAGAGCACTTGGATTGCAGTGACAGGATCGGACATAGTCAACATGGATTTACAAAAGGTAAATCATGCTTGACTAATCTACTGGAAATTTTTGAGGATGTAACTGGTAAAATAGTTAGGGGAGAACCAGTGGATGTGGTGTATTTGGACTTTCAGGAGGCTTTCGATAAGGTCCCACACAAGAGATTAGCGTGCAAAATTAAGGCACATGGGATTGGGGGCAAGGTATTGACTTGGATAGAGAACTGGTTGGTGGACAGAAAGCAAAGAGTTGGAATAAACGTTTTGTTTTCCGAGTGGCAGGCAGTGACTAGTGGGGTACCGCAAGGATCGGTCCTAGGACCCCAGCTGTTCACAATATATATTAATGATCTGGACGAGGGAATTGGATGTAATATCTCCAAATTTGCAGATGACACAAAGCTGGGTGGGAGGGTAAACTGCGAGGAGGATGTCGGGAAACTCCAGTACGATTTGGACAGGTTGGGTGATTGGGCAGAAACATGGCAAATGCACTATAATGTGGATAAATGTGAGGTTATCCACTTTGGTGGCAAAAACAGGAAGGCAGATTATTATTTGAATGGCAATAGATTGGGAGAAGGGGAAGTGCAAAGAGACCTGGGTGTCCTTGTGCACCAGTCGCTGAAGGTAAGCATGCAGGTGCAGCAGGCAGTTAAGAAGGCAAATGGTATGTTGGCCTTCGTAGCAAGATGGTTCGAGTACAGGAACAAGGATGTCTTGCTACAGTTGTACAGGGCCTTGGTGAGACCGCACCTTGAGTATTGTGTGCAGTTTTGGTCACCTTACCTGAGGAAGGACATTCTTGCCATGGAGGGAGTGCAGCGAAGATTCACCAGGCTGATACCTGGGATGGCAGGAATGATGTAGGAGGAAAGATTGTGTCGATTGGGCTTATACTCCCTGGAGTTCAGAAGATTGAGAGGGGATCTCATCGAAACCTATAAAATTCTGTCAGGCCTGGACAGACTAGATGCAGGAAGGATGTTTCTGATGGCTGGGGAGTCCAGAACCAGGTGTCATAGTCTAAGGATAATGGGTAAGCCATTTAGGACTGAAATGAGGAGGAATTTCTTCACCCAGAGAGTGGTGAACCTGTGGAATTCTCTGCCACAGGGGGCGGTGGAGGCTAGTTCATTAAATATATTCAAGAAAGAGTTGGATATATTTCTTGAGGCTAAAGGGATCAAGGGATATGGGGAAAATGCAGGGACAGAGTACTGAATTTGGATGATCAGCCATGATCACATTGAATGGCGGAGCAGGCTCGAAGGGCCGAATGGCCTACTCCTGCTCCTATCTTCTATTTTTCTATGTTTCTATGAAATAGAAGGCTTTGATGCCGAAGGAGCCGTTAGAACTCATGGCACAATTGATGTTGATCCCCAGAACCAGGGGATACAGAATATCCTGTGGGATAATCAAACAAATACTCCAATTCCACTAAATTCCTTAATGATAAGGTGCACACCTGCACAATTGGGAGGCCTAATGAATGATGCCCAACAAGGTGGTGGCAACCATGACCAAATAGCAGGACCCGGAGCAGCCTCTGCTCCTAGAGAGCCATGGATTCCGGTTAAGGTGGCAAACTCAAAATGAAATAAATGACAACAATCTTCAAGAAAACTATAGACAGCTTAGAATCCATTATAATCAATGCTGACAGGCACTAGCTCACTCTTATCTAAATGCTGGAGGTACACTGATTAATGGTCCAGTAAATCAACCTCAGCAAACTCAAATTGCACCCCTAGGTCAAGTAAACCTGAGCTCTATCTACACAATGTGTGGTAGACTGGGAAACACCAGCCAGGAAAAATCCTGCTGGATTCTAAATAACCTTGATAACTTGGAAACCTGTTGCCAAGATTGGAATGCCCAACACCTGAGGCAACTATTGCAAATGATACTAAGTTCAGACCTGATACCCCCGTTAAACCAGTGCAACAACTGGGTTCAAATATACGCTTGTGTTCTCATGGCAATTCAGGGAGGGCATGTAATGGGTTCCATCAAGGAAATATTCACTAATACAGCCACAACTAAAGGGCTGGTAGCTGCCTACAAATTAGGCAAAGTTCTTACACAGGATAACTGGGACATTGTCCATGGTTGCCTGGCCAATCAATATCAAAATACAGCCCTCAAGCTTGCCTGTGAGGGTGCTCTAAACGATTATCGAGATATCCAACAAAGATGGGATAATGTCAATCGCATTATCCAATTAAACCATGACCTCTTAGGTCTACCCCCAAACTAAACCTATAATGAAATCAGAAACAAGGGATAAAAAAACCGGAGAAGGTACCTTTGGTATTCAGAAGGAAGGACTGTATAGACCCAAGTCTCAAGTCCACCCGCCCAGATACAAACTCGTGGCTCGGGACCCCCAAGAGGGTATTCCAGAAGGTTTACACTCCCAACTCACCCAGAATATGAGACAGATTTCTCCCCAGAAAGATGGGATAGATGAGGGGCTAGACCTCGAAAGGAAAGCGAAGGACAGTGGACTCCCTATGGGGACAGCTTTTACACTGGCCAAAACTATCAAAGAGCCATGGGAGGGTACCGAGAAAACCGAAATTGGGATCAAAAAGATTCCCGGCAGAACCAACGTTCACCTCAACAGGAGGATCATCAAGAAAGTAAATGATCTGATAACCCCCTCAGGGATCTGGAAAACATGAAACCCCCAAGAGGGAGGAACAAAAATCAGTTAAAATAATTAAAGATAAAGCAGCAAATGAAGCTCAGGATCCTGATGATGAACTATCCCAGGATTGAAGGCCTGGCACCCAGCCAGGTCCTCTTGAATTTCGCTATGCCTTGGCAACCTAGCCCACAAACGCACAAGTGAAAGCCTTGTTTGATACGGGAGCTGATTACACTGTAATAGATCCTGTAATTATAAAAATTAAGTGGACCGGTTTGGGAAGCCCAATTTGTAAAAAATCATTAGGGGGCTTCACACAAGACAAAACCAAAATAATTCGGGGGAAAAATTCAGTATCGCCCCGTTTGGGGCGCCATTATCAGCCGTGTGCAAAGTTTAGCACCTGGTGCTAATTATCACCTCTGATGGCAAACTTGGCTTTTATCACCCCCGGAGGTGATTGGAGCGCTAAATCAGGCACTTCACACCTGTCTTAAGGCGCAAAGGCCGAGGAGCGAGGCACTACCTCAGAGTGCTGGCGAAGCTCATGTGATGTCTGTCAGCAATGGAACACAGACACAATGGCGCCCACCAGTTCTTAAAGGGGAGGGTTGATCTTGCTTTCCATTCACATCCTGCTCAGTGCAGCCTTGAATCTCGGCATGGAGAGACCTGTACATCAAATCTGCTGGAAAGAACAATAGAGAGAAGCCAGGGAAAGAGCTCAGAGATCAGCCCCCACAGTCTCTTCTAAATCGATTCAAGGAAGGGCAAATCAAAATGAACCTGCAAAGCGCTGCTCAGTACCCAAAACTCCTTCACACAGCGTTGAATCTCTCCAGAAGTCTCTCTCTCTCTCTCTCTCTCAAAATGCGTGGTGCAAAAATGTCACCAGTAAAAAATGGCAGGAAGCAGTCGCCTTTAAATAGCGCTCCCCCAGTCCCTTCCTGACTGCAAAATGCTCCGCTCAACCTGTCGTTGCTAGCGGCAGGCAGTAAGGCAGGGGGCACAACTCAATATCTGGTCTGGGGCGCTACCGGGGCGTTGCTCACTCGACTGATGTCACAATCTGCCGGTGCAGGAGATCGTGGCGGTAGTATTTAGCGGTGCCGCAAAATGTCTAGTAAATTTCGCGAGTGGCGCAAACATCGCCGCGCCCGGGCACTAGTTGCTTTTTCCCCCATTGTTTTTTATGAAAAGTTTTGAACCACCTATACAGCAGATGGGATTCTGAGAGTCAACAGCTAAATTAACAGTAAGAATAGAAAGGAATTCAACAAAGAATGACTAGAGATAATTAGCTTACATCAGCAGAAAACTTCAAAGAATAAACCACAAGAAAAAGGGAAAAAAATAGAGCTTTTCAGATGGAAAGTCAGAAGTCGCTGGAAAGGGCAAGCGATTCTCAACTTCAGAGGCAGTCTCTGTAATTTTTAATTCTTTGGGTCTCAGGGATCAAAAAGGTACTCTTATTTGATTTTGGTGGATATTCTGGATTAGAAATAATAAGAAATGTAAAAATGTATGAAGTAAAGATTTGAGAATAAGGATCTCTGAAAATAAGAAATGTAAGCTATTTGTATTTTGAACTGTTAAAGTTGTGATTGACTCAACAGCTGTGAACTGTATGTCAGCTCTTAAATAAATCTATACATTTTTAGAATTGTCTCAAATAGTATTTCTGTATTAAACTCGCAAACTCAATTTCTGTACACTCTTTTGTGAGGAGTTGCAGAATTCTGTGGGGGCTTTCCGGACCCTCATAATATCCGGAAGGTTACAGTCTAGTTAAACTTATTAAAAGTGCTCTCTGGAGGACAGTAACATCTTCAAATCGTTCCTTTTCTTTAGAGAGAGATAGCCTGGACCTTTAGAAATTATTAAGCAACTTAGAGAATTTGGCTATCTCTAACTTTAGTTCAAGGTGAATGTCTGGGGAATACGCTTGATCTGGGGTAGCCCGAAATGATCTAGGACTAGTAATTATCCCTACAAACCCAAGCACCCTACCCACCTGACCCTTCAACCACCATCTGCCCCACCTGTGACAGAGACCTGCATTGGACACATCAGTCACCTGAGAACTCATTTTTAATGTAGAAGCAAGTCACCCTCGGTTCCGAGGGACTGCCTAAGAAGAAGAAGAGCATGGAGGAGCACTTGCTGATGCACTGAGCACTAGCTTTTCAGAAGCAGCAAGAGTGGAGGAAAAGGACACTACAATACCTGATGAAAGGCTCTGGCTCAGGAGCCATTGGACCCAAATGTACAGGCTCTATACTTAGAGAGAGAGAGGGAGAGAGAGAGAGAGACTGATGCCCATAGAACATCAAATCTTTGATGGCCGTGTCCTACCATATTCAGCACTTGTCAGCTTACCATAATCGACATGTATCAGGCAATGAGGGAGGGAATTGTAGCACTGCAGGCATTCGTGAAGTGAGTGGCTGCTCCCAGGAGGCTTCCAGAGGACAGTCCCATTCAGAAGACTCATGGGACAGAGGCAGGAGCATGATGCTGTGCGGCAATCTTTACTGCTGCCAAATGGACCTTGGGCTGCCTCAACTGGCCTGCTGGAAGTTGGCCATAGAAAGCCATTACCTGTGGATTTACTGAACTCTCAAGGACGATTGTGACTACACTTTCTCAGTTCATTGGCATTGCCAAGAGCCAATGGACTGACAAAGAACTTGTAGGTTGTCCATGATTTCTCGCAGGACAATATTGATTTAAAGCAAGATATCTGCTCAATTGCTGTAGAGTCATTCACCGGAGACACTGAAACCAAATGGCCAGGTAAAAGATCTTCCGATACAGCCAGTAGATAATCCATCCCAGGACATAGGCAATTTGAGAGCAAGATGGCAGATCGGGGGAAATTTACAGTGCAATCCCTCAGGGTGTCCAAGATCATTATCACCTGCTGCTAACTCCAAAACTTTGCTCTGCACAGAAGCCTAACCTTGGATAAGGAACAAAATCCAGAATGCCTACCAAAGCAGAATGGAGATACTGTCAATGAGGAAGTAATTCTGAAATACTAGTTTGGAAGCCTAAGACTTGTTAAGCTAAAGGTTAGTCCAGCACCATTAATGAACTCTCCTGTCAATGTTTACACACTTGGGTAGATTTTTGCCTTCACCACCTGTTGAAGAACCCACCTGATTTCTAGTCCATTCATTTCAATGGAATGAAAACCAGGTGGATTCTGTAAGTGGCATGTGATCCAACCCACCAGATTACAGCACAGACAGTGTGAAAGTCTACCCAAATAACTAGGCCCAAAGCACCTTCAGCTACATTGTCCTCTTCATTTCTTTAACTATCAGCAATATCTAACTTCCACTATATTCTCTATTATATTATGCAACAATAAATACATTTTCAGGACAATACACCGATAAGGTGCAGTTCTTCAATACGTTGTGTGATGTGTGCATGACGGCAGTATGTTTTGCGATGGTGCTTATCCTTTGTGCTGGTGATTCCTAACCTACTACTTCGAAATTGTTCCCTTGTGGAAGGAGTAAGTGTCTTGGATGGTTGCAAGGTTTCATGGACAGTATGCTGTGATTATGAAGGCTCTAGATTTCCTTGTGCTGTGTCTTGCAGTGGCCATGCTCTGGAGTTAGACATATCTACTTCTGCTATGGCTGTCTGATCCTGCTCACTTTCTGCCACATCTGTTGTCACTTGTGCAGTTTTTTCAAAGTGTTGGATGTGGCAATACCTTGAGACACCGCAACCTCATCCATGTTTACTCCCTGCATGCCCCTACTGCTGGGCACCCCATCAGCATGTCTATTGACCTGTGTGGGTGCAGAATTGTGGGCAAATAGGATATCTATGAATCTCTGTTTCAATGTTTTCTCAACAGGATCATCCAGCATGTTGAAGCCATATAAGTCATTGATAGTAGTAGCCTAGGAATTCATGCTTAATGGACCTGCGTTAATGAGTGCTCTGTTCCAGGTAGCACTGCATGGTGTGACGTTTCTCCAACCATACTTATGCCTGCCTGAGTGACATTCTGTAGGTCCATGCCTACTGGGAATTGAATTGGGATTACTCCAACTCATTTCACATAGGATCCATACAGCTGGCCAACAGGGAGACTGTCATCCCATCAGCTTGGGCTGGATTTGAACTCAAAGGTGAAAGGCTTGTGACTAACCCACTGCACCATACATTTTTTAATTCACAACATTAAATGACTGATTAACGGTGTTAATAGCTGCTGACCCTCATTACTGATGGTGCTGTTCCACTCACCAGCCCGCTGCTACAGTCAATATAGCATGTGGGTTTCCCTTCACCCAAAACCTGCAATAGCAGATATCAATCAGCACGCTATGTAACTCTAAAACAAACCTGAAGGAGACTCAGTTGATCCTATCATGAGGCCAGTTCATTAAATATATTCAAGAAGGAGTTGGATATAAGGCTAAAGGGATCAAGGGGTATGGGGAGAAAGCAGGGACCGGGTACTGAATTTGGATGATCAGCCATGATCGCATTGAATGGCGGAGCAGGCTCGAGGGGCCGAATGGCCTACTCCTGCTCCTATCTTCTATGTTTCTATGTTTCTATGTTCTAGATTTATGTGTATAACAGAGTGTGAGGCGCTTCTTTAGGCTTGGAGCCACACTAGATACAATATCATAGCCTCGATAATCTGTCCTGTACTTCTTGCTAGCGAGGCTCACAAAAGATCTATTGATTTACTCTTTTTGTGCCTGTGACTTATATTTCAGGTATGCAAACCACGTGATAGTCAGGAAATGGAATGTGGCTACAATTAAGTGGATCCACCCACGTAATAAGAATCTTAATTGCTGTTTTCAGGTCACTGATAGAAAGCTATTATTATTATTGTAAAACTCGCGTCAGGTAATGAGAACCAATGTTTACAATACAAGACAATATTCTAATTTTAGTATATCAGTAATGACCATCACCTGGAAAGATGATTCAAAGAATTTCTGAGGCTGATTTGTCTGGGTATAGTATTCCAGGAGTCCCTGAATGGGAAGTGCAGCCAACCAGAAATATGTGCAGAGACCCATACACCAAGGTGGGTCATGCCCGATTACGGGGGAGAATCAAGTGGTGCATGCACCAGAAGAGGCCAGCCCAAGGATTACTCGAAATTGGCCCCTGGGCTTCATAATATTTCAGCCGAGCTGGGCAGCACCTGTCACGCCTCCAGAGTCAGCTCGCCCGTGTGGGGGATCTAATTTCGGGCCGTCTGTCTTGCTGGCAGCGGCCCTCAGGTAAGTGTGGAGCAGAGATTGGAAAACAGGTGTGGGACGATCGCAGGCCGGCTGCAAATTTCTTGGGGGGTTCCAAAACAGGTAATACACTCAACGTTAGCATATATGAGGGGCCTAATGCCCAGTTTAAGCAACCCAACGTAACATCTGGTTAAGTGTATTTCAGATGTCCTCAGGGCGCTGGACTTGGTTGTTGAAAGTGAACATCTTTGTGCCCATTTTACACCCATCATGCAGTTTTTAACGTAAGAGGAATAAGGAACCATCAGACGAGGATGACCAACTGACTATTAATAGAAAAGATGAAGTAAACGAGTAGTTGCACCAATGGCACGGTGGCATAGTGGTTAGCACTGTTGCCTCACAGCGCCAGGGACCCAGGTTCAAATCTGGCCTCGGGCGACTGTCTGTGTGGAGTTTGCACATTCTCCCTGTGTCTGCGTGGGTTTCCTCCGGGTGCTCCGGTTTCCTCCCACAGTCCAAAGATGTGCAGGTTAGGTTGATTTGGCTATGATAAATTGACCCTTAGTGTTAGGGGATTAAATACGTGGGGTTACGGGGATAGGGTGGGATATGTGTCGGTGCAGGCTCGATGGGCCGAAATGGCCTCTATCTGCACTGTAGATTCTGTGATTCTGTGTGATTCTGTGAATATGTTGCTGGGTTTGGATACAACTTACCACCCCTACCCGAGTACTGGATAGGGTTCAGGATGTGTATTAATCAGTCTCAAAAACATGTTTTGACCCAGAAGAATCATGAGATAAGGACGGAAATAATTAACGTCAGGGACAATTCGTCTTGGAGGAATATCGGCATGAATATCAAGGTTCATTCTTGGATAAGGATTATTTCCCACGTTCTGGTCATCATTCAGTTGTTAATTGTGTTACACCTGTTAACGCTAACGTGTCATGTCAAGAGACGGTGCAAGCAACAAGAAATAGTTAGGTTTCTGCAGCAAACGCAGCATGCTTTCGAGTAAGTAACTGTAACCCAAGAAAATCTGGTGACACTTACTTGAGAGGGGTCTGTAGACATACAAAGACCGTAATTGTTAATTTTTAATTTCTATATATATTGAAATGCTTTGCCAGGCCAAAAGTTTTATTCAAAGTGAAATATAAAGTTACTGATAAGGCGACATGGGAGTTGCTTTGATAGACAACAGAGATAAACAAACCCCCTTAGTTTTGCAGACATGATGGGCTGGATTTTGATACTGGAGGCACGTAGGAGGCGGGACTACAACTTTTGGGGTTGTAGTCCCGCCTCAATCAAGTTGTGGCCAACCCACTCGATTTTCACTTGACTGACCTTATTGAACCCACCCAGCGGGCTCAGCAGGCCAATTAAGGGCCACCCAGCAACAGGTGACGTCACAGATTGACATTTCATCTGTCAAGAGCGCTTGACAGATGAAATATCAGCGTTTGACAGCTCTTTGTAGCTGTCAAACACTGACAATCTGTACTCCAAATTAATCCCTTCATCTCACGCTGATTTAGAGATCTCCCCAGAACAGAAAACAGAATGCTGCAGATTTTGACAGCTCACGGCCATTCTGCTTTCTGTGCTGGTGAGATGAGGGACTCCCGAGACCTGCAGGAAGGAAGGCTGTAATGGTAAGTAAAGGTAAGTAAAACTTCTTTAAACACTTTACACACACCAAACACACTTACCTCTCATGCAGCTATCACTCAGCTGAACACCGAACATCTCGAATCCTCCAAGCCCTTCAGCCCGATGGTCCGCCTCATTAACTTGGTGTGGTTTGGAGCTGTCGGGAATCCCACACTTCAGGGATAAAAATAGGGATTAGGCTAAAAACTGCCTGTTAACTACCTGTTAACAGGCAGTTAATTGGCAATAATCCCCTTCCTGCCTAGGGGAGGCGGCTCCCAGCACCGGTCGGGTATCAGGCCTCCTTTGAAACTGGCATGGAGGCGAGTTGAGGGTGGGAGGGGTTCGTGCCACCCGATTTCATGATTTTAAACCCCCACAAGCCTCCAATCCCGCCTCCACGGCCAATGAAAATCCTGCCTGATGTCTCTGATGACTTTTCAGAGGTTAAAGGGGAGAAGTCAAGCCTTTGAAGTTTTGAAATGCAGAATATGACGTTACCCATGGACCACAGCCAAGTAACTTTAGGAGTGAATGAACAATTTTGGGCTGTGATAAAGACAACTAATGGATAGCGACACAGGATGTGTTAATGTGAACTTTTGACTACTCAATCAGCTCAGGCCGAACATTAAAGGAACATTTCACTATCTCTGAATGAATGATTTACTGCAAAAGGCAAGGAAAACTGTATAAGACAAAGTGGCTAAAGAATATCGGCACTGCAGTCGGAAGAAGGTGGTTTGGCCAGTCATTTCGCCTACGAGGGTCAGGCTGCAGTCAGAAGGAGGGGCCTGGCCAATCTTTTCACCTACGAGGACCTACAATCAACGCTGGACCGATCATCGGCGAGTGGTTGTAGGTATGATTTCTTGTAACATTATTGGTGGACTGCTCGAGTAGTGGTTGGGGTTTTGAATCTGCCTTAGGAACAATAACAGGTTAAAGACAGAACCCGTGTGTCTGGTGTAATTTCTCTTAAGTCAGAAGTCCGAACTCTATAACCTGTTGGACGGGGAGGGGGGTAATTCCGCATGTCTTACAGGCCAATGAGGAATATAAGAATAAGAATAATGAGAAAACTAAATGAGAATATAAAACTGTATGAAACGAAGTTGAGAATGGGATAAGCAAAATTAAAAGGGGGCATGAGGAAAACAATTTAAAAAACATCAAAAGGAACAGTAAAGTATTTATAAGTACTTCATCAGTAAAAAGAGAATTGTTAAAAGCAATGTGAGACCTCTGAGTGGAGATGATTGTAAATTTGTAAATAATCATAGAATCATAGAATGATACAGCACAGAGGGAGGCCATTCAGCTCATCGTGCCTGTGCCGGCTCTTTGAAAGAGCTATCAATTAGCCCTGCAAACATTTCCCCTTCAAGTATTTATCCAATTCCCTTTTGGAAGTTGTTGTTGAATCTGCTTCCACCACCTTTTCAGGCAGTGCATTCCAGATCATAACAACTTGCTGCACAATAAGTTATTTTCTCATGTCACCTCTGGTTCTTTTGCCAATTACCTTAAATTTGTGTCCTCTGGTTACTGACCCTTCTGTCACGGGAAACAGTTTCTCCTTATTTACTCTATCAAAACCCTTTGTGATTTTGAGCACCTCTATCAAATCTCTCCTTAACCTTCTCTGCTCTAAGGAGAACAACCCAAGATTCTCCATGTAACTGAAGTCTTTCATCCCTGGCACCATTTCAGTAAATCTCCTCTGCACCATTTCTAAGGCCTTGACATCCTTCCTAAAGTGTGGTGCCCAGAATTGGCCACAATATTCCAGCTGGGGCCTAACCACTGTTTTATAAAGGTTTAGCATAACTTCCTTGCTTTTGTACTCTATGGCCACGATTTTGTCGGCGCTCAGAGGGTGGATTGGAGGTGGGTCAGAGGTTAAAGTCGTTTTGATTGATAGCAGGTTCCAAACCAGCGGTCAACCCGTCTCCACGCAACTTTACAAAGTGTCAGGTCTGGGAAACCCGATCAGACCCGACACCAAGTGGTGGGAGAGGCACTTAACGCAGTTAACAGCTTGTTAACGGCCTACATAATCCCATTTCACCTGGCTCTTCCCATTTTACGAAATTTTCAGCTTGTTCCATGCCGTTCGCAAAACACGCCAACTGATTGTGTCGGGTTCAGCAACTACGTGAATATCTTGACAGCTGCACTTGCAGCATAAAAGTGGACCTGTAACATGGCTGACTTTCAGATGGCAGATCTTAGGCCTAGAAATTCAGTATAGCCACGTTTGGGGCGCTAAAGTCGGGCGGCCGCTAAAGTTTGCGCCCGGCGCAAAGTCGCGCCACCTTCGCCGATATTCAGTCGCATCGCCCCAAGAGGTTGCTGCTGCGCTAAAACAGGCGATGCACGACTATCTTTAGGGGCTAAGCTGGCGGTGCTGAGCGATACCCCCGAGGCTGGGCGCAGCACAGGTGCGGCGAGTTGTTGATTGACGGCAGACACTCTGGCGCCGGTCAGCTCTTAAAGGGGGAGGGTGGATTTGTTTGCCTGCCACGCCCTGCACACTGCAGCCCTCAACCTAGGCCTGACCACTTCTGCTTCATCTGCACAACGCCCAGGGCTATGGAGAAGGCCAGGGAGAGAGCGCAGCGCTTCAGCGACGGTGACCTGAGGGTGCTGGTTGGCGGAGTGGAGCGCAGGCGCCATGTTCTGTTCCCAGAAGGTGGCAGGAGGCCGCTGCCCAGCGCCTACCGGAAAGCCTGGAGGGAGGTCTCAAAGAGGGTGTCTTCCAGCAGCGTGGTTGCCAGGACTCCTGTGCAATGCCGGAAAAAGTTCAACGACCTCACTCGGGTTGTCAGGGTGAGTACCCTTTCCAGTGTCCTCCTCATCCCTGCATGTGCACCTCAGTTTATGGGCAAAGGGACCTGAAAACCCTAATGGCCAGCCCTCATCCAGCAGCTATGGGACTGTCATGAAAATCACTTGCACATTCAGCACTTTACACACTGTACAAGCTATTCGACCATGGGAGGCAGTGCAGACAAGATCAGGGCTTCACACTGTACTTAGAGGCCGTCCTTTCTCTTGCAGGCCAAGGTGGCGCACAACCGGCGGAAACTAAGTGAGACCGGGGGAGGCCGTCCTGACGTCAAAGAGCTCTCTGACCTCGACCAGCGTGTGGAGCGCATTATGGCAGGCCGGCTGATTGGCCCCATCGCCAGTGGAGATGCCGACCCTGTTCTGGGCACCAATGGTAAGGGCATCACCTTTCTGACCTCTCTCTTTCCACTTGCGCCTCAGATCAGCATCCTTTGCCACTGTCCGACCAATGCAGTGCATGGCAGCACTCATGCCTCCCTCGCTGCCGCCCTGTCCTCACTCTAAAGCTACTCTTGTGCCTTCCTGCTTTCAGATGGTGAATCGCCAGGTGAGCAGGCGGGCCCTCAAGCTGCCACTGTCAGCGATTCCGAATTCGAGGAGGAGGAAGAGGAAGCCGGCCCATCAGTGCCACCCTCAGCCGCGCCAGCCCATGGCGATGAAGGGGACACGTCTTCCCTGGAGGGGAGCCGGGGGGAAGGGTCGGAGGAGAGTGAAGCTCCGGGGCCCAGCGGGTTGCAGCAACGCGGGAGGGGTGGGGAAGCTCGGCGGACTTCTCCCCAGAGGGTGAGTGCGGCCTCCAGTCCTGCGACGGTGAGCGCAGAGGAGGTGCGGCTCCTGGAGGAAATGGCCGTCCAGGCTGAGCGCAGGCACAATGAGCTCATGGCTGCAGTGGCAAGGATGCCTGACTCCATTGAGTCTCTGTCAAGGAGTGTGCAGCAATTTGGAGCAGCACAGACCAGGAGTCTACAGGACTTCGCGGCAGCACAGGCGGCTTCGAGCCAAGTGCTCAGTCGTGCCGTCCATTCACTGGCTGTTGTCATGCGGACACAGACCAGGGCCACACGGGCACTAACTGCTGCCACCCTCGCTGGATCAGCCAGGCATCGCCAGGGCACTCGCCGCGCAACAGCAGCCCAGCAGTCCGTTCTTCAGCTGTTTGCTGCGCATGCTGCAGTGCTGGCCCGTGCGAGTGCCAATGTATCAGGCGACCAGGGAGCACCTGCGATCTGTCAGGTTGGCACCATTCCTGCAGCTGCCACTGCCACTTCGCCATTGCAGCTGCCACGAGCCGCTGGACAGACTGCTGCCGCCCAAGCAGAGTTGGAGCAGTCAGCAGCCGGCCCCTCCAGGGCCAGAGCTGGTGCAGGCCGACCCCCAAGGGCATCTGCCGTCTCGCCATCTGACCCTCAGCAGCCTTCCCCCAGCCTTGCTGCAGCCACTGGGCTCCCATTGAGGAGGAGCTGCAGGGCGGGCAGGGGCCAGGCAAGGATGCGAAAGGCATCGCCCTCGCAGGGCAAAAAGTAGAAGGTCTGCACAAATGCTTTGTGGTTGTAGAAAGGCCGAGACTGGTGTAGTTGTGTTTTTGTAAGGCCGAGACTGGTGTCTTTCTTTGTTTTTGTAAGGCCGAGACTGGTGTCTTTCTTTGTTTTTGTAAGGCCAAGACTGTTAGTTTTGTGTTTTTGGAGGGGGCTTCTCAACATGAGGTTGTAATGTGGGAAGGGCAGAGGTTTGCAATAAATTAATGTTCTTAAATCGCACTGTGCATGGTTTTTTTTGCAAGTCCTGGTTGCCCTGCTCGGCTGAGGGCTTGTGGAGTGGCTACATTCATCTGCTGACATTGGCACAACCCATTCACTGAGAGGGGGCCTAGAACCGACGTTCAATAAGCCGGCGACGGGCGGCCCTTGCACTTTCTGCCTCCCTCCTGTGCTGGTCCTCCTCCTCCTCCTCCTCCTCAGGTGGTCCTCCAATCTCTGGTGGCAGTGGCTGAGTCCTGCGGATAGCCAGGTTGTGCAGCATGCAGCACACGACCACAAAATGGGAGACTCGCTCCGGCGAATATTGTAGGGCTCCACCGGAACGATCCAGACAGCGGAACCATTGCTTCAGGACGCCGATTGTTTGCTCAATGATGTTCCTGGTCGCTTGATGGCTGTCGTTGTATCCCTCTTCAGAAGGGGTGCTGGGCGCACGGAGCGGGGTCATCAGCCAGGTACACAAAGGATAGCCTTTGTCCCCGATAAGCCATCCTCGTGGGTGAGGCTGGGCCTGGAACATGTCTGCCACAGAAGTCTGGCGCAGGATGAAGGCATCGTGGCTGCTGCCTGGAAAGCGGGCATAGACAGTTAGGATGAGCTGCCTGTGGTCACACACCAGCTGGATGTTGAGCAAATGGTAGCCCTTCCGGTTGCGGTAATCCTCGGAATTCTCCAGAGGTGCCCGCAAAGCCACATGCGTGCAGTCAATGGCGCCCTGCACCATGGGGAGGCCCGCGAATGCTGCAAAGCCCATTGCACGCTGTTGCTGCTTGGCAAGGGCCATGGAGAAGGAGATGAACTGACGTCTCCTTTTGAAAAGGGCATTGGTCACCTGGCGGATGCAGCAATGCACGGCGAACTGGGAGATGTTGGAAATGTCCCCAGTGGCGGATTGGAAGGAGCCGGTGGCATAGAAGTTGAGAGCCACCATCACCTTCACTGCCACCGACAGAGACGTCCTGCTCCTCAGATGTGGCTGCAGATCACCGCCAAGCAGGTGGCAGATCTCTGTGACCACCTCCCTTCGGAATCGCAGCCTCCGAACACACTGCTTGTCAGACATGTTGAGATAGGAGAACTGCTGGCGGTATACCCTGGGCGGGTAAGGCCTCCGTTCCCGACGCCTGTTGCCCCCTCTCCGTCTAGCCAGGACTGCCACTCTCTCACGGTGTCTGTGAGCCCTTTGGATGCAATGGAGAAGGCCAGCGTTTGCACCCATTGCAGCCCCCATTATATGTTAGCAAACAATGATATGTCAATGAAGGCAAAGACAAGTGGAAAGCTGTGGGCTGAAGCCACAAGTACCTGTCCGAGTGTTGAGCCAAAGCAGAAAGCTCTCTACCTTGGTCTCTCTGCAAAGATCCGTCTCTCAAGAAGGAGTGCTGCGAAATGGCAGCCTTTTCTAGTGCAGGGGGAGTGCCCTTTAATTTGCGCCCCCCGCGCCCCGCATCAACTGAGCACCGTTCCACTCTACCAGTCGCTAGGGGCGCCAGGCGCACAAGAGGGTGTCGCGACTGAATTTCCGGTTTGGGGCGCACAAAGGGCTTTGCACGAGGAAATGACGTCAGGATCTGCGCGCGCAGCTGAGTGCGCGCAAAGACTTTGCGCCGCCGCTAAATCGTGAGTGAAGTTGGGGAGAGGCGCAGATTGCGCTGCGCCCGGCCGCTAGCCACCTTGCGCCCGACATCTACTCCTCCTAAGGCGCTACCGGCTGGCGCAACCAACTGAATTTCTAGGCCTTAGTGTTTTGAGGCATTGGATCACATTTTGCAGGTCTATTGAGCTTGTAAGTGGTTAAGCTGAGATCCATATGTACTGTCACCTCCTTGGAAAACCCTCTCCCCGCATTGACTGAGCACTTATAATATCTATTCCTCAACTGACATATATACCAGCGGAATGGGAACCATGTATACCTTCTAATCCTGGTACTCAGAATCGGAGGAAGAGCAGCCACGGCAGCAGCAGAACCGGGCACAACAGTAACAGCAACAACAGGAGCGCCAACCTCCCCCTCACCCACCTGATGCTGCACAGGGCAGAGGACATCAGCACAGGGCTGCACCTCGCTGCCGGAGATACCCCCAACACAGGGTTTACAGGCAGAGGATGAGCTTCCTCAACATGACTGAGCAGCAGTGCCAAAGGAGGCTGAGACTTTCGTGAGAGGTAGTCGCTGACATCTGCGCAATGCTGCACCAACACCTGGAGCCCAGAAGAGCGGGTGGACACTCCTTACCAGTGGCTGTCAAAGTCACCACCGCCCTCAATTTTTTGCTTCAGGGTACTTCCAGGGATCGTCAACAGACATCAGAAGCATCTCCCAGTTGGCCACACACACTTCCATTACGCAGGTTACCGATGCCCTCTTTGCAAAGGTGCACAATTACATTCACTTCTCCACGGAACATGCAAGTGTAACTGCGCGTGCGTTTGGCTATGCAAATATGGCAGGTTTGCCAAGGGTGCAGGGTGTCATAGACTGCACACATGTGGCTATTAGGGCACCCCATCAAAACCCAGCTACATTTGTCAACCGCAAGGGCTTCCACTCCCTTAACGTCCAGCTGGTGTGTAACCACAGGAAGAACATTATGCATGTTTGCGCCAAGTTCCCTGGCAGTTGCCATGACTCGTTCTTCCTGCGGCAGTCTACTGTGCCTCAGCTCTTCAATCTGCCAACCCAACTTTCCGGATGGCTACTTGGAGACAAGGGCTATCCCCTGAAGACTTGACTAATGACGCCATTGAGGAGCCCATCAAACGAAGTTGAGGAGCGTTACAATGCGAGCCACATTTCCACCAGAGGCACCATCGAACAAACTATCGGTTTGCTCAAAATGCGATTCAGATGCCTCGACAGATCAGGTGGAGCCCTACGGCACTCATCAGCCAGGGTCTCCAGAATCATCGTGGTCTGCTGTGCACTGCACAACATCGCTCAGCAGCGTGGCTTACTGCTGCCTGAGGAACAAGTGGTTCAGAGCGCAGCCTCAGAGGAGGAGGAGAAGGAGGAGCAGCAGGAGGAGGAGGAGGAGGAGGACGGGGAGGAAGACCTTGCGGAAGTGGATGTGCCAGTTCCACCAGCATGCAAACACATTGCTGGCTATGAGGTAAGGGATACATTAATCCATGCCAGATTTGCTTAAACTTACGAAGCAGACAAATGTGGCTGCAACCTTCTTAACACACCGTATACCATCTCTACAATAAACTGTGGGTTCCTATCACTCTCAGCAACATCATTACAGATGAAAGGCGCCCTGACACTTCACTGTGACACTTCCATTTCTGGGCACACATTGGCCAACTCTTTGAATCTTTACCATCGCATTTCTTTATTACAGTTGAAATGACGATGACAATCTTCAATTTTATTACATCAAAACACCCAAGTGACTACCCTTGTGACTATTTAGGTGTTAACTTTCTCTAACGTGTGCTTCGACGTGATGCTTCCCCTGTGGCTTCAGCAGATGTTGATGCACCTTGCTCACTTTCATGCTGCTCCTGCTTTGACACCCTGGGTTTGGGAGCCAGGGAGGGCTCAGCAACAGACTGCTCCTCCTGCAATTGTGCTTGGGCTGAGATGGCCATCTCAGTTGGGTGAGGAAACTGGGGCTCTGACAGAGGGCTCTGCAGTGGCATGGGAGTGTGAGCGCTTGGAGAGGAGCCTGCACTTCCTTGTTGTCGACCACCAACATCCCTCTTATGGGTCACCCGCACTTCACTGCTAGCAAGCAGCTGGAGAGTACGTTGCTGCACATCAGTGGGGTCATGAGGACCTGTCTCTGTACTGACAGTCCTCATAACGGGGACATTCATGTACCTCTGGTGTCTCTCCTCAATAGCTGCCCTTCTATCCTCCATAGCAGACCAGCTATTTAGAAGAGTCAACATGCTCTGTGGTGTCTGGTGATTTATGTCCTGCAAGGAGGTTGCCATCCTCTCCATGGTGGCATGTTCATGCGCCATTGCCTCCACCATGGCATTGCTTATGGTTGAGATGGATTCCTCCAATCTCTGCACACTCGCAGTTACCATGGATGCAAAACCTGTCAGAGACTCCTGCACTTGTTGCTGAAGTTCCAGCACCGCTCTCTTTCTGGGTGGCCCCAGAGGCACAGGTTCCAATTGCAGGTGAGCAGAGCTAGGAGCACCCTGCGGCCTCCGACGAGGACTCTGCACTGCTGTCCCTGTCTCCATCATCTTCTGATGCCCACATGTGAGCTGTGATACACCAGGTGACAACAATAATCTATCTCGCAAATGGCCCACCGAGGTGTGCATCTCTGCGTAGGTGCTGGGTGCACTCAATTCTGCTGACACTGCACCCTCAGAGGTTGCAGCTTCCTCTGAGGAGTTGTAGGGGGTGGCGTGTGGTAGTGTTCGGCGCGTGCGCCCAGTCAGTTATGCCCCTGACTGTTTATGAGCAGTTCGAATCGCTCCCACACCCCTGGGTTCTAGACACCGGACTTAGGTACAGGCGACGATACAGAAAAGACTCGAGTAGACAGGTGGTTTGGATGTAAGCTAACTCAAGATTTTATTAAACAGAAAAATAACACAGTCTCATGAGAAGTTACTAGTATAAAATTACAGGCAAATACAAATAACTATACTTATATAGGTAATGGGGAACACACGGCGCATCGAGGGAAAACAACTATCTTAACAATCCCCTTATCCTTATCCCACCCCTATACCTAACTAGATAAAGCTATGAGGGGCCAGAATTTATGCTCACCAATCAAAGGTCTGCTGGATTCAAAACAGCGGTGGGGTTTGGGGTTCGCTCTTGGTGCTCTCTGGAGCCTGCCGTCATCACGTGGTCTCCGGGTGCTGCAAGGGCGTTGTCCAGGTACGAGTACCCCAAAGTTAAAGTCTCTGCTTGGGTACTTTGCCTTGCAGGGATGATGGTTCCTCTTCCTCGGTCGGCAGTTGGAGTTTGCATGAAGATAGTCACAGGTTAGCTGAATTGAAGGCCCGATCATTCGAAGCTTGTCTTCAATCGTCTTCCCAATTTGTCTTCCCAATTAGTCTCGCCTCCTTGCCTCATCGCGTCCCGCCTCACCTGGCCTAGATTGTCCATGTCCGCCAGGTGCAATGCCGGGCATTCCTGATGGAATGGGGAAAGGCACGGGCAGAGGCCAGTGGGTAAGCATGGGACGGGGCAAGAGCAGCAGCCACGAGAGCGAGGAGCAAGATGAAGAGAGGCCAGAGAGAGTGATTGCTACCCAGGGCCTTCAGTTATACTCCTTCTGATGGCCCTTATCTGCGCGCCAAATCAGGTTAGTTCTTTGTCTTAATCTTGGCAGCCTTTTTTAAATAATGGTAGCAATCTACACTAACTGTTTTTAGATGGCCGGTAATCACATCTACTGGCCTGATAATTGACTTGTTTTGTTATTAATACATCTTCATGGGCCTGTCCAGCCTCGATGGCATCCTTAAGCTGTTCCCAATTATTTATGCAAACTGCTTGATGGCCTTAACTACAGGCCTAACTGGGTTTTGATTTGTCTCCGATTTGGCCTAATACATAATTCAAAGTCATGTCTGGTTTTCAAAATGCAAAGTCTCTCTTCACAGAAACTGCAGCTTTGGTTTCGATTTCTCCACGAGCTGCCTGTGCCGCAGAGTCCAAGTTTTCAAAATCTCACAGGCTTTCTGCCACGAGGCATGGACGCCATCTTGGGTACTCTTTTTAATTAAAATGCCCACGCAGGGTCCCTTTTATTAATAATATAACCTTTGGGGAAATGTAGAAATTTTGCAAATCTTACAGAGTCTTCCGGCTCTTCCTCCTGGACAGTGGGGAGGGGAGTTCTCGATAGTCCTGTGGGGGAGTAAAGGCATGAGTTAGACATGTGATGTTAACGTAGCAGGCACATTGAATTGTGCAGATTGTCAGAACTCAATCTGTATGAACATCAGATGCCATATCAGTCACTCATGCAATCTAAATGAGAGGGTTGCAAGGCTATTCTGTCACCAGCTTGCTCTACTGCATCCGCCTCACCTTCCCCCACTTCCAGCTCCTCAGCATCTCTGACGATTTCAAGAGCAGCCTCCTCAGCAGTGGTCAAGTGGGCAATCATAGGTGGCCCTGCTCCTGCCCTGCCCCTCTCCCTCTTATTGTGGCCTCTCTTTTCCTGCAATGAGGGACACAAGTGGAGTTTGAGTGAGAATGTTGGAGTGAGTGTAGAGAATCCATAGCATTGATGCATAGAAGGAGAAAAAGAAGGAGTGAGTTGCCAATACCAAGGGCCCTCCCTGTGCATTGTTAGTTGTTGCCATTGCATAACAGTGATAGCGAGTGTGAGGGCAGCATAATAGAATAGTGAAGTGATTCTGTACATAGAGCGAGAGGGATGGTTAAGGGTACAAGGGATGTAAGGGTAAAGTGAGATGTGCAGGAGTAGGTTGACAATGCAGAGTGCTGGTGATGAGAAGAGATGGGGAGCAGATTGAAGGTAAGTGTAATGTTATACTCACTTTTGCTGAGCGTAGCAGACCACTGAATCTTTTCCTGCACTGAACCCAGGTGCGTGAACACAAAGACCTGGCGCTCACCTCCTCAGCAACTTGCAGCCAGGCTGCCTTGGTTTGCTGAGGAGGCTTCCTCTGTCCATTTGAGGGGAACAGTACCTCTTGGCGCCCTCTCACTCCCTCCACAAAAGCATGGAGGGAATCATCATCGAATCGTGGAGATGCCTTTAGTCTTGCAGCAGTCATTCTCAGATGTGCCACAACTTGAAGAAGGGTTTTGACCTGAAATGTTGACTCTAATCCTCTCTCCACGGATGTTGCCTGGCCTGCTGAGTTTTTCCAGCATTTTCTGTTATTAATAATATCTGGGGTGTTGTTTGGGGGAGGCAGGCAACGTCAGTGTCTGTGTGATGGCACCAGCAGTGTGACACTGTCTTTGGTTGGCATGCAGGGAATTGCCCGCTACCTTTGCTCTTTATGTGCTCCTTCCTCTGTCAGACGGGCCAGCCTGCCTTATTGTTAGGCACAATGAGGTGGTAGTGCATGGACAGCTTGGACAGACCAATATTTTAAATATGGCGGGCTGCATCTTTCTATATGTAATACTTCTATTACAGAGGGAAAGTTTAATCTCATCAAAGGTCTTGTGTTTTCTCAGACGCCCAGGGAATGGTCTACAAAAATGATTATGCAATACCCCTGAAGCTTCTGTTCTCCCTTATCTTTGATGTTGTCCTTGGTCTGAAAGCTGAGTAACTGGGGGGGTTCAGGTCTGAAGGCTCATTGAGGCTATTTCAGTGTCAGCAGCGGCTTAGTATCCAGAACTAATAGAGACCTGAGAGTGATCTGGGTGAAGGGGATTAACCTGCCCTTTTCAAGGCCTTTGGGAATTCTGATGACACAGATGTTATTGGTCCACCTCCTGTTGTCAACATTGTCTAATTTAGTGGACATTGATTCTATTCACACAGAAAGTTTTTCTGTGTGGTCAGGTGTGTTATGATTATTTTGCTTTTGTGGACACAGGTCTCAAACTGATTTATACAAAATTTAACCTGGGTGTTAGCACTGCGGAGTTCGTGGATTTCATACACATATTTCTGTATGTGGTTAGAAAGTTCACAAAATGTTTAAAATTCTGTGAGTAGGGCTTCATAGTTAGCTGGGACTGTTTTCTGCTTAAGGTTTGGGACTCTCCTTGTTGTCTTGCCTTTGCCAGTATGGGTTATTTATGGATTGCATTGTGCCAGGTGGCTGGGAAAGTGTGCATCCAACAGAGTCCTTTGGAGTGTGTCAATATATGAGGAATGAAAGATCTGCACTGGTCCTTTACGGCACTGCCTCATGGAGGAGGAAGTTCCGAGGGGCCGGGCTAGTGGTCTTCAGGTGTAGGGGTGCAGTCAGAGGTTCTTGAAATTTGACAAGTTAATGTAAGAGGGAAAGTTGGTGTTAAGAATGGACTCTGAAGAGCCTTTAAATGTAAGAGGGAAAGTTGGTGTTAAGAATGGACTCTGAAGAGCCTTTAAATCCTCCACTGGGTTCCAACTTGGAAAAAAAGGGGGTGGCTGCAGGCGTCAGACCTGCCATGTGTAATCCCGCTGCAGCCACTGGGCCTTAAAACATTCCCCGACTGTCAATTGCTGAATCTGTCAGCAGGACTTTGCTTCTTGCTTAATACACTCCATCAGGGGTCTGATTCTGAAGCAGGAGGCAGCGCTGCATCAACACTGTGTGCCTCTTCCTCTTCAACTGATAGATCAGCTATTTGGTTCAACATTGAATCTGCCAGTTAGAATTATGAAGGTTGAATGCTTCTTGTATAAAATGCTCTACCAAGAATGGGAGGCAGTGTTCCTGTCAGGTTTTTGTGGAGGGGAGGGTGGGGGGGTGGGGAGCGGCAGGTTTTTCTGAAGCAGAGTCACATGGGTATGCCTGGAGGCTTGCAATTTAGCCAAAGACACAATTCGTGGAAGCTCACTTTCCTCTTTCAAGCAGAGCTGAGTCAAGGGCTCATACAGATATTTTGTGAGATCCTGAGTTGCAGCCAACAGACAATAATCATTTTTAATTATCTGTAGTTCTCAAAGTGTTATTTTTCTTTTGGACGAAGGGAAGAACATTCAATGGGCATTTTGCAATTTAGTTTTCATTCGATAATTTAGGAAACAATGTATGACTTATCCACAAACAAATACTCACTAGTAAAATATTAACTCAACCTCAATGCTCACGTCATTTGACATGTGCAGTCAAGTAATTACTGTTAGCCCCAAGCAATGTTATGAAATTGATCGCATTGTTTTGCAGTGAGGAAAATCATTTAAAATTCCTGGATTAAATCTGCAACAGAAGGTTCCTTTTGTATAGCAACATGGGCGCCTATGAAAGAAAATCGAGGTGAGGGGTAATAGCCCATAGTGCATGACACTATCAATATTGAAAAACTGGAAAGATTAAGTGAATTAAGAAGTGGTGCATAGATGATGCCAACCTTAGGCTTTAAGGGGTGAAATTTGCCTATCCCAGTAGCACAAAACATGCTCATAGTGAATAGCAGACCCTTTTACACTGTGATTGATTTTCTTTTCCAATGGAGCATGGTGTAAAATGGGCTGCCGGTTCAGCATGAGCCCATTTCGTACTACTGGTGAAGACCAATTTCACCCCCTAAAAGTCTTTAGCCTGTAGATATATTGCATGTAAGTAGATTAAATCAAGATTAATTCAGTGGAGTTCCTGGGTTTAAACAGAAAGCATGAAGAAGAAAGAACTTGCCTTTCATGTCCTCAGGGCATCCCAAAGTGCTTTAGAGCCAATTAAATACTTTTGAAGGATTTTTGCAGTCATTGTTGTTTTGTAGGCAAACATGGTAGCCAATTTGTGCACAGCAAGGTCCCAAAAACAGCAACGAGATGAATCCCAGATAATGGCCTGGAAAATTTGGGCACAATCATTTGTGGAAGCGCGTGGGTAGGCGCATCTCATGCCTCAAAACCATCTAGCCAGGGAGCTGCGGACTGTAATGGGTAAAGGATGAGGCAACGCGGGATTGAAGATTAGGCCACTCCAATGTCAGCAGCAGCCCTCAAGTAAGTAATTAAAGGAGTCTTAGAAGTGGGACGATCAGGTCAGGAAGTGGGGGCAATTGGATCAGGAGTTAGCGATGGCTGGGGACGTGGTAGGGGGAAGGTAGAGGTGGCGATCGGGAGAATCGCTCATGCACCTCCCGGCACCATATTCAGGTTATATTTTAAAACCTGACTGTAGGATTCGCAAAATTGAACTTTATATTATAAAGGGTCGAATGGCAGAAGAGGCCATGATCTTAAAGACTGTTTTAAAAGAAGCCTAGGAAAAAGGGGCATTCAAAATGGCCGCCAGACGCCGTGACCAACTTATTGGGACACTTTAAAATGGTTCCTGCAGTCCTAAGACAGCTTTGTGGATTCAGCCTACAGTAAGTTCTGGAAGCCGTTTCTGAGAGAATGAAACCAGACACCCACATATACATATAGATTGGATGCAGATCCAGTCAAGATCGGCCTGTAGAAAAAAGGCCATCTGAATGTTTACCCAGACAAAAGGGAACAGTTTCATATTCATGAGAAGAGCATCAAGGACCCGTTAAGAACATCACCAGGACGTTAAAAACAATGAAGGTCATTCCAGACCAGAGATGGCCCATTACCGGCCATCCAAGAACAGTTTAAAATATAATAACTACCCCGTTGTGCTCCCAGCCCACCAAAATTAAAACAAAAGACTAACCTGATTTGGCGCGAGATAAGGGCTTCTGATGAGAAGTATATCTGGGAACCCAGGGGTAGAAAGAAAAAAGCAGCCATCGTGGTGCTACCATCGTATCGGTGGCGTCATCGCTAGAAGAAGGAGAAGAAGACAGTTGGAGCCAGCGTCCCGCCCCGGGGTAAAACATCGGGAGATCATCGACCAACCCCGGGCCGTTGATGAAACGGGAGACCATCAACCCACTCCGGCTCGGGAGAAGAGACAAAAAAAAAATGACAGAAGAAACAATGGGGGCCAGCCCGAGGCTCCTCTGACCGGGGTCGAGCAGACGATCGCTGACCCCGCCAACATCCAGACCAGCCGGTGTCCTGCCGTCCCCGACCCCCACCTCAGGAGAGAGGTGTGGCGCAGCTCGCTGGGGCTACACCAACCACGTGGAGACAGGACGCCTGAAAGGGTCAAACGCAGACCTGTTTCAAAACCTTACACTTCCTAGTTGGATTGGTGAGCATGTTTCTGGCCCTTCATAATCAGATCTAGATAGGTTTAAGGGGGTGGACATTTAAGGGTATAATTAACATGAGTTGTTATCCCTCGATGTTCTGTGTGTTTCCCCATTTCATGATGATTTTTGTAGAGTATAATATGCCTGTACTTGCCTTAGTTAGTATTGTGTCGTTATGATTCGTTTGTGTTTTCCCCTCCCATGTACCCTCTTATTTGCTTGCATTTGATTTGTTTTACATTATGCAATAAAATTCCATTTTGTTTCATCAAACTTGGTCTATAAGAGTTTTCTCTACATTGTAGTTCCTGCCCCAAAGTCCAGAGTACAGAATCTAAGGGTGAGTGGGTTGAACCACTCAAGGTTTTACTGTGCAAGAGAGAGAGGCCTCTAGAGAGAGAAACCTCCGCGATCTAAAACCCCTTACAGAAAATGGCGACCGCGGCAGGACACTGGAAGCAGGATTGCAATGTACTAGACCAAGTTTGAATGGCCGAAATGCAATGGATGAGAGGATAGCAGATTATATCTTTGGTATGGTAAATCTCACTAAGCAGTGGATTTCCGATCTCTTACTGGATGGGCGTCCAGTGGACGCAGCCATCAGGTGGACAGAGAGCAAAGAGCATAAGAAGTCAGTGGAGAAGGCAGTGTGGCTGATGTGACAAGAAGCAAGTCCAGATCTTGGACCGGATCGTTGCAGCACAGGCAGCCAGGATCACAACCCAGGCAGCAGAGATAGAGGAAAAGGCCATGGGTGGAGAAAAACTCATCACAGCGCTTCACGCGCTGAATCAGGAACGCCAAGTGGTAGCTAGTCAACATCAGGCTAGAATAGAGTACCTGGAGTGCCAGGTTACTGAGGCAAAGATCAATGAAATGAGGATACGGGAGAAAAATGCCAGCCTCACACAACAGCAAAGAGCGCAGGAGGAGAGAGTAGTGGAGGTTAAGGCAGCTTACAAGCTAGCCATCCAGCACGGTTTTGAGAGCACAGACCATGTCCCCTGCCAAAAGACCATAGAGGACATGAGAACAGCCCTGGTTAAGGCAAAAGGCATGGTGTGTCTCGTCAGCCCGAAAGCCAGTCACATGGAATTTTTAAAGGAATCGAAACAGCCGATTCCAGCCGAAGTAGTTGTGGTACCAGCCATCGAGCCCTCAGCACCGCCGAGCTATAGTGAGGCTTGGCCGGGAAAACAGGGGGTGGTAAAAGAGGAGGTAGCCAAGGTGGAATGTGAGGAAGAACAGCCACTGGTAGCAAAGCCGGGACCGGCACCGATGTGTCCTGCTCGGCACCAGAGGTTCGGTCTCAACGCCGCAAATGGTGATGCCGGACCCCACCAGAACCAGCTCGTGGCGCTCTACGCTGCCCAGCAGTTAAGGTCCATGGTGAGCCACCTCGGAAGACTCACAGTAAAGGGAGATCCCTCGATTCATTTCAGGGAGATAGAAGAGACAGCAGCCATTAATGACTGTGATGATCAGGAACAGGCAAAAATGTTGCTTTTCTCACTGGATTGCACAATCCTTCAGTGCCTCTCAGATGAGAGTAAGAGGGGACGGAAAGGGTATGTGGATCTCAGGGAGGAAGTTATAGAAGTAATGGGAGTGGACGACGGTAGTCCGTTTGACTGTGTGGAAGGGACTGTGCAGCTATCTGGAGAACCCCCACGGGTTTTCGCCGAAAGGCTGTGGCCAGTGTATCCGCGCAGCTGTCCGGGCATGCCTGACCGGGTTGCAATGAACGACGAACAGCGGGTTCATTGGCTCCATTGCTTGGTTACCAACAGCTTGCCGCAGATACGGGCCCTAGCCAGATCTTGGTTTGATCCCCAAGGTCCCGGTGTCACGGAGGAGACGGTGCTCCACCAGCTCAACGTGGCGTATAAGATTTGTAGAGGTCAGGAAACACCTCCCCAGAAGGGAAAGGTGCATGAAGCAAAGCCCGCAGCCCCAAGCAAGAAGGAGTGGCATCAGGAGGGGAATCGCCCTGCCCAAGCCAAGCTCAATTGCTACGGGTGTGGGAAGGATGGACATTGGCGCAAGGACTGTAGAGATCCATGGAAGGATAATAAGGGAAAATTTTCCGCAGCCCAAGCCCAAGCCCAGACCGCCGCCCCAGCACCAGCCCAAAACCAAGCCGTAGCTCCTACCCCAGCACAAGGAGTTGGTGCAGCTATGGATCCCGCTGCGATTGAGTCAATCATAGAGACAATGCGGTCTCTGATGATCGCACAGGGGAAGATAGCGGCCGCTACTGGTCTTGTCATTCCCGAGACCCCGACCGCTGTGCCCAAATGACTAGAGCCAGCGCAGCCTGTCGACCTGTGTCCTCTAGAAAGACATGCACAGGAAGAGACCTCCTGTAAAATGGAGGAATACCTGCGGTGCCAGGTTGCGAAGGCTAAGTTAGTTGAGCAGGCTTTAAGGGAGGAGAACGCTAGGTTAACAGCGAGGGCTGGCAGTTTAGAGGGTTAGCTAAGGTCTTGTAAATGGTTTCACATCAATCAGTGCAAACTGTTTAAGCCAGGTGCAAGAGTACCAGCAACTGAAGCCAGGTCTGAGGGTAAAGATCCTCAGCCTGAGGCGTGCGATGAGCCACAGACCACACAAGCTGGCGTTGTGGCCTGCTTGGAAGGAGAAACTGTCCCGCCCACCTGGGGGGTGTTTTTCCCAATGGCCTGGGACTCGGACGAGGAGGAGCCTGAAGATCAAGGCCCTCCCCTTGATCCGAAAGCTGTCGGAGCCGAGGAGCCCGAACAGCTGGGCCACGCCCTTGATACGATTCTGGAGGAGGTGGAGTCGGAGGACGGAGATCCCGCCCTCGACTCAAGTTTGGGGGAGGTAGAAATTGGGGGCGGAGATCCTCCACCTGTAGGGACAGGTGAGGAGGAGTTGTCTGCCACAGACACAAATCCCAAAGGGGCGGAGCCTGAGGGAAGGGAGCCGAAGCCGGCAGTCGTGGAGGAGCCACGGGCTGTGAGAGCCAAGGTCCCACCCAAAGGTCCACTCGCTACGGGAGCCTCACCAAAGGCACCCCCTCGCAGGTCGCCTCGAGCGCCCCAGCCAAGGAAGCCCTGGCCCGATTCCCCCACCTTCAGTAAACGCAGACTTGGGAAACCCCTGGCAGAATGCAGTCCCCAGTTGACAGCAAAAGGCTGCGAGGAACCCAAGCCACAGGTTATTGCAGCCCCGCCACAGGTAGCGGCAAGCTGCAGTCCAATCAGGGATGAGGCAAGCCGCCCGGGGACGGGCGGCGCTGTACATAAGTTTAGGTTTTAAGTTTAAGTTGTGTAAATATTAAAGTGATTAGAGTTATAAGTAGTTTTGAATCTGCCCAGTACGTATGTGTGTTTGGATCGAGGTCGGAAGACCCGATCATTCCTTCACCTAAGCCAGAATCTCTCGGGAGCCTGGCGGCATTGTTTAATTTGTTGCAGGAGCCAGGAGAAAGATGAGCAGGATCCTTGTCGTGGCCATGATGATCAGGGACAGTGTGGCCTATCGGGGCTGCACTAAGGACTCCACAGTGAACGGGTGCTCTGGCAACAGAGGCCCCATCGCGATTGACGGAACCGGCTCACGGGACGCTGAAGAGACTGCTGCCTACTTCCATGAAGGAAGATGGCCAGGCTGGCTGGGGTCGAACTCTACTGAATACTCCAGCCAGATGGGGTTTGCATACAGAGAGACATCTCTGATGCGCCCCAGGGTGCGGATCATTGCACCCCGAATAAGCGTCACCGTCGGGAAGAAGATTTGCCTGGTCTGCAAGGGACATGTACCTTTGAATCGCTGGTGGTGGCTGCGCAAGTTGAGCAGCACCATGAAGAACTCCACGGTCGAGTGGGAGAGATTGGGTAACAACACCCATCGAACTATTACGGGGACTCATGGGGGGTTGAGTGTCTGTTGGGACAAATGTGGGAACCAGATGAGGGGATCTACATCTGTATGTGGGGTTCAGAACGCGCTTGCCCCACAGGCGTCTCCATCTTCTTCCAAAGGCAGTGGCAAGATGCTGGGAGAGGAATGAGTTGGAACGTCAGCACACGGGCGTGCGGAGTCCCATACTCTCAGATCCCAGTAAACGCCACTGAGCTCATCACCTGCCCCCGCAAGCCCCTGCCCACGATTCCGGTAGCAAAAGCCCGCAAGGAAGGGTGCCCCACCACTACCAAGGGACCCGGGAACGGATTGGTATTAGTACCCACAGGTCAGGTGCTGTACCAAGGGGTACACTACGCGGTGGCTTCGGTGATTTTAAACCTCACCGAGGTGCGCTTGCCTGAGTGGTGCCCCAAGGAAATGGAACAATTGTACCAGGTCCTGTTAACAAACATGTTTAAACAGTTTTACGAATTCGACTTTGCCAATGCCGACAGAGCCGAATTGTACACCACACCACATGAGGTCTTGGACAGGATAGGGAGGCAAAGAAGGGGTGCAGTAAATGATATTTTCACAGCTTTTGATGCAGAAACTTCTGTCATCAACACACTGGATGACGTGGAGTTGCAAACCCAGATCAATGGTTTGAAAACACAGTTAAGAAAGATACTGACTGACGCGAACAAGTTAGTGGGTTCTGAGTTACATGAGGACCAGGCCATGACACTACACTTAAAAGAGATAATAGCTGAGCTGGAGAAACACGCCAAAACGGTAAATGCTCTCATCAGGGAGGATCGGAATGCGTCCGATCAGGCTGCGCAGAACGAAGCTTGTGTGCTATGCGGAGCGTGGTTACTGGGCGAGGGCCGCAGTATCCTGGAGGATTTTAAACAAGGTTTAGTCCCCTCCTGGATCAGCAACAAGCACCTCGCAGCCCTCCACCCATTTGCGAATGCATTGAGTCCGTGCCAGCTCAGACTAGCTTCAGAAGCCTACCCAGTCCCAGTGGACTGTGGACGGTCTAATCACACCATTATGGGTATAGTGGTGAGAATGCCGGTGATGGGAAAGACAGCTAAACCCACCCCGGTATACAGGGTGGAGAACATTGGAGTCATTCAGGGGGGTGCGCACGTCGCTACACGGGGGTCCTACCTTACGTCATTCGATGGGAGCATGCAATGACGGGTACCGACCTCTCGGGGTGCCGGAGCCGGGGAGCACACATCATCCTGTGTCCCCAGCACTTGAATGCCCATTCAATACCACAGTGCGGGTTCAGAACTGCTGGCACGGAGCCTATAAATTGCACCATGGAGGCAATGGCACAAGGCCATGTGCCCCTGCAGGTGGCATATATAGGAGGTGGGACATATTGTGTCACCACTGCAGCGCCCCACTACCAACATGGACAGCACGGTTGGTGTCCGGTTAGTTTACCCAGACAAAAGGGAACAGTTTCATATTCATGAGAAGAGCATCAAGGATCCGTTAAGGACATCACCAGGACATTAAAAACAATGAAGGTCATTCCAGACCAGAGATGGCCCGTTACCGGCCATCCAAGAACAGTTTAAAATATAATAACTACCCCGTTGTGCTCCCAGCCCGCCAAAATTAAAACAAAAGACTAACCTGATTTGGCGCGAGATAAGGGCTTCTGATGAGAAGTATATCTGGGAACCCAGGGGTGGAAAGAAAAAAGCAGCCATCGTGGTGCTACCATCGTATCGGTGGCGTCATCGCTAGAAGAAGGAGAAGAAGATGGTTGGAGCCGGCGTTCCGCCCCGGGGTAAATCATCGGGAGATCATCGACCAACCCCGGGCCGTTGACGAAACGGGAGGCCATCAACCCACTCCGGCTCGGGAGAAGAGACAATAAAAAAATGACAGAAGAAACAATGGGGGCCAGCCCGAGGCTCCTCTGACCGGGGTCGAGCAGACAATCCCCGACCCCGCCGACATCCAGACCAGCCGGTGTCCAGCCGTCCCCAACCCCCACCTCAGGAGAGAGGTGTGGCGCAGCTCGCTGGACACCTGAAAGGGTCAAACACAGACCTGTTTCAAAACCTTACACTTCCTAGTTGGATTGGTGAGCATGTTTCTGGCCCTTCATAATCAGATCTAGATAGGTTTAATGGGTTGGACATTTAAGGGTATAATTAACATGAGTTGTTGCCCCTCGATGTTCCATGTGTTTTCCCCATTTCATGATGATTTTTGTAGCGTATAATATGCCTGTACTTGCCTTAGTTAGTATTGTGTCGTTATGATTTGTTTGTGTTTTCCCCTCCCATGTACCCTCTTATTTGCTTGCATTTGATTTGTTTTACATTATGCAATAAAATTCCATTTCGTTTCATCAAACTTGGTCTATAAGAGTTTTCTCTACATTGTGATTCCTGCCCCAAAGTCCAGAGTACAGAATCTAAGGGGCGAGTGGGTCGAACCACTCACGGTTTTACTGTGCAAGAGCGAGAGGCCTCTAGAGAGAGAAACCTCTGCGATCTAAAACCCCTTACATGACCTTGTTGGTTGCAGCCTACTAGGCGGTCCCTTGAAGGACCACCTGTTAACCTGTATGTAGACCTGGTTTTCCTGAGCATGTCAACGCCGGCTGCATCAGGGCAAACCAATCTTGCAGTGGCAGCCTCAAACAGGTGTTCGACCACTTACTTTCATATGCAAAGCGACTAACACCTCTTTTAGTCATGGACACAGCACGCCTTTGTCAATATGGTCGACAGCACATAGGGTTCCCAACCCTCCCGGTTTTGACTGGAGTCTTCCAAGTTCGATGATCCTCCTCCCTGTAAGGGGTGGTGTGTGTGTGGTCAGCTTTGCATCTCACTCCTGAGCGGTCTGAATCGCTCCCACTCCCTTGGTTCTAGACTTTGGACTTATTTGGGGGTTGTAATGAAATTGCAACAGACAACGGAGTTGGTGAAAAAAACTTGGATTTTATTTAAGACAAGAAAATATACACAACACTAATCTTATCACTCTAAAAGGGGGAGCACTTTGGAATATATGAGGGAGAATAACAATAGACAGAATACTTCACTCCTCCCAATCCCACTATACTAACTAGGTTGGACGCCAGAGGACCAGGGAAAATGCTCACCAAACGACTTTCTTGACAGTTGTAGAGGTTTGCGATTTCAGGGTCCTCTTTGTGTGGCAGTTGGGGCCTGCCATACCCCGGACATGGTAGAAGACTTCACATGCATTGCTTTTTCAGTCTTCGCGTGTCCACTGATGCTGTCGGGTGCGTATTGGATCTATTGGGTAAGTACCCAACTTCCTTTGGTTAGGTATATGGTTTAGAGACTTTTTCATCAAACCTTACTGAGGGGTAAGTCAGGATAGCTTGTAGAGTGGAAACAAACTTATGAATCTTCCGTTTCTTCCAGGTTGGTTTCTTGTTGGTCGCGGTGGCCCAATATTACCTAGTTGTAGGTAATATTGTTGGTTGTTTGTTTCTTGGGGCCCTTGGTTGCCGCGATTCCTCTCTCCTTTCCTTCCATTCTCCTTCTGTTGCCCTTCCGTCGATTGATTGTCCCAAATGTTGTCTCAACTGAAAAGCAGGCCTCAATTATACCGTTTGATGCTTTGCTTATCTGCCCGCCAAATCTTCTCTGGCCCATTGTCATTTTTGGCAGGCTCGTTAACATTAATAGTTTTGAATTCTTTAATGGGTTTTGAGTTGTTCCCATCTATTTTTAATTAATTTAAGTTGGTGTAAACTAATTTCGGGATGGTCCATCGAAACCGAAATTGGATTTAATGGCAGTTTAATTTTTGTTCCAATTAGTAAGTCTTGTCTTTTCCTGCTGGGGTCAGGGTCCCTTTTGTTGATCAGTGGCATGTACTGCATTATGCATACTCTTGATGGCTCTGTAATTTTGGCAGGAACTGCGCTTTCGTAGACCTATTGTCATTATGTAAAATGACTGAGACAGTCCAGAACAGTCCCAGACAGTTTGGCCTATGCCAATACCCAAACTGTTTGTTTTACAGAGGCCCATCCCAACCCCTTTGTTGCAGCTTTCCACAGGCCTGGACATGTCCTTTTAAAATAACCAAAATCCTGGGGTTTTAACTTTAAGCCCCTTTATGGCCCAACATTCTTTAAAACAGTCTAAAAATCTCTTCTTTGGGGCAATCTTCTTGGTTTGAGGGAATCTGCAGAATTTTGCAAAGTTTACACTCCCTCCTGTGATACTTTATCCACTATAGTATCATGCTGGGTGAGCCAAATTTCTGATTCCTGGGAGCCAACCTTCCCCTGTATTATCTAACTAAAACCCAAAAACAAAACACTCTCCCGTTCCCCTTTAGGTGTGGTGTTCAAAATATTTACAAGGTACGAAAATCTGATTACATTCACATCCAAGCACGGAGGGGATCCAACACCCCTGCGCCACTTGGAAAAAATTACACACACATAGGAAAAATAACGACACAAACACTCATCAAATTTTATTTTTAATAATGGTTAAGGTTAGTTTTATACCTGGTCATAGATTTTATTTTTATGTTTGTCCCATGCTCACTCATGTTGAGATCGGAGCATTCTGTCCCTCCCCTTGCACTTTGTGCATAGCAAGTAGAAAACTATACTGAGCTGGCAAACCACTAAAATGTGTGAAGCCATTCGAATCCAAGAAGAGACTAAATATTTTCAAAAATATCCCACCAAGGTGGAACTACGCTATCTAAGATCTTGGCCCCTATCTCAACTGTCTTCTGTTTTATTGTGTAGAAATGTTTCTGTGAGATGACCAATGCTTTTAATAGGGCAGTAAGATGTTCGGGTCGAGGGGGAATTTCATAACTGAAATGTGTTATGTAATTTTGCAGGTTGGTAATGTTTTCCCTGACAGTGAGGTGAACAGTGGAGGGTTCATGAATGGGGACAATCCGTTCCTGGGCCACTTGAACTTCTGCCTCGGGTTTAAAACAGAAACTGCTGTCACTCACCAGACACCAGATGTGCTGTCCATGCTGGTAGTGGAGCTCACTTGTGGTGACACAATATGTCCCACCTGTAGTGTATGTACTTTGCAGAAGGAACTATATTCTGCAGCCCCTGTATACTGCTGTACCAGTAGTGACCACCCCTGTATATAAGCCTGTGTAGTAACATTTGCATAGTAGTTCCAGGTTGCCTCCATTCAGTAAAGACCTGTTATAACCAACTCCTGTAGTCCGTGTCTCAATTATATACGGACATAATACTGGCGACGAGCAGATACAAACTTACCTACAGTCTGCACCACCTCATGGGGATCCATCCCTGAAGCGAAGTTATCAGAGGTCGAGGCCAGAAGGAAGAAAGAAACAGAAGAAACGGGCGTCGACCGTGGGCATCCGCCTCTGAGTCAGCGGAGTTGAAGATTTGCAGGAGAGGCTGTCGAGAGCGGGGCTTGGTTATCCTGTCGATGGTGCTTCAGCTAATCGGGCTGGTGGCAGGTAGTACACTGATCCTTCCTGGGCTGTGGCGCTCTAGAGCTCGAGCGGGTGGCTTTGCAACGGGGCCGAGCAGCGTTGTCGGGAAGAGGAGAGAGAGAGAGGGTGGAGCACACAGGGCGCGGCTGGTGCTACGAAGCCGGGCAGCGTACAGACCCGAGAAGAGGGAGGCAAGAGTCCCGCAGGGTTGTTCCGATGACGGGGAAAGAATAAAAATTAAACGCGCAGAAAGCCGCGAGGAGCTGCAGTTTGCCACGGGAACCGCGGAGAGCGGCGTTAGCAGCAGTGCGGGGGGAAGTGCACGAAGACCATAGGGCGTCGCCATCAAGGCATAAAACGCCAGCAACAGCGCTAGCAACAGCGGGGAAGAAGGCAAAGTGCGGGAGGCGCCATTTTGTTAAATCGGGGAAGAAGGCAAAGCGCGGGAGGCGCCATCTTAGATTTCCAAGATGCCGAAGACTGGCTATATCACTGCCTTCGATAATGCAATAGAAGACTGGACCACGTATGTGGAAAGAGTCAAGTTATATTGCGAGGCAAACAAAGTAGCCGATGAGAAAAAGGCAACGGTACTGCTAAACTTAATGGGTGCAAGAACGTACGACCTATTGCGGGACCTGATTACTCCAGCAAAACCGAACGCGAAGATTTTTAACGAAATTGTTGCTATCCTGCAGGAACACCTAAATCATACACCGCTGCTGATAGCAGAAAGATTTAAATTCCACAGGAGAAATCAGCATAAAGATGAGAGCAATGCTGATTACCTTACGGAACTACGCAAGCTATCAAAGCACTGCCAGTTTGGAGCAGGACTGGCAGATACCTTACGGGACAAATTTGTCTGTGGACTCCTGAGTGAAGGAACCCAGAAGAGGTTACTCTCAGAGAAAGAGCTGACGCTAGATAAGGCTTTCAGCATGGCAGTATCGTACGAAGCAGCAGCAAGGGGAGCTGCGGAAATACAGCAAAAGGCACAGGAATACGGCACCCACAAAATGACACGGGGATTTGCAAAATGTTATCGCTGCAGCAGAACAACCCATGACCAGAAGGACTGCTGGTCCAAGGACAAAATATGCAGGCAATGCATAAGGATGATACACATTGCACGAGTTTGCAGGTCTGGGAAGAAGACCAATGACAACAAAAAGGCTACTAAGGAACCGTACAGGAAAGTACAAAAGATGACGGACAGTAGTTCCGAAGACCAGATGAGCGATAGTGAATCCGGGAACAAGAGACTAAGCTGTCTCAAACTTCACAACGTAATCGCAAAAGAGGATCAATGAACCATTTGGGTCACCCTCACGATAGCAGGGTCCCAAGTCAAAATGGAATTGGATACAGGATCAGCTCTTACCGTCATGAATCGATGAGACTACGAGCGGCTATTCTCACACATACCCTTGAAAGAGACATCCATTGTCTTGAAGACGTATACGGGGCAAAAAGTATACCCCAGAGGAAAAATAAGGGTGCCTGTCGAATACAACGGCAAGGAAATATGGAAATTGTATCTGTACATACTGCAAGATGGTGGACCACCGTTATTGGGACGTGAATGGATCAGAAAGATAAGTTTAGACTGGCACTCCATTCAGGCACTGACGGTGGCTGGTAAAAAGGATGACGACGTCACTCCTGGACGATTGTCAACAATCTTAACTAACGCCAAAGAGGTATTTCATCAAGAACTGGGAACTCTTAAAGGCGTAACCGCCTCGATAAAAATAGAAGAGAATGCAATTTCCAAGTTTTTCAAAGCAAGACCGGTACCATATGCAATTCGCCCAGCCGTCGAGGCAGAGCTGGAGAATCTGGAGAATGCAGGCGTGTTATCTAAGGTAGACTGGAGCGAGTGGGCGACACCCATCGTTCCTGTCATGAAGAAAACATTAAACAATAAGTCTGAGGAGCCAAGGAAGGTTCGCATCTGAGGGGACTTCAAGGTGACGGTGAACCCAGTCCTTCACACAGTACAATATCCTCTTCCAAGGAAAGAAGATATCTTCGCCTCACTATCTGGAGGGAAGCGTTTTACAAAAATTGACCTAGCACAAGCATATTTGCAGATGGACGTTGAAGAATCCTCCAGGAAGTATCTCACAATAAACACTCACAAAGGTCTTTACCAGTATAATCGACTAGTATTCGGAGTAGCATCAGCTCCGGCGATATGGCAAAGAGCGATGGAACAAGTCCTGCAAGGGATTCCGGGGCTCAGTGTTACTTGGACGACATCCTAGTGACAGGTGAAGATGACAGTGAACACCTTGCCATCCTAGAGCAGGTGCTCACTAGACTACGTGAACATGGGCTACGGGCAAATCGCCCCAAGTGCGAGCTTTTTAAGAAACAGATATCGTATTGTGGCCACGTGATTGATGAAGAGGGGTTACATAAGTCCCCTGACGAAATTGAAGCGGTAGTTAAGGCTCCAGCGCCTGAAAATGTGTCGCAACTGAGGTCATTCCTCGGATTGGTGAATTACTACCATAAGTTTTTGCCGAATTTGTCCACAATTCTGCACCCACTGAATGCCCTACTACAAACGGGAGTAGCATGGAAATGGAGCGATGAATGTAAGCGGGCCTTTCAGAAGAGTAAGGACCTAATCACTTCAAGAGAAGTATTGGCTCACTACAACCCATCACTACCGATAAGACTGGCGTGTGATGCGTCTCCCAACGGCATTGGGGCATTGAGTTCAATGAGCATGACGCCAAAGCCATCGGCCGCCCCGAGCCATCAGGGAATCTATGCAATAATACCGCTCCTACGCCGTAAGGGGATGCATCGCACGCCAGTCTGATTGGCAGTGATGGGTTGTAATGAGCCAAAACTTCCTTGGACGTGATCAAGCCTTTGCATTTATGGAAGGCACATTTACAGTCTTCGCTCCATTTCCAATTTACTCCCGTTTGTAGCAGTTCGTTAAGAGGGTGCAGAACAGTTGACAAGTTCGGTAAAAATTTAAGATAGTAATTTATCAATCCCAGGAACGACCTTAATTGTGAGACATTTTCAGGTGCAGGGGCTTTTATGACCGCTTCAATTTTTTCAGGTGACTTATGCAACCCTTCTTCGTTAATTATATGGCCACAATATGATAATTGTTTCTGGAAAAATTCGCACTTGGGGCGATTTGCTCGTCGGCCCCGTTCTCTCAGCCTAGTGAGCACCTGCTCCAAATTTCTCCTATTACAAGGATGTCATCTAGGTAGCATTGAGTCCCCGGAATCCCTTGGAGGACTTGCTCCATAGCTCTTTGCCAGATAGCTGGAGCTGATGCTACTCCGAAAACCAGTCGATTGTACTGGTACAGGCCTTTGTGTGTGTTTATCGTGAGATACTTTTTAGAGGCCTCCTCAACCTCCATCTGTAGATATGCCTGTGCCAAGTCAATTTTGGTGAAACGTTTCCCTCCGGATAGTGAGGCGAAAATATCTTCTATCCTCGGAAGAGGATACTGTACCATGTGAAGGACCGGGTTTACAGTCACCTTGAAGTCCCCACAGATGCGAATTTTTCTCTGTTCTTCAGCTTTATCATTATTCAACGTTTTCTTCATGACCGGGACGATGGGTGTTGCCCACTCGCTCCAATCTTATCTTGGATAACACGCCTGCCTTTTCCAAATTCTCCAGCTCTGCCTCGACTGCTGGACGAATTGCGTATGGCACCGGCCTTGCCTCAAAAAACTTGGGAATTGCCGCATCTTCCACTTTTATTGAGGCGGTGATGCCTTTCAAGGTTCCTAGTTCCTGTTGAAACACTTCTTTGGCGTTGGCCAAGATGTCTTTTAATCGTTCAGGTTTGACGTCATCATCATTTATTTTCTTACTGGTCACCGTCAGTGCCTGAATGGAGTGCCAGTCTAAACGTATCTTCCTGATCCATTCACATCCCAACAGCGGTGGACCACCATCTTGCAGAACGTGTAAATACAACTTCTGTATTTCCTTGCCGTTGTATACAACAGGCACCCTTATTTTCCCTCTGGGGTATACTTTTTGCCCCGTATATGTTTTCAAGATAATGGATGTGTCTTTCAAAGGTATATGCTGAAATAGCTGCTCGTAATCCCGTCGACTTATGACGGTCAGAGCAGATCCTGTATCTAGCTCCATTTTAACTGGGGACCCTGCTATCGTGAGGGTAACCCAAATGGTCTGGTAATCTTCTTTGGCAATTACATTATGTAATTTGAGACAGCTTAGTCTCTTGTTTCCGGAGTTGCTATCGCTCTTCTGGTCTTCGGAGCTGCTGTCCGTCATCATTTGTACCTTTCTGTACTTTTCCTTATTGATTTTTTTTCTGTCAGTGGATTTTTTGTTTCCAGATCGGCATACACGTGCAATGTGTCCCATCTATGCGCATTGCCTGCATGCTTTGTCCTTGAACCAGCAGTCCCTCTGGTCATGGGTGGATCTGCCGCAGTGATAACATCTCTCAAAACCCTGTGTCATTTCATGGGTGCCGAAGTCCTGTGGCTTTTGCTGTATCTCTGCAGCTCCTCTTGCTGCTGCTTCGTATGATACAGCCACACTAAAAAGCCTTGTCCAGTGTTAGATCTGTGGTGTATGTAACCTGTTCCACCTTAAGAGAACTTAAGCCTGGTCCACCTTAAGAAAGGTACTACTTTCTTTGGCTGCTGTATACGTAATGCCGGCGGTGACCACACCGGTATATAAGCACAGTGTAATAATATTGTATTCAGTATAGTCCGACCTCCAACCAGTAAAGACCTGTGGAATTTACTCTTGTGGTCTGTGTAGTAATTCTCACTATAACACACAGACTTAACAGTGGCGACGAGTCTGATTCTTACCCTGCTGCAGTAATTTCCACGGCGACTTCATCCACAGACAGGACGTCGAAGAGAGGTTTCCACCCTCATCACCTACGGGGAGACACGTCGAGTGGCAGGCATCGAGCAACCGGAGTGCAGAAGACATCCTGACCTCGAAGCCTCCATCGGCGACTGTCAGCTTCTTCTACTACCTCGTGGTGGGTAAGCCGGGCAGCGACGCGACAGAAAGTCAACCGCGTTGGCTGTACAGACGGGGCTGGGAAGACGGAGGAATAAGGGCGGTGAGGTCGATCGTGACCAGAGATAAGGGCCGGGCCGCTTTCGAGCGAGAGGCGCAGCGCGGGACATCGATCGCGACCGGAGATAAGGGCCGCATTCGGGCTAAAGGCGCAGCGTCTGGGGAAACTGAAGGCGCGAGAGCCGCGCTAAAGCGGAGACAGCGTCGGGGGACGGGTGAAGACCGCCAAGCGTGGGAAAACCGCCATTTTGTGGGCGGAGGACGACGGCAAGAGCGGGAAGCCGCCATCTTAGATAACATTAAAAATGCGATAAATTGCTACGATGCCTAAACATGGGAACATTAATGCCTTCGACAGTGATATAGAAGACTGGGCTATGTATGTAGAACGCATACAAAACTATTGTAAGGCAAATAATATTCCTGAGACAGATAAAGCACTAACATTACTAAACTTAATGGGTGCGAAGACATACGGGCAATTGAAACACCTGTTATCACCAGATGAACCGACGGATAAGACGTTCGAACAGATTGTTACTGTCCTAAAAAATCATCTTAGCCCCACGCCGCTGATGCTAGCGGAACGATTTAAATTTTACGATAGAAGACAGCGGCAAAATGAAAGCAATGCTGAATATTTGATGGAATTACGTAAGCTAGCAAAATATTGTCAGTTTGGAACGGGACTGACAGAGGCACTTCGAGATAGATTTGTGTGTGGTTTATTTAAACAGGATACACAAAGGCGACTGCTCGAGGAGAATGAGCTGTCTCTCGAGAAGGCGGTCACTATGGCAGCAGCACACGAGGCCGCAGCGAGAGGCACGGCAGTAATGCAGCTACGGCCACCGGAACTCGGTACAAACAAATTGGGTTTGAGTTCTGTCAAATGTTATCGTTGTGGAAAGACAACGCACGATCAGAACCAGTGTTGGTTTAAAAACCAAGAATGCAGAACGTGTGGCAGGTTTGGCCACATAGCTAAAGTATGCCGGTCAGGAAAGAAGACCAGCAATAAAAAGTCACCGCAAGGAAAATATGCAAAGGTACACAAGGTGACAAAGAACAGTTTGACTGAACAGAAGTCAGATTCAGACGCTAGCAGTAATGAACTGGATAGCTTAAGAATACACAACGTTGGTAAGGATACAGACCTCCAGACAATTTGGGTCACTCTTAAGATAGCAGGAGTCCAAGTAAAAATGGAATTGGACACTGGATCGGCATTGATGGTCATGAATAAGAAAGATTACAGAAGGTTATTCCAACATATTCCCTTACAGGATACGGAGATTATATTGAAAACGTACACGGGGCAAAGAGTGTACTCCATCGGAAAAATAGAGGTAGAAGTGGTCCACAAGGGCGAAGGAAGCCAAGTAATGGACTTATATGTGCTACCTGAAGGAGGTCCACCACTACTAGGACGGGAGTGGATTAGGAAAATGAATATGGACTGGCACTCCTTGAAAGCACTAACGGTAGATTCCGGGGAAACAGCTGTCAAACCTAAACGATTGTCCAGAATATTGGATGAGGCTAGAGGTGTTCCAGCCAGGACTGGGAACACTGAGAGGAATTACGGCAAACATCAAGATTGATGAACATGCACAACCAAAATTTTTTAAAGCCAGACCGGTACCCTATGCAATACGACCTGCGGTTGAAGCGGAGCTGGAAGCACTAGGACATTCAGGGGTACTGTCTAAAGTAGATTGGAGTGAGTGGGCTACGCCCATTGTTCCCGTTATGAAACGTCCTGCGAACAATAAGCCAGGAGATCCAGGGAAGGTTCGCATCTGTGGAGATTTCAAGATCACCGTTAATCCGGTGCTTCACACGGTGCAGTATCCGCTTCCACGGATTGAGGATATTTTCGCTTCACTGTCTGGCAGGAAACACTTCACCAAGATAGACCTGGCGCAGGCGTACTTGCAGATGGAGGTTGAAGAAGAGTCACGCCAATACCTCACGATCAACACGCATCGAGGGTTGTACCGGTACAATAGGCTGGTTTTAGGTGTGGCATCGGCTCCAGCAATTTGGCAGAGGGCCATGGAGCAGGTATTACAGGGAATTCCAGGCACACAATGTTACCTGGACGACATTCTGATCACAGGTGATGGTGATGAACAGCATCTCGCTAACTTGGAACTGGTGCTCAACAGACTGAAAGAGTATGGACTTAGGGTAAATCGGCAGAAATGTGAGTTCTTCCAGAAGCGGATCTCGTACTGTGGTCATGTCATTGACCGGGAGGGGCTTCATAAGTCTCCTGACAAGATAGCGGCAGTTGTAAAGGCTCCCGCTCCGGAGAATGTCTCTCAGTTGAGGTCGTTTCTAGGATTAATTAACTACTACCATAAATTTCTGCCAAATCTATCCATGGTGCTGCATCCGTTGAACGCTCTTTTACAGAAAGGGGTACCATGGGATTGGGGCGAAAACTGTAAGAAGGCATTTCACAAAAGCAAAGAATTGATCACCTCAGAGGAAGTGTTGGCTCACTTCAACCCGACACTGCCTATTCGGTTGGCTTGTGATGCTTCTCCATATGGTATTGGGGCAGTACTCTCACATAAATTGCCAAATGGCACGGGAAGGCCAGTCGCGTTTGCATCCAGATCATTGACCTCCGCTGAGCGCAACTATGCGCAGATCGATAGGGAGGCCCTTAGCCTTGTATGGGGAGTGAAGAAGTTTAATCATTACCTACAGGGCCAAAAATTCACACTTCTGACGGACCATCAACCATTGGTGTCCATTTTTAACCCTAAGAAGGGTGTTTCGGTGATGACAGCACAGCGTCTCCAGAGATGGTCTCTTTTCTTAGGGGCACATCAATATCAGATAGAATTCAAAGGTACGAAACAGCATGGCAATGCTGATCGCCTGTCGCGCCTGCCACTACCTGAAGATGAAGGCATGACGGAAGTTGACCCTGTTGAGTTATTTCATTCGACCATTATCGAGTGTTTACCTGTCACCAACGCAAGTATTGAAAGAGAAACCAGGAACGACCCGACACTGTCCAGAGTCTACGAGGTGACAGTGAAAGGATGCCCAACACGGGGTGATCCTCTGTTACCGGCATTCTCGGCAAGGCGAGACCAGCTGTCCATCTGCCATGGTACCTTGATGTACGGGACAAGAGTGATTATTCCTCCCAAGTTAAGGGAAAGAGTTTTAAAAGAGCTACATGAATGTCATCTGGGGGGAGTTAAAATGAAAAGTCTTGCTAGGGCTTACGTATGGTGGCCGGGTATTGACCAACAGATTGAGGAGTTAACGAAAAGCTGCGCTGGGTGTCAAAAAGTGCAAAATGCACCTCCGATAGCACCGCTACACCCATGGGAATGGCCTTCAGCCCCATGGCAACGCGTACACATTGACTTTGCTGGTCCATTCATGGACTCCATGTTCCTAATCGCGGTGGACGCACATTCCAAATGGCCAGAAGTCATCAAGATGAATACCACTACTTCAGAAAAGACAATTGCGGTGTTAAGAACAATATTCGCAAGGAACGGATTGCCAGAACAGATCTGTTCGGACAACGGACCACAGTTTGTATCGGAAGAATTCCAACAATTCTTAAAGAAGAATGGAGTTAAACATTATACCTCTGCCCCATATCATCCGGCGACAAATGGGTTGGCTGAAAGATTTGTCCAGACATTCAAAAAGGCTATTAAGGCCATGAATGATGATCAGATTCCGCTGCAACACAAGGTCGATAAGTTCCTGATGTCATATAGAAACGCCAATCATGCCGTGACTAACCAAAGTCCTGCTATGATGTTTTATAACAGGAGGTTGCGGTCCAAGTTGGACTTGTTAAAACCAAATGTGCGGAGGGAAGTGGAAAACAAACAGTTTCGGCATATTAACAGCAAGGCCACTCGAACTTTCGACGTAGGACAACCAGTGATGGCAAGGGGCTATGGAAACGACAAATGGCAGTCCGGAACAATCCGGGCCAGACAAGGACCTCTGATGTACACCGTAGATATTGGTCATAATGTGATAAGGCGTCATGCGGATCAACTGGTAGAGTCGAGAGCAAGGGTCGAACCCATGGTTGTGACAGAGACAGCTGTGGAAGACGTTCATGAACCTGAAGCATCTACCTCGGCCGAGAATGTATTTGATGATGATGACACCCAATACATTGGCAACCAACTAGAGGAGGCACCTCAACAACAAGAATCAGAGACCACTGAAAGGCGTTATCCAAGCCGAATCAGAAAGCCTCCTGAGAGACTGAACCTTTGAATTGTTATACCTGAAGTTATATATGTATATATGTTATGTTTATTTGGGGATATGACTGTTAAGCTAAAAAGGGAGGATTGTGGTGTATGTAACCTGTTCCACCTTAAGAGAACTTAAGCCTGGTCCACCTTAAGAAAGGTACTACTTTCTTTGGCTGCTGTATACGTAATACCGGTGGTGACCACACCGGTATATAAGCACAGCGTAATACTATTGTATTCAGTATAGTCCGACCTCCAACCAGTAAAGACCTGTTGAATTTACTCTTGTGGTCTGTGTAGTAATTCTCACTATAACACACAGACTTAACAAAATCTTTCTCAGAAAGTAGCCTTTTCTGTGTTCCTTCACTTAGGAGACCGCAGACAAATTTGTCTCGAAGAGAATCTGCCAGTCCTGCCCCGAATTGGCAGTGCTTTGACAGCTTTCTTAATTCGGTGAGGTAATCAGCGTTACTTTCATTCTTGTGCTGATTCCTCCTGAAGAATTTGAATCGTTCCGCTATCAGTAGCGGTGTTGGGTTTAAGTGCTCCTGTAGGGTATCAACAATCTCTTTAAAATTCTTGTCCATCGGTTTGGCTGGAGTGATTAAGTTTCGTAACAGCCCGTATGTCCTTGCGCCCATTAGATTTAGAAGTACCGATGCCTTTTTATCATCCTCTATTTAATTTGCTGTGCAATATACCTCCACTCTTTCCACATATGTGGTCCAATCCTCTACATCGCTATCGAAAGCAGTAATATTGCCAGTCTTAGGCATCCTGAAAAAAAATGGCGCCTCCGCGCTTTCCTTTCTTCCCTGCCGAGAAAAAATGGCGCCTCCCGTGCTTTCCTGCCGCTGCCGCTGCTGACAACGCTGTTCTCCGCGGTTTATATTTATACAGATATTTTTAATAGTTGGAGACTTGTTATCGCCGGACTCTCTGGGACTTTTCCCTCCCTCTGCTTGGTCCGAATGCCGACCTTCTTTGCAGCGCTGGCCGTCTCCCGAGTGCTCCACCCTCCGTCTCTGTTTGCCTCTGCCTTCGCTGCTCGGCCCCGCTGCAGAGCCACCCGATCGAGCCCCAGCCCGCCACCCAGGAAGGATTAGTGCTGTACCTGCCACCAGCCCGGCTAGCTGGTGAAACCAGAGTTTTTTCTTTTTTTTTCTTTGACCTTCGTCTGAGGAATCGATCTCCTTGAGGTGCTGCCGAATTGCAGGTAAGTCCGTTTCCAATTTGTCGCCACTGTTTTATCCGTGTGTTAATGGAGACACGGAATGCAGGAGTTGGTTTAACAGGTGTTTACTGAACAAAGTCTGGAGGTGAACTAAAAAATACAAGACACTATACAGGCTTATATAGCCCAAGTGGCCACTACTGGCATTAGAGTAAACAGGGGCTTTTAAAGGCACATACAGCACAGATCCCGAGTGGTAATTCCACCCAAGTTAAGGGAGAGAGTGCTCAATGTGCTTCACGAAGGCCATCTGGGAGGGGTGAAAATGAAAAGCCTTGCTAGGGCTTATGTGTGGTGGCCGGGGATCGATCAGCAAATCGAGGGCCTGACAAAGAGCTGCTCAGGATGCCAAAATGTCCAAAATGCACCACCACATGCCCCTCTACACCCATGAGAGTGGCCCTCCTCTCCATGGCATATTGATTTTGCTGGTCCATTCATGGACTCAATGTTTTTAACAGCCGTGGATGCGCACTCGAAATGGCCTGAGGTGATCAAAATGTCCTCCACCACCACGGAGAAAACTATTGCAGTCCTACGGACCATTTTTGCCAGGAACGGCTTGCCAGAGCAGATTTGCTCTGATAACGGACCACAGTTTGTGTCCGATGATTTTCGGAAATTTATGAAAAGGAATGGGGTAAGGCATTACACATCCGCCCCGTATCATCCAGCCACAAATGGATTGTCTGAGAGGTTTGCACAAACCTTTAAAAAGGCAGTAAGGGCCATGTGCGATGACGACATTCCACTGCAGCATAAGGTGGACAATTTCCTGTTAGCCTACAGAAATGCGACACATGCAGTCACCAACCAGACCCCGGCCATGATGTTCTTTAACCGAAGGTTGAGATCTCGTCTGGATTTGCTCAGACCAAATGTACGAAGAGATGTTGAGAATAAGCAATTCCAGCACATCAATGAGAAGCTGACAAGGAGCTTCAATGTAGGGCAACCAGTCTTGGCCCGCGACTACCGAACAGAGAAATGGCAACCAGGAATGATATGCCCATGGCAGGGGCCACTAATGTACACAGTGGATGTTGGGGAGAACATTGTGAGACGCCATTGTGGTAAACCACTGTTTGTATTCCACTGCGTACATGCCTGGACATGCCTCGGCTGACTCCTCCCACAAGTCCTAGTATAAAGGTGACTGCTCCCCAGCCCTTTGTATTTCTGGACCGGTCGACCACTCGAGGCAGACCTTCATTCTTTTGTTAATAAAAGCCTTTAGTTACTCTCTTAACTCTCAGTCTTTTATGAGTAATTGATAGCGCATCAATTTTATTAACAACATTTTTATAATGGAGAAGATCCTCACACCAGCATGCCTGGACTTAGATCATCGGGAGGCGGACTCATCCACCAAGTTTACTCACTGGCTTAAGTGTTTCGAAAAATTCCTGACCGCCTCCGCAGCAATCAAATCGGACGAGGACAAACTGGATGTCCTGACCTCCAAAGTGAACCACCGAGTGTACTCGGTCATCCAAGATGCAACCTCGTACGCGGACGCTATCAAGCTCCTCAAGGACCAGTACACGCGCCCAGTGAACGAAGTGTACGCCAGGCACCTTCTGGGGAGTCGTAAACAACAACCTGGGGAATCGACCGTGGAATACCTTCAGGCACTGTCTGTGCTTGGCCGGGCCTGTGGTTGTAAGGATGTAAAGGCCGCCGTGTACACAGAGGAACTTATCCGGGGCGCTTTTGTAGCGGGCCACAGATCCAATTACACCCGACAGCGACTGTTGGAGCAGAGTGACCTCGACCTCAACAAGGCCTCTGAACTCGCACTATCATTGGATGCAGCCTACCGGGGCATAGATGCCTACTCCTCTGCACCGTGGACGCCGCGGGGAATGACAGCCTGGGACACGGTAGGACCGCCTCATAGCACCGTGCCACCCCAGCCACACCCCAGCAACAGCCCAACTACCGCAGCAGTGTCCCAAGGCCAGACAGCAGTGCCCCAAGGCCAGAAATGCTACTTCTGTGGTCAGGCAAAACACCCCAGAGCGCGCTGCCCGGCGAAAAACGTGATCTGCTCGGGCTGCGGGAAGAAGGGACACTACGCTAATGTCTGCAGGGCCAAAGCCACCCCGAACCCCAGCAGCGCCGCGTGTGGGCCATGCGTGCCGCCATCTTGGGCCTCCCCGGCCATGTGCGAACCACCGGTACTGCAGCCATTTTGGACGCGTCCAGCCACATGGGGATCATGGATGCCGCCATCTTGGATGACAGCCGGAACGCAGCAGGCCCCCAACACCGCCTCATCTGATACCCGCAGCGAAACACCGACCCCTACGCTGGCATCCGTTACACTGGACCAAGCGAGACCGCACCAGCTGGCCAGTTCCACAATGGACATTAAGGTAAATGGCCACGATACAATCTGCCTTTTTGACTCTGGGAGCACGGAGAGCTTCATCCACCCCGACACGGTGCGGCGTTGCTCTCTCCCAGTCCTGCCTGCGCACCAGCGGATTTCTATGGCCTCCGAGTCCCAGTCGGCGGACATCGGCGGCTACTGCGTAGTGACACTCGTAGTAGACGGGACCGTGTACGATCATTTTAAACTTCTGGTCCTGCCAGACCTCTGCGCTGCCGTCCTGCTGGGGTTAGATTTTCAGTGCCACCTTAAAAGTGTTACGATGGCGTACGGAGGACCCCTACCCCCACTCACAGTCCGCAGCCAGCAGCTCCCAAATTGCCCGCCGCGCACCAGGTGCAACCTCTCCACACTCAGAGTCACCCCCCCCCCACTGTTTGCTAACCTCACCCCCGACTGTAAGCCCATCGCCACAAAGAGCAGGCGATACAGTGCCGGGGACAGGGTTTTCATTAAAACCGAAGTGGAGCGGCTCCTGAAGGAAGGGATTATTGAGGGCAGCACCAGCCCCTGGCGAGCCCAGGTCGTAGTCGTTAAGACCGGCGAGAAGCAGCGCCTGGTCATCGACTACAGCCAGACAATAAATCGCTACACCCTGCTGGACGCCTACCCACTCCCCCGCATAGCTGATATGGTCAACCAGATCGCGCAGTACCGCGTCTTCTCGACCATTGACCTGAAATCAGCGTACCACCAGCTCCCTATCCGCCCTGAGGACCACCAGTATACTGCCTTTGAGGCAAACGGCCGCCTCTACCACTTCCTTAGGGTTCCCTTTGGCGTCACCAACGGGGTCTCTGTCTTCCAAAGGGAGATGGACCGGATGGTAGATAAAAATGCGTTGCAGGCCACTTTCCCATATCTGGACAATGTGACCATCTGCGGCCGTGACTTGCAGGACCATGACGCAAACCTCGAAAAATTCCTCCGCACCGCCCAACTTCTGAACCTGACATATAACAAGGAGAAGTGCATATTCCGCACAAACCGCCTCGCCATCCTTGGCTGTGTTGTGGAACACGGAGTCATCGGCCCCGACCCCGACCGGATGCGTCCCCTTATGGAACTCCCACTGCCCCACTGCCACAGGCCCTGAAGAGGTGCCTAGGGTTTTTCTCCTATTATGCCCAGTGGGTCCCCTACTATGCGGACAAGGCCCATCCGCTGATCAAGTCCACCTCTTTTCCCTTGACGGCAGAGGCCCGCTTAGCCTTCCACCGTATCAAGGAAGACATTGCCAAAGCCACCATGCACGCAGTGGACGAATCCATCCCCTTCCAGGTGGAAAGCGACGCGTCCGACTTTGCCCTGGCCGCTACCCTCAATCAGGCGGGGAGGCCCGTGGCCTTCTTTTCATGAACCCTCCAAGGCCCGGAGACCAGACACTCCGCTGTTGAGAAGGAGGCCCAGGCGATTGTGGAGGCTGTGCGTCATTGGAGGCACTACCTGGCCGGAAAACGATTTACCCTGCTCACTGACCAACGTTCAGTTGCTTTCATGTTTAACAACAAGCAGAGGGGCAAAATCAAAAATGACAAGATCTTGAGGTGGAGAATCGAACTTTCCACCTGCAATTACGAGATCTTGTACCGGCCCGGGAAGCTCAATGAACCCCCGGATGCGCTATCGCGTGGCACCTGCGCCAGCGCGCAGATCGATAGACTGCGGGCCCTCCACAATGACCTCTGCCACCCGGGGGTCACCAGGTTCTTCCACTTCATCAAGGCCCGCAACCTGCCTTACTCTATTGAGGAGGTCAGGACCATGGCCAGGAACTGCCAAGTCTGCGCTGAGTGCAAACCGCACTTTTATAGACGAGACAGGGCCCACCTGATAAAAGCCACTCGCCCCTTCGAGCGCCTGAGCGTTGATTTTAAAGGGCCTCTCCCCTCCTCCGACCGCAATGTGTACTTCCTCAATATTATTGATGAGTACTCCCGTTTCCCGTTCGCCATCCCCTGCCCGGACATGACCAGTGCCACGGTCATTAAATGTCTGAACGACCTCTTCACCCTGTTCGGTTTCCCCAGTTATATCCATAGCGACCGGGGCTCCTCGTTTATGAGCGACGAACTCCATCAGTACCTGCTAACTAGGGGTATTGCCACAAGCAGGACCACCAGTTACAACCCCCGGGGGAACGGATAGGTGGAAAGAGAAAATGCAACAGTTTGGAAGGCCGCCCTGCTAGCCTTAAAGTCTAGGGGCCTTCCAACCTCCCGCTGGCAGGATGTGCTCCCCGATGCGCTCCACTCTATTCGGTCACTGCTCTGCACTGCCACTAATGCCACCCCTCATGAGAAAATGTTTGTCTTCCCAAGGAAGTCCACATCGGGGACATCGCTACCGCCATGGCTGACGTCCCCAGGGCCGGTCCTACTGAGAAGGCACGTGAGGACCCATAAAATGGACCCCCTGGTCGAGAGGGTCGACCTCCTCCACGCCAACCCCCAGTATGCTTACATTGCATACCCGGACGGGCGGGAGGACACAGTCTCCATAAGAGACCTTGCACCCTCGGGGGCCGCAGTAAACCACTACTCACTACCACCCCCCCCACGATCCGATATCCAGCCCCAGCAGACGGCAGGCCTGGGCCCCACGACCCGCTTGACATCTACGAGGACGACACGCCTGTGCCACAGCCCACGCAGGACTCGACGCCGGAAGCTCCACTACCCCTGCCGTCGCCACGCCGATCACAGCAGCAGACAAGACCTCCGGAGAGACTCCAATGCACTAACTTTTAATACACTTCACCCCGCCGGACTCAATTTTAAACAAGGGGTGAATGTGGTAAACCACTGTTTGTATTCCACTGTGTACATGCCTGGACATGCCTCGGCTGACTCCTCCCACAAGTCCTAGTATAAAGGTGACTGCTCCCCAGCCCTTTGTATTTCTGGACCGGTCGACCACTCGAGGCAGACCTTCATTCTTTTGTTAATAAAAGCCTCTAGTTACTCTCTTAACTCTCAGGCCTAGAAATTGGGTTTTGGCTTAGCCAGGGCTTTAGCGCCGGAAGTTAGTGCCGGCGCTAAGTCCCCTGCGCACGCCAAAAATTCAGTGGCGTCGCGCCCAAACGGCTGCCGGCGCTACTGAAGGGTCTTAGCGCCTGGAAAAGGGCGCTAACTGCCATTTTGCGCCGCAATTCTGGCGCTGCGGCAACCGATGCGGTGCGGCAGGCTGGGGAAGTGCAGGCCTCCTCCTTCTGTTAAGGAGGAGCTGCCTGCACCCGGCCGCGGCCCGCGCAAATCTGCTTAAAAATGAGCCCGGCACCTCGGACAAGTGCCGGGCTTGCATCTGTTCCGGGGTGGGGGGGAGAGAAGTCCGGGGAGGGAGCTGCGGGCAGGCGGCCGGCGGGAAAGCGGCCGGCCGCCGCGGGGCCTTTAATGCGCTGGCGTTAACTGCAGTAAGGCACCTCTGACAAAACGCTGGTTGCGGCTGCCACGGGCGAGACGGCCGCAACTCAATTTCGGAGTTCGGGCGGGTTACCACGGCAACCGGGACGCTGCGCACACCGATGACGTCATCGGTGCCGGCGCAGCGCTACCGGAGCAACACCGATTTAGGGCCCCAGGGAATTTCACTACTGGCCATAACTCCGGCGCAAGGCCCTCTAGCGCCTCAAATGAGGCGCTAAGGCTACTGAATTTTCAGCCGAAAGTCTTTTATGAGTAATTGATAGCGCATCAATTGTGAGACGCCATGTCGACCAGATCCTAGAGTCACAGGAACGAGTCAACCCCATGTCTCGCGTACCTGGTGATGAACCCGATATACAGGTAGCATCTACCCCAGAAACAGTAGCATCGGAAGCTGATGAACCAACCGACGACAGGGGGCCAGAATCGCCTCCGCACCAAGAGCAAGACACTCAGGAAAGGCGCTAAAGAGAAAGGATCAGGAAGCCACCCCAAAGACAGAATTTATAAATGGACTATTTTCAGTTAATGTTGCATGTTAAAGTGTTAATTGTTAAATGAATGTTATGGTGCTGTTAATCTAAAAGAGGAGGAATTGTAGTGTATGTACCTTTAAGGGGAGAACTACATTTTTCAGCTCCTGTATACTGTAGTACCGGCAGTGACCACACCTGTATATAAACCCTGAGTAGGGATCTGTACTGTTAGTTTTAGAGTAACCCTCATCCAGTAAACACCTGTTGATTGTTCCTCTGCAGTCACTGTCTATTTCTTGAAGGACACCATACATCAAGATTCACGGATTTTACAGTTACGAGTTCGGTGGCGTTGACTGGAATCGGGGAGTGTGGGATCATGCACGCATGCAGGTTCGAATCCCACTCCATCCCCTCCCCGGCATCTTGCCATTGCCTGTGGAAGATGATGGATATGCCTGCGGGGCAGACTTTCTCTGACCCCCACATACAAACATAAATCCCCTGATCCGGCTCCCACCACTTATCCCAACACACACTCACTCCCCCTCGGGTCCCTGTAATCATCCGATGGGTATTGTTCCCCAATCGCTCCCAATCGACTGCAGGGTTTCCGATATCCTTGCTCAGCTTTCTGAGCCACCACCACCACCTATCCAAAGGAATCTGTCCCTTACATGTCAAACACACACATTTCCCCTCGGTGATGCTGACACTTGTAGCAATGTCAGTATCCTGGGGCATGGGATGGAGGCCTCCCCATACGTGAACCGGTCTGGCTGGAGTACTTGTTCGAGTTAGACCCCAGCCACCCTGGCCACCGTCCCTCGCGGAAGTAAATAGCGAGCTCCTCCACACCCCGTTCGCCACCCACTGCGGTAACGATCGGTGCTCTCTCTCCCGAGCACCCTTGATGCGGGAGTCCTCCACGTCACCTCAGTCACCGATGCTCACCCCTATCAGAGCGAGCAGGATCACCTTTCTCATGCCGATTTCCTTTCTGTAGATGCAGATAAAACAGATAGCCATGTCCCGAGAAGACTCTCTGGCCTGACACAGTTACCAAAATTTTCAAAACTTAAACTTATCATAAACTAAAATTAGACTATTAAAATTCCAAAACCTAGGAAACAGTAAAACACTCTTAAACTAAAAGCTATATACATCCGCCGCCTGTCTCCGGACAGCCAGGCTAATCCATGCTAGGCCTCTGCCTTATATGGAATCTGGGCAGCTTGTACGCCTGGGCGTAAGGTGACCTGTGCCACCAGACCCGGAGAGTCCTTCTTAAAAGAACTGGGGGTTTTTCCGTTTCCCAACTGACCGGAGGAGTGTGCCCTCCTGTGCTACAGTACACTACCCCCTTCTGTGTGGCTGCCGAGTCCCTATCCTGTCCTATGGGTTCCGCGCAGCCTGATGCTGCAGGCTGGGGACCCTTCTCTCTCTCTCTGCCCAACACTACCTCTCCTATGAGTCCTTCACCTTTGGAGGCAGCAGGCTGGGGACCTGTGTCCTTAGACTGGTCCCTGACCTTGGTTTTTCCCTTTCTGTTAAGGGCTCTCCTGGGGCTGGATCGTTTAAACTGATACTTGGGTGACCACGGTAGTTTGGGCTGTGGTATGCGAGGAGACCTCCTTAGGGCTCCGGCTACTGGGGGTGTACCTGAGTCCCACATAATCGGTGGGAGGGCCTCTCCAGTCACACAATTCACTGCCCCCACCTTTGCGGTCTGTGAGTCTGTCACAACTGCAGGCTGATGATCTCTAGCTTTAACACGGTTCACCCTTGCTGGCTGTTCCCCACTTTCAGTTTTGAACAGCTTGCACTGGTTAATGTGGAACCACTTTGTGCGACAAGGCATCTTTATGGCAAAGACCATGGGGCTTGCCTTATCCACAATGCTGTATGGCCCCATATACAATGGTTCAAAACTTCCCAACTGGGCAAATTTCCTCACCATGACCTGATCCCCTATCTCCCACTCGTGGTGCCTTTTGGGTTCTAGCAGCAATCGTTTACTCCGGTGCTGTTTTCCCATGTTGCGAGCAGCCTGCCAGTGAATCTGTTTAAGGTGTTCAAACAGATTCCTGACGAAGCTGTTCCAGTTCACCTCTCTGAGCTGACCTTCCGTTCCCACCGGTGATAACACATGGGTGGGAGTCCGCATAACCCTACCAGTCATGAGCTCGTGTGGGGAATACCCCGTGCTTTTTGACTGGCTGGCTCGGATCCCCATTAGGACCAACGATAAGACTTCTACCCACTTCTTGGGTGAGTCTCCCATCTCCTTGCGCAGCCTTTCATTTATAGTGCGGTTTAAACGCTCTACAGGACCCGATGACTGTGGGTTGTAGGCAACGTGCCACTTCCCCTCGATGCCGAGTAACATGAGGGTCTCTTGCATGACCTGTCCGGTAAAATGACTCCCTTGGTCGGACTCCACATACTGTGGCAGTCCCCATCGTGAGAACACTTCCCTGACCAGGATCTTAGCTGTACCCAATGCGGTAGCTGTACGGCAGGGAACATCTTCCACCCACTTTGAAAACACATCCACCAGGACTAGGCAGTACTTGTAGCCTCCCTGGGCGGTGGGTAGGTGCCCGATGTAATCAATTTGCATTGACTGTGTCGGTCCCTCTACCCTCCTGGAATGTACCAAAGATACCTCCCTTTTCTGGGGGTCAGGGTTATTGGCAGCACACACCAGACAGCTGGCACAGAACTCGCGGACATGCTCCCTCAGTCCTGGCCACCATCCTGCCTGTTCCACCCGCTGCCAGGTGGTCTCAGGCCCGGGATGCCCCGCTCCTGGACCCTCATGGGCCAGTTGAAGGAATTCCCTTTGGTGCTGCTGCGGCACTACCCATTGCTTCCCTCTGAACAGCATGCCTTCCTTGACGGTGATGGCTGCTGTACTGTACGGGCCCTCTACTTTCTCCCCTTTTGTGAGCGCGTTCAGGACGGCTCTGAGGACAGGATTCTGTACCTGTGCCTGCTTTAGGTCCGGGACCAAAGCTACCCTCTGTGTACATCCCTTGTCCCTGATTGCGGCTACCGAACCTGTCTGGTAGGGGTCCCAAAACTCTCCTTCCCTGGCTCTCTGCTTGGCCAATTCATCTGCCTTTTGGTTGCCCTCCCACATGGGCTCTGTCTTCGAATGGGCTTTAACTTGATGGATATAGACCTTCCCTTCCTCCCCTACGGCTGCCATGATTTTCTCCAGCAGAGGCTTGATTGCCAGGGGTCTCGCGTCAGCGGAGGTGTATCCGTGAAGGGACCAGATGGCCAGGTATTCTGTACACGAATTGCATGTGAATATGCTGTCCGAGCAAATGGTGTACGGGGTAGGGAATTTCTCTGGGTGTGTAACCACGTAAACTACTGTGGACAGTTCAGCCTGCTGGGTGCTCATGGTGCTGGGGAGTTTAATTGCCAGGGCAATATCTGCCCCTGGGTCATAAATTCCACACCCTGTGAGTTGATCCCCAGCAGATACTGTGCTCGAACCGTCTACATAGATTGCGCGGCCTGTGTGGTGAATCCCGGCCCGAAAACCTATGTTAACTTCCCATACTCCTTCAATGGAACACTGGTGGGCCATCCCTGGATAAATCATGTTGGCTGCGAGCTTCGGCTCGCAGAGACCTTTCACCTTAGGTCCATCTGGGAGAGAAGCAGGGTCCAGCAAGCAATGCGGGCACAGCTCACTGTCCCATCTTTAATTCTCCCATCTAGGAGCATCTGGGTGGGCGTGTGATGGGTGAGGAGGGTGATGGGCGGGGTGCCTGTGAAGACCAATGATCTTTTCACAGCCCAGTGAGTGGCGAGGAGGTGCCTCTCACAGTTGGAATAGAACTTCTCCACATCTGTGAGTATCCTGGTGGAGTAAACCACCGGTCTCAGCTGACCGTGCTGCTCCTGGAGCAGCACTGCACTCAGACTGTCCCCGCTGGCTGCTACCTCCAGGAAAAACTCCTTTCCCCCATCAATGGCCCCTAGAGTCGGCGCGGTCTGCAGATCTTGTTTGAGTTTTACAAATGCTGCCTCGCAACCCTCATCCCAAACCCACTCCACTCCATTGTGTAGGAGTCGGAGCAGAGGGGCTGCTGTGGCCACGTAATCCTCAATAAAATCTCTGCAGTACCCGGTTAGCCCTAGAAAAGATTTCACTCCTGTGACTGTATTGGGGGCTGGTAACTCCGGCACAGCTTCCGTTCTGGCTTTTTCGATGGCCCTTTCCCCTGCGCGCACAGCCAGCCCTAGGAATTTTACTTCCTGTTGGCCAATCTGTACTTTCTTGGGGTTTACTTTAAAGCCTTCCTGCCTGAGCAACTTTAGCAGTTCAGCCAGTAGTGGAACGTGTTCCTCTCCTTCATCGGTGAATAGGAGCAGGTCATCCACATACTGAAGTAACTGGCGGGGCCGGCTGAAGCTCTTTAAGCAGTCTGCCATACACTGGTGGAAAATACTGGGGCTATTGTGGAAACCCTGTGGTAGGCAGTTCCAGGTGTACTGCTGGCCTTTAAACATGAAAGCGAACTTGTACTGGTCCTCTCTCCATAGAGGGATGTACCAAAACCCATTGGAAATATCCAGCACCGTGAAGGTGGTCGCGGAGGCTGGAATACTTCCAATGAGGTCGGCGACAGCTGCGACCGTGGGTGCACAGGCGGGGATATTTAGATTGAGTACCCGATAGTCCACTGTGGCTCTCCAGGAGTTGTCCCATTTCCTAACCGGCCACAGTGGCGAGTTTACGTGGGTGGCTATCGGTCTCAATACCCCCTGTTGAACAGGAAGGGCATAGCTGTTTCCATGTCTGCCTCCGCTTCTTAAGGGAAATTTTACTGCTTTGATGGTCGGGTCATGGGGTCCCCATCTACACTAACCTCGACCCCATTCACCCTCCCACAATCATGCTTATGTGTGGCAAATGCGCTGAGCAGTGCTTGCACAAATACCTGGTACTCCACTGGAGTATTACTGACTATTTGTTCGAGGTCGTAACCCTCCTTTGGTTTTAGGGTACAGAAGGTCCCCTTGCCCTGTTTCTCTGGGATAACTGCCACTTCACTTTCCCTGTTGGTGCATACTCCCCACAGACAGTGGTTCCTAAGATCCACTGGAATCCTGTGGCCTATAATAAAATCAGCCATCAGGACCCCTTTCCCTTCCTGCTTCCACTTCATTAAAACACAAGTCCACTTGGTGTTGAGTGCTCCTAAATGAATGCACAGCAGGATGGAGAACGAGCCAGCCTGCTCATTACCTGTGAACCCCACTAAGCTGTACGGGACCCCTTTAGACAGAGGTGAGGCGGCGGGTTTATCTGAATAGACTATGGTGATCGATGCTCACATGTCCAACAGATAGGTCCCGTTCACCTTTTCCACCTCCATTTTAACAAGCGGTCTCTTCCATACATCGTACTCAAGGGGACACAGATAGACAGGCTGCGCTGGCTCTAGTCATATGTCTGTGTTACGTGGGGCAGATGGAGTTAAAGCACCCATGGCTGTGGCTACCTCCCCTGGGCCAGCCAACAAAACTCAAAGTGCGGCTACTAATGAATCAACTGTGGGGGGAGAGGTCGGTGTTTCTGTCTTTGGGGCAGGAGCTGGGGAGTTTTTCCCCACATTATCCTTCCAAGGATTTCTCCAGTCCCTTCTCCAATGCACACTTTTCCCGCCCCCGAAGCAGTTACGCCTCGTATTGGAAGGGTTACCCACTTCCTGGTGCCATGCCTTCTTACCTTGGCTTGGTTTTAATTTGTGAACCTTTTCCTTCATTTCTGGTTCTTCCGCCCCTCTATCGTTGCGGTAAGCCAGGGTCAGTTGTCTGACCACTGTCTCCTCGGTGGCTTGGGGGCCCTTTGTGTCAAACCACAGCTCGGCCCTGGCCCTGATCTGTGGCAAGCTGTTTGCCACCAGACTCTGGAGCCAGTGGGCCAGCTCGTCCTGGTTCAAGTTAGTCCGGTCGAGATGCCCATTACAGCTACTCTTATACACAGGCCACAGCCTGTCTGCGAAAGTCTGTGGGGTCTCCCCTGCTAACTGTGTAGTCTTCTCCACCTGGGAGAATGGACTACTATCGTTCATCCCCATCGCCTCCAGAACTTGCTCCCGGGTGGCAGCATGCCCGCCCTGCCCCTTCTTGCTCTCAGCAGAGAGGGACTGGTACAGCTTGACATCCAAAGAGAACAGAAGCATTTTGGCCATCTCAGAGTCGCCGCACTCGTTGATGCCATTTGCTTGTTCCAATTCCATGAAGTGGACTGAGGGGTCTGTAATGTATGTACCTTTAAGGGGGGAACTTCTTTTTACAGCTCATGTATACTGTAGTACCGGCAGTGACCACATCTGTATATAATGCTGAGTAGTAATCTGTACAGATCAGTTGCAGTCTGAGCCATGTTGAGTAAACACCTATTGTACCGTTCTCTGCAGTCTGTGTCTTCTTATACACGGACGTAACATTGGCGACGAGGCAGGTTCGAACCTACCTGCAACTCTGCATCACCTCCCGGGGATTCGTTCCTGGAGATCAGTGGATTGGAGGTCAAGGCCAGAGACTCGGGCATCGACCACGGGCAACCGCCCAGTCATCCAGCAGAGACTCGAGAATTGCGGGGGAGGCTGTCGAGAGCCAGGCTTGGCTTCCCAGTCGAGGTGGTCCAGCGAAACGGGCTGGCAACAGGTAGTGCACAGACCCTTCCCAGACAGCGGCGGGCTAGAGCCTGATCGAGCGGCACAGCAAAGGGCCAAGCAGCGTCGATGGGGGAGAGAGGGAGAGGGCAGAGCGCACAGGGTGCAGCCGGTGTTCAGGGGCCGAGCAGCATCGGAGAGAGGGAGAGAGAAGCGTGTGAAACCTACAGGGCGCTGCTATTGCCACGAGAACCGTCGGGAGCGGCGTCGGCAGCAGCGGGAGAGGAAGGAAAGCGCGGGAGACACCATTTTAAGCCATTGGGAGATGCCATTTTAAACCACACCCAAAATGCCGAAGAGTGGCAGTATCACCGCATTTGACAATGAAGTCGAAGATTGCACTACATATGTCGAACGAATAGAGGTGTACTGCAAGGCAAATGGGGTGTCAGATGACAAGAAAGTGTCGGCGTTGTTAAATTTAATGGGTGCAAAGATGAATGGTTTATTACGAAATCTAGTAACCCCAATGAAGCCAACGGAAAAGAGTTTTGAAGACATAGTAACGATACTAAAGGAACATTTAAACCCCACACCGCTGCTGATAGCAGAAAGATTCAAGTTTCACAAACGGAACCAGCATAAGGAGGAAAGCAATGCTGATTATTTAACAGAACTGCGCAAACTATCGAAACACTGCCAGTTTGGAGCGGGACTGACAGATGCCTTAAGGAACAAGTTTGTGTGTGGGCTTCAAAGTGAAGGAACCCAGAAACGGCTTTTATCTGAAAAGGACCTTAGCTAGAAAAGGCTTTCAGCATTGCGGTATCATATGAAGCAGCAGCACGGGGCGCTGCAGAGATACAACAGAGACCGCAAGAATATGGCACAAATGAAATGTCATATGGAACAGAGAAGTGATATCGCTGCGGCAGAACAACACACGACCAGAATGATTGCTGGTTCAAAGACAAAGTGTGCAGACAGTGTGGAAAAGTAGGACACATAGCACGAGTCTGCAGGTCGGGAAAGAAAACCAGCAATAAGAAACCTACCAAAGGAAAGTACCAGAAGGTACATAAGATGACGGAGAATAGTTCAGACGAACAAAAGAGTGATAACGACTCCGAAAGCAGGGAACTGAGTTGTCTGAAACTACATTATGTGATCACAACGGAGGATCACCGAACCATTTGGGTCACTCTCGAGATAGCAGGAGTCAAGTTAAAGATGGAATTGGACACAGGATCAGCCCCAACAGTCATAAACCGACGGGAATACGAGCGGCTATTCTCACACATACCCTTGAGAGACACAAAAATTATTTTGAAGACGTACACGTGGCAAAAAGTCTACCCGAAAGGAAAAATAAGGGTGACCGTTATATATAACGGTAAGGAAACACCAAAACTAGACCTGTATGTATTGCAAGATGGAGGACCACCATTACTGGGACGTGAATGGATCCGGAAAATACAACTGGATTGGCATTCCATACAGGCACTGACAGCGGCTGACAAAAAGGATGACGACATCACACCTGGACGACTGTCAAAGATCCTAACTGACACGAAAGAAGTGTTCCAGCAAGGACTCGGAACACTAAAAGGCATGACAGCAACGATTAAAATTGAAGAAAACGCAAGCCCAAAATTTTTTATGGCCAGACCTGTACCTTATGCGATCCGCCCAGCTGTCGAAGCAGAGCTGGAGAGTCTGGAACGTTCAGGTGTACTGTCCAAGGTAGACTGGAGCGAGTGGGCTACACCCATCGTCCCTGTGATGAAAAAGTCGTTGAGCAGCATGCCTGGGGAACCAAAGAAGGTTCGCATCTGTGGGGAATTTAAGGTAACAGTGAACCCGGTCCTTCACACCGTACAATATCCACTTCCGCGGATTGAAGATATTTTTGCCTCGCTATCTGGAGGGAAACGCTTCACTAAGATTGATCTGGCCCAGGCGTATCTGCAAATGGATGTAGAAGAAGCATCAAAAAAATACCTCACAATCAACACCCATAAAGGTCTCTACAAATACAATCGGCTGGTATTCGGGGTAGCATCAGCTCCGGCTATTTGGCAGAGGGCAATGGAACAAGTCCTGCAAGGGATCCCAGGAAACCAGTGTTATTTGGATGACATCCTGGTCACGGGCGAAAATGACAGTGACCACCTTGCCAACCTGGAGCAGGTGCTCACTAGATTGCAGGAATATGGGCTCCGAGCTAACCGCCACAAATGCGAGTTTTTTAGAAAACAAATCTCGTATTGTGGCCACGTTATCGATAAAGAGGGGTTACTTAAGTCCCCAGAAAAGATTGAGGCAGTAGTCAAGGCTCCAGCACCGGAAAATGTGTCACAACTGAGGTCGTTCCTCAGGCTGGTAAACTATTACCATAAGTTCTTGCTAAATTTGTCTACAATACTACACCCACTGAACACCCTACTGCAAACTGGGGTGCCATGGAAGTGGAGTGACGAATGTAGACGAGCTTTCCAGAAGAGCAAAACACTAATCACATCGAAAGAGGTATTGGCCCATTACAACCCAGCATTACCAATTCGGTTGGCATGTGCTGCGTCACCCTACGGCATTGGAGCGGTGCTGTCGCACAAATTCTCTGATAGCTCAGAGAGGCCAATAGCCTTTTGTCACGATCACTAAACTCAGCCGAGCGTACCTACGCCCAGATTGACAGGGAGGCCCTCAGCCTAGTGTGGGGAGTGAAAAAGTTCAATCACTATCTGCACGGGCAGAAATTCACCTTGCTGTCTGATCACAAGCCTCTTGTCTCCATTTTTAATCCGAAGAAGGGCGTTCCGGTGATGACTGCGCAACGACTACAAAGATGGTCACTTTTCTAGGGGCACACCACTATGAGATTGAATATAAGGGCACGAAACAGCATGGAAATGCTGATGGGCTATCACGCCTGCCACTGCCTACTGCGGAGGAAGCACCAGCAGTGGATCCTGTCAAAATATTCCATTCGACTATAGTTGAATACCTACCGGTAACTAACGCTTGTATCGAAAGGGAAACCTGAAATGACCCGACACTGTCTCGGGTATATGATTTGACGGTGAAGGGATGGCCAGCACATGGCGACTCACTGTTGCCAGCATTCTCGACAAGGAGAGAACAGCTGTCAATGTGCCGGGGGACCTTGATGTGTGGATCCCGAGTGGTAATTCCACCCAAGTTAAGGGATAGATTGCTCAATGAGCTTCATGAGGGTCATCTGGGAGGGCTAAAAATGAAAAGCCTAGCCAGGGCTTATGTGTGGTGGCCAGGAATCGATAAACAAATCGAGGACCTGACCAAGAGCTGCTCAGGATGCCAGAAAGTCCAAAATGCACCACCACAGGCCCATCTACACCCATGGGAGTGGCCCTCATCTCCATGGCAACGGGTGCATATTGATTTTGCTGGCCCATTCATGGACTCAATGTTTTTAATAGCCGTGGATGCGCACTCAAAATGGCCTGAGGTCATCAATATGTCCTCCACCACCACGGAGAAAACTATTGCAGTTCTACAGACCATTTTTGCCAGGAATGGCTTGCCAGAACAGATTTGCTCTGTGTCATCCACCACAAATGGATTGGCTGAGAGGTTCATACAAACCTTTAAGAAGGCAATAAAGGCTATGTACAATGACAACATTCCGCTGCAGCTCAAGATGGACAATTTCCTGTTCGCCTACCGGAATGCGACACATGCAGTCACCAACCAGGCCCCAGCCATGATGTTCTTTAACCGAAGGTTAAGATCTCGCCTGGATTTGCTCAGCCCAAACGTACGAAGAGATGTTGAGAGTAAGCAATTCCAGCACATCCATGAGAAGCCAACAAGGAGCTTCAATGTAGGGCAACCAGTCTTGGCCCGCGACTACCGAACAGAAAAATGGCAGCCAGGAACGATATGCACACGGCAGGGCCCACTGATGTACACAGTGGACGTTGGGGAGAGCATCGTGAGATGCCATGCTGACCAGATCCTAGAGTCACAGGAACAAGTCAACCCCATGCCTCGCCCATAAGTACCTGGTGATGAACCCGACGTACAGGTAGCATCTACCCCAGAAACAGTAGCATCGGAAGCTGATGAACCAACTGACGACAGGGGGCCAGAATCGCCTCCGCACCAAGAGCAAGACACTCGGGAAAGGCGCTATCCAGAAAGGATCAGGAAGCCTCCCCAAAGACTGAATTTATAAATAGACTATTTTCAGCTGATGTTGCATGTTAAAAGTGTTAATTGTAATTAGTTTGATATTTAATTGTTAAATGTGTGCTTTGGTACTGTTAATCTAAAAGGGGAGGAATTGTAATGTATGTACCTTTAAGGGAGGAACTACTTTTACTGCTCATGTATACTGTAGTACCGGCAGTGACCACACCTGTATATAACGCTGAGTAGTAATCTGTACAGATCAGTTGCAGTCTGAGCCACGTTGAGTAAACACCTATTGTACCGTTCTCCGCAATCTGTGTCTTCTTATACATGGACGTAACAGGGTCTATCTTGTGGGTGAGTTTGTTCAGGTGGCTTACCATAGCCCTAAGCTGTTGGGTACCATGGGGAATCACAAATTGGCTTTCAAGGGGCCCCTGGCACCCACCACCGCCGGGCGGGCCAAACTTTTGCTGCCGAGCCGGATACATGCATTGGCTTGCCACCCGCTGCCCGCTGCCTGCTGCCAAACTGAGTCAAAACCTGGTGCCACAGGTGGTGGTGGCGTGCACTCCTCCCTGCCCTCCCTACAGATTGCTTGTCCCTCCTGCTGCCCAACCGGGTCATTCCCTGGTGCCACAGGTGACGTCTGAACAGTTTCCCATTATGCCTCCAGGTCCACCCGAGCCGCACATAGAAACATAGAAGATAGGAGCAGGAGTAGGCCATTCGGCCCCTCGAGCCTGCTCCACCATTCAATGAGATCATGGCTGATCATCCAAATTCACTACCCTGTTCCTGCCTTCTCTCCATATCCCTTGATCCCTTTAGCCTTAAGAAATATATCGAACTCCTTCTTGAATATATTTAATGAATTGGCCTCCACTGCCTTCTGTAGTAGAGAATTCCACAGGTTCACCAATCTCTGGGTGAAGAAATTCCTCCTCATCTCCGTCCTAAATGGCTTACCCCTTATCCTTAGATTGTGACCCCTGGTTCTGGACTCCCCGACCATCGGGAACATCCTTCCTGCATCTAGCCTGTCGAGTCCTGTTAGAATTTTATAAGTTTCAATGAGATCCCCTCTCATTCTTCTAAACTCCAGCAAGTATAAGCCCAATTGACCCAATCTCCCCTCATACGTCATTCCTGCCAGCCCAGGTATCAGCCTGGTGAATCTTCGCTGCTCTCCTTCCATGGCAAGAACATCCTTCCTCAGATAAGTTGACCAAAACTGCACACAATGCTCAAGATGTGGTCTCACCAAGGCCCTGTACAACTGCAGCAAGACATCCTTGTTCCTGTACTCAAACCCTCTCGCTACGAAGGCCAGCATACCATTTGCCTTCTTAACCGACTGCTGCACCTGCATGCTTACCTTCAGTGACTGGTGCACAAGAACGTCCAGGTCTTGTTGCACTTCCCCTTGTCCCAATCTATTGCCATTCAGATATTAATCTGCCTTCCTGTTTTTGACACCAAAGTGGATAACCTCACATTTATCCACGTTATATTGCATCTGCCATGCTTCTGCCCAATCACCCAACCTGTCCAAATCATCCTGGAGTTCCTCGGCATCCTCCTCACAGCACACACGCCCATGCAGCTTTGTGCCGTCTGCAAACTTGGATATAATACATGTAGTTACCTCGTCTAGATCATTAATATATATTGTGAATAGCTGGGGTCCAAGGAATGATCCCTGCGGTACCCCACTAGTCACTGCCTGCCACTCGGAAAAAGACCCGTTCATTCCAACTCTTTGCTTTCTGTCTGCCAACCAGTTCTCTATCCACGTCAATACCTTACCCCAATCCTATGTGCCTTAACTTTACACGCTAATCTCATTTGCGGGACCTTATCGAAAGCCTTTTGAAAGTCCAAATACACCACATCCACTGGTTCTCCCTTATCTATTTTACCAGTTACATCCTCAAAAAATTCCAGTAGATTAGTCAAGCACGATTGACCTTTTGTAAATCCATGTTTACTTTGTCCGATCTGTAAGGGGTTTTCCTCGAGAGATGTCCCTGAGGTTTCTCTCTCTAGAGGCCTCTCTCTCTTGCACAGTAAAACCTTGCATGGTTCGACCCACTCGCCCCTTAGATTCTATACTCTGGACTTTGGGGCAGGAACTGCAATGTAGAGAAAACTCTTGTAGACCAAGTTCGATGAAACAAAATGAAATTTTATTGCATAAGGAAAAATATCAAATCAAATGCAAGCAGATAAGAGAGTATGTGGGAGGGAAAAAGACAAACACATCATAACGACACAGTACTAACAAAGGCAAATACAGGCATCTTATACTCTACAAAGTTCATCATGAAATAAGGAAACACACGGAATATCGAGGGACAACAACTCATGTTAATTGTACTCTTAATTCCACCCCCTTAAACCTATCTAGATCTGATTGTGAAGGGCCAGAAACATGCTCACCAATCCCACTAGGAAGTGCAAGGTTTTGAAATCAAGTCTTTGTTTTGATCCCTTCAGGCGCTCCATCTCCTCGAGGATCGTGGAACCCCTGCGAGCTGCGCCACACCTCTCTCCTGAGGTGGGGGTCGGGGCGGCTGGACACCGGCAGGCCTGGATGTCGGCGGGCTCGAGGATCGTTGGCTCGACCCTTGTCAGAGGAGCCTTGGGCTGGCTCCCATCGCTTCTTCAGTTTGGTTTTCTCTCTTCTCCCAAGCCGGGGTGGCTGGAAGGTTTCTTCTCTTGGGGTTTTATTTTTTTGTTTCTTCTCCCAAGTTGGGTCGATGGCCTCTCGTTCTGGCAACGGCCCGGGGATGGTCGATGATCTCCCGATGTGTTTCCCCGGGGCGGGACGCCGGCTTCAAAACGGCCTTCTTGATGTTGGCTTGGTTCTTCATCCTCCTCCGATGGTGGAGAGGAGTTTGCTGATCTTCTCCCGAAGCGACTCCTCTTCACCCACCGCCACTTGGTCGTGTGTCTCTCCGAAGCTTTTTCTGTGTTCAAGCTTGTCTGTCGCATGAGTCCAACTGTATCTCCAGTTATACCTTTTCTTCAGAGGCTTCACTTCACGCCCAAAATCAGTTTAGTCTTTGTTTAACTTTTGGCAGGCTGGGAGCACAGCGGGGTAGTTATTATATTTTTTAATGTTTTCGATGGCCGGTAAAGGCCCATCTCTGGTCTGGAATGACCTTCAATGTTTTTAATGTGCTGCTGATCTCGGTATCTAGTCCTGGGTGCTGTTCTCATGAATATGAAATTGTCCCCTTTTGTCTGGGTCAACATTTAGATGGCCTCTGTCTCCAGGCCGATCTTGACTGGATCTGCATCTAATCCATATGCATATGTGTGGGTCTGGTTTCGTTCTCTCAGAAACGGCTTCCAGAACTTGCTGTGGGTTGAATCCACAAAGCTGTCTGAGGTTGCGCAGGAACCATTTTAAAGTGTCCCAATAAGCTGGTCACATGGTATGGTGGCCATTTTGTGTGCCCCTTTTTCTGGGCTTCTTTTAAAACAGTCTTTAAAATCACGGCCTCTTCTGCCATTTGTCCCTTATTAATACAAAGCCCAATTTTGCGAATCCTACACTCCCCCCTGATGATACTGTAACTTGCTTGAAGTATCATAATTCTGGGTGAGCAAAATGTTCTGACCTTCCACAATCTAACTATCCCCAGTATTTACCTATCTATGACCCCACGACACCTGCATTTCCCATTTCAGAAAAATCTAGTGTGCATTAAGCATCTATAGATGGCAATACCTGGAGTTAAAAATCTAACAACTTACTTCCAGGCGTGGAGGGGTTCCTTATACCCCTACATCACCTAGTGCATACACATTACCTTCTAATAATAACATCACATCTAATTCAAATGCAATAAGAAAATAAAGTACACACATGAAAATTTCAATGCACATGAATACATCTCAAAATAATACAGAGGAGGGAGGGAAAACTTTAACTTTATACAAAGCAGCAAAATCTAAATGGGTGTCTCTTCTTCTACCCACACATAATACTCCCTCCATTCCCCTCTATTCTCATACTTTTGCGAAGGTTTGACCTTTTTACAGTGTACAAACAGCAAATAAACCACAATGATAACCTGGCACACTACAAGAATATGGGAGGCTATCCTAATCCAGGAAGGGACTTCTATATTAGTGAATAGTTCCCACCATGGTGGGGTCACTATGTCCAATATGTCTGCCTCTATCGCTAAAGTCTTCTGCTCCAGTGTGTAGAAGTGTTTCTGTGAAACAACAACGGCTTTTAATATCTTGGTGAGGTGTTCAGGGAGAGGGGGAAGGATATATCCAAAATGCACAACGAATCGCTGCGGATCGGTGAAATTCTCTTTCACAATGATGTGAACAGTGGAAGGTTCAGGAATGGGGACAATTCGCTCTTGGGCCACTTGAACTTCTGCCCTGGGATTGAAACAGAAGCTGCTGTCACTGACCGGACACCAACCGTGTTTTCCATGCTGGTAGTGGAGCGCTGCAGTGGTGACACAGTATGTCCCACCTCCTATATATGCCACCTGTGGGGGCACATGGCCTTGTGCCATTGCCTCCATGGTGCAATTTATAGGCTTCGGGCCAGCAGTTCTGAACCCGCACTGTGGTTTTGAATGGGCATTCAAGTGCTGGGGACACAGGATGATGTGTGCTCCCGGGCTCCGGCATCCCGAGAGGTCGGTACCCATCATTGCATGCTCCCATCGAATAACTTAAGGTGGGACCCCTGTGTAGCGAATATGCGCACACCCCTAAATGACTCCAATGTTCTCCACCCTGTATACCGGGGCGGTTTTTGCTGTCTTTCCCATCACTGGCATTCTTACCACTATACCCATAATGGCATGATTTGACCGTCCACAGTCCACTGGGACTGGGTAGGCCTCTGAAGCTAGTCTGAGCTGGCACGGACTCAATGTATTCTCAAAAGGGTGGAGGGCTGCGAGGTGCTTGTTGCTGATCCAGGAGGGGACTAAACCTTGCTTTAAATCCTCCAGATTACTGCGGCCCTCGCCCAGTAACCACGCCCCGTATAGCACACAAGCTTTGTTTTGCACAGCCTGATCGGACGCATTCCGATCCTCCCTAATGAGGGCATTTACCGTTCTGGCGTGTTTCTCCAGCTCAGCTATTATCTCTTTTAAGTGTAGTGTCATGGCCTGGTCCTCATGTAACTCAGAACCCGCTACCTTATTCTCATCAGTCAGTATCTTTCTTAGCTGTGTTTTTAAACTATTGATTTGGGTTTGCAGCTCCACGTCATCCAGTGTGTTGATGACGGAAGTTCCTGTGTTAAAAGCTGTGAAAATATCATTTACTGCACCCCTTCTTTGTCTCCCTACTCTGTCCAAGACCTCATGTGGTGTGGTGTACAATTCGGTTCAGTCGACATCGGCAAAGTCGAATTCGTAAAACTTTTTAAACATGTTTGTTAACAGGACCTGGTATAATTGCTCCATTTCCCTGGGGCACCACGCTGGCAATCGTACCTCGGTGAGGTTTAAAATCACCGAAGCCACCACATAGTGCACCCCTTTGTACAGCACCTGACCTGTGGGTACCAATACCAATCCGTTCCCGGGTCCCTTTTTCATGGTGGGGCACCCTTCCTTGAGGGCATTAGCTACCGGAACTGTGGGCAGGGTCTTGCGGGGTCAGGTGATGAGCTCAGTGGCGTTTACTGGGATCTGAGAGTTTGGGACTCCGCACGCCCGTGTGCTGACGTCCCACCTCATTCCTTGTCCAGCATCCTGTCACTGTCGTTGGAAAAAGATGGAGACGCCTGTGGGGCAAGCGCGTTCTGAACCCCACATACAGATGTAGATCCCCTCATCTGGTTGCCACCATTTGTCCCAACAGACACTCAATCCCCCGTGAGTTCCCGTAATTGTCCGATGGGTGTTATTACCCAATCTCTTCCATTCCACAGTGGAATTCTTCATGGTGCTGCTCAACTTGCGCAGCCACCACCAACGATCCAAAGGTACATGTCCATGGCAAACAGGGCAAATCTTCTTGCCCATGGTGACGCTGATCCTGGGTGCAATGATCCGCACCCTGGGGCACATCAGAGACGTTTCTCTGTATGCAAACCACGTCTGGCTGGAGTATTCAGTAGAGTTCGACCCCAGCCAGCCTGGCCATCTTCCTTCATGGAAGTAGACAGCAGTCTCTTCAGTGTCCCGTGAGCCGGTTCTGTCAGTCGCGATGGGGCCTCTGTTGCCAGAGCACCCGTAGATGGTAGAGTCCTTAGTGCGGCCCGATAGGCTGAGCTCCACCCATTCATCACGAACGCCAAGAGGATCCCTCTCATCTTTACTGGCTTCTGTAATAAATCAAACAATATAGCCAGGCTTCCGAGAGATTCTGGCTTAGGTGACAGCATGATCGGGTCTTTCGGCCTCGATCCAAAACAACACGCATACTGGGCAGATTTAAAACTACTTAAACTCTAATCCCCTTAATATTTACACACCTTAAACTTAAACTTAAACTTATGTACAGCGCCGCCCGTCCCCGGGCGGCTTGCCTAATCCCTGATTGGACTGCAGCTCGCCGCTCCCTGTGGCGGGGCTGCAGTGACCTGTGGCTCGGGTTCCCCTCAGCCTTTTGCTGTTAATCGGGGACTGTGTTTTTTCATGGATTTCTGAAGTCAGCGTTTACTGAGAACGGGGGACTCAGACCAAGGTTTTACTGGCTGAGGCGTTCGAGTCGACCTGCGAAGAGGTACTTTGGGCATGGCTCCCTTAGCGAGTGGACCTTTGGGTGGGACCTTAGATCTCACAGTCCGTGGCTCTTCCACAACTGTGGGCTTCGGCTCCCTTCCCTCAGGCTCCGCCCCTTTGGGATTCAGGCAGGCTCCCTTGGAAAGTGGACCTTCGGGTGGGACTTTAGCTCTCACAGCCCGTGGCTCATCCACGGCTGTGGGCTTCGGCTCCCTCCCCTCAGGCTCCGCCCCTTCGGGAATTGGGTCTGTGGCAGACGGCTCCTCCTCACCTGTCCCTACAGGTGGAGAATCTCTGCCCCCAATTTCTACCTCCCCCACGCTTGAGTCGAGGGCGGGACCTCCGTCCTCCGACTCCATCTCCTCCAGAATCGTGTCGAGGGTGGGACCTTGTTGTTCGGGCCCCTCCTCGTCCGAGTCCCAGACCATCGGGGAAAGCTCCCCCCAGGTGGGCGGGACTGCTTCTCCTTCCAAGCAGGCTACAACGCCAGCTTGTGTTGTCTGTGATTCATCGCGCACCTCAGGCTGAGGATCTTTACCCTCAGACCTGGCTTTGGTTGCTGATGTTCTCGCACGCGGTTTAAACAGTTTGCACTGGTTAATGTGAAACTATTTAGTGCACCGGGGCACCTCCACTGTGCGAGTGTGCGTAGACCGGTGGATTTTTTACCTATTCCGGTCTATCCTCCTGGTCTATGGTTCTCTCGCCAGCGCATAGGTTTAGACCCAAGAACTTTACTTCTCGCCGGCCAACCCGTGACTTCGTAGGGTTCTCCTTGACACTCTCTATCTCCTTCACACTCGTACCCACTCCCCAGAGACAATGATTTCTTAGGTCCACGTGGATCCTGTGGGCTACCAAGAAATCAGAGCACAGGACTCCCGTTCCACCTCCCACCTCCCACTTCATCAGGGTACACTTCCACGTGGTGCGGAGTGGTCCTAAGCGAATGGAGAGGGGAAGGGAATGCGCGCCAGCCTGTTCTTCGCCCATGAAGCCCGACAGAAGGTGTTGTGTATGTACCTTTAAGAGAATAACTGGTCTCAGACTGCAGTACCGGCAGTGACCACCCCTGTATAAAAGGCGCTAGTGAGCCTCTGTGTTTTTAGTTTCACTATTGACTTCCACCAGTAAAGACTTATTTTGTTCACTCCTGCTGTCCGTGTCTCAATTATTCACGGACGTAACATTGGCGACGAGTAAGAAACAAACTTACCTGCAACTCGGCAGCACCTCAGACGACGTTATTGAAAGTCGAAGCCAGAAGAAAGAAAAAAAAAATTATAATAAATAAATAAAATCCAAAGAAACTCGAGAAACGGGCGTCGACCGTGGGCAACCACCCTCCAAATCGTTGGATTGAAAACTTGCAGGAGAGACTGTCCAGAGCCAGGCTTGGTTCCTCGGTCTGTGGTTTCCCAGCTAATCGGGCTGGTGGCAGGTAGTGCACTGATCTTTCCTGGGCTGCGGCGGGCTAGAGCTCGATCGGGTGGCTTTTCAACGGGGCCGGGCAGCGAGTCGGGAAGCAAAGAGAGAGAGAGAGGGTGGAGCACACAGGGCGCGGCCGGTGCTTCGAAGCCGGGCAGCATTCGGACCTAAGAAGAGGGAGGGAAGTGTCCCAGAGGGTCCGCTCCACGACGGGAAAATAATAAAAGAAAAAAAATCAATATTAAACGCGCAAGAAACCGTGGAAAGCAGCGCTAACAACAGTGGGGAAGAAGGCAAAGCGCGGGAGGCGCCATTTTGTTAAATCGGGGAAGAAGGCAAAGCGCGGGAGGCGCCATTTTAGATTTGCAAGATGCCGAAGACTGGCTGTATCACTGCTTTTGATAATACAATAGAGGACTGGACCACGTATGTGGAAAGAGTCGAGGTATATTTCGAGGCAAACGAAATAGCGGAGGGGAAAAAGGCATCGATATTGCTAAACTTAATGGGTGCTAGAACGTATGGCCTATTGCGGGACCTGATTACTCCAGCCAAACCGAATGCGAAGAGTTTTAATGAAATTGTTGCTGTCCTACAGGAACACTTAAACCCTGCACCGCTGTTGATAGCAGAAAGATTTAAATTCCACAAGAGAACTCAGCACAAAGATGAGAGCAATGCTGAGTATTTTACGGAACTACGCAAGCTATCAAAGCACTGCCAGTTTGGAGCAGGACTGGCAGATACCCTACGGGACAAATTTGTCTGTGGACTCCTGAGTGAAGGAACACAGAAGAAGTTACTCTCAGAGAAAGAGCTGACGCTAGATAAGGCTTTCAGCGTGGCAGTATCGTATGAAGCAGCAGCCAGGGGAGCTGCAGAAATTCAACAAAAACCATAGGAATATGGCACCCACGAAATGACACGGGGATTTGCTAAATGTTATCGCTGCGGCAGAACAAACCATGACCAGGAGGACTGCTGGTCCAAAGACAAAATATGCAGGCAATGCGGGAAGATGGGACACATTGCACGAGTTTGCAGGCCTGGGAAGAAGACCAGCGACAACAAAAAGGATACTAAGGAACCATACAAGAAAGTACAAAGATGACGGACAGTAGTTCCGAAGACCAGATGAGCGATAGTAAATCCAGGAACAGGAGACTAAGCTGTCTCAAACTTCACAATGTAATCGCAAAAGAGGATCACCGAACCATTTGGGTCACCCTCACGATAGCAGGGTCCCAAGTTAAAATGGAATTGGATACAGGATCAGCGCTAACCGTCATGAATCGACGAGACTACGAGCGGCTATTTTCACACATACCCTTGAGAGAGACATCCATCGTCTTGACGACGTATACAGGGCAAAAATATACCCCAGAGGAAAAATAAGGGTGCCTGTCGAATACAATGGCAAGAAAATACGGAAATTGTATCTCTACATACTGCCAAATGGTGGACCACTGTTATTGGGACGGGAATGGATCAGGAAGATAAACTTAGATTGGCATTCTATTCATGCAATGACGGTGGACGGTAAAAATGAAGAACTTAGCCAGAGCGTTTGTGTGGTGGCCGGGAATCGATAGAGAAATTGAAGAGATGACCAAGAGCTGTGCAGGATGCCAGAAGGTCCAAAACGCCCCACCACAAGCTCCTCTGCATCCATGGGAGTGGCCCTCATCTCCATGGCAAAGGGTGCACATTGATTTTGCTGGTCCCTTCATGGACTCGATGTTTTTAATTGCGGTGGATGCACATTCAAAGTGGCCAGAGGTAATAAAAATGTCCTCAACCACCATGGAAAAAACTATCACAGTCTTACGAACCATATTCACCAGGAATGGGCTGCCTGAACAGATTTGCTCTGACAATGGACCACAGTTTGTGTCTGAAGAGTTCCGGAGGTTCTTAAAGAACAATGGTGTTAAGCATTACACATCTGCCCCATATCATCCAGCCACTACTGGATTGGCTGAGAGGTTTGTCCAAACATTCAAGAAGGCTATCAAGGCAATGTGTAATGAAGATGTACCCCTACAACACAAGGTGGACAACTTCTTGTTTGCCTACCGGAATGCGACACATGCGGTTACCAACCAAACTCCAGCCATGATGTTCTTCAATCGAAGACTACGATGCCGCTTGGATTTGGTTAAGCCAAACGTCCGAAGAGATGTGGAAAACAGGCAGTTTCAGAATATGAATGAAAGGCCGACCAGGAGTTTTAAGATAGGTCAACCAGTTTTGGCCCGGGACTACCGCACTGAGAAATGGCAGCCAGGAATGATTTGTACATGACAAGGACCTCTCATGTATACCGTGGACGTTGGGGAGAGCATTGTAAGACGCCATGCTGACCAGATTCTAGAGTCACTGGAAAACGTCAACTCCACACCACGATCTGATACACCTGGTAATGAAATCGACGTTCCAATTGCAGCTACAGCAGAACCGGTAATATTGGAAGCAGATGAACCAAACAACGACATTGATCCTGACTCAACATTGCCAGAAGAACCTGATACCCCAAAGAGGCGTTATCCAGACAGAATCAGGAAGCCTCCTCAAAGACTGAACTTATAATTGCTTAAAATTAACCAATGTATTTAGCAACAGTAATTGTGATTGTAATTAGTTATCATTTAGTTGTTAAATGAATGTTATGTACTGTTTATCTAAAAGGGGAGGAATTGTTGTGTATGTACCTTTAAGAGAATAACTGGTCTCAGTCTGCAGTACCGGCAGTGACCACCCCTGTATAAAAGGCGCTAGTGAGCCTCTGTGTTATTAGTTTCACAATTGACTTCCACCAGTAAAGACTTATTTTGTTCACTCCTGCTGTCCGTGTCTCAATTATTCACGGACGTAACAGAAGGTATGGGACCCCGGTGGACAGAGGCAAGGCGGTGGGGTTATCTGCGTGGATTACGGTGCACGATGCTCCTGTATCCAACAGATAGGTTCCCTTCACCTCCTCCACCTCCATCTCCATGAGGGGTCGTCTCCATACATCATATCGCAGCGCACACAGGTAGACGGGCTGTGCTGACTCCAGTCACTTGGGCACAGCGGTCGGGGTTTCGGGAGAGACAGGACCGGTGGTGACAGCTATTTTCCCCTGCGAAATCATCAGAGACCGCATTGTCTCTAAAATTGATTCAATCTCAGTGGGATCCTGGGGCAGGAGCTACGGCTTGGGTTTGGGCTGGTGCTGGAGCGGCGGTCTGGGCTTAGGCTTGGGCTGCGGGAAATCTCCCTTTATTATCCTTCCACGGATTTCTACAGTCCTTGTGCCAATGTCCATCCTTCCCACACCCGTAGCAATTGAGCTTGGCTTGGACAGGACGCTTCCCCTCCTGACACCACTCCTTCTTGCTTGGGGCTGCGGGTTTTGCCTCATGCACCTTTCCCTTCAGGGGAGGTGTTTCCTGACCCCTACAATTCTTGTACGCCACATTTAGCTGATGGAGTACCATTTCCTCCGTGACGCCGGGACCTTGGGGATCAAACCATGATCTGGCTAGGGCCCGTATCTCTGGCAAGCTGTTGGTAACCAAGCAACGGAGCCAATGAACCCGCTGTTCATCGCTCATTACAGCCCATTCAGGCATACCCGGACAGCTGCGTCGATACACTGGCCACAGCCTTTCTGCGAAAACCCGTGGGGGTTCTCCAGATAGCTGCACGGTCCCTTCTACACGGTCGAACGGACTACTGTCGTCCACTCCCATTACTTCTAAAACGTCCTCCCTGAGGTCCGCATACCCTTTCCGTCCCCTCTTACTATCCTCTGAGAGACACTGAAGGATTGTGCAATCATTGGGAGAAAAGCAACAGTTTCACCTGTTCCTGATCATCACAGTCATTAATGGCTACTGTTTCCTCTATCTCCCTGAAATGAAGCGAGGGATCTCCCTTTACTGTGAGTCGTGCGAGGTGGCTCACCATGGACCTTAATTGCGGGCCAGCATAGGGCACCACGAGCTGGTTCTGGTTGGGTCCGGTACTGCCATCGGCAGCGTTGGGACCGAATCTCTGGTGCCGAGCGGGACACATTGGTGCCGGTCCCGGCTTTGCTACCAGTGGCTCTTCCTCACACTCCAACTCAGCCACCTCCTCTTTCACTACCCCCTCCTTTTCCGGCCAAGTCTCACTATAGCTCAGCGGTGCAGAGGACTCGATGGCTGGTACCACAATTACCTCAGCTGGAATCGGCTGTTTTGATTCCTTTAAAAAGTCCATGTGACTAGCTTTCGAGCTGACGAGACACACCATGCCTTTTGCCTTAACTAGGGCCGTTCTTAGGTCCTCTATGATCTTTTGGCAAGGGCCGTGGTCTGTGCTCTCAAACCCGTGCTCGAGGGCTAGCTTGTAAGCTGCCTTAACCTCCACTACTCTCTCATCCTGCGCTCTTAGCTGTTGTGCGAGGCAGGCGTTTTTCTCCCGTATCCTCATTTCATTGATCTTTGCCTCAGTAACCTGGCACTCCAGGTACTCTATCCTAGCCTGATGTTGACTAGCTACCACTTGGCGTGCCTGATTCAGCGCGTGAAGCGCAGTGATGAGTTTTTCCCCACCCATGGCCTTTTCCTCTATCTCTGGTGCCTGGGTTGTGATCCTGGCTTCCTGTGCTGCAACGACCTGGTCCAAGATCTGGACCTGCTTCTTGTAACATATCAGCCACACTGCCGTCTCGACTAACTTCTTATGCTCTTTGCTCTCTGTCCACCTGATGGCTGCGTCCACCGGACGCCCATCCAGCAAGAGATCGGAGATCCACTGCTTAGTGAGATTTACCTTGCCAAAGACATAATCTGCTATCCTCTCATCCATTGCATTTCGACCATTCAAACTTGGATCTACTACATTGCAATCCTGCTGCCAGAGTCCTGCCGTGGTCGCCATTTTCTGTAAGGGGTTTTCCTCGAGCGATGTCCCTGAGGTTTCTCTCTCTACAGGCCTCTCTCTCTTGCACAGAAAAACCTTGCATGGTTCGAACCACTCGCCCCTTAGATTCTATACTCTGGAATTTGGGGCAGGAACTACAATGTAGAGAAAACTCTTGTAGACCAAGTTCGATGAAACAAAATGAAATTTTATTGCATAAGGAAAAATATCAAATCAAATGCAAGCAGATAAGAGAGTACATGGGAGGGAAAAACACAAACACATCATAACAACACAGTACTAACGAAAGCAAATACAGGCATCTTATACTCTACAAAGATCATCATGAAATAAGGGAACACACGGAATATTGATAGACAACAACTCATGTTAATTGTACCCTTAAACCTATCTAGATCTGATTGTGAAGGGCCAGAAACATGCTCACCAATCCCACTAGGATGTGCAATGCTTTGAAATCAAGCCTGTGTTTTGATCCCTTCAGGCGCTCTGTCTCCTCGTGGATCATGGAACCCCTGCGAGCTGCGCCACACCTCTCTCCTGAGGTGGGGGTCGGGACGGCTAGACACTGGCAGACCTGGACATTGGCGGGGTTGAGGATCGTCTGCTCGACCCTGGTCAGAGGAGCCTTGGGCTGGCTCCCATCGCTTCTTCAGTTTGGTTTTCTCTCTTCTCCCAAGCCAGGGTGGCTGGAAGGTTTCTTCTCTTGGGGTTTTATTTTTTTGTTTCTCCTCCCAAGTTGGGTCGATGGCCTCTCGTTCCGGCAACGGCCCGGGGGTGGTCGATGATCTCCTGATGTGTTTCCTCGGGGCGGGACGCCGGCTTCTATACGGCCTTCTTGATGTTGGTTTGGTTCTTCTTCCTCCTCCGATGGTGGAGAGGAGTTTGCTGATTTTCTCCCGAAGCAACTCCTCTTCACCCACCGCCACTTGGTCGTGTGTCTCTCCGAAGCTTTGTCTGTGTTCAAGCTTGTCTGTCACACGAGTCCAACTGTAACTCCAGTTATACCTTTTCTTCAGAGGCTTCACTTCCCGCCCAAAATCAGGTTAGTCTTTGTTTAACTTTTGGCGGGCTGGGAACTCAGCGGGGTAGTTATTATATTTTAAAATGTTTTGATGGTTGGTAAAGGCCCATCTCTGGTCTGGAATGATCTTCATTGTTTTTAATGTCCTGCTGATCTCGTTATCTAGTCCTGGGTGCTGTTCTCATGAATATGAAATTGTCCCCTTTTGTCTGGGTCAACATTTAGATGGCCTCTGTCTCCAGGCCGATCTTGACTGGATCTGCATCTAATCCATATGCATATGTGTGGGTCTGGTTTCGTTCTCTCAGAAATGGCTTCCAGAACTTGCTGTGGGTTGAATCCACAAAGCTGTCTGAGATTGCGCAGGAACCATTTTAAAGTGTTCCAATAAGCTGGTCACATGGTATGGTGGCCATTTTGTATGCCCCTTTTTCTGGGCTTCTTTTAAAACAGTCTTTAAAATCACAGCCTCTTCTGTCATTTGACCCTTATTAGTACAAAGTCCAATTTTGCGAATCCTACAGATCCTGTCACTGCTTTCCAAGTGCTCTGCTTTTACATATTTTATAATGGACTCTAGCATTTTCCCCACTACCAATATATAATTCCCTGTTTCCTCTCTACCACGTTTTTTGTATAGTGGGGTAAGATTATCTACTCTCCAATTCATGGGAACCGTTCCAGAATCCATAGAATTTTGGAAGATGACCAGCAATGCATCTGCTATTTATTGGGCCACTCCCATAATTACCCTAGGATGTAGATTATCAGGCCCTGGGGATTTATCGGCCTTCAATCCCGTCAATTTCCCTAACACCATTTCCCTATGAATACGGATTTCATTCAGTTCCTCCCTCTCATTAGACCCTATGTTCCCCGACATCTCTGGGAGGTTATTTGTGTCCTCCTTTGTGAAGGCAGAACCAAAGTATGTATTTAATTGGGATGCCACTTCTTTGTTCCCCATTATAAGTTCCCCTTATTCTGACTGCAAGGGACCTACGCTTGACTTCACCAATCTTTTTCTCTTCACATATCTATAGAAGCTTTTACAGTCAATTTTTATATTCCCTGAAAGCTTACTCTCAATCTCTATTTTCCCCATCTTAATTAGTCCCTTTGTCCTCCTTTGCTGAATCCTAAACTGCTCCCAATCCTCAGGTTTACTGCTTTTTCTGGCCAATTTATATGACCTCTCCTTGGATCTTATGCTATCCATAAATTCCCTTGTTTGCCATGGTTGAGTCACCTTCTTTGTTTTATTTTTATGCCAAACAGGGATGAACAAATTCTGTCGTTCATCCATGCGATCTTTAAATGGTTGCCATTGCCTATCCACCGTCAATCCTTTGAGTAACATTCCCCAATCAATACTATCCAACTCGCGCCTCATACCATCATAGTTTCCTTTATTTAAATTCAGGACCCTAGTCTCTGAGTCAACTACTTCACTCTCCATCTTAATGAAGAATTCTATCATATTATGATCACTCCGCCCCAAGGGGCCTCGCACAACAAGATTGCTAATTATTCTTTTCTCATTACATAATACCCAGTCTAAGATGGCCTGATCTCCAGTTGGTTCCTTGACATATTGGTCCAGGAAACCATCCCGTATACACTCTAGGAATTCCTCCTCCACAATATTGTTACTAATTTGGATAGCCCAATCTATATGTAGATTAAAGTTACCCATGATAACTGCTATGCCCTTACTGCACGCATCTCTAATTTTCCGTTTAATGAATTACCCAACCTCCACATTACAGTTTGGGGGTCTTTATACAACACCCGCTAACATTTTCTGCACCTTGGTATTTCTCAGCTCTACCCATACAGATTCCACATCATCAGATCTAATATCCTTCCTTACAATTATGTTAATCTCCTCTTTAACCAGCAATGCTACCCCACCTCCTTTTCCTTTTTGCCTGTCTCTCCTGAATATTGAATTCCCCTGGATATTGAGTTCCCAGCCTTGGTCACCCTGGAGTCATGTTTCCGTAATCCCAATCAGATCATATCCGTTTACATCTATTTGCGCAGCTAATTCATCTACCTTATTACGAATGCTTCTCGCATTAAGACACAAAGCCTTCAGGCTTGTTTTTTTTTAACAATCTTAAAACTTTTAGAATTATTATTTACTGTGGCCATGTTTGATTTAAACCCTTGATTTCTCTGACTGCCACTTTTGCTTTTCTCCTTCCTGTCTTTTGCTTCTATCCTTGTTTCCCTTTCCTCTGTCTCCCTGCACAGGTTCCCAACCCCCTGCCATTTTAGTTTACACCCTCCCCCACAGCACAAGCAAACACTCCCCCTAGGATATCAGTCCTGGTCCTGCCCAGGTGCAAACCCTTCAGTTTGTACTGTCCCACCTCCCCCAGAACCGGTTCCAATGTCCCAGGAATTTGAATCCCTCCCCCTTGCATCATTCCTCTAGCTACATATTCATCTGAAATATCCTTCTATTTCTACTCTGACTAGCATGTGGCACTGGTAGCAATCCTGAGATTACTACCTTTGAGGTCCTATTTTTTAATTTACCTCCTAACTCCCTATATTCAGCTTTTAGGACCTCATCCCAGTTTTTACCTATATCATTGGTACCTATATGCACCACAACAACTGGCTGTTCACCGTCCCATTCCAAAATGCTCTGCAGCCACCCTGAGACATTCTTGACCCTTGTGCCAGGGAGGCAACATACCATCCTGGAGTCTCATTTGTGGCCGCAGAAATGCCTATCTATTCCCCTTACAATAGAATCCCCTATTACTATAGCTCTCCCACTCTTTTTCCTCCTGTCCTGTGCAGCAGAACCACCCACAGTGCCAGGAAGTTGGCTGCTGCTGTCTTCCCCCAATAAGCCATCTCCCTCAACAATATCCAAAGCGGTATATCTGTTTGGGAGGGGTATGGCCACAGGGGACCCCTGTACTACCTGCCTGCACCTACTACTCTGCCTGGTGGTCACCCATTCACTTCCTGCCTGTGCAGCCTTTACCTGCGGTGTGACCAACTCATTAAACGTACGATCCATGATGTCCTCAGCATCGTGAATGCTCCAGTATGTATCCATTCGCAGCTCAAGTGCCACAATGCGGTCTGCCAGTAGCTGCGGCTGGATACACTTCCCGCACACATAGTCATCAGGGACACAGGAAGTGTCCCTGATTTCCCAAATAGTGCAGGAGGAGCATACCATGATGCTGAGCTGTACTGCCATGACTTACCCTTTTATTAATTCAAATTAAATTAAATCAAATCAATCCCACCAATTACACTACAATTAAATGATATACTCAAGGGCCCTTGTTTACTAGCAGTCCCTGCTGCACAACAGAGATCCTAGAAACTATAAACCACAAAAGTTAAGATTGGAAAAAAGCGAGAAAGAGAGAAATGCTCACCAACCAATCACTTACCTGCTTTCTGGTGACGTCACACTTCAATTACTTTTTACTTCTCTCTCTCCTCTCACTGACTCTGTGTCTCTCGCAGGTCCGCCGCTCAGCTCCGGTCCCAGGCCTCCTCTCCGCGCTCTTTTTATCCTCCTCTCACTGACTCTGTGCCTCTCGCAGGTCCGCCGCTCAGCTCCGGTCCCAGGCCTCCTCTCTGCGCTCTTTTTATCCTCCTCTCGCTGACTCTGTGCCTCTCGCAGGTCTGCCGCTCAGCTCCAGAAATGTACCGATGGGACGGGCTCCACCTGAACCAGTCTGTGACCAAGGTCCTAGTGAAAAGGATAAATAGGGTGGTCACAAGGATGTTAAACTAGTAAATGAGGCCAGTGGGGCCGGGGGGGGGGATGGGGTGGGGTTTGGGAGCGGGTGCGGAAACTTCAGTGCAAAGAGTAGTTCAAAAACAAATGAAAGGGAAGAGAGTAGAGTAACAGTCAGAAATTGTGCTTTAGGTGCTACAGGTAAAGGGAAAGCTAAAAGATGTAAAGTGATTAAACCAGGAGAGAAAAATTTGAAACATGTGAGTAAAAAATTAGAGCTGAAGGACAGGCTAGGGTGTGTGGTCCAAACAAGCATTCTTTACACAAGCGCATGGAGTATAAGGAATAAATTGAACGAACTGCAGGCGCAAATTCAAATTGGAGGGTAGCCATTACTGAGACATGGCTGCAAGACAGTCAGGGCTGGGAACTAAATATACCAGGTTATAAGGTCTACAAGAAAGAAAGGGAAAATGGAAAAGGTGGAGGAGTAGCCTTAGTGATTTAAGGATGAAATCACTTCAATGATAAGAGAGAATATAAAGAGAGGTAAGCAGGCAGTGTAGACTATATGGGTAGAATTAAGAAATAGGACAGGATTTAAGACTGTAGTGGGAGTTGTGTATAGACCCCCAGTAGCAACTGTGAAGTGCTGGATTGTATAAATGCAGAGGTTAGACAAGCATGTAGTAAAAGCAGAGTGGCTTTAACAGGGGATCTTAGCTTTTATATAGATTGGGATATGCAGGCTAGCACCTGTCAGAAAGGTAGTGCATTTCTTGAGTGTGTCCAGGATAGTTTTCTACAACAGTATGTCCAAAAGGCAACAAGGGGGCATGCCATATTAGATTTAGTTATGAGTAATGAACCAGATTTAGTTAACAGCCTAGCTGTGTGTGAACATTTATCCAATAGCGATCATAACATGATCGAATTCAACGTAGCGTTTGAAAGGGAGAAACGCAAAACAGCCACTAAGATTCTAGATTCAGGAAAGGCCGACTTCAACAGGATGAGACAGAGATTGTCCACAGTAAACTGGGCACATCTGTTAATGGGTAAAATGGCAGAAGATCAGTGGGAGATGTTTAAAAAAGAAATTAACGTGATACAGAATCAGTTCACACCATGAGGGGCAAGAACTCTACTTGCCCAAAAGAAAGCCATGGACAACCAAAGAGGTAAAGGACAGAGTAAAACTAAAAGAAAAAGCTACAACAATGTAAAAAATAGTACGGATCCTGGCGAATGGGAAAGATACAAAGAACAGCAAAGGGTCACAAACCAGATAGTAAGAGCTACAAAAAGGGAGTATGAAAAGAAACTTGCAAGGGACATCAAAACCAACACAAAGAATTTTTACAATTATATTATGAAAAAGAGGGTAGTCAGGAGCAATGTCGGTCCCTTAAAAACTGAAAGTGGTGATATTGTCAGTGATAATAAGGAAATGGCGGACATGTTGAGTAATTACTTTGCGCCAATACTTACAGTAGAGCAAAAGCATGCCGGAAACCCAAAGGAAACTAATATTGAATCAGGGACAGGGACTCAATAAAATTAACGTAAGTAAAATAACAGTAATGAAGTAAATAATGCCATTAAAGAGTGACAAATCCCCAGGAGCAGATGGTTTCAATCCCAGGTCTTTAAAGCAAGTAGGTGAGCACATTGCAGATGCGCTAACTATAATCTTCCAAAATTCTCTCGATTCAGGAACCATTCCTTTAGTTTGGAAAATTGCACGTCACTCCGCTATTTAAGAATGTTGAGAGAGGGAATCCAGGGAATTATAGGCCAGTTAGCCTAACATCTGTTGTCAGAAAATTGTTGGTCTATAATTAAAGATAGGGGACTAGAAATTCAGTCTGGACAATTTTGGGACGCTAAAGTCGGGCGCTCGCTAAAGTTAGCGCCCGCCGGAAAGTGCAGGCCACCTCGCCGAAATTCAGTAGAGTTGGCCAAGAGTTTGGCCGAGCGCTGAAACTGGCGTTGCAATGCTCTGTTCAGGCGCTAATCCGGCGATGCGGCCTGATAACGCCGAGGCCGGGCGCAGCGCAGGTGCGATCATGTTTTGATTGACAGCAGACACCCTGATGCCGGCCTGCTGTTAAAGGGGGAAGGGTCGACTTTGACTGCTGCCACGCCCTGCATACTGGAGCCCTGCAGCTAGGCCTCAACACTGCTGGTGTGCCAAAATAGCGCCAGGAGACATGGAGAGGGCCCGTGAACGAGTGCAGCGCTTCTCCGAGCATGCTCTGAGGGTGCTCATTAATGGTGTGGAGGACAAAAGACAGATCTTGTGCCCGGACAGTGGCAACAAGGCTCCCAGGATCGAGTACAGGAAAGCCTGGAGGAGAATCGCCCGCAGGGTGTCATCCACCTGCGATGTCCCCAGGAGTGCGGACCAATGCCGCAAGAAGCTCAACAACCTCACTCGGTTGGTGAAGGTGAGTACCCTTTCCAGTGTCCTCCTCATCCTTGCATGTGAACCTCACATTATGGGCAAAGGGACCTCAAAGGCCTAATGGGCCGCCCTCCTCCCGCAGCAATGGCACTGGCATGATCATCAATAGCACTTTCTGCACTTACCACACTGGCCAAGCTATTCCACCATGGGAGGCAGTGCACACAGCAACAGGACACCACACTGGCCAAGCTATTCCACCATGGGAGGCAGTGCACACAGCAACAGGGCACCACACTGTACTTAGAGTCCGTCCTTTCTCTTGCAGGCCAAGCTGGCAAGGAATTTGAGGAGCCAGACTCTCACCGGTGGAGGCCGTCCCCAGTACCAGGCGCTCACTGATCTGGAGGAGAGCGTGGCTGGACTCATGCGTTCCCGGGTGACTGGCCCTGTTGCGATCGGAGATGCGGACCCTGTACTGGAACCCACTGGTAAGGACATGACAGGTTGGACCTCTCTCGTTGCCCTAGCGCTTCAGATCTAGATCCTTTCCCACTGACCGACAAATGCGCATAATGCCACCGCTCAGGCCTCCCTCGCTGACGCCGTGTCCTCACTCTAAAGCTACTCTTATGCCTTCCTGCTTTCAGCTGCTGAGGAGGAGGTGGTCCCTGAAGCTCCGAGTGCCAGGCCCTTGGAGGAGGAGGACAACGAGGACCAGGAGGAAGGCGGCACATCGGGGGAACCCTCAGCCGCGCCAGGGGATGGCAATGGAGGGGGGACGTCTGGCCTGCACGAGAGCCAGGGGGAAATGTTGCAGGGGAGGGCAGATCCTGTGGCCAGTGGGGTTGAGGCACGCGGGAAGGGTCCGGCAGCACGCCGACCTGCTCCCCAGAGGGGGGAGGTGTTGCAGGGGAGGGCAGATCCTGGGCGCAGTGGGGTTGAGGCACGCGGGAAGGGTCCGGCAGCACGCCGGCCTGCTCCCCAGAGGGGGGAGGTGTTGCAGGGGAGGGCAGATCCTGGGCCCAGTGGGGTTGAGGCACGCGGGAGGGTTCGGCCAGCTCGGCCGCCTTCTCCCCAGAGGGAGAGTCCTCCCTCCAGTCCGGAGAGGGTCCTCGACCAGGAGGTGCGCCTCCTCGAAGAGATCTCGGCGGCCTCTGAGCGGCGCCACCAGGAGTTCATGGGGGTTGTGGACCAGCTGCCTCAGGCCATTCAGTCCCTGGCTCAGAGTGTGGTCGCATTCGGAGAATCACAGGCCAAGGGGGTGGAACAACTCGCGGCAGCCCATGACAGGGGTGTCCAGCATCTCGCGGCAGTGCAGGACGCGACTCGCGAGATGAGTGGTGCCGTCCAGACACTGGCACAGCTGATGCGGCCACATACCAGGGCAGTTCGGGCACTCACTTCTGCCACACTCGCTGTGGCGCAGAGGCTGCGCCACGGCACCCGCTGCCCTGCTGCAGCACAGCGGTCTGGCCTCCACCAGATAGCTGCGCCTGCTGCACTGCCAGGCCGGCCGAGTGCCAGTGTCTCTGGCGAACATCGCGCGCCTGCCATCAGCCAGCTTGCCCCCCTTGGTGCAGCCGACACTGCCACTCCCCCAGCCAAGGTGCGACGAGCTGCTGCTGGCACTGATGCTGGCCAGCGACAGCTGCAGCAGTCAGCAGCCGGCCCCTTCCGGGACGTGCGTCGTCTAGGCCGACCCCCAAGGGCATCTGCCGACACGCCTCGGGGCCCTCATGAGCCTTCCCCCAGCCTTGTCCCAGCCACAGGGCCCAGGTTGAGGCAGAGCAGCAGGTCGGGCAGGGGCCGGGGAAGGCTGTCTAAGGACTCGCCCTCTCGGCACACCCACTAGAGTGTGGTGAGAGCGGTTTTTTATATATGGGGGGGCTTGTGTTTTGGGGGTGATTATTTTGGGAAGGCCGAAGATCAAGGCCTTGTTTGTTTTTATGGGGGTGTTTGTGTTGTGGAGGGGGGCCCTTATTTTTGTAAGGCCGATGTTGAAGGCCATTTGGATGGCCAAGTTTTGTAAGTCCTCCCCAGGTTTTGGGAGCAACAGATGTTTTTGATTGTTTTTTGGGGCTCTTGTCTGTTTTTCTGTTTCATGTGGGAAGGGCCCTGAGTTTGTGAAATAAAGCGTTTTATTTATTCAGCATGTCCAGGTGTCATGTTTCAAGTGGTTGTTGCGTTAACCGGCTGAGGGCTTGCGGAGCGGCTGCCTTCAGGTGCGTACATTTCCACAGCCCATTCCCTGACGGGGGCCTAGAAGTGTCGAGCAATAAGCCCCCGGCGGACGGCCCTTGGACCTTGTGGCTCCCTCCTGGGCTGGTACTCCTCCTCCTCCTCCTCCTCCTCCTCATGGTCCTCCTGCTCGTCCTCCTGAGGTGGTGGTGCAATGTCAGGTGGCAGTGCCTGAGTCCTGCGGATAGCCAGGTTGTGCAGCATGCAGCACACGACGACGAACTGGGAGACTCTATCCGGCGAGTACTGTAGAGAGCCGCCGGAACGATCCAGGCAGCGGAACCGTTGCTTGAGGACGCCTATCGTTTGCTCTATGATGTTCCTTGTGGCTTGATGGCTTTCGTTGTATGCCTCCTCCGCTGGGGTCCTGGGCGCGCGGAGCGGGGTCATGAGCCATGTACACAAAGGGTAGCCCTTGTCCCCAATAAGCCATCCCCTTGGTGGAGGCTGTGCCTCGAACATGTCAGCCACAGTAGTCTGGCGAAGGATGAATGCATCGTGGCTGCTTCCTGGGAAGCGGGCATTGACAGCTAGGATGCGCTGCCTGTGGTCACACACCAGCTGTACATTGAGGGAATGGTAGCCCTTCCGGTTGCGGTAATCCTCGGCATTGTGGATAGGTGCCCGCATAGCCACATGCGTGCAGTCAATGGCGCCCTGCACCATGGGGAAGCCCGCGAACCTGCCAAATCCGACTGCACACTGCTCCTGCCTCTGTCGGGTCATGGGGAAGGAGATGAATTGGTGTCTCCTCACGAAAAGTGCATCGGTGACCTGCCGGATGCAGCGATGCGCGGCAAACTGGGAGATGTTCGCTATGTCCCCAGCAGCGGCTTGGAAGGAGCCGCTTGCATAAAAGCTCAGAGCCACCGTGACCTTCACTTCCACCAAGAGAGACGTCCTGCACATCAGCTGTGGACGCAGATCTCTGTGAAGCAGCTGGCAGATCTCTGCAACCACCTCCCTTCTGAAGCGCAGCCTCTTAACACAATGCGCCACAGTCATGGTGAGATAGGACACCTGCTGCCGGTATTGCCTGAGTGGGTAAGGCCTACGTTGCCGACGCCTGATGGCCCCTCTGCGTCTAGGCATGGCTGGCCCTCTCTCACAGCGTCTGCGAGCCCTTCGCACATAATGCTGCAACTCAGGGTTGCACCCCCATACAGCCCCCATAATGAAGTTGAAAACAGTGAAATCACAATGAGTCAAATGTCAAAGCACTGGCCAGAAGCCAAAAATACCTCTCCTATGTTGTCCCAAATCAGTTAGCTCTGTCCCTTGGTCTCTGTCCAGAAATCCAAAGCAGTAAAGTCATTGCAGCAAAATGGCTGGGCTTTATAGGTCAGTGTAAGTGCCCTTTAATTAGCACTCCCCGAGGCCCACAGGGCCTCTGTTGCGTTCCACTTCACAGTTCTTAGCAGCGCCATGCCCACATTGGGCGGGCGCCACTGAATTTCTGGTTTGGGGCGCACAAACGGCGTTGCGTGACGATATGACGTCATAAGCTGCGCGCGCACCTGAGCGGGCGCAAACACTTTGCGCCGGCGCTAAATGGGAACTGAATTTGGGCGTCGGCGCGGATCGCGCTGCGCCCGGGCGCAAAGTGCCTAGCGCTGGAAGTAGACCCCTCTTATGGCGTTAACGGCTGGCGCTATCCACTGAATTTCTAGGCCAGGATGTCTGAAGACGTCGAAAACTTTTAGTTGGTCAGAGAGAGCCAGCATGGATTTGCGAAAGGTAGGTCATGCCTGACAAACCTGATTGAATTTTTGGAGGAGGTGACTAAATTAGTAAACAGGAGAATGACTATGGATGTTATTTATATGGACTTCCAGAAGGCATTTGGTATAGTCCCACATAAGAGACTGTTAACTAAGGTAGAAGCCCACAGAATTGAGGACAAATTATTGACCTGGTTAGGAAATGGCTGAGTGGCAGGAGACAGAGAGTAGGGATAATGGATAGGTCCTCTAATTGGCAGGATGTGACTAGTGGTGTCCCGCAGGGATCTGTGTTGAGGTCTGAACTATGCACAGTATTTATTAACAACTTATATGATGGCATAGAAAGTCACATTTCCAAATATGCCGATGACACAAAGATAGGCGGCATTGTAGTCAATGTAGATGAAAGCATGAAATTACAAAGAAACATCAATAGATGAAATGAATGAGCAAAACTGTGGCAAATGGATTTCAATGTAGGCAAATGTGAGGTCATCCACTTTGGACCTAAAAAAGATAGAACAGGGTACTTTCTAAATGGTGAAAAACTAAAAACAGTGGAGGGCCAAAGAGACTTGGGGGTCTAGGTACATAGATCATTAAAATGTCATGAACAGTTACAGAAAATAATCAAAAAGGCTAATAGAATGCTGCCTTTTATATCTAGAATACAAGGGGGTAGAAGTTATGCTGCATCTATACAAAGCCCTGGTTAGACCACACCTGGAGTACTGTGAGCAATTCTGGGCACCACACCTTAGGAGGCATATATTGGCCTTGGAGGCAGTGCAGTGTTGGTTTACCAGAATTATACCCGGACTCCAAGGGTTAAGTTACGAGGAGAGATTACACAAATTAGGGTTGTAATCCCTAGAATTTAGAAAGTTAAGGGGTGATCTGTTCGAAGTTATCAAGCTATTAAGGGGAACAAACAGGGTCGACAGAGAGAAACTACACTGGTTGGGGATTCTAGGGCTAGGGAGCATAGTCTAAAAATTGGAGCCAGACCTTTCAGGAGTGAAATTCGGAAACACTTCTACACACAAAGTGTGGTAGAAGTTTGGAACTCTCCTCCGCAAACGGCAATTGATGCGAGATCAATTGTTAATTTTAAATCTGAGATTGATAGCTTTTTGTTAACCAAAGGTATTAAGGGATATGGGCCAAAGGCAAGTATATGGAGTTAGGTTGCAGATCAGCCATGATCTCGTTGAATGGCAGAATGGGCTCGAGGGGCTCAATGCCCTACTCATGTTCCTATGTTCCTAAGTTATTAATTAAAAGGGACCCTGGATGGACTTGATTTTAAAACCAGGGAACCCAAAATGCTGCAGTAAACCTCGTGATCAGGCCAAATGGGATTTTAAAACAAAGGTTCTGCAAAACAAGCAGGTCAAGGAGTTCAAGTTTTAAACTAATCAAAGACTTTGTAAGGACTGATAAAATGAACAAAAGACTGTACATTCCAGTCATTAATTTGGAATCGGCTGCATCAAGCCATTAGGCTTTCTGCATTTTAAATTGGGAACCGCTCACCAGGGACATTAAGCCTGAATGGGAGCAATTCACAACTTGTCTTTAACAACGGCCAGGGTTTCGAGGCTACTTTAGACATAATGACTATCACTCTACAGGTAATTTTTATAAACGTTTTTAAACATTTAAATGAGCTCACCCAAATCAGACAAAGGACTGAACTGATTTGGAGCGCAGATAAGGGCTCCCGATGGGATTATAACTATGGGCCCATCAGGAAGCCACTCCCTCTCTTGCCTCTTCTCTCCTGCCTCCTGCCTCTCAACTTGCTGCCAGATTACAACCAGGACGGGTTGTATGAAGAAGACTACGTGGGGCTTCGAATAAACGGGCCCTCAGTCCAGCTCATTCAACCCAACAGGATCAACCAAGGAAGAATATCAACTGCAGAAGAGCCCATCCTGCGAGTTAAAATACCCAGGCAGAGACTTTAATATTGGGGTATTTTACCTGGATGGCACCCTTGCAACATACTGGAACCACGTGACATCGGCAGGCCACAGAGTGCACAAGGAGTGAACCCAAAACCTTCAACTGTTTTTTTTAACGTAACAAGTTCTTGGATTGGTGAGCATGAAGTTCTGGCCCCCTCATAGTCTAATCTAGTTAGGTATAGGGGGTGGGAATTAAGGGGATTGCTAATATAGTTGTTATCCCTCGATTGTGCCGTGTGTTCCCCATTCCCTTTAAGTATAAGCATTTTATGTCTGTAGTGTGCTGTAACCAGTAATTATCTCATGTAAGATCGTTATAATTTTTCAGTTCAATAAAATCTTGGTTCTTTTACACCAAACCACTTGTCTACTCGATTTTCTGTATCACTGCCTGTATCTAAGTCTGGTGTCCTGAACCCAGGGGGCGAGCAATTTGAACCGCTCAAAGAAGGTAGTCAGAGGCAAAGCTGACTGACCAAACACGCCTGTGCAAACCCCCTACACAAATGGCGACCGCGGCAGGACATCGGCAACAGGGTTGCGATACAGCAGACAATGGTTTGGATGAACGAACCGTGATGGAGGAAAGGATTTCAGATTATGTGTTTAAGAAGGTGAATATCACCAAAAGGTGGATCACCACTCTGTTAAGGGCTGGGCATCCGGTAGATGCCGCAGCCAAGTGGACAGAGGGTAAAGAGCATAAGAAGTCTATAGAAAAGGCTGTTTGGCTGATGTGCTACAAAAAGCAGGTCCAGCTTTTGGACAGAGTTGTTACAGCACAGGCAGCCAAGATCAAAGAGTCAGCCCTGGAGATTCAGGATAAGGCCCTAGCAGGGGAGAAATTATTGGTAGCGCTCCAGGCTTTAAATCAGGAAAGGTTACAATTAATGGGGAAGCACCAGGCCAAGTTAGATTACCTGGAGTGCCAGGTCACCGAGGCCAAAAGTAACGAATTGAGGTTGCGGGAGAAAAATGCCCGCCTCGCACAGCAAGTGAGAGAGCAGGAGGAGAAAGTTAGGGAAGTTAAAGCAGCTTACAAGCTAACATGTGATCGGGGTTTTGAGGAAGCGGATCATGGCCCCTGCAGAGAGGAAATTGAAAGCCTAAGTATGGCCCTAGTAAGGGCAAAAGGCATGGTGTGCCTCATAAGCCCAAAGGCAGGTCAGGCAGATTTCATGGGGAACCAGGGGAGAACAGTTCCACAAGAACCAGTTGGGGAAACGGAGGTTTCACGGCCACCACCCATAGCACCGAGCTTCAGTGAGGCCTGGCAGCGAGGGGGGGTGGAAACAGAAGCAGAAGCGGAGGTAGCGCAACCCCCATTAGAAAGGTCGGAGCCGGGACCAATGTGCCCCGCCTGGCATCGGAGGTTGGGCCTGCCCATTGATGGCGACGGTGACGGACCCCTCCAAAACCAGTTCGTGTTACCACATAGAGCCCAACAGCTTAGGGCTATGGTGAGCCATATTCCAAAGCTCACCGAGACAGGGGACTCCCTTGGTCCACTTCAGGGAAATAGAACAGGCGGCCGGCATCAACGAGTGCGATGATGCCAAGCAGGCCGAAATGTTACTATTTTCCCTGGACAGTAGGCTCCTCCAATCCCTCTCTGATGAGTGTAAGAGGGGGCAGAGTGGGTATGAGGAGCTCAGAGATGAAGTTCTGGAGGCCATGGGGATGAATGAGGGCAGTCCTTTCTCCTGTGTGGAGAGGATTGTGCAGCTCACAGGGGAAGCCCCGCAGGCTTTCGCGGACAGGCTGTGGCCAGTTTATAGGAGCGCCTGTCCTGGAATGCCTCACTGGGCATTCCTGAACCAGGATCAGCTGACCCACTGGCTCCGTTGCCTTGTGGCGAACAGCCTGCTACAGGTCCGGGCCAAGGCAGAGGTCTGGTTCGACCCCAGAAATCCCCAGACCACCGAAATTACAGTGATCAGGCAGCTAACCCTAGCTTACAAAAACGGCAGGGGAACCGATGCACACCCACTTAAAGGGAAGGTGCATGAGGTAAAACTCGGAGTGTAGAGTAGAGAGGAATAGCATCAGGAAGGGAATCACCCTTCCAATGCCAAGCTCAATTGCTATGGGTGCGGGAAAGACGGTCACTGGAGAAAAGACTGTAAGAATCCCTGGAAAGACAACAAGGGAAATAATCCCACAGCCCCAGTCCAAAAGGTAGAGACAGGAATTCCTCCCGCCTCGGTCGAGTCACTATTGGAGGCAATGCGGTCTATTCTGACTGGCCAGGGGAGAGTGGCAGCCACCACCGGTGCTGTAATTCCATCAGCCCCATCCCACTCACAGCAATGACTAGAACCATCGCAGCCTGTCGACCTGTGTCCCCGTGAAAACACTGAGGGGAGCAGGCCCTATGTTAGGATGGGGGTGAAGACGGTGCAGGGGAGATATTTGGTGGACACTGGAGCTTCCAGCATGGTGGTCCATTCGGAATACCCAACCAATTCACCCCGGTCTAACAAGGTCCCATTTAGTTTAATGGGATCCACAGGGAACGAGCAGGCTGGGGAAAGGTCAAAACCTTTGGCCATAGGTTTAGGATCCCTTCATACTATGTGGGAGGGTAACCACAAGACCGACGAGGTGGCCAAGCAGGGGGGCAGGGAAAGAGAGTTCTGGGATCCCTGTAGAGCAGGCCCGGTAGCTGCAATCTGGGATAAGGGAGGCACACAGGGGATAGGTTTGGCCCCGGACCAAAAGCAGGTCCAAGCCCAAGATCCCGCCTTTAAGGCCGCCCCGGTAAGGAGAAAGAATTTAGAACAGGGTTCTGGCAGGCTGCTAGTTATATTAAACAATGTAAGATGTTTAAATCTGAAAAGAAAGAGCAGCCAGTTGGGACAAGGTCTGAGGATAGAGATCCTCAGCCTGTAGCGGGAACAAGCTCACAGGCTGCACAGGCAGGCACTGTGGCTTGTGTTAGGGGAGGAGCCATTCCGCCCACCATTCAGGACACCCCCCCAATCTTTTGGAATGCAGCTGGGGAGGAGCCCGAGCACGAGAATCTCGCCCCCGACCCTGGGGGTGGAGACTCTCAGCCTGCAGCGGCAGACGGCGAAAGGTTACCTGCCATTGACCCAAGTTTGGGAGAGGTGAAATCTGAGGGAGAGGACCCCCAGCCAGCAGTCGTGGAAAGCCCACGGACCACGCTAGCAAAGGCTGTGGTCCGAGCCAAAGGTCCACCCGCCAAGAAAACCCCACCAATAGCACCTCCTAGAAGGTCCCCTCGGACACCCCAGCCTAGGAAACCATGGTCACCGGCTCCCCAGTTTAAATGGGCAGCCTCCCGAGTTAGGGATAGGTCAAAGGATAGAGGTCACCAGCCAGCAGCGACAGGCTGCAAGGGACCAGAAGTGCAGGTCAGTGCGACCACGCCACAGGAAATGGTGTGCCGCAGCCCAAACAGGGATTAGCCTGGCTGCCCGGAGATGGGCAGCGGATGTACATAGTTTAGATAGTTCATGTTCGGGTGGAAGGAGATACACCCGTTTAAATTCTGTTTTGTATCATTAAAGCATCATTGTTGTTTTGCCGTGTTGTAATGCTTAAAGGCTGTTTTGCATGTTCCTTTTATTAATTTTAATAATAAAGATGTTTGAAGTATGGTGTTTTAAATAAAGATATGTGTGTACCAAGTGGTGCAGGGGTGTTGGACCCCCTCCACACTTGGATGTGTGTAACTGACTGCATTCTATCAATGGATGCTTAATGTACACTACGTTTTTTTCTAGAATGGGAAATGCATGTGTCGTGGGGTCATAGGTAGGTAAATACAGGGGAAGGTTGATTATGGAGGGTCAGAAATTTTGCTCACGCAGTAAGTATGATACTTCAAGCAAGTTATAGTATCACAGGGGGTGCGTAAGGTTCTCAAAATTCCAACATTCCCCGAAGTTATTAATTAAAAGGGACCCTGGATGGACTTGATTTTAAAAACAGGGCACCCAAACTGACTGCGGGAAACCTCATGACCAGCCCAAATGGGATTTTAAAACAAAGGTTCTGCAAAACAAGCAGGTCAAGGAGTTCAAGTTTTAAACTAATCAAAGACTTTGTATGGACTGATAAAATGAACAAAAGACTGTACATTCCAGTCATTAAGTTGGAATGGGTTCCATCAAGCCATTATGAACCGCTCACCAGGGACATTAAGCCTGAATGGGAGCAATTCACAACTTGTCTTTAACAATGGCCAGGGTTTCGAGGCTACTTTAGACATAATGACTATCACTCTACAGGTCATTTTTATAAACGTTTTTAAACATTTAAATGAGCTCACCCAAAACAGACAAAGGACTGAACTGATTTGGAGCACAGATAAGGGCTCCCGATGGGGGTATAACTATGGGCCCATCAGGAAGCCACTCCCTCTCTTGCCTCTTCTTTCCTGCCTCCTGCCTCTCAACTCGCTGCCAGATTACAACCAGGACAGGTTGTATGAAGAAGATTGCGTGGGACTTCGAATAAACAGGCCCTCAGTCCAGCTCATTCAACCCAACAGGATCAACCAAGGAAGAACATCAACTGCAGAAGAGCCCGTCCTGCGAGGTAAAATACCCAGGCAGAGACTTTAATATTGGTGTATTTTACCTGAACGGCACCCTTGCAGCGCACTGGAACCACATGACGTCGGCAGGCCACAGAGTGCACAAGGAGTGAACCCAAAAGCTTCAACTGTTTTTTTTTAACGTAACAATTCCTTGGATTGGTGAGCAAGAAGTATTGGCCTCCTCATAGTCTAATCTAGTTAGGTATAGGGGGTAAGGGGATTGCTAATATAGTTGTTTTCCCTCGATTGTGCTGTGTGTTCCCCATTCCATTTAAGTATAAGCATTTTATGTCTGTAGTGTGCTGTACCAGTAATTTTCTCATGTAAGATCGTTATAATTTTACAGTTCAATTAAATCTTGTTTCCTTTAAACCAAACCACTTGTGTACTCAATTGTCTGTATCGCTGCCTGTATCTAAGTCCGGTGTCCAGAACCCAAGGGGCGAGCGATTCGAACCGCTCAAAGAAGGTATTCAGAGGCAAAGCTGACTGACCAAACACGCCTGTGCAAACCCCCTACAACATCCTCATCTACATGCTTCCCCGTGGCGAAATCGCCCCCCCCCACTGCCTCTGTGCTATAAAAAACAACGAACATACAAACAGTGACGTACAGGAAAAGAGCCTCTGCTATACCCAGCCTGCCCCACCCAATGGTTATACCTTGTGTACCACAATAGATACACCCTCCACCCCACCCAAAAACAGGTGATCTCCTAGGAGAGACAAAAAACATGTAAATACCCAGGCTAATCTAGAGAAAAACATCTGGGGAATTTGTGGTGTATGTGCCTTTAAAAGCAATTGTGGTGTATGTGCCTTTAAGAGCCCCAGGTGTGCGCAATGCCGGTAATTGCCACTTGGGCTATATAAGCCTGTGTATTGTGTATATCCTTTAGAACCCCCCCCAGACTTGCTTAGTAAATACCTATGAACCAACTCCTGTCTTCAGTGTCTTTATCTACACACGGACACTACAGTGGCGACGAAGTGGAAACAGACTTACCGGCAATTCGGCAGCACCTCAAGGACATCGATTCCTCCAGCGTCCAGAAGACTCAAGGAAGTAAGAGAAACTGTGGTTTCACCAGCTGGCCAAGCTGGTGGCAGGTACTGCGCTAATCCTTCCTGGCCGTCAGGCTGGGGCTCCAGTGGCGGGCTCTACAGCTGAGACAGGCAGCGAAATCGGAGGCAAGTGATGTAAGCCCCCAAAGTGTGGACTAAGTGATATACAAAGTCAACAACACTGGCTTGTTATAAGAAAGACAGACCCAATAATTGAAGTAAAAACGGTTTATTCAGGCCTGGGGAGCTATGGCTCTTGCGTCCCAACACAAGGCTCCAACTCCACCGAATCTCTTGAGGTTCACACAGTTATACAAAAATTAAGGCCCTGCCCTAAAGGCGGGGATAAGCTTATTAGCATATACAGAATTATAGTTAAATTGTAATTATAAAACCGTGACATTCCATTCTTCCAGTCGCTTACAAATCTCACATTTCGTTATCAGTTGGTCCTGTTACTTTCTCATGACCCAGGGGCCTCAACTTTATTACTTTACGATCGTCCATTTGCTGTTGTCAGATGGCTTGGTCTTTTTAAGTATTTCTCTAAGATAGTAGATCTTTCCAAAGCGGGCAATCCGCAGACTTTCTGTCTCTCTCTCTTAAATTATTTCTACAGAGCAAAAACACTTTAGTTAGTTAAAAGAATAGAACCCTGTTGAGCTTCACACTTAACAAACCCTTAAGTGCAAGGGTGTCGACTCGCGTGGCCGAACCCATATATCTCTCCCTCTTTCTGAGGGGTTGTTTTGACAGTTTTAATCTCTCAGCAGTTAACCCGTAGTCCTGTTTAAACCTTATCTGGGTTTATACAACTTTTACAGACTTCTATTGTTCAACTCGGAGCACGAATTAACCTATTCCCTCCATTTTGTATATTGGTGTTACAGATGAATCCTGGTTTGTTTTACCTTATTAAATCCAATTTTTAATATCTTACTTCACAAGCAATAACGGACTGGGAGGGTGCACTCGGGAGACGGCCGGCGCGGCAAGCAGGTCAGCGTTTAGACCTCCGTCGGGAACGAGTCTCCAACAGTGAATAAACGGAAACCACAGTAAAACAGCATTGTTATCGGTAGCAGCGGCGGGAAAGTGCAGGAAGCGCCATATCGTTGCTACAGAGAGAAAAAAAAAAGCGCGGGAAGCGCCATATCTTTTTTTTGAAATGCCTAAGTCTGGCAATATTGATGCGTTTGATAACGAAACAGAGCCTAACTTTAGCAATATTGATGTTTTTGATAACAAGATAGAGGATTGGACCACATATGTAGAAAGAGTGGAGGTGTTTTGCACCGCAAATGGAATAGAAGATGAAAAAAAAGCTTCAGTGCTTCTGGATCTAATGGGCGCAGAAACATACAAGCTGTTACGCAACTTAATCACTCCAGCCGAACCGATGGACAAGAATTTTGAGGAGATTGTTGATACCCTACACTGCCAATTCGAGGCAGGACTGGCAGATTCTCTGCAAGACAAATTCATCTGCGATCCCCTAAGTGTAGAAACACAAAAAAAGGTATCTTCTGGAAAAGATTTAACACTGGACAAGGCTTTCAGTGCAATAGGAGCGGCAAAGATACAGCAAAGGCCACAGGACTTCGGCACCCATGAAATGACACGGGGTTTCGAAAGATGTTATCGCTGCGGCAGATCCAACCATGACCAGAGGGATTGCTGGTTCAAAGAAAAAGCATGCAGGCGATGCGGAAAGATGGGACACATTCCACGTGTATGCCGATCTGAAAATAAAAAATCCACTAATGGGAAAAGAGTCAATAAGGAAAAGCACAGAGGTACAAATGATGACGGACAGTAGCTCCAAAGACCAGAAGAGCGATAGCGACTCCGGGAACAAGAGACTAAGCTCTCTCAAATTACATAATGTAATTGCCAATGAAGATTACCAGACCATTTGGGTTACCCTCATAATAGCAGGGTCCCCAGTTAAAATGGAGCTAGATACAGGATCAGCTCTAACCGTAATAAATCGACGAGATTACGAGAGGCTATTTTCACATATACCTCTAAAAGACACATCCATTATCTTAAAAACATATACGGGGCAGAAAGTATACCCCAAAGGAAAAATAAAGGTGCCTGTGGTATACAACGGCAAAGAAATACAAAAGTTGTATTTATACATTCTACAAGATGGTGGTCCACCGTTGTTGGGACGTGAATGGATAAGGAAGATACGTTTAGACTGGCACTCCATTCAGGCACTGACGGTGACCAGTAAGGAAAAAAACAATGATGACATCATACCTGAACGATTAAAAGACATCTTGGCCAACGCCAAAGAAGTGTTTCAAGAGAAACTAGGAACCTTGAAAGGCATCACCGCCTCAATAAAAGTGGAAGATGCAGCAATTCCAAAAATTTTTAAGGCAAGACCGGTGCCATACGCAATACGTCCGGCAGTCGAGGCAGAGCTGGAGAATTTGGAAAAGGCAGGCGTATTATCCAAAATTGATTGGAGCGAATGGGCAACACCCATCGTTCCAGTCATGAAAAAAGCATTGAAAAATAACTCTGAGGAACAGAGAAAAATTTGCATCTGTGGGGACTTTAAGGTGACTGTAAACCCGGTCCTTCACACGGTACAGTATCCTCTTCCGAGGATAGAAGATATTTTCGCCTCACTATCCGGAGGAAAACGTTTCACAAAAATTGACTTGGCACAGGCATATCTACAGATGGAGGTTGAGGAGACCTCTAAAAAGTATCTCACAATAAACACACACAAAGGCCTGTACCAGTACAATCGACTGGTTTTTGGAGTAGCATCAGCTCCAGCTATCTGGCAAAGAGCTATGGAGCAAGTCCTGCAAGGGATTCCGGGGACTCAGTGTTACCTAGACGACATCCTTATAACAGGAGAAAATGACAACGAGCACCTTGCCAATTTGGAGCAGGTGCTCACTAGGCTGAAAGAACGGGGCCTACGAGCAAATCGCCCCAAGTGCGAATTTTTCCAAAATCAGATATCATATTGTGGCCACATAATTAATAAGGAAGGGTTGCATAAGTCACCTGAAAAAATTGAAGCAGTTATAAAAGCCCCAGCACCTGAAAATGTTTCACAATTGAGGTCATTCCTGGGATTAATAAATTACTATCATAAATTTTTACCGAACTTATCAACTATTCTACACCCTCTTAATGATCTTCTACACACAGGAGTGATTTGGAAATGGAACGAAGACTGTAAACGTGCCTTCCATAAATGTAAAGACTTAATCACATCCGAGAAAGTTTTGGCTCATTACAACCCATCACTACCAATCAGACTGGCGTGCGATGCATCCCCTTACGGCATAGGAGCGGTATTGTCCCATAGATTCCCTGATGGCTCGGAACGGCTGATAGCTTTTGCGTCACACTCATTGAACTCAGCTGAGCGTAACTATTCCCAGATAGACAGGGAAGCACTCAGCCTGGTATGGGGAGTGAAGAAATTCAACCATTACCTACACGGACAAAAATTTACCTTGCTGACTGACCATCAACCCCTCATCTCCATATTCAACCCTAAGAAAGGTGTCTCCATTATGACGGCACAAAGACTACAGAGGTGGTCCCTTTTTCTAGGGGCACACCAATACAACATTGAATACAAAGGGTCAAAACAGCATGGGAATGCTGACGGTTTATCGCGCCTGCCGTTGCCAACGATAGAAGAGGCACCTACAGTAGACCCAGTAGAGGTATTCCACTCTACCATAGTGGAATGTCTACCGGTGACAAATTCTGCCATTGAAAGGGAGACCAGAAATGACCCTACTCTCTCACGGGTCTACGATTTAACAATGAAGGGATGGCCAGCACATGGCGAACCACTGTTGCCAGCATTCTCGCAAAGAAGAGAACAGCTGTCAGTGTGCCGAGGAACCTTGATGTGTGGATCCAGAGTGGTGATTCCACCCAAACTCCAGGATAAAGTGCTAAAGGAGCTTTACGAGGGGCATCTGGGTGGAGTGAAAATGAAGAACCTAGCTAGGGCGTTTGTATGGTGGCCAGGTATCGATGGAGACATCGAAGACATGACAAAGAGCTGCCTAGGATGCCAGAAGGTCCAAAATGCTCCGCCACAGGCCCCTCTACATCCATGGGAGTGGCCCTCATCTCCCTGGCAAAGGGTGCACATCGACTTTGCTGGTCCATTTATGGACTCAATGTTCTTAATCGCAGTTGATGCACACTCCAAGTGGCCAGAGGTAATAAAGATGTCCTCCACCACCACGGAAAAAACCATCACAGTATTAAGGACCATATTTGCCAGGAATGGGCTGCCGGAACAGATATGTTCTGATAATGGACCGCAATTTGTGTCCGAAGAATTCAGAAAGTTCTTAAAGAACAATGGGGTAAAGCACTACACGTCCACCCCATACCATCCCGCCACCAATGGATTGGCTGAAAGGTTTGTCCAGACCTTTAAGAAGGCCATAAAGGCCATGGGTAATGAAAACATAAAACTTCAGCACAAGGTGGATAACTTCTTATTTGCATATAGGAATGCAACACATATGGTTACAAACCAAACTCCCGCCATGATGTTCTACAATAGAAACCTAAGATGCCGGCTGGATTTGGTCAAGCCCAACATCCGAAGGGACGTGGAGAACCGGCAGTTTCAGGGCATGAATGAAAGGCCAACTAGGGCCTTCCAGATAGGCCAACCGGTTTTGGCCCGGGACTACCGTACCGAGAAATGGCAGCCTGGAACTATCTGCACACGACTAGGACCACTGATGTATACCGTGGACATCGGAGAAAGCATAATAAGGCGCCATGCTGACCAAATCATCAAGTCATCCGAAAAGGGACAAAGTACACCACCACGCTATACATCTAACGATGAAGTAGAGATACCCATATCTACCTCCGATCCGGTGATACTGGAACCCAATGAACCCGACACTGGCCTTCAAGCCGAATCAGCCTTACCAGAAGAACCTACTACACCACCAGAAACTATTACACCCCCGAGGCGTTATCCGGACCGAGTCAGGAAGCCTCCTGAGAGACTAACTTATAATTAATTAATACAGCAATGTATATTATTTTGCATATAACATGTAATTAATAATTACTTAAAATATGATGTACTAGTTAGCTAGAAGGGGAGGAATTGTGGTGTATGTGCCTTTAAAAGCAATTGTGGTGTATGTGCCTTTAAGAGCCCCAGGTGTGCGCAATGCCGGTAATTGCCACTTGGGCTATATAAGCCTGTGTATTGTGTATATCCTTTAGAATCCCCCCCAGACTTGCTTAGTAAATACCTATGAACCAACTCCTGTCTTCAGTGTCTTTATCTACACACGGACACTACAGAATTCCTCTCCGACCCCCCAAGTCGATTGAAACTAGTCCAGGAGATCACGCTGATTATCAGACTACCTGTCCGACATTTGGTCTTGGATGAGCCGCAATTTACTCAGGTAAACATTGGGAAGAGCAAAGCCACCATCTTTGGCTTCCCAGCACAAATTCCACACACTTCCCACCGATTCAATCCTGCTTACTGGTCATTATCTCAGGCTAAATCAGACAGTTTGCAACATCACCATCCTATTTGACCCCATGCTGAACTTCTGACCCCATAGCTTCTCCCTCACAAAGACCACCTACTACCAGCATCAGAACATCGCCCACCTCTTTGCTATCACGGAGGTATGGTTGAGGGAGGGTCAGGACTGGCAGCTCAATATTCCGGGATATAGAATCTTCAGGCGAGACAGAGGGGGGTGTAAAAGGGGAGGGGGTGTTGCAATATTAATTAAGGAGTCAATTACTGCTGTAAGGAGGGATGATATATTAGCGGGTTCCTCTAATGAGGCCATATGGGTAGAACTTAAAAACAAAAAGGGGGCAAGCACGTTGCTGGGAGTGTACTATAGGCCCCCAAACAGTCAGGGGGAGATAGAGGAGCAGATATGTAGGCAAATCTCAGAGGAGTGCGAAAATAATAGGGTAATAATAGTGGGGGATTTCAACTTCCCCAATATAAATTGGGATAGCCAGAGTGTGAAAGGCTTAGAGGGTGCAGAATTCTTAAAGTGCATCCAGGAGACCTTTTTGAGCCAACATGTAGAAAGTCCTACAAGAGAGGGGGCGGTACTGGACCTAATTCTGGGGAATGTAGCCGGGCAAGTGGTGGAAGTGTCAGTAGGAGAGCATTTTGGCGACAGTGACCATAATTCGGTGAGATTTATTGTGGTCATGGAAAAAGACAAAGACGGCCCGGAAATAAGGGTTCTAAATTGGGGGAAGGCCGATTTTAATACGATAAGGCAGGATCTGGCCAAAGTGGACTGGGAGCAGCTACTTATAGGAAAATCCACATCAAAACAGTGGGAGACTTTCAGAAGGGAAATAGAGAGAGTACAACGCCAACATGTTCCTGTAAAGGTCAAGGGTGGGACCAACAAGCAAAGGGAACCTTGGATGACAAGGGATATACAAAAATGCATTAGGAAAAAAAGGGGGGCTTTTGGCAGTTACAAAAGACTAAAGACGGGAGAAGCCCTAGAGGAGTATAAAAAGTGCAGGGGCATACTTAAAAAAGAAATTAGGAGGGCGAGGAGGGGCCATGAAATAACACTGGCGAGCAAAATAAAGGAAAATCCTAAGATGTTTTATAAGTATATTAAGGGCAAGAGGATAACCAGGGAAAGGGTAGGGCCCATTAGGGACCAAAGTGGCAATCTGTGTGTGGAGCCAGATGATGTAGGCGGGGTTTTAAATGAATTTTTTGCATCTGTGTTCACTATGGAGAAAGACGATGTAGACATAGAAATCGGGCAAGGGGACTGTGACATACTTGAACATATTAGCATTGAGAGGGAGGAGGTGCTGGCGGTTTTAGCAGGCCAAAAAGTGGATAAATCCCCAGGCCCGGACGAGATGTATCCCAGGCTGCTGTGGGAGGCAAAGGAGGAGATTGCAGGGGCTCTGACACAAATATTCAGAACCTCTCTGGCCACAGGGGATGTACCAGAGGACTGGAGAACAGCTAACGTAGTACCATTATACAAGAAGGGTAGCAGGGATAAACCAGGGAATTACAGGCCAGTGAGCCTAACATCTGTGGTAGGGAAATTATTGGAAAAAATTCTGAGGGACAAAATTAGTTTCCACTTGGAGAGGCAAGGATTAATCAGGGATAGTCAGCATGGCTTTGTCAAGGGTAAATCATGTCTGACAAATCTGATTGAATTTTTCGAGGGGGTGACTAGGGGGGTGGATGAGGGAAATGCTGTGGATGTGGTTTACATGGACTTCAGTAAAGCTTTTGACAAAGTCCCGCATAGGAGACTGGTCAAGAAGGTAAGAGCCCATGGGATCCAGGGTGCCTTGGCGCGTTGGATCCTAAACTGGCTGAGTGGCAGGAGGCAGAGGGTGATGGTCGAATGTTGCTTTTGTGACTGGAAGCCTGTGTCCAGTGGGGTACCTCAGGGATCAGTGCTGGGTCCCTTGTTGTTTGTGATCTACATAAATGATTTGGATGAGAATGTGAAAGGTATGATCAGTAAGTTCGCAGATGACACGAAAATTGGTGGGGTGGTAAATTGCGAGGAGGAAAGCCTCAGGCTACAGGACGATATAAACGGGTTGGTCAGATGGGCGGAAAAGTGGCAAATGGAATTTAACCCTGAAAAGTGCGAGGTGATGCATTTTGGACGGACAAATAAGGCAAGGGAATACACAATGAGTTGTAGGACCCTAGGAAGTACAGAGGGTCAGAGGGACCTTGGTGTACATGTACATAGATCCCTGAAGGCAGCGGAACAGGTAGATAAGGTGGTTAAAAAGGCATATGGGATACTTGCCTTCATTAGCCGAGGCATAGAATATAAGAGCAGGGAGGTTATGATGGAGCTGTACAAAACGCTGGTGAGGCCACAGCTGGAGTACTGTGTGCAGTTCTGGTCGCCTCACTATAGGAAGGATGTGATTGCTTTGGAGAGGGTGCAGAGAAGATTCACCAGGATGTTACCTGGGATGGAGCGCCTCAGCTATGAAGAAAGACTAAACAGGCTGGGGTTGTTTTCCTTGGAGCAAAGAAGACTGAGGGGGGACCTGATTGAGGTGTACAAAATGATGAGGGGCATAGATAGGGTAGATAAAGAGGAACTTTTCCCCTTAGTAGTGGGGTCAATAACAAGGGGGCATAGATTCAGGGTAAGGGGCAGGAGATTTAGAGGGGATTTGAGGAGGAACTTTTTCACCCAGAGGGTGGTTGGAATCTGGAACTCGCTGCCTGAAAGGGTGGTAGAGGCAGGAACCCTCAAAACATTCAAGAAGCATTTGGATGAGCACTTGAAATGCCATTGCATACAAGGCTATGGACCAAATGCTGGAAAATGGGATTAGACTGGACAGGGATTGATGGACGGCACAGACGCGATGGGCCGAAGGGCCTCTTTCTGTGCTGTATAACTCTATGACTCTATGACTCTGCCCTATGTTAGCTAACCTACTGTTGAAACCCTCATCCATGCCTTTATCACCTTCAGGCTCAGCTGGTCCAATGTTCCCCTGGCCACCCTCCCATCCTCAACCTTAGTAAACTTCAGCTCATCCCAAACTCTGCTGCCCATATCCTATCCAGCACCAAATGAATCCCCACATATCAATCCTGTTCAGGCTGAACTACATTGGAAACGGTCCCCCAGCGCTTCCAATTTAAAGTTGTCATCTTCATGTGTAAATCCTTTCATGGTGTCGCTTAACTCTATTTCTATAACCTCCTCCAGCCCTACAACCCTCCTCCATAAACACTTTGTTCTTTTGTGCAGCTCCCCAGCACTTCCTCCCACCAATGGTGACAGTGCCTCAAATGTTCCAAGGCTCTATGCTCTGGAATTCCTGGCCTAAGCTCCTCTGCCTCTCAGCCTCCTTCTCCTCCTTTAGGAACCTCCTTAAAACTCATCTCTTTTCACCTTTCCAAATATCTCATCCTTTGACATGGTGTCCATTAATTTCAGATTACACCTCTGTGAAGTGCCTTGGGGCCTTTTCTATACAAAAGGTATCATATAAATGCAGGCTGTTGTTTGTTGTTGTTGATTCACAGGGCTGGATTTTTTCATGGGGTGGGCTGGGGGTGGGTCAGGAGGTCATCATGTCCGGACCCCGCCTGAGGCAGGACAAATGAATGATTTTGCCCTAATTGGGCACTTGATTTCCAATGTGTGGGAACCCCTGGCCCAATGAGTATTTTTATACTGAAACTCGCCTCCAATGACAACATCTATGCAGCTGCATTTAAGGCCTGCAATCAGCCTTGGTTCTTTTTCAGCCTTACAACTTGAGCATAATACTTCTGAGGCATTCGTGCAAAAACCATGGCAGGCACCAGACCAAAGTGTGCACCCCGATTCGATGAGAACTCCCCCCAAGCTCTGGTGGAGGGAGCAAGAGCAAATAAGGAAGTGCTATTTCCTTCTTCAGGGAGGAAAAAGCCTCACCAACAGACCAAAGCTGTGTGGCTGCAAGTGGCACAGGAGGTGAATGCGATTTCAATGTGCAGCAGGACCTGGCTGCAGTGCAGAAAGCGGTTTCATGATGTTCTCCGCAGAGGAAAATGGAGTATTCCATCCCCATGACCCTCAACCTGATCCCCATTGTATTGATTTCTTTGTGGGTTCAATGACGAGACATTTATGAAAGAGAATGGCCTAGAAATTGAGTTGACGCCGCGCCAGGGCTTTAGCGCCGGAAATTTAGCGCCGGCGCTAATTCCCTTGCGCGCGCCAAAAATTCAGTAGCGCCGCGCCCAGACGGCTGCCGGCGCTACTGGTGGGCGTGAGCGCCTCCCAATGGGCGCTGAGTGCCGAATCGCGGCGCTAATCCGGCGCTGCGGCACCCGATGCGGTGCGGCAGGCTGGGGAAGTGCAGGCCTCCTCCTTCAGTTAAGGAGGAGCTGCCTGCACCCGCCCGCTGTCCGTTCAAATATTGAAAAAATGAGCCCGGCACCTCGGACAAGTGCCGGGCTTGCAGGCCAGACGCATCTGTTCCGCGGGGGGGGGTGGAGGAGTCCGGGGAGGGAGGTGCGGGCAGGCAGCCGACGGGAAAGCGGCCGGCCGCCGCGCGACCTTAATGCGCCGGCGCTAACTCGGGGAAGACTCGGTTGCCAGAGTCTTAGTTGCGGCTGCCACGGGCGAGGCGGCCGCAACTGAATTTCGGCGCTGGGGCCCGTCGTCATGGCAACCGGGACGCTGCGCACACCGATGACGTCATCGGTGCCGGCGCAGCGCTACCGGCTTAACGCCGACGGAAGGCCCCCACTCAATTTCCCAACTGGCCATAACTCCGGCGCTAGGCCCTCTAGCGCCTCAAATGCGGCGCTAAGGCTACTCAATTTCTAGGCCAATGTCTTTTAATCTAAAGTCTGTTCAACTCTTTATACAGCATTTCAGGAGACATCATGTTTGAGATTCATCTAAAACGAAACTGAAACCAAAATAAACTGCCTTGCTTGTCTCGGTCACATGCCCTCTGCTGGTCAGGCACAAGCAATCAATACATGCAATCATGCTGGTAAGGAATCATAATCGAACAGGCAAATACCATCTCTATTTGCTGATATCATTACATCTCCTTTTCTTAAAACAAAAGTATTTTACTTTTAACTAACAACGTGTTTTCTTTGTATTAATCTGCATTTTAACTGTAACACTTAATGAACTTACATTATCATTATCATGATCAAGGTTTTTTAACCTTGCTTTGTGTGTTCACCTGAAATATGTCAATATACTAGAACTTGAAGAAAGAATAAGATAACATTACTTCCTTCTATAACAATAGTCCTTAAATTTGCTCAATGAGTCTCTCAGGAGGCTTCACGTGTCTTGAGGATTTTCTGATTGATTGTCCTTGAATCTGAGTTGTTGCCTCAGATGATGTGTTCTCAGCTGTGTGATCAGGTTGTTCAACAGTATCAATCTCTTGACCTGCTGTGGCTGGTCCCATGAGAAGATCTCGACGATTTCTTCTCAGAACAGCACCCTCATCTGTCTGAATGGTGTATGATCTTGGTTGAACTTCACTCAGGACAGTTCCCTTCTGAGTCCATATGTTTGTTTTGTCTTTGAACCTTACTTGGTCACCAGTATGGAGTTCAGGTAGGTTTTGTGTTCCTCTGTCATAGTAGTACTTTTGCTTTTCTTTCTGTTGCTCTTTGAACTTGCTCACTTTCTCCCCCTCTTTTGTTTTCAGGAGGTTCTCCGGGATGGGTAGGTTTGACCTTAGCCGATGTCCCATCAGGAGTTGGGCTGGTGACTTACCACACTCAAGCGGCATTGTGCGGTATACAAGCATGCTCTGGTAGAAGTCAGTTCCACTGTCTTTTGCCTTGTACATCAGTCTTTTCACTGTCTGGACCGATTGTTCCACTAGACCATTGGACTGTGGAAAGTGAGGACTTGACGTTGTGTGGACAAAGTCCCACTCTTTGGCAAAGTGTCGGAAACTTGCATTGTAAAACTGAGGTCCATTGTCTGTGAAGACCTCGTTTGCCACGCCATGTCTGGAGAATATGGCTTTCATACATGTTATCACAGCATCTGCAGTGGTGGTGTGCAGTCTACAAACCTCTGGATGCAGGGAGTAATAGTCTGTGACTACAAGATAGTCCTTCCCTTGACATACGAATAGGTCAGCGCCTACCTTCTGGTAAGGTCTGTCTGGTGCTGGGTGTGGCTTTAGTGGTTCTACCGGATTGCTTGCTCGATATTTCAGGCATATTGTGCAGTTTGACACCTCATTTGTCACATCTTGGTTGATTCGTGGCCAGTACATCACCTCTCATGCTCTTTTCTTACACCTTTCGATTCCCAGATGTCCTCCATGGATCTTTTTTAACATCTCTTTTCTCAGACTCTTTGGGATAACTATTTTACTTCCTTTGTAGATGATGTCTTCGACCACTGATAGTTCCGCCCTGCAGTTCCAGTACTCTGCCATGTCAGGTGAGCAGTCTTGCTTCATGTTGGGCCATCCATCCAAGATGCTTTTCCTCAGTCATCTCATTGTTTCATCTTTGTTTGTCTCTGTCTTTATGAGCTCCATTTTTGCATCTGCTATGGGCAGTGCACTTGTGATCATGTCCACGTAGGCGTTCACTTTTTCATCCATTGTGGTGTTTGCGGGCTCACTTGGGTCAACAGCTCTGGACAACATGTCTGCTGTATACATCAGCTTACCCGGTGTGTACGCAACATTCAGTGTATAGCGTTGCAGCCTGATCATCATTCTTTGTATTCTAAGCGGACAGCTATTTAGTGGCTTTTGGAACAATGCAATCAAGGGCTTATGGTCAGTCTCTACACTGATTGCTTGTCCTGCCACAAACTGGTGAAATCTTTCACAGGCGTATGTGATGCTGAGCAGCTCCTTTTCTATTTGAGCATATCGCGTCTCCGCGTCTGTCATTGAGCACGATGCATATGCAATAGGTTGCCAGTAGTCATATTTTTGCAGAAGAACGGCACCGAGCCCACTCTGTGATGCATCTGATGATATCTTGATGGATCTCGCTGGGTCATAAAACCTCAGAACTGGTTCCTCTGTGAGCAGTTTCTTTAGATCGCTCCATGACTTCTCATGCTCATGATTCCCATTCCCATTCTATGTTCTTTTCAGTTAGTCTTCTCAGTGGCGCCATCTTTTCTGAGAGGTTGGATATGAATTTACCCATGTAGTTGATCATTCCATTAAACCTCTGCACGTCCGTTTTGCATTGTGGCTTTGGCATATTCTCAATGGCGGACACATTTCTGGGATCTGGTCTGATGCCCTCACTGCTAAGGATGTCTCCCACGAATGTCAGTTCTGTCACCCTGAGCTGGCATTTCTCTCTATTCAGCTTCAGGTTTGTTTTCCTTGTTGCTTCCAGCACTTTTTTCAGTCTCTCGTCATGCTCAGTTCTCGTGGTTCCCCATACTATGATGTCATCCATTGATGTATCAACTCCCTCCAGGTGCTCATAGATCATATGGATAGTTTTGTGATACACTTCAGGAGCTGAGGCAATGCCAAATGGTAAACTTAGGAATCTGTATCTGTCAAATGGGCTGTTGAACGTGCACAGTCTTGAACTTGCCTCGTCCAGCTTCATCTGCCAAAATCCTGATGATGCATCTAACTTGCTGAAATACTTTGCATTTGCAAACTGTGCCATGATTTCCTCACGTGTAGGAAGCTTGAAGTGCTCTCTCTTTATTGCTCTGTTTAGATCTCTTGGATCCAGGCAAATTCTGAGCTTTCCATTCTTTTTGTCCACAACGACGAGTGAACTCACCCACTCAGTTGGCTCATCTACCTTCTGAATCATGTTCAGGCTTTCCATCCTGTCCAACTCTGCCTTCAGTTGCTTTTGAAGAGCAAACGGAACTTTTCTGCATGGATGTATGACCGGTGTCATACTTTTATCTACTCTGATCATGTGTTCTCCTGGAAGGCAACCTAGACCCTTAAATAGGTCATTGTACTCTTTCATGAGTTCATCATAGGCTGCCTCTCCTTCGCTTTCCACAGCGAGGACTCTCTTTACCAGGTTCAGTCTCTCACAGGCTTTTAAACCTAATATGGCTTGCACATCCTTTGGCAGCACGATTAATGCTAGCGTGTGCTCTCTGTCCTTGTGTGTTACTTTGACAATGCATCTTCCTTTCACTGGTATATCAGTACCTGAGTATCCTGTCACTTTCACTTTTATTCCATGTATCTTTGGTCTTGGTCTAATTTTCTTAAAATCAGCCTCTGATATCACATTAACTTGTGCTCCAGTATCCAATTTAAATGGAATGTGTGTGTAATTCACTTTTAGTGTCAACATCCAGTCTCTTTCTTCTTTTTTGTTTTCAGACACAACATCTACATTGAACTCCTCTATCTCGCTTTCATCTACTATATGGACCTTGCTTTGTTGCGCTTGGTTCTTACAGCAACGGGCATAATGGTTGTTTTTGTTGCAACTATTGCATGTTTTACCATATGCTGGACACTTTTTTGGTGCATGCTGTGTACCGCATCGACGACATGACTTTCGATTGTCTCTTTCATTTTCGTTCGCTGGCCACGCCTCTTTTTTCACATTGGCGCTCTTTTTGTTAACCGGTTTGTGTCCGTTCATTCTCACTGCATCCAAGTTGCAGCTATTGTCATTGAACAGCTCCTTTGCCTGCAACTTCACAGTCTCTGTAGCCCTACACAGTGCTATGGCTTTTCCCAGGTCCAGACCTTGCTCTCTTAGCAGTCTTTCCCTTAGACAATTATCTGGAATACCACACACCAGTCTGTCTTTTATCAGCGAGTCTGTCAGTCCCCCAAATTCATATGTTTTGCTTCAGTTTCTCAGTTCAGTCACATACTGATCAATAGTCTCACCCGTTTTCTGTACACATGTGAAAAATCTGTGCCTCTCAAACGTCATGTTATGTTTAGGTATGCAGTAGGCCTCAAACTTTTCCATTATTTTATCTAGCTTAATTTTGTCTCCATCAGCAGCGAATGTGAAGTTATTATACACCTCCAGCGCTTCATCACCCACGACATGTAAGAACAGTGACGATTTCTTTTTATTACTTTTCTCGTCAGCTCTGATTGCCGCTAAATACAACCCCACACGTTGTTTGAACCTCCTCCAATTTTCAGCCACATTACCTGTCAACTGAAGCGTCGCTGGTGGGAGTAAACCTTCCATTTTTCACTTCATTAGCTATTCTCTAATGGTAAGTAACGATGTTCTCTTTTGGCTTGCTAATCTGTGGAGAGCTGATTTAACTTCAGATTTTTTCTCTACATCTCTTTCAATCACTTCTGACACCATGTATTGATTTCTTTGTGGGTTCAATGACGAGACATTTATGAAAGAGAATGTCTTTTAATCTAAAGTCTGTTCAACTCTTTATACAGCATTTCAGGAGACATCATGTTTGAGATTCATCTGAAACGAAACTGAAACCAAAATAAACTGCCTTGCTTGTCTCGGTCACATGCCCTCTGCTGGTCAGGCACAAGCAATCAATACATGCAATCATGCTGGTAAGGCATCATAATCGAACAGGCAAATACCATCTCTATTTGCTGATATCATTACACCCATCGCCTCTCATCACCAGCACTCGGCTTTGTCAACCTCCTCCTCCATATCCCACTTGACCCTTACATCCCTGCACCCTTAACCATTCCCTCTCTCTGTATGTTCACATTCACTTAACTATTCAACTATGCAGCCCTCACATTCCCTATCACTGTGATGCAATGACAACAACTTACAATACACAGGGAGGTCCCTTGGTCTTGGCACCCCACTCCATCTTTGTGTCCTTCTAAGCATCTATTCTATGGATTCTCTACACTCACTCCTTCATTCTCACTAAAACTCCACTTGTGTCCCACTTGTGACCAGAGCAGACCTGTGTGGGGAACAGCGAGCGCGGCGGAGCTTAAAACCGGCGGCATCAGCGAGGCCCGACCAGAGCGGACCTGTGTGGGGAACAGCGAGCTCGGCGGAGCTTAAAACCAGCGGCATCAGCGAGCAGCGAGGCCCGACCAGAGCGGACCTGTGTGGGGAACAGCGAGCGTGGCGGAGCTTAAAACCGGCGGCATCAGCGAGCAGGGAGGCCCGACCAGAGCGGACCTGTGTGTGGAACAACAAGCGCGGCGGAGCTTAAAAGCAGCAGCAGTGAGTGAGGCATACCAATTCAACAGCGGGGGAGAGAGGTCAAAATTAATCAAAGTGTGACGTCACCAGGAAGCAGGTAAGTGATTGGTTGGTGAGTATTTCTCTATTTTTTTAAACTTTAACTCTGTGGTTTATAGTTACTAAGGTCTCTCTGGTGTAGCAGGAACTGTTGGTAAACCAGTTAACTGTAGTGTAATTAGTGCGATTGATTGATTTAATTTAAATTCAATTAATTAAAGGGTAAGTCATGGCAGGACAGCCGGGCCATGTGATATGCTCCTCCTGCGATATGTGGGAAATCAGGAACACTTCCTGTGTCCCTGACAACTATATGTGCAAGAAGTGCATCCAGCTGCAGCTACTGACAGACCGCATTGTGGCACTGGAGCTGTGATTGAATGCATACTGGAGCATTCACGATGCTCAGGACATCGTGAACAGCATGTTTACGGAGTTGGACACAGCGCAGGTAGAGGTTGGACAGGAAGAAAGGGAATGGGTGACCAACAGGCAGACTCCCAGGTGCAGGCAGGTAGTGCAGGGGTCCCCTGTGGCCATCCCCCTCTCCAACAGATACACCACTTTGGGTACTGTTGTGGGGGATGGCTTATCAGAGGAAGGCAGCAGCAGCCAACTTCCTGGCACCAGGGGTGGCTCTGCTGCACAGAATTGGAGGAAAAAGAGGGGTAGAGCGATAGTAATAGGGGATTCTATTGTAAGGGGAATAGATAGGCGTTTCTGCGGCCGCAATCGAGACTCCAGGATGGTGTGTTGCCTCCCTGGTGCAAGGGTCAAGGATGTCTCTGAGCGGCTGCAGAACATCTTGGAAGGAGAGGGTGAACAGCCAGTTGTCGTGGTACATATAGGCACCAACGATATAGGTAAAAAGTGGGATGAGGTCTTAAAAGCAGAATATAGGGAGTTAGGAGATAATTTAAAAAACAGGACCTCAAAGGTAGTAATCTCAGGATTGCTACCAGTGCCACGTGCTAGTCAGAGTAGAAATAGAAGGATACTTCAGATGAAGAAGTAGCTAGAGGAATGGTGCCAGGGGGAGGGATTCAAGTTCCTGGGACATTGGAACTGGTTCTGGGGGAGGTGGGACCAGTTCAAACCGGATGGTTTGCACCTGGGCAGGGCTGGAATTGATGTCCTAGGGGGAGTGTTTGCTAGTGCTGTGGGGAGGGTTTAAACTAAAATGGCAGGAGGTTGGGAACCTGAGCAGGGAGACAGAGGAAAGGGAAACAAGGATAAAAGCAAATGATAGGAAGCAGGAAAACAAAAGTGGCAGTCAGAGAAATCAACAGTTTAAATCAAACGTGGCCACAGTAAATAATAATTCTAATAGGTCTAAGAGTATTAAAAAAACAAGCCTGAAAGCTTTGTGTCTTAATGCGAGGAGCATTTGTAATAAGGTGGATGAATTGGCTGTGCAAATAGAGGTAAACAAATACGATTTGATTGGGATTACGGAAACGTGGCTCAAGGATGGCCAAGACTGGGAACTCAACATCCAGGGGTATTCGATATTCAGGAAAGATAGGCAAAAAGGAAAGGGAGGTGGGGTAGCATTACTGGTTAAAGAAGGGATTAACACAATTGTAATGAAGGATATTAGCTCTGATGATATGGAATTTGTATGGGTAGAATTGAGAAATACTAAGGGGAAAAAAACGTTAGTGGGAGTGGTATATAGACCTCCAAACAGTAAGGTGGAGGTTGGGGATGGAATTAAAAGGGAAATTAAAGAAGCGTGCAATAAGGGCACAGCAGTCATCATGGGTGACTTTAAGCTACATATAGATTGGGCCAACCAAATTAGTAACAATACTGTGGAGGAGGAATTACTGGAGTGCTTACGGCATGGTTTCCTGGACCAATATGTCGAGGAACCAACCAGAGATCAGGCCATCTTAGACTGGGTAATATGTAATGAGGAAGGATTAATTAGCAATCTTGTTGTATGAGGCCCCTTGGGTCGGAGCGATCATAATATGATCAAATTCTTCATTAAGATGGAGAATGAAGTAGTTGACTCAGAGACTAGGGTCCTCAATTTAAATAAAGGAAACTACGATGGTCTGAGGAGCGAGTTGGGTAGGATTGATTGGGGAATGGCACTCAAAGGGTTGACGGTGGACAGGCAATGGCAAACATTCAAAGACTGAATGGATGAGCTACAGAATATGTTCATCCCAGTTTGGCATAAAAATAAAACAAAAAAGGTGACTCAACCATGGCTAACAAGGTAAATTAAGGATAGCATAAGATCCAAGGAGAGGACATATAAATTGGCCAGAAAAACCAATAATCCTGAGGATTGGGAGCAGTTTAGGATTCAACAAAGGAGGAAAAAGGGATTAATTAAGAAAGGGAAAATAGAATATGAGAGTAAGCCTTCAGGTAACATAAAAACTGACTGTAAAAGCTTTTATAGATATGTGAAGAGAAAAAGATTGGTGAAGTAAAGCGTAGGTCCCTTGCGGTCAGAATCAGAGGAATTTATAATGGGGAACAAAGAAATGGCATATCAACTAAATACATATTTTGGTTGTGTCTTCACAAAGGAGGACACAAATAACCTCCCAGAGATGCCGGGGAACATAGGGTCTGATGAAAGGGTGGAACTGAAAGAAATCAGTATTTGTAGGGAAATGGTGTTAGGAAAATTGATGGGACTGAAGGCCGATAAATCCCCAGGGCCTGATAATCTACATCCCAGGGTACTTACGGAAGTGGCCCTAGAAATAGTAGATGCATTGCTGGTCATCTTCCAGAACTCGTTAGATTCTGGAACAGTACCCATGGATTGGAGGGTAGCTAATGTTACCCCACTATTCAAAAAAGGTGGTAGAGAGAAATCGGGGAATTACAGATCGGTAAGCCTGACATTGGTAGTGGGGAAAATGCTAGAGTCCATTATAAAAGATGTAATAGCAGAGCACTTGGAAAGCAGTGACAGGATCGGACAAAGTCAACATGGATTTACAAAAGGTAAATCATGCTTGACTAATCTACTGGGATTTTTTGAGGATGTAACTGGTAAAATAGATAAGGGAAAACTAGTGGACGTGGTGTATTTGGACTTTCAGAAGGCTTTCGATAAAGTCCCGCATAAGAGATTAGCGTGCAAAATTAAGGCACATGGGATTGGGGGCAAGGTATTGACTTGGATAGAGAACTGGTTGGTGGACAGAAAGCAAAGAGTTGGAATAAACGTTTTGTTTTCCGAGTGGCAGGCAGTGACTAGTGGGGTACCGCAAGGATCGGTCCTAGGACCCCAGCTGTTCACAATATATATTAATGATCTGGACGAGGGAATTGGTAGTAATAGCTCGAAATTTGCAGACGACACAAAGCTGGGTGGGAGGGTATGCTGTGAGGAGGATGTCGTGAAACTCCAGTACGAATTGGACAGGTTGGGTGATTGGGCAGAAACATGGCAAATGCACTATAATGTGGATAAATGTGAGGTTATCCACTTTGGTGGCAAAAACAGGAAGGCAGATTATTATTTGAATGGCAATAGATTGGGAGAAGGGGAAGTGCAATGAGACCTGGTTGTTCTTGTGCACCAGTCGCTGAAGGTAAGCATGCAGGTGCAGCAGGCGGTTAAGAAGGCAAATGGTATGTTGGTCTTCGTAGCAAGAGGGTTCGAGTACAGGAACAAGGATGTCTTGCTACAGTTGTACAGGGCCTTGGTGAGACTGCACCTTGAGTATTGTGTGCAGTTTTGGTCCCCTTACCTGAGGAAGGATGTTCTTGCCATGGAAGGAGTGCAGCGAAGATTCACCAGGCTGATACCTGGGATGGCAGGAATGACGTATGAGGAGAGATTGTGTCGATTGGGCTTATACTCACTGAAGTTTAGAAGAATGAGAGGGGATCTCATCGAAACCTATAAAGTTCTGTCAGGCCTGGACAGACTAGATGCAGGAAGGATGCTTCTGATGGCCGGGGAGTCCAGAACCAGGAGTCATAGTCTAAGGATAAAGGATAAGCCATTTAGGACTGAAATGAGGAGGAATTTCTTCACCCAGAGATTGGTGAACCTGTGCAATTCTCTGCCACAGAGGGCGGTGGAGGCCAGTTCATTAAATATATTCAAGAAAGAGTTGGATATATTCCTTGAGGCTAAAGGGATCAAGGGATATGGGTAGAAGGCAGGGACAGGGTACTGAATTTGGATGATCAGCCATGATCTCATTGAATGGTGGAGCAGGCTCGAAGGGCCGAATGGCCTACTCCTGCTCCTATCTTCTATGTTTCTATGTTTCTATGTCCCTCATTAGAGGAAAAGAGAGCCCACAATAAGAGGGAGAGGGCGAGGACAGGAGGAGGGCCACCCTCAATAGCCCAGCCCACCACTGCAGAGGAGTCGGCCCTGGAGATCGCGGGAGGGGAGGAGGATGCACAAGTGGGGGACGGACAGACGGGTGCAGAGGAAGCTGCAACCTCTGACGGTGCAGTGTCAGCCAAATTAAGCACACACAGCACCAGCGCAGACACTCAAACCTCGGTGGGACCTTCAGGACATAGAGTAGTGTTGTCACCTTGTGTTTCACAGCTCACAAGTGAGCTTCAGCAGATGGTGGAGACAGGGACAGCAGTGGAGAATCCTCGCTGGAGGGGGCAGGACCCTCCCAGCTCGGCTCTGCTGCATGTTGAACCTGTGCCTCCTTGTCCATCCAGAAGGAGAGCGGTGCTGGAACTCCAGGAGCAGTTGCAGGAGTCTCTGGCAGGTTTTGTATCCAGGGCCGCTGCGAATGTGGAGTGAATGGAGGAGTCCATCGTTAACATGAGCGGGGCCTTTGTGGAGGCGTTGGCGAATGAACGCATCACCGCGGAAAGGATGGCAAGCTCCATGGAAAGGATGGCTACCTCCGTGGTAAGGTGGGCTACCGTAGAGGAGAGGTTGGCTATGGTAGAGGAAAGGATGGCTATGGCCATGGAGGAGCTTATTCAGCAGGGTCTTGAAAACATTGTCATTGTTCAGAATAGACTGACATCTCTTAAGGTGCGATGGTCAGCTATTGAGCAGACAATCCACTCCTTCATGGATGTCCTCTGGAGTGGGACTCCAGTGCAGAAATGGGCCCTCGTGGCCTCCCGAAGTGCAGCAAGGTGCTGTCAAGCCACTTGCTAGCTCGGAGGTGGGGCTGACCCATGAGAGGGATGTTGTTGGCAGAAAACTAGGAAGTGGGGGCTCCTCTACATGTGCTCACACGACCATGCCACTGCAAAGCCGTCAGTCAGAGACCCACCAGAGTCCTCACCCAACTGAGATGGTCATCTCAGCCCTTGCACAGCCGCAGGAGCAGCAGACTGTTGCTGAGCCCTCACAGGCTCGCAACCCCAGAGGATGCCCACCAAAGGTGTCGAGACAGGAGCAGCAAGAAAGTGAGCAAGGGGCCTCCACATCTGCTGAAGCCACAGGGGAAGCATCATGCAGGAGCACGCATAAGAGGAAGATAAAGCACAAGTAGTCACAAGGGTAGTCACTTGGGTGTTCTGTTGTGTTTTTTGAAAAGCCATCTGTGAATTGTGATGATAAACAAATTTGATGGCAAATTGTTGAAGTTGTGGCCTGTGTCATTTTGCAAATGGGACTTCCACATTGGGGCCTTCGGGTGTAGGGGGTGGCGGGTGGCACATGCACCTAGTCGGTTATGCCCCTGACTGCCTGTGAGCAGTTTGAATCGCTCCCACGCCCCTGGGTTCTAGACACTGGACTCAGGTACAGGCGGCGATACAGAAAACTCGAGTAGACAAGTGGTTTGGTGTAAAAAAAAAAAGATTTTATTAAAACAGAATAAAACACAGTCTTATGAGAATTACTGGTATAAAATACTGGCATAAACAATTACACTTATACAGGGAATGGGGAACACACAGCACATCGAGGGAAAAACAACTACTTTAACAATCCCCTTATCCTTATCCCACCCCTATAACTAACTAGATTAAGCTATGAGGGGCCAGGAATTCATGCTCACCAATCCCAAACAAAGCCTGTTGTTTTAGCAATTGCGGGTTTTGAGGTCTGGTCTCCTGTCCTTTGGGGTACTCCGTCGCCACATGGTCTCAGGGCGCGGTGCTGGAGCTGCTGCTGCAAAACACCTTTCTTCTCCTCAGCTACCGTCATCATCTCGTCGCAATGGGTTCTCTTCTTCTTCTCCCTCGGGCGGTCATCGGCGGTAACGTTGCGTCAGCAAGACGGTTGGCAGTTTTCACTGCTTAGATTTTCCTACCCATTCTTTGAACGTCGGTATATTCGTTATGGTGTGGACACCTGCGTTTAATGCCAGTTCATTCGCAGTGTTCAACTAGCCAACTTAGTCTCACTGTCCGTATATATATTCTCTTCCCCCAAGCGCCAGCTTATAACTAGGTGCTTGGTCTTAATTAATGGGTCTTCTGCTGTCCTTCTCTGCTCTTTGTCGCGTCTACCTTATTCTTCATCTTGGTTCGTTTCGCCTCGTTTCTTCTGCCCTCTCTCATGGCCCGGGTGTCCTGGGTGACTTTGGACTTGGGTCTTGCCCCACCCGCGATTGGTATGGATGTCCTTGGTTGCTTGCACAATGCGGGGAGCGAGAAGAGAACCCGCCACGAGGCCAGGGTACGAGTACGGGCGGTGGCAGCCCAAGGCCCGACAAGAGGTCAGAGTCGAGAGAGCAGCAAGCAGACAGCCAGAGAGCGATTGCTACTAAGGGCCTACAATTATACTCCTTTCGATGGCCCTTATCTGCACGCCAAATCAGGTCAGTCCATTGTTTCCCTTTTGGCGGGCTGTTTTAAATGATTATACCAATCTAAACTAACTAGTTTTAGATGGCTGTTTATCGCACCTGATGGCCCGATGTCCGGGCTGTATTGTCCTTAATGCATTTTAATCGGCCTGTCCAGCCTTGATGGCTTCCTTCAGCTGTTTCCAATTATTATGCGGACAAACTAATGGCCTCATGCTTAGGCCTAACTGGACTGATCTGTTCCAATTTGGTGAAAGTGCATATTCAATGTTTTCTTAGCTGTCTAGCCCTTGAAACACAAAAGTCCTTTTCACAGAAATGCATTTTAAGTTTCGATTTCCCAAAGCTGCTTGTTCTGAGCTGCAGAGTCCAAGCTTTTAAAACCTTACAGGCTTTTGTTCACGAGGTGCGGATGCCATCTTTGGGCACCCTTTTAAAATTGTCCATAGGGTCCCTTTTATTTATAACCTTAGGCGAATGTGAAAAATTTGCGAATCCTACAAGGGCGACTTGCAATTGGAGGTCAGACTGATAGGAATTCATAGGTTCTTGTCCATTGTCGATGCTCTGGTAAGAAGATGCGATGCAAACGTATTTGATTGTGCAGGCTAAGCAAATCTGGCCAAGATGAGTGTGTCCCTTGCATCCCGGGCAGCAATGTGCTCGCTTGCTGGTGCCGCTGGTTGATGCGCCTCCGCAACATGTTCATTGTTGGTGTTCTCCTCTTCCTCGTCATCTGTGAAGGCTATGCAATCATCCACTTGTACCTCAGACAGCTGCAAGCCACGATGCTGTGACATGTTGTGAAGTGCACAGCAGACCACGATGATTCTGGAGACCCTGGCTGCTGAGTACTGCAGGGCTCCACCTGATCTATCAAGGTATCTGAATCTCATCCTTAGCAAGCCGATGGTTTGCTCGATTATGGATCTGGTGGAAATGTGGCTGGAGTTGTAGCGCGCCGCAGAGTCATTGGAAGGGCTCCTCAATGGCAACATTAGCCACGTCTTCAGGGGATAGTTCTTGTCTCCAAGTAGCCATCCGAAAAGTTGATCTGGCAGACTGAAGAGCGGAGGCACACTCGACTGGTGCAGGATGAAGAAGTCATGACAGCTCTCAGTGTAATTGGAGCTCCTGTGGTTGCTCCTGTAGTTACTGCTGATGTTGTTCAGGGTTCTGCTGCTGCCGCAGCTGATCTTCGTTCGAATCTGATTTCCTGGGGAAAGGAAATAAATGGTTCCCATGATTCTGGTATATACCTCAGTTGAGGAAGTGCTCAGTCAAGGTGGGAAGAGGGGTTCCCCAGGAGGTCACACTGGAGATGGGTCTCAGGCTCCAAACTTCCACAACAATGAATAGGCCGCTAAACATTCTCCCAGACTTGAGACAACAAAGTTCTGTCACCTGCAAATGGTCATTGACGAAAACTCCTTTTTAATGGTGGAGCTGCAGCTGTTAGTAAGCCATCCACTTGTGAGGCCACCAGGATTACCTGGCTTATTCCAGAGGAGTCGTGCAGCACGGGGTAATGTGTTAAACTCAAAAAGGCCTCTCAAAATGGGATTATAGAGGCACTTAATTGGTTTTTAAGGGCTTTAAGGGCCTATCCCGCCTCCTGGAGGCGGGATAGAAATGGGGTCTGAAAATTGCTCGGAGACAGGACAGATTCGAGTCCGGATCCGCCAGCCATTTTTTGTGAATTTAACACCTCACATGCCTCCAAAACGCCTCCTCGGGCCTGGCAAAATCAAGCCTGCAGTCTCAGCTGCTGCCAATTTCTCACTATCTGCATCATAGTATCTTTCGTGTGCAAGCTCCAGCACAGAGACACACACTCAGGAGGAAGTATCTGGTGAGTCAGAAGGGTTGGCCCTGGATGTGGCACTGAGCACTAAGGAGCATCAGGAGCATGAAAGGGAATTTTCTCCATGGAAGATGGTGAAATGATCATCTTCGGCTGAGAGCCAGGGACCCACTGCTCAGGGACCCAGTTTCAAGACAGCTATGATCAGGGCACATTAATCTCATCTGCAGGTAGTGGAAACGCTTTCCACACATATGGTTGAGATGATGGGCAAATGGTAGGATTTCAATATCCATATCTGTAACATGTTACAGGAAGTTTCCCAAGACTAACAGAACACCCTGGTTACTATGACAGCCTGGACGATGCCATGATGAGCTTTTGGAGACATTACTCTCTTCTGGTGCTACCACGGGTTCAACAGATGCCTTGAGAGTCAGCCTGACTGCCACATTTGTGCAGGGTTTCCTATCCGGGTTAGGCTTATTTAGTCTGACATGACCTCCAAGTTTATGCCTAGCACCAGTGGGCTGCAGGGAGTGGGAGCAGATGTCATTGTCTCTCGAGGGGAAGGCAATAAATCTGTTGCATTAAGGCCCCTTCCAAAATCTCTGTGAGAGAGCTTCACACATAGATCCAGCATCTCTTGCCATTGCAAGAGAAGGCTGGTGGAAGCTGGTGTTTGTAGGACAGCTGCCTCCGTGAGATAAGAGTCACCTCAGGTCTCTAAGGCTCCAGGGGAACCATGCCAGCCACACACCACTCAACCTCAGCTCACTCAGGGAGCACTTCATAGAAGTTATAGATTAGCAGCATGAGCAAGTATGTTAGCTGGCACAAACGGTAGACATGATGTTAAGAAAAAGTTGTAGATGGGAATATTTTGATCTTTTTTGGTGAATATGTTGGCCTATAAAGCAAACATAGCTTATGACACAGAATACTGAGTTCATTAGAATAAATCCAGATGGGCCACTCAGCATCAACCTAGGCATTGAATCAGGACACAACAAAGGCACACCCAGCCCAGTCGACTCTGCAAAGTTCTCCTCACTAACATCTGGGGATTAGTGCCAAAGTTAGGAGAATTGTCTCGCAGACTAGTCAACCAACTGCCTGACATTGTCATACTTACAGAATTATGCCTATCAGCCAACATACAAGACTCATCCATCAGCATCCCTGGGCATGTCCTGGGAACACCATCACCTCCACTACTCTGACTTGGACATATATCGCTGTTCCTTCATCATTGCTAGACTAACATCCTAGAATTCCTTATCAGAGAGCTAACAGAGAGGGTGGATAAGGTACTAAATGAACACTTTGCATCTGTCTTTGCCAAGGAAGAAGATGCTGTCAAAGTCATAGTGAATGAGAATGAGGAGGTAGTTGATATACTGAATGGGATAAAAATTGATAAAGAGGAGCTACTAGAAAGGCTGGCTGTACTTAAAGCAGATAGGTCACCAGGACCAGATGGGATGCATCCTAGGATGCTGAGGAAAGTAAAGGTGGAAATTGCAGAGGTACTGGCCATACTCTTCCAATCCTCCTTAGATACAGCGGTGGTGCCAGAGGACTGTAGAATTGCAAATGTTATACTCTTGTTCAAAAAAGTGTGTAAGGATAAACCCAGCAACTGCGGGCCAGGTAGTTTAACCTCGGTAGTGGTGAAACTTTTAGAAATGATAAGCCAGGACAAAATTAACAGTCACTTGGACAAGTGTGGATTAATTAAGGAAAGCCAGAATGGATTTGTTAAAGGCAAATCATATTTAACTAACTTGATTGTGTTTATTGAGTAGGTAACAGAAAGGGTTGATGAGGGCAAAGCGGTTGATGTGGTGTTCATGGACTTCCAAAAGGCGTTTGATAAAATGCCACCTATTAGGATTGCCAGCAAAGTTGAAGCCCATGGAATAAAAGGGAAAGTGGCAACATGGATACAAAGTTGGCTAAGTGACAGGAAACAGAGATTAGTGGTGAATGGTTGTTTATTGGACTGGAGGAAAGTATACGGTGGTGTTCCCCAGGGGTCAGTATTAGGACCACTGCTTTTCTTCATATATATTAATGACTTGGACGTGGGTGTACAGGGCACAATTTCAAAATTTGCAGATGACACAAAACTTAGAAGTATAATGAACAGTGAGGAGGATAGTGATAGACTTCAAGAGTATATAGACAGGCTGGTGGAATGGGCGGACATGTGGCAGATGACATTTAACACAGAAAAGTGCGAAGTGATACATTTTGGTAGGAAGAATGAGGGGAGACAATATAAACTAAAGGGTACAATTTTAAAGGGGGTGCATCAACAGAGAAACCTGGGGTGTATGTGCACTAATTGTTGAAAGTGGCAGGCCAGGTTGAGAAATCAGTTAAAAAAGCATATGGGATCCTGGGCTTCATAAATAGAGGCATAGGGCTCGAATTTCATCGGGCCATTGAGGCAGGATTGGAGGCATGTGGGGGGTTAAAATCGTGAAATCGGGGGGCATGAACCCATCCCACCCCCAACCCGTCTCCATGCCCATTTCACAGGAGGCGGGTACCCGACCTGTGCTGGGAGCCACCTCCCCGAGGCAGGAAGGGGATTAGTGCCAATTAACTGCCTGTTAACAGGTAGTTAACAGGCAGTTTTTAGCCTAAACCATATTTTTATCCCTGAAGTGTGGACTTCCCGACAGCTCCAAACCACGCCACGTTCGAGATGTCTGGTGTTCAGGTGAGTGATGGCTGCATGAGTGCAGAGGTAAGTGTGTTTGGTGTGTGTAAAGTGTTTAAATAAGTTTTACTTACCTTTGCAGCCTTCCTTCCTTCAGGCCTCGGGAGTCCCTCATCTCACCAGCACAGAAAGCAGAATGGCCACTAGCTGTCAAAATCTGCAGCATTCTGCTTTCTGTTCTGGAGAGATCTCTAAATCAGCCTGAGAGGAAGGAATTAACTTAGAGTACAGATTGTCAATGTTTGACAGCTTCAAAGAGCTGTCAAATGTTGATATTTCATCTGTCAAAAGCTCTTGACAGATGAAATGTCAATCTATGACATCACCTGTTGCCGAGTGGCCCTTAATTGGCCTGCTGAGCCCGCTGGGCAGGCTCAACAAGGTCAATCAAGTGAAAATCGAGTGGGTTGGACACAACTCGATGGAGGCGGGACTACAACCCCAAAAGTTGTAGTCCCGCCTCCTACACGCCTCCATTGATACAATCCAGCACATAGTGTACAAAAGCAAGAAAGTTATGATGAACCTTTATAAAACATTGTTTCAGCTTCAACTGGAGCATTGTGTCCAATTCTGGGCACCACACTTTAGAAAGGATGTGAAGGCGTTAGAGAGGGTGCAGAAAAGATTTCCAAGAATGGTTCAAGGGATGAGGTACTTCACGGAAGCTCAACGTAAACTCGAGGAACAGCACCTCATCTTCCGATTAGGCAGTCTGCAGCCTTCCGGACTCAATATCGAGTTCAACAATTTCAGATCATAAGCTCGGCCCCCATTTCATTTTCTCTTGTAATTGTTCCACTCCTTTCCCCCCCCCCCTTTCCTTTTGTTTCTCTCTCACACCTGGCAGCTATCTTTTGCCCTGCCAGTACACTTTACACCTAATCCAGCCTATTACCATCTCGTCTAGCTTCTAATCTCTTTTACTTCTTTTGTTTCTTTTATTCTTTTGTCCGATCGTAGCCCTGCCTTCGATCTAGTTTCTTTTCTTTCCAGTTTTGAAGAAGGGTCCAACCCGAAACGTCAACTCAAATTTCTCTCCACGGATGTTGCCTGACCTGCTGAGTTTTTCCAGCATTTTCTGTTGTTATTTCGGATTTCAAACATCTGCAGTATTTTGCTAAGGTACTTCAGTTACATGGATAGGCTGGGGAAGCTCGGGTTGTTCTCCTTAGAGCAGAGAAGTTTGAGAGGAGATTTCATAGAGGTGTTTAAAAACATGAGGGGTCTAGACATAATAGTTAGAGAGCATCTGTTCCTATTGGCTTAAAGGTCGAGAACCAGAGGACACAGATTTAAGGTGATTGGCAGAAGAACCAAAGGCAACATGAGGAAAATCTTTTTTACACAGCGAGTGGCTAGGATCTCAAATGCACTACCTGAGAGGGTGGTGGATGCAGATTCAATCGTGGCTTTCAAAAGAGAATTGGATAAGTCCTAAAGGAAATAAAATGCAGGGCTATGTGGAATGGGTGAGACCAGCTGAAGTGCTCTTGCAGAGAGATGGCATGGGCTCAATGGGCCGAATGGCTTCCTTCTGTGCTGTAAACACTCTATGATTCTATGATTCTATGAACTAACACCATTGAGGGAGCATCTTCAACACAAGGACTGCAGTCATTCAAGCAGCAGGTCCAACATCACCTTCTCAAATCCAACTATGTATGATCAATAAATGTAGCTTTTTCAGTGTTTCCCTCATCCTGAGATCAAATATTTAATAAATCCCTCAAAGACTAATGTAATGTTCAATTATTTCCTGGCTTCTAACACAAGGGGAAAAACACTTGCCATCCCGACTACAACTGTCCACTATTCTTGTATTGTATTGTCTTTTTAGTATTCCTAATACTGGCTTTAACTATTCTTATCTTTTATTTATACTTGTGATTATGTGCCTGATGATTGTACATGTTATACATCGTAAAATATTTCTCTTTGGGTTAATTTCCCTACAAACCTCACCTTTTAACCATTTAAGGTTTACCTTGAACACTTCTTTTATGTTAGGGACAGACAAACCGTTTTTGATCGTCGGCATAGATTTAAGTACATTCCATTTATCTTTGGTTTCACATTTCTTCTTACCTAACTACATACCTCAATGTACTTACCCCAAATCTTTCCTCAGAAATGAAAATTTAGCTCTCCTGAAATTGATAACTAACGTTAAATTATTAACAGCATTAAGTTGCCTCATCAACTGAAATTCAGCAGTACAATAATCATTACTACACAGATGCTCCTCGTATAGAGATTTAATATTATCTCAGGGACATTACAAGGTACTAAACCTAGTAAGTTGTCCTCTCTAATGTCTTCCCTGACATTTTGGATAAGGAAGCAATCACTGGCAGCATCGACAAATAACTCAACTTTGGACCAGCTCCATCATCCAGCTGCACTCAAACCAGTTCAACTCCCTCCTGCTGACCAATATCCTCCTTCTCTAACACAGTTATATCCGCTTGTACAACTAAAGCTACATCACCTCCTTTGTGAGTGAACCTATTTTTTCAGAATCCCTTGAACCCTTTTAACTGCACTTCAGATCCATCATTTTTATCCAACAATTTTTTAGATCATATATCTGTAAGTCTATCATTTTATTTTGAAAATTTCTAGATTTTGTGAGGGTGCCGGTTAGTTCCCTCAGTAACCCCTAGAAGGCACCTTCACTTGTTTTTTTCCCTTTGCTAATTGTTGCCAGTTTCTCTTGTGTTTATTACTTAACTGCCTTTCATCTGGTTTATTGGTTTCACCTGTTTTTGCTTTTATTAAGTTCTGTGGTTTCTTCCCTCTGTGCTCAGTCTTGACAAGCCGTTTGCCTAGTGGTAGCTTGTCTTGAGCTCCTATGTTTGTAACTGTTTACCTGTGTGATTCTAGTAAAGTACTTTTATTTAAGACTGCATACCTGCTTCTCGCCTCGTCTGTCTGCACTTGGGTCCAGAACCAGCCTCGCCCTGACAGATTTAACATCAAAACATTTCAAGAAATTATGTGTATGCTTCACATAGTTCATCTCATGTAAACTATCCTAGTACTGTAATTCAAATTTATTGCAGTGATACTACTACCATCAGCTGCCCCATGGCTCCCCAGCCCCAGTGAAACTACATACACTTTGAGTTGTAGTATCTTCTGTCCTAACCAATTTAGATATTTCTCACTGGTATTTTATACACTTTGAGCTAGTCTTGTAGCTCTCAGACTATTCAGATGAAACCCACCCTTCATGAAAAATGTATCCTCCCAGAAAATGTCATATAATTACCAACAAGCATAAGGCATTATCTTTTACTCAATGTTGACAGCCTGTCATTAAAACCATTGATCCAGTCGTTTCTTTCTGACAATCTAGCAATGGCTGGCAACAATCCAGAAACCATTGTCCAGGCTTTCCGCTAGGCCCTTGTACTGGTGGAACCTCAGCGTGAGGGCAATCCTGCCTGCAACACACACACGTGTCGCTAGCTGCAATGTGATTTCTGAGGTTAGTTAAATTGCACGACTAAGAGTGGGCTCCCGATGGAGATCTGCCTGTGATTGGGCACAGATACTCGGGGAGGTGGAACTTATTTTGTGCAGCAGGATGTAAAGCCTGCTGCTTCAACTGGGACTGTGATCATCTGTGGAGGGTTTTGATGGTTTGTGGTTGCAGTTGGAGGAAGATGAATAAGAAGAACAACGAGGCTGTGTTCAAACTCCTTAGTAGGAGTTTGTTGAGACATTTGGAGGGAAGGAGCAAAGGGCGCAGCCTGGTGGAAGGAAGTGTCAAATGGCTTTAAATGCCACATCCATGACTCCTTGGTCAGCATTTCAGTGCCACAAAGAATTTTATGACAGATAGACAAGGTTAGTCTGGGCACATGAGCACAGCATAAACATTTGTGCCACTATGTATACTGACCTCCCATTACTAAGCCACTGGATAATACAGACGCCATGAAAAGTCCTCAATACTTCCCAAGTTTCCCCTCTCAGCTTTCAGCACATGTCAATGATCTTGCACATACAAAAAATGCAAACAAAGCGCTGGGGTTCATTTCTAGAGGGATAGCATTTAAAAGCAGAGAAGTTATGTTAAACTTGTATAGAACCTTGGTTAGACCATTCTTGGAGAACTGTGAACAGTTTTGGTCTCAATATTCTACAAAAGGTATGGAAGCACTGGAGAAAGTGAACTAAAGATTTACTAGAATGATACCAGAATTGAGAGGTTATACCCATTAGGAAAGATTGAACAGAATGGGAATCTTTTCTCTAGAAAAGGGAAGATTGTGGGGTGACCTGATCAAGGTCTTTAAGATTATGAAAGGGTTTGATAGGGTAGACATAGAGAAGATATTTCCACTTGTGGAGGAGACCAGAACTAGGGGCTATAAATATGATATAGTCACTAAAAAATCCAAAAGGCAATTCAGGAGAAATTTCTGTACCCAGAGAGTTGTTAGAATGTGGAATTTGCTACCACAAGGAGCAGTTGAGGCAAGTAGCATGGATGCATTTAAGGGGAAACTAGATAAACACATGGGCCTAGAAATTCAGTTGTTAGCGCCAGCCGCTAGCACCTTAGGAGGAGAAGTGGGGCGCTAAGTGGCTAGCGCCCGGGCACGGCGTGATCTGCGCCTCTCGCAAACTTCACTCAAGATTTAGCGGCGGCGCAAAACTGCAGCGCCCGCTCAGCTGCGCGCGCAGATCCGGACGTCATTTCATGGTGCAACGCCTTCGGTGCGCCCCGAACCAGAACATCAGTGGCGCCCCCTTCTGTGCGCCTGGCGCCCCCAGCGACTGGTAGAGGGGAACAGTTCCCAGTCGCTGCAGGGCGCAGGGGGTGCTATTTAAAGGGGACTCCTCCTGCATTATAACTGGCAGCCATTTTGTGTCAATCCTTCTGTGTGAGAGACAGATATTTGGAGAGAGACAAAGGGAGAGAGCTTTCTGCTTTGACTCAGCGCTCGCACAGCTACTTCTGGCTTCAGGCCAGAGCTTTGCACTTGGATTTAACTTTCAGTGCCATAGCCTTGAGTCGCCACATATAATGGGGGCTGCAATGGGTGGAAACATTGGCTTTCTGCATTGCATTCAAAGGGCTCAGAGACGCCGTGAGAGAGTGCCAGTCATGGCCAGATGGAGAAGGGCCAATAGGCGTCAGCACAGGAGGCCTTACCCACCCAGGGTATACCGCCAGCAGTTCTCATATCTGAACATGTCTGAGGAGCAGTGTGTTCGGAGGCTGCGATTCAGAAGGGAGGTGGAACTGAGATCTGCCACCTGCTTCGCAGAGATCTGCAGCCACAGCTGAGGAGCAGGATGTCTCTGTCAGTGGCAGTGAAGGTGATGGTGGCTCTTAACTTCTATGCCACCGGCTCCTTCCAATCTGCTACTGAGGACATTGCCAACATCTCCCAGTTTGCGGTACATTGCTGCATCCGCCAGGTGACCAATGCCCTCTTCAGAAGGAGAAGTCAGTACATCTCCTTCCTCATGACCCTGGACAAGCAGCAAGAGCGTGCAATGGGATTTGGAACAATAGCGGGCTTTCCCATGGTCCAGGGCGCCATTGACTGCATGCATGTGCCTTTGCGGGAACCTCTCCAGAATGCCGAGGATTACCGCAACCAGAAGGGCTACCATTCACTCAACGTCCAGTTGGTGTGTGACCACAGGCAGCTCATACTAGCTGTCAATGCCCGCTTTCCAGGCAGCATCCTGTGCCAGACTTCTGTGGCAGACATTTTCGAAGCCCCGGCTCACCCAGGAGGATGGCTTCTCGGGGACAAGGGCTATCCTTTGTGCACCTGGCTGCTGACCCCGCTCTGTGTGCCCAGCACCCCTGCCGAAGAACGATACAATGACAGCCATCAAGCTACCAGGAACATCATTGAGCACACAATCGGCGTGCTCAAGCAATGGTTCCGCTGTCTGGACCATTCCGGAGGAGCCCTACAGTACTCGCCTGAGCGAGTCTCCCATTTCGTTGTAGTGTGCTGCATGCTGCACAACCTGGCTATCCTCAGGGCTCAGCCACTGCCAGTAGACATTGGAGGACCACCAGAGGATAAGGAGGAGGAGGAGAAGGAGCACCAAGACAGGAGGGAGGCACAAAGTGCAAGGTCCATCCGTCGGCGGATTATTGCAACTCGGTTCTAGGCCCCCTCTCAGGGAATGGCTTGTGCCAATGAAAGAACATGAATGGAGCCGCTCCGCAAACCCTCAGCTGGTCAAGGCAACAAATAGTTCAAAGTGCAAACATGGACAATGTGAATAAAGACAATTTTTTATTGTGCAAACACTGTGCCCTTCCCGCATGACAAACTAATTCAGATAAAACCCCAAAAAACAGTCAGAGACATAACTGGCTCTCACAACCTTGAGAAAATGAAAAAAACAGTTCAACAAAAATGACCATGATCCTCGGCCTTCATATAAAAAAACAAACACAACATTCTCGGCCCTCATATAAAAAACAAACACAACATTCTCGGCCTTCATATGTAAAAAAAAGCTTCTCGGCCTTCATATATAAAAAAAACATTTGGCCACACGTTCTACTTTTTCCCCTGCGAGGGTGATTCACCTCGCTTCCGCGAGTGGCCCCTTCCCGCTCTGCAGCTCCTCCTCAATGGGATCCCAGTGGCTGCAGCAAGGCTGGGGGAAGGCTGCTGAGGGTCAGATGGTGAGACGCAGATGCTCTTGGGGAATGCCCTGGACCAGCTCTGGCCCTGGAGGGCCCAGCTGCTGATTGCTCCAACTCTGCTTGGGCGGCAGCAGTCTGTCCTACGGGTGGTGGCAGCTGCAGTGCAGGAGTGACAGTGTTGGCTGCAGGAATGCTGCCAACCTGACAGAGCACAGGCACTCCCTGGTCGGCTGATACACTGGCACTCGCACGGGCCAGCACTGCAGCATGCGCAGCAACCTGCTGAAGCACAGACTGCTGGGCTGCTGCGGTGCGGCGAGGGCCCCGGCGATGCCTGGCCGATCCAGCGAGGGTGGCAGCAGTTAGTGCCCGTGTGACCCTGATCTGTGTCTGCATCAGACCAGACAGTGAATGCACGGCACGACTGAGCACTTGGCTGGAAGCCGCCTGTGCTGCCGCAAATTCTTGAACACTATTTGCCAGTGGCTCTATGGAGCCAGGCATCCTTGCCACTGCAGCCATGAGCTCAGTGTGCCTGTGCACAGCCTGGGCACCCATTTCACCAAGGGGCCGCACCTCCTCTGCGCTCACCGTAGCAGGACTGGAGGCCGCATTCACCCTCCGGGGAGAAGGCCGCTGAGCTTCCCCACCACTCCTGCGTTGCTGCAGCCCGCTGGGCCCCGGAGATTCACTCTCCTCAGACCCTTCCCCCCTGCTCCCCTCCGGGGAAGACGTGTCCCCATCATGGCCATGGGCTGCCTCGGCTGAGGGTGGCACTGATGGGCCGGCTTCCTCTTCCTCCTCCTCGAATTCTGATTCAGACACAGTGCCAGCTTGAGGGCCCGCCTCCTCACCTGGCAAATCAGCATCTGAAAGCAGGGAGGCACAAGAGTTGCTTTAGACAGAGGACAGGACGGCAGCGAGGGAGGCATGAGTGCTGCTATGCACTGCATTGGTTCGATAGTGGCAAAGGATGCTGGTGTGATGCACAAGTGGAAAAAGAGAGAGGTCAAAAAGGTGATGACCTTGCCATTGCTGTCCAGAACGGGGTCGGCATCTCCACTGGCGATGGGGCCAATCAGCCGGCCTCCCATAGTGCGCTCCACTCGCTGATCCAGGTCGCTGAGCTCTTTAAGGTGAGGATGGCCTCCCCCGGTCCATAGCTGCTGCCTGCGATTGTGGGCCAGCTTGCCCTGCAAGAGAAAGGACGGCCTCTAAGTACAGCATCAAGCCCTGATCTTGCCTGCACTGCCTCCCATGGTGGAATAGCCATGACAGTGTCAATCCCTGATCTTGCCTGCACTGCGTCCCATGGTAGAATAGCCCTGACAGTGTCAAACCCTGATCTTGCCTGCACTGCCTCCCATGGTGGAATAGCCCTGACAGTGTCAAGCCCTGATCTTTCCTGCACTGCCTCCCATAGTGGAATAGCCCTGACAGTGTCAAACCCTGATCTTGCCTGCACTGCCTCCCATGGTGGAATAGCCCTGACAGTGTCAAGCCCTGATCTTGCCTGCACTGCCTCCCATGGTGGAATAGCCCTGACAGTGTGTAAAGTGCTGAATGTGCAAGTGATTTTCATGAGAGTCCCATAGCTGTTGGGTGAGGGCTGGGCATTAGGGCTTTCAGGTCCCTTTGGCCAGAAACTGAGCTGCACATGCAGGGATGAAGAGGGTAGTGGAAAGGGTACTCACCCTGACAACCCGAGTGAGGTTGTTGAACTTTTATCTGCATTGCACTGGAGTCCTGGCAACCATGCTGTTGGAGGTCACCCTGTTTGCCACCTCCCTCCATGCTTTTCGATACTCGCTGGGCAGCCGCCTCCTCCCACTATCAGGTAAGAGGACAGGTTGCCTGCGCTCCACTGCGCCAGCCAGTAGCTTCAGGGCACCCTCGCTGAAGCGCTGTGCTTGCTCCCTAGCCTTCTCCATTGTCCTGGGCATTGAACTGTTGAAGTAGCTATGGTCAGGCCTTGCTTCAGGGCTGCAGTGTGCAGGGCGTGGTATCAAAACAAATCGACCCTCCCCCTTTAAGAGCTGACCCGCGCCAGCATGTCTGCCTTCAATCAGCAACTCGCCGCACCTGCGCTGCGCCCGCCCTCGGTGGTAGCGCCTCGGCTAGCCGGCTTAGCGCCTTATGATAGTCGTGCACTGCCTGCTTTAGCGCAGCAGCAACCTCTTGGGGCGATGCAACTCAATTTCGGCGAGGGTGGCGCAAAGTTGCGCCGGTCACTAAATTTAGCGAACGCCCGGCTGCAGCGTCCCAAACGTGGTGATACTGAATTTCTAGGCCATGATGGAGAAAGGAATTGAAGGATATGTTGATGGGGTTAGATGAATGAGGCTCATGTGGAGCATAAACACCAGCATGAACCTTTTGGGCCGAATGGCCAGTTGCTGTGCTGTAAGTTCTATGTAACACTGTGTAATATGTCTGCATGCCCCTGTGAAGGAATCAGTCACATGACCTAGTCAGAAAAATACACCATTCTATGAAAGAATTCTGGCCTTATTAAAACATGACAAACTGGGTCTGGAAATCTAGAAACCGAACTGGAAAAACTGTGAAAACATTCTGGCCATAGAGATAAGATAGTTGTTGACACTGAATCAATAACCTTATTGAAACAGAAGGTTAAAGGCTCCTGATGGTCTGAACCTTTCAGAACAAGATAATAGTTCACCCTGTACAAGTTCACCCTAGACTTCGTAAAGAAACACAAACATCTGCCTTAGTAAAAATGACATCAAATAAAGCGCACCTGCTGATACACCATTTATTATGGTAAGCTTGGGGCAGCTAGAGGAGAGACATGATTCTGTAATGCTACCAGCTGAGGTGACTAAGAATTGCAGAAGTCAGCAGAAAAATGACTATAGATAATTAGCTTACATCAGCAGAAAACCTTAAAGGTAATGCCACTGAAAAAGGGTATAAATATTGAACTCTCAAATAGAATAATAGACTCGCTGTAAAGGGGCAAAGCAATTCTCGGCTTCAGAGGCAGGCTCTGTAAGTCTACAACTCAGAGATGAAAGGTACTGTATTTGATTTTGGTGGATATCCTGAATAAAACTAAGAACTGTAAAACTGCAGTGAAGTTAAGATTTGAGAGTAAGAATCTCTGATAAGATTGTAAAGCTTTCTCTTTTTGGAACTGTTAATGTTGTGATTGACTTACCAACTGTAAATTAAATGTCGGTTCTTTAATAAATCTATATATTTTTAGAATTGTCTCACATAATACTTCTGTATCAAACTTGCGAACTCAATTTCTGTACACACTGGTGAGGAGTTGCAGAATTCTGGGGGAGTTTTCTGCACCCTCATAATATCCGGAATGTTACAGTCAGCTAAACTTAGTAAAAGTGCTTTCTGGAGGACGGTAACATTTTCAGGTTGTTCCTTTCCTTTAGGGAGAGATGGTCCAGACCTTTAGACCCAATTAAGCGTCTTTAGGATTCGGCTACCTCAAACTTTAGTTGAAAGTGAACGTCTGAGGAATACGCCTGATCTGGGGTAGCCCTAAAGGGGCTAGGACTAATAATTATCCCTTCACCCCGACTTGAAAGTGTCCCTATAAGGATCCTTACTCATTCACTTGAATGTTCATCACACCCTGCACTGCAATACTCAGTGGAGTGAAGCATTAATGGCCAATATTTTCTGATGCCTACAGGTGTGTACAAGCTGTGTACACACCCATAGGGACATCGGAAATGCCTGTTTCAGGCATGTGAAGCGCATGTGCTGAAAACCGGCATTTCCGATCTGTCAAGAATCCTCTTGACAGATCGGAAGCCTGCCCTAGAGAAGGGCCTCTGCGGGTGGAGAGTTCCGCTTTATGCAGAACCTCCGCCCACTGAAACCACTTAAAAATCTTACGCCTGGTAAAAGCAGACGTAAGGCCTGCTTTTACCAGCGTAAGAGTTTAAGGCCTAGAAATTGGGTATAGCCCCACTTGAGGCGGTAGAACTGGCGATGCGCAAAGTTTATAGCCAGGCGAAACTTATCGCCGCCTGGCGCGATATTGGGTTGCATCGCCCCCAAAGGGGATTGAGGTGCTAAATCAGCAGTTGCACAGTGCTCTTAAGGCGCAAAAGGTCAGGCGCTACTCAATATCGACGCGGACGGGCGCAGCGCAGGTGAACTCAATTACGGGAACGCACGAGACCTACAGGCGCCGGCCGGCTCTTAAAGGGGCTGGTCAGTCAGACTGAGCTTAAACACCCAACGCCCTGTAGGCCTCAGATTCGGCGCTCGCCCTTGTCTGGCATTAGAAACTTGTGCATTATGGAGAAGGTTAGGCAGAGAGCAGAGTGCTTCAGCACTGAGGCTCTGGACCACTTGGTGGCTGCAGTTGAACACCGTCGAGAGGTCCTGTATCCGGATAATGGCAACAGGCCAAATCAGAAGGCTTATCGACGATCTTGGAGGGAGGTTGCTGTGAGGGTGAATTCCAGCAGCATGGCGACCAGGACCCCTGTTCAGTGCAGGAAGAAATTCAACGACTTCACACGGATCGTTAGGGTGAGTGATGGTTTACCAAACTTGTGCTGCCCTCCATCTGCAGCTGACTTCGGGCACCCTGCTGCAATGTTGCGCCAATGGCCATCTGTCATTATGCACCCATGGCCCTTTCTGGCCACACACATGGACAGATGTCTCAAGGCCTCATGTAAGGGCTCTTGCACCATGGAGGGCATGCGATGAGGTCTCAAGGCCTCATGTAAGGGCTCTTGCACCATGGGGGACATGCGATGAGGTCTCAAAGCCTCATGTAACAGAACCTCCCCTTCTTTCCCCTGCAGTCCAAGATGGCACAGATTAAAACGGAGCAGCATCGAACCGGTGGCGGACCTGCACAAGTGGTCACTCTCACGGATCTGGAGGAGAGAGTGCACCAGATACTTGGAGGACGTCTGTCTGGTCCAGTGACCACTGCATCTGCCGACCACATTACCGACAGCGAGGGTAAGACTCTCACCTTTTCCACCTGTTGCCTCCCACTTGGTCCCCCCGCCAGCATGCATCCTCAGTGTGCAGCCATGTCAGAGCCTTGCCGCAATCTGGCATGCCTTTCAGCAAACCTGTCCTTTTGCAAAAGCCACTCTTCCACCTCCCACTTTCAGATGAAGCAGCACCAACTTGGGCTCAACGCGCTGAAGCTGCCAGTGCCAGTGCCACCGGAGGCGAGGACCAGGAGGAATCCGGACCAGCCGTTGCAGAATCCGGGGAGCGGAGACATCTGCAGACTGGGGATAGTAGTCCCCTGGAGGGGAGGGGGGGTGGCTCTGAGGATGAACCAGTTGCCGGACCAAGCGGCATGGAGCAACGCAGGGGGGATAGGCAAGTTCGGCCACCATCTCCCCGCAGGGCAAGGCAGGTCGTCATGAATGCTGCACAGAGTGCAGATGAGGTCCGTCGCCCTCCAAACAAGCTCCCATTCCGATGCCAGTTGGTCAAAAGGCTTTTAGGTGTAGTGGTGCAAGTGCTTCGGACAGGGTTGAAGGTACCAAGTACCGTAAAGCTCAAATCCCTGAACTCCGCTCCACATTAGCTCGCCAACTCTCTCTAGCAGCGAGCGCAATGAGCAGGCCAAGTGGCAGAAGATTCTGCAGTAGAGCTGTCCCCTTTAAATAGTGCCCCCCCTACTCCGAGAAGGGCCTGTTAGCCCTCCCTCGAACTGTCACTAATAGCGCTGGGCGCTAAGGCTCCGGGCGCCACCCAATATGCGCTCAGGTGCTCCTAAAAGGCATTGCACACTGAAATGACGTCATGAGCTGCTTGCGCTCGCAGGCGCGCGCAAACAATCAGCACAGGTGCTAAATGTATAGTCAATATCTGAGTTGGCGCTATCTTCATAGCGTCCGCCCCAACATAGCGCTTCGCCCCAACTCTAGGTCTCTTTAGGCGCTCAGCGCCGGCGCTACCAACCCAATTTCTAGGCCTAAAAATTTTTTTTTTTAATTCCCTCATTTATAATTTTAAAATACTTTTAAAAAGGTAAGTTTATTTTTAGCCCCATAAAACACTTTAATTATTTTTTTCAAAAAATTAAATTTTTGTTTAAAATATTGAATTTAATGTAATTTTAACTCATTTTAAAAACGTGATTTTTAACAAATGTATTTAATGTTTTGATGTGTTTTTAGAGAGACTTTCATTCATACTATAGACAGGTCTATCTGCCAAAAGTATGAAGGGAGATTCCCTTCTCCCATTGGCTCCCCATGGCCCACGTGATCCCAGGGACGCTTGTGAACTGCATGCGCCCCTGGGATACGTGGGCCCTGCGCATTTCGTCATGGAGAGATCCAGGATCGGATATGGCCGGACCTCGGGAGCCCTCAGGTAAGGACGTAGATTTTTTCCCAAAAGGAGGCATCCGCACGCAGGAAGCCTCCTTTCGGAAATTACGGGCCATTATGTCTCTCATACTTCCTGTATTATCCTTTTAGAAGAAAGATAGCCCACAATCTGAGAGAGAGAATAAAGCAACTGCAAGTGAACAAGCAAATCTCTGGGCTCTAATCCCATTTGACAAGAAGGCCATAGAGATTATGGAAAGGCCTGTGGCTGAAGATGTATGAGAAGATAAAAAAGCAAATTATTATTTAAATGGGGAGAGATTACAAAATGCGGAGGTACAGAGGGATCTGGGGCTCCTTGTACCTGAATTACAAAAAGTTAGCATGCAGGTACAGCAAGTAATTAGGAAGGCAAATGGAATGTTGACCTTTATTGCAAAGGGAATGGAGTATAAAAGTAAGGAAGTCCTGTTACAACTGTACAGGGCGTTGGTGAGACCACACCTGGAGTACTGCGTACAGTTTTGGTCTCCTAATTTAAGGAAAGATATACTTGCATTGGAGGCAGTTCAGAGAAGGTTCATGAGGTTGATTCCGGAGATGAAGAGGTTGTCTTATGAAGAAAGCTTGAAGTGGTTGGGCCTATACTCACTGGAGTCTAGGAGAATGCGAGGGGATCTTATTGAAACATATAAGATTCTGAAGGGGCTTGACAGGGTCGATGCAGAGAGGATGTTTCCCTTGTGGGGGAATCCAGAACTAGGGGGCATAATTTGAGAATAAGGAGGCACCCATTTAAAACAGAAATGAGGAGGAATTTCTTCTCTCAGCAAGTCATGAATCTTTGGAATTCTCTTCCCCAGAGAGCTGTGGAGGCTGGGTCATTGAATATATTTAAGGTGGAGATAGACAGATTTTTGAATGATAAGGGAGTCAAGGATTATGGGCAGTGGGCAGGGAAGTGGAGTTGATGCCAAGATCAGAGCAGCCATGATCTTATTGAATGGCGGAGCAGGATCGAGGGGCCAAATGACCTACTCCTGCTCCTACATCTTATGCACTTATGTTCTTATGTTATGATGATAATGTTTATCAGGTAGGTTGTAGCATGGAATGCGCTGGGTGATGCACTGAGCACTAGCTTTTCAGAAGCAGCAAGAGTGGAGGAAAAGGACACTACAATTCCTGATGAAAGGCTCTGGCTCAGGAGCCATTGGACCCAAATGTACAGGCTCTATACTTAGAGAGAGAGAGGGAGAGAGAGAGAGAGAGACTGATGCCCTTAGAACATCAAATCTTTGATGGCCAGTCTCCCACCATATTCAGCACTTGTCGGCTTACCATAATCGACATGTATCAGGCAATGAGGGAGGGAATTGGAGCACTGCAGGCATTCGTGAAGTGAGTGGCTGCTCCCAGGAGGCTTCCAGAGGACAGTCCCATTCAGAAGACTCATGGGACAGAGGCAGGAGCATGATGCTGTGTGGCAATCTTTACTGCTGCCAAATGGACCTTGGGCTGCCTCAACTGGCCTGCTGGAAGTTGGCCATAGAAAGCCATTACCTGTGGATTTACTGAACTCTCAAGGACAATTGTGACTACACTTTCTCAGTCCATTGGCATTGCCAAGAGCCAATGGACTGACAAAGAGCTTGTAGGTTGACCATGATACCTCACAGGACAGTATTGATTGAAAGCAAGATATCTGCTCAATTGCTGTAGAGTCATTCACCAGAGACACTGAAACCAAATGGCCAGTCTGCCCAGGTGAAAGGTACAGATAGTAGATAATCCATCCCAGGACATAGGCATTTCGAGAGCAAGGTTGCAGATCAGGGGGAATTTTACAGTACAATCCCTCAGGGTGTCCAAGATCACTATCACCTGCTGCTAACTCCAAAACTTTGCTCTGCACAGAAGCCTAACCTTGATTTTTGTCTTCACCACCTGTTGTAGAACCCACCTGATTTCTAGTCCATTAATTTCAATGGAATGAAAATCAGGTGGATTCTGTAAATGGCATGTGATCCAACCCACCAGATTACAGCACAGACAGTGTGAAAGTCTACCCAAATAACTAGGCCCAAAGCAACTTCAGCTACATTGTCCTCTTCATTTCTTTAACTATCAGCAATATCCAACTGCTACTATATTCTCTATTATATTATGCAACAATAAATACATTTTCAGGACAATGCACAGATAACGTGCATTTCTTGAATACTTTGTGTGATGTGTGCATGATGGCAGTGTGTTTTGCCATGGTGTTTATCCTTTGTGCTGGTGATTCCTAACCTATTACTTCGAAGTGGTTCCTTTGTGGAAGGAGTAAGTGTCTTGGAGGGCTACAAGGTTTCATGGACGATATGCTGGGATTATGAAGGCTCTAGATTTCCTTGTGCTGTGTCTTGCAGTGGCCATGCACTGGAGTTAGACATATTTAGTTCTACCACGACTGTCTAGTCCTGCTCACTTTCTGCCACATCTGTTGTCACTTGTGCAGTTTTCTCAAAGCGTTGGATGTGGCAATAATTTGAGACAACGTAACCTCATCCATGTTTACTCCCTGCATCCCCCTGCTGCTGGGCACCCCATCTGCATGTCTATTGACCTGTGTGGGTGCAGAATTGTGGACAAATAGGATATCTATGAATCTCTGTTTCAATGTTTTCTCAACTGGATCATCCAACATGTTGAAGCCATACAAGTATTCAATAGCAGTAGCCTAGGAATTCATGCTTAATGGATCGGTGTTAATGATTGCTCTGTTCCAGGTAGCACTGCATAGTTTGACATTTCTCCAACCATACTTATGCCTGCCTGGGTGACATTCTGTAGGTTCATGCCTACTGGGGATTGAACTGGGATTACCACAACTCATTTCACATAGGACCCATACAGTCGGCCAACAGGGAGACTGTCAGCCCATCAGTCTGGGCTGGATTTGAACTCAGTGGTGAAAGATTTGTGTCTAACCCACTGCACCAAACATTTTCATAATTCCCAACATTAAATGACTGATTAACGGTGTTAATAGTTGCTGACCCTCATTACTGATGTTGCTGTTCCACTCAGCCTGCTGCTGCAGTCAATATAACATGTAGGTTTCCCTTCACCCAAAACCTGCAATAGCAGATATCAATCAGCACGCTATGTAACTCTAAAACAAACCTGAAGGAACACTCAGTTGATCCTATCATGCTCCATCAGGAGTTTCTAGATTTATGTGTATGTGGTAAACCACTTTTATCGTTCACTATCGTTACACTATGGTTATCACTGTTTATATCGTTACACTATGGTTATCACTGTTTACACTGTTGTATCACTACACAAGGTCACCTCTTGCCACGCTGTTATACCTGGGCTGACCACAGCTGACTCCGCCCATGGCTCCGCCTGCTTGCCCAGGTATAAAGGTGGTCGACTGGCTGGTATTCCTCCTTGTTGGATCCGATCACCCACGAGGGTGGGCTCTGTTATTTAGCCAATAAAAACCTATAGTTACTAACTTAACTCGTCGCTTTTCATGAACTGAATTGATAGGTATATCAATTTTATTGGCTAAATTTTGAAATGTCTACAACGGAGCAGCCAAACGACCAGTCAGACGTACAGCCCCAGCCAAACGGCCATCTACAACAGCCCCAGCAGCTGGCCTGGCTACGAGCCCTCCGGCCGCCGTACCTGGATCTAAACCCACAGGCTGTGAATTCAGCCCTCGACTTCGAACACTGGCTGAGCTGCTTCGAAGCCTACCTGGGAGAATCCGGCATGCCTCCGGCATCCAAACTAAGAGTTCTGACCGCTCAGGTGAGCCCGAAAGTATTTGCACTCATCCGGGACATTGCCACATACGAGGACGCCCTCAACCTGCTAAAAGAACAGTATCGGAGCCCTGTAAACTCAATGTACGCCAGGCATCTCCTAAAATCCCGCTCGCAACAGCCAGGAGAGTCGGTTGATGATTTCTTACGGGCGCTGCAAATACTCGGCAGGGACTGTGACTTTAAAGCCGTAACAGCTGCAGAACATACAAATGGAAACATCTGAGATGCCTTCGTGAAAGGCCTTCGGTCAGACTACTCACGGCAAAGACTGCTGGAATCAAAGGACCTCGACCTGAAAACAGCTGCTATCCTCGCTCGCTCCTTGGAAGTGGCCCATCGGGACCTCGAGGCGTACTCCAGGTACTGTGCTGCGCGACCCTGGGACTTGGGCCCGACCCCGGCCGCAATACCCCTCGCACCGCCGCCTCTGGGGCCTACCACAGCGTCGGTGTCCCGGAACCGATCGGGACCGCCACCCCCGGTACCGGCTGCGACATCGGAGCCTCGCGATCGGGCCGCCGGCTGCTTCTTCTGTGGCCAGGCGAAACACCTGAGGGCGCGCTGCCCTGCAAGAAACGTGACCTGCTCCGACTGCCACAAGAAAGGCCACTTCGCGAAGGCCTGCAGGGGGAAAGCCACAGACGCCAGCAGTGCCTCATGCGAGTTGTGGGGGCGGCCATCTTTCATCAAGGCCACAGATGCCAGTATCCCCTCGTGTGAGTCGTGGGGGCGGCCATCTTTGATCAAGGCCACCGACGCCGGCAGTGCCTCATGTGAGTTGTGGGGGCGGCCATCTTCTCCGCCATTTTATTCAACGTCGTGGGCGCCGCCATTTTGTTTAACCACACTCGACCGCCACCTTGTCTCCAGACCTGACCACCGCCTCACCCGCAGACTACAGCAGCTCGCTCAGCCATACACTAGCCTCCGTCACACTTGACCAAGCTCGCTCGCATCACCTGTCCAAGTCCATGATGGACATCAAAGTAAACGGCCACGCCACGACCTGCCTGTTCGACAGCGGAAGCACGGAGAGTTTCATCCATCCAGACACGGTGAGCCACTACTCCCTCACTGTCCGGCCAACGCGCAACCGGATCTCGATGGCGTCGAGGTCTCATTCTACAGACATCAGCGGCTACTGTGTTGTGACCCTGTCGGTTAGGGGCACGGAGTATAAAAATTTTAAACTCCTCGTCCTGCCCCAGCTCTGCGCTGCCGTCCTACTAGGGCTGGATTTCCAATCCCACCTTCAAAGTGTCACTTTGGCATACGGTGGACCCCTCCCCCCACTCACAGTCTACAACCAGCAGCTTTTAAACCGCCCACCGCATACCACCTGCGGCCTATCCACCCTCAAGGTCCCGCCCCCCTCCCTGTTCGCTAACCTCACCCGCGACTGTAAACCCGTCGCTACCAAGAGCAGGCGGTACAGCGCCGGGGACAGAGCTTTTATTAGCTCCGAGGTGCAGCGACTCCTGAAGGAGGGCATCATCGAGAGAAGCAACAGCCCCTGGCGTGCCCAGGTCGTAGTCGTTAAGACCGGCGATAAACACCGCCTGGTCATCGACTACAGCCAAACCATAAACCAGTACACCCAGCTGGACGCATACCCCCTTCCCCGCATATCTGATATGGTCAATCAGATTGCACAGTACCGGGTATTCTCTACCATCGACCTTAAGTCGGCCTATCACCAACTCCCTATCCGCCCTGAGGACCGCCAGTATACCGCCTTCGAGGCGAATGGCCGCCTCTACCACTTCCTTAGGGTTCCCTTCGGCGTCACCAACGGGGTTTCGGTCTTCCAAAGGGAGATGGACCGGATGGTTGACCAGAACGGGCTGCATGCCACGTTCCCTTATCTAGATAACGTCACCATCTGCGGCCGCGACCGGCAGGACCATGATGTTAATCTGGAGAGATTCCTCCGTACGGCCCAACGGCTGAACCTCACCTACAATAAGGAGAAATGTGTGTTTAACACCTCGCGCCTTGCCATCCTCGGCTGCGTAGTAGAGAACGGAGTCATCGGCCCCGACCCCGAAAGAATGCGCCCCCTCATGGAGCTTCCCCTCCCCCACTGTCCAAAGGCGCTGAAGAGAACCCTGGGGCTCTTCGCCTACTATGCCCAATGGGTGCCCAATTATGCGGACAAAGCCAGACCCCTCATGAAGTTCACCTCCTTCCCCCTGACGGCAGAAGCATGCGCAGCCTTCTCCCTCATAAAGGGAGACATTGCTAAGGCCACAATGCACGCGGTGGATGAGTCTATCCCTTTCCAAGTGGAGAGCGATGCATCCGACTTCGCCCTAGCTGCAACCCTTAACCAGGCGGGGAGACCTGTGGCCTTCTTCTCAAGGACCCTCCAGGGCCCTGAGATCCGACACTCTTCGGTCGAGAAGGAGGCCCAGGCGATCGTGGAGGCAGTACGACGCTGGAGGCATTACCTGGCAGGCAAACGATTTATCCTCCTCACCGACCAGAGCTCGGTCGCTTTTATGTTTAATAACAAGCTGAGGGGCAAAATCAAGAACGACAAGATCTTGAGGTGGAGAATTGAGCTCTCCACCTACGATTATGATATCTTGTACCGGCCTGGTAAACTGAACGAACCCCCAGATGCTCTATCATGAAGTACATGCGCCAACGCGCAAATTGATAGACTGCAGACCCTCCACAACGACCTCTGCCACCCCGGGGTCACCAGACTTTACCACTTCATTAAGGCCCGCAACCTGCCCTACTCCATCGAGGAGGTCAGGACCATGACCAGGAACTGCCAAACCTGTGCCGAATGCAAACCGCATTTCTTTAGGCCGGACAGAGCAAGCCTGATCAAGGCCACCCGCCCCTTCGAGCGCTTGAGCATCGATTTTAAGGGGCCCCTCCCGTCCTCTGACCGTAATGTGTACTTCCTCAACATTATTGATGAGTACTCCCGTTTCCCCTTTGCCTTCCACTGCCCAGACATGACCAGTACCACGGTCATCAAATGCCTGAATGACCTCTTCGCCTTGTTCGGGTTCCCGAACTATATACATAGCGACCGGAGCTCATCCTTCATGAGCGAGGAACTTCGCCAGTTCCTACTAGCGAGAGGTATTGCTGCAAGCAGGACCACCAGCTACAACCCCCGAGGGAACGGCCAGGTGGAAAGAGAGAACGCGACTGTCTGGAAGGCCGTTCTCTTAGCCTTAAAGTCTAAGGGCCTCCCAACCTCTCGCTGGCAGGAAGTCCTCCCGGCAGTGCTGCATTCCATCCGGTCACTGCTTTGCACTGCCATTAATGCCACCCCCCATGAACGAATGTTTGTTTTCCCCAGGAAGTCGACTACGGGAACCTCGCTACCAACATGGCTGACTTCCCCGGGGCCCGTCTTGCTGCGAAAGCACGTGAGGGCCCATAAAATGGATCCCCTGGTCGAGAGGGTGGACCTCCTGCACGCCAACCCCCAGTACGCCTATGTGGCATACCCAGACGGGCGGGAGGACACAGTCTCCTTACGAGACCTCGCACCCTCGGGCACCCCTGAGACACCACCATTACCCCCCACCACCCCCCCAAATCCAGCCCAGGTAGATGGCATGCCGGAACCCCACAAGCCTTCACCGACTACGCAGACACCAGCATTAACATCGGATACTGCACCACCGCCGCCGCTGCTGCGCTGATCAGAAAGGCTTACGAGGCCTCCGGACAGACTGACATACCCGAACTGGTAGTACACTTCACCCCGCCGGACTCAAATTTAAACAAGGGGTGAATGTGGTAAACCACTTTTATCGTTCACTATCGTTACACTATGGTTATCACTGTTTATATCGTTGCACTATGGTTATCACTGTTTACACTGTTGTATCACTACACAAGGTCACCTCTTGCCACGCTGTTATACCTGGGCTGACCACAGCTGACTCCGCCCATGGCTCCGCCTGCTTGCCCAGGTATAAAGGTGGTCGGCTGGCTGGTATTCCTCCTTGTTGGATCCGATCACCCACGAGGGTGGGCTCTGTTATTTAGCCAATAAAAACCTATAGTTACTAACTTAACTCGTCGCTTTTCATGAACTGAATTGATAGGTATATCAGTGTATAACAGAGTGTGAGGCGCTGCTGTAGGCTTGGAACCACACTAGATACAATGGGCCAGAAATTTGGGACCCCATGGGTGAGTACACACTGGGTACTCACGCGTAGGCCCAATGAAAGTGCCGGATTCGTGCATGCACTGCGTATGTGCAGGAAAACGGAACTTCCGTTCCCTTAAAGGAAGGGGTTCACAGGTCAAACACTTGCACCGGAGAGGCAGCGCGTACGCCTGGAACTTCCGTTTTTTTTACAGGTTTCTCCGGGAGGGTAAGTCTCCAGCAGCTACACTTTTAAAAAGCAGTCGCAAGGCCTGCTTTTAACAAGGTAAGTGGTGAATTAAGTAAAATTGAAACATTTTATCCACAGGTTTATTATTTTTAAATACTTTAAAGAAAGGTAAGTTTATTTTTAGCCCTGTAAAAACTGTAATTAATTTTTTCAAAAATTTAAATTATTGTTTAAAATAGTTATTTTATGTAATTTATAGTTATTTAAAAAATGTGATTAAAAAAAAATTATTTGAAGTTTTAGTTATGTTTTGGGGCAGAACTGTATTCATAGATTTGACAGGTCATCCTGTCAAACCTATGAATAGACATTCCCTGCTATGATTGGCTCTCCATGGCCCACGTGATCCCAGGGGATGCTTCGAACTAACTGAGCCCCTGGGATATGCAAGCACTGCGTGCCGGCAGTTTTAGCAGGCCCAGGATCAGAATCCCATGCAGGCCCACAGCACAACGGCCGGCGCACTAGGTAAGTGCAGGTCAGGGGCTTGCACCCGCAGGAAGCCTCCGACCCGAATTTCTAGCCCAATATCATAGCCACGATAATCTGTCCTGTACTTCTTGCTAGTGCGGCTCACAGAAGAACTCCCTTAATATATTGATTTATCTTTTTGTGCCTGTGACTTATATTTCAGGTATGTGTACCACATGATAATCAGAAAATGGAATGTGGCTACAATTAAGTGGATCCACCCACGTAATAAGAATGTTAATTGCTGTTTTCAGGTCACTGATAGAAAGCTATTATTATTATATAATTCAGGTCAGATAATGAGAACCAGTGTTTACAATGCAAGACAATATTATAATTTTTGTATATCAGTAATGACCATCATCTGGAAAATTGCTTTCAAAGAATTTCTGAGGCTGATTTGTCTGGGTATAGTATTCTAAGAGTGCCTGAATGGGAAGTGCAGCCAACCAGAAATATGTGCAGAGACCCATACACCAAGGTGGGTCATGCCCGATTACGGGGGAGAATCAAGTGGCGCACGCACCAGAAGAGGCCAGCCCAAGGATTACCTGAAATTGGTCCTTGGGCTTCATAATATTTCAGCCGAGCTGGGCAGCACCTGTCACGCCCCCAGAGTCAGCTCGCCCATGTGGGGGGATCTAATTTCGGGCCGTCTGCCTTGCTGGCAGCGGCCCTCAGGTAAATGTAGAGCAGAGATTGGAAAACAGGTGTGGGACGATCGCAGGCCGGCTGCGAATTTCCCGGGGGATTCCAAAACAGGTAATATACCCATTGTTAGCATATATGAGGGGCCTAACGCCCTTTTTAAGCAACCCAACATAAAATCTGGTTATATGTATTTCAGATGCCCTCAGGGCGCTGGACTTGATCGTTGAAAGTGAACATCTTTGTGCCCATTTTAAGGAATAAGGAACCATCAGACGAGGAGAGCACAAATTTGGAGGCACCCAGCTGAGCAGTTTCATTGGCCCTGTTGTATATTCCTGGACCTTAGTTGGGAGAAATGTGTCCACAGGCACCTGTTTAGTCATCTGCTAAGGGAGGTCCTGAAATCACGAGCTCAAATCTCCACCAACCATACTGTCAGTGGCAGTGAAGAGCATCACAGTACTCGAGCTCTATGCCACTGGAATGTTTCAGGGGTTCATCAGTGACATTGCATGCATAAGATAATGGGTAGTGTATTGGTAACAGGTCACAAATGCATTGTTTGTGAGGGGAAATGAATACATTGGCCCAGAAATTCGGGTCCCAACGCGTGAGTACGGACGGAGTACCCACGCGTGGAACCGATGGAAGTGCCGGTTTCTTGCATGCACTACGCATGCGCGGGAAACCGGCATTTCCGATCCTCTGAACGAAGGGGTTCAGAGGTCGAACGCGTGCGTGCAGGAGTCTGCGCGTGCGCGTTGAACTTCCTTTTTTTTTACAGGTTTGCCCGTGCGTGAAGGTCTCTACTTTTTGCACATCTAAAAACCAGGCGTAAGGACTTCATTTTAAAAGGTAAGTGGTCAATTAATTAAAATTAGAACATTTTTTCCACAGGTATATTATTTTTAAATACTTTACAGTAAGGTAATTGTATTTTTAGCCCAGATTTTTATAAAAATATTTTTTTCAAAAATGTAAGTTATTGTTTAAAATAGTTATTTAATGTTATTTATAGTTGATTTAAATAGCGTGATTTTTTTTCAAATTTATTTTAAGGTTAAGTACTGTTTTGGGCACACGGAGTTTTCATGAGTTTGACAGTTCTTTCTGTCAAACTCATGAATGGACTTTTCCCTCCTCCGATTGGTTGCCCAGTGCTCACGTGATCCCAGCTGACGCATCGCACTAAGTACGCCGCTGGATCACGCAAGCACAGCACGCCGGGAGCTGGACTGGGCCACAGACAGGAAATCCACGCAGGCCCAGGCCTCAATGGCTGGCGCGTTAGGTAAGTGTAGGTTGGGGGCTTGCACCCGCGGGAAGCCCCCGACACGAATTTCTGGGCCATTATGTTCTCCATGGATAGCAGGAAACAGCCAGCACGCATCCTTGGCTTGTACTGACTTGTGGAGTTGCCCAGAATGCAGGGCATGATTGACAAGACCCGTGAGGGCCAGCAGGCTCCTGTGAAAAGGAGTGCCCCTGACGTGATTTGAAAGTTGTACTAATCTAGTATCCTTCAGTGGTTGTGGTAAAAATTATAGACCCAATTTTAACCCTGCCTGACCAATGATGCCATTCAGATCCCAATGCGATCTTAACTGCCAATTGCACCACTGACCCTCAATACCTGGCCCGCCAGGATGAGGACTCCGGCTCTTCCCGACGCCGCAAAAATAAATTTAAATTTACCTGCGGACTCCTCCTTGACTGGACCACAAGCTGAAACTGTGCAATGTGCACTGCTCATGCTCCCACCAGTACTTCCATAAATGGCAATAGGGCCTATGTTTCTCATTGTATAATAATAGTATAAATTTGAAAAAGAAGTATAAATAAACTAAGATCAAGGAATAAGGAGGACTTCTTAAGAGCTTAGTCAGATCTTAACATTGCAAAAGTTTTGATGCAACACTACATTCAAGTGTCCCAATCCTACTTTCACACTACACCAAGCCTTGCCTAGCAATGACAGCAAGATTGAATAGCAGTTAAGCAATTTTCTCAAGGATTTAGAGATGTTGAATGTATATCAGTTCTGAAAAATATTAGTATGATGCTTCATTCTTATAATGTAAAGTTTAATGTTTGTTTAATAAAGTTATCAGAAGTGGCATAATACAGTACAGTAAAAGGAAAAACAATTTTAAATTACTATTCGCAGTTTGCTTTCATGTCATCATTAGATTCCATTTGCAACAGGTCTACACCCATGGACGTGGACCAGAGCTGCAGTCTCTCTCCTCTCTCTCCCACCAGTTCCATCATTCCCATCATTCACTGTCCGAGGTCCTCCAGTCTTGCTTCTCTGCCATCCAGAATGATACTTGGGGTTAAAGGGTTAAATTATGAGGAGAGGCTGCATGAACCTAGCTTGTATTCCCTTGAGTTTACAAGATTTAGGGGTGATCTAACCGAGGTGTTTAAAATGGTTAAAGGATTCGCTAGAGTAGATACAGAGAAACTATTTGCTCTGGTGAAGAATCCAGAATGGTCATCTCTGATGAACCCCAAACCTCTATCCTTGATTCCTGCTTCTTCACCAATTAAATGTTACAATTCAGTGATAGCATCTGTAAGTATGGGGTCAGATTTTAGATGTACATGCTGAAAGGACTGAACTTAACCTCATTTGGCCCACATTCATTTCCAAGGCTGTTGCTATGCTTTCGAACTGCCAGAATGACATTAAGAGCTGCTAGAGTCATAATTTTCAAGGCTCAAAAATGGGTAAAATCAAAGCCATCCTCCTTGGTTCATGACAGCACCTAGATGCCTCTGACCTTAACTTCCTCAACCTCTCCAGCAGCCACCTCAGACAAAGTCCAGACTAATCTTGGCAGGCTGTACAACCATGTGCAGAACTTCCTTTCTCACATCCAATCTTTTGCTTAGACCACGTCTTTCATTTCCAAAACATTGCCCACCTTCACTCGATCTCTCCCTCACCACTGCAAGAACTAAGACGCACGAAAAGGTAGCTTGATTGGACGAGGCGGTTGGAGGTGGGAATTCATGTGATGAAACCTGCAGGAATACTTCCAACCCTAACCTGAGAGAATATCTGAGGCAAACCCCGAAACTTGTCACAGAAAGCAATGGAGAAGTCAAGGATTGAGGTAGCATCTGTAGAGAGAACAGAGGTGTTGATATTTTGTCAGAACTCAGTCTCTGGTGGCTTATTGGTGATTATGTATCTAAGTCCCTATATTTGGGTTTGTACCTGAGTCTCTATCCCACCACCAAACACATCTTCCCCTCACCTCTCCTTTCAGCATTCTGAAGGGACTGCTCTCTCTGCGGCACCCTGGTCCACTCCTCTATTACCCCCAACACCCCTTCCCCTTCACCCGGCAACTTCCCGTGCAAGCGCAGGAGATGCCACACCTGCCCTTTTACCTCCTCCCTTCCCACTGTCCAGGGCCTGAAACATTCCTTCCATGTGAAACAGCGATTTGCTTGTAGTTCTTTCAATTTAGTATACTGTATTCGCTGCTCACGATGCAGTCTCCTCTACACTGGGGAGAACAAACACAGATTGGGCGACCACTTTGTGGAACACCTCCGTTCAGTCCGTAAGGGTGACCCCGAGCTTCCAGTCACCTGTCACTTTAATTCTCTGCTCCACTCCCACTCTGACCTCTCCGTCCTTGGCCTCTTACACTGTTCCAATGAAGCTCAATGTAAGCTCGAGGAAAAGCACCTCATCTTTCGCTTAGGCACTTTACAGCCTGCCGGACTCAACATCGAGTTCAACAATTTCAGACCATAACCTCTGCCTCACATTATTTATTTTTCTCTGTCACATGGCAGCTGTCGATCATTCTGCTATTGCCATCTACACTTCATCTAGAGTCATCTTTTGTTTCTTAACTTGTCCCATTACCATCCTCTTTTGCCTTGCACTATCATCCCTTTTGTCTCTTAATCTCTCCTGCCTTCCATCCTATCACAGCCCTTCCCTTTTGTTCGTTCCTCCCCTCCCCCCTTTCCCTGCCCCTACATTTGCTTAAAAACATGTTACAACTCCAACTTTTTCCAGTTCTGACGAAGGGTCATCGACCTGAAATGTTAACTTTGTTTCTCTCTCTACAGATGCTGCCTGACCTGCTGAGTATTTCCAGCATTTTCTGTTTTTATTTCTCGATCCCTCTCCTTGGCCACTGTCTCAGGTTGAACCAAACTGTTCGCAACCTTTGCATCCTACCTGACCCTGAGCTCAGCTGGTGACCTCAAATCCTCTCCATCACCAAGGCTCCCTACCTCCATCTCTATAATATTGCTCATCTCTGCCCCACCTCAGCTTATCTGCTGCTGAAACCATCATCCATGCAATTGTTACATCTAGACTCACAGCCCTTCCCTTTTGTTCTTTCCTCCCCTTCTAGGGCCAGAGTTGCTCGAGGTTGTCCCGCAAGGCTATATAAAGTCCCCCGCATGGAAACTCAGCAGCCTTCTACCCGCCATGCTGCAGCCACTGGGGGAGCATTTTGTAGGAGCACTAGGACAGGAAAGGGCACCCGAACAACAGGCACTAAGGGATTGCACAAGGGTGATTAGTTCATATCGTTACTGCAAATATGTGTGGTGATTTTTGATAAATTTATTAATTTTGTTTGGAATCTTTTGTGGTTTCTCTCATTTAAGCTTTATGGCAGGAGGACGCTGTGATATTCCATGACAAAGGGGTGTTATGAAAGAAAGAATTGCATTTATATAACGACTTTCACAACCACTAGACGTCCCAAAGTGCTTTATGGCCAATGAAGTACATTTTTTGAATTGTAGTCACTGTTATAATGTAGGAAATGCAGCAGCCAATTTGCACACAGTAAGCTCCCACAAACAGCAATGTGATAATGATCAGATAATCTGTTTTTAGTGATGTTAATTGAGGTATAAATATTGGCTAGGATATCGGGGATAACTCCCCTGCTCTTAATAAAAATTGAGCAAAATAGTGCCATGGGATCTTTTACATCCACTTGAGAGAGCAGACGGGGCCTCGGTTGAACACCTCATCTGAAAGATAGCACCTCTGACAGTGCAGCCCTCCTTACTGCACTGGAGTGTCAGCTTAGATTTTTGCGCTCAAGTCTCTGGAGTGGGACTCTGAACCCACAACCTTCTGACTCTGAGGCGAGGGTGCTACCAACTGAGCCACGGCTGACAGGTAAGATGCTGATGTGGTGAGCAACGGGTGTCTGGCATTTCATTCATTGGAATAGGAGTCTGATGAGGCATTCGCAGACAGTTGTCTGGAAGGGGGATTGGCTGCCTGCCTCCTCCCTCCCTTCTCATCCCCTGCATCTTCCTCCTCCTCCTGCTTTTCCTTATCCTCCTCCTGAGGTAGTCTCGCAATCATGCTGGCGAGGGCTGCACCCTCACGATGGCCAAGTTGTGAAGCATGCAGCAGACCACCATGAGATGGGACACCTGCTCCAGCGTGTACTAGAGGGCTCCTCCCAAGCAGTCAAGGCAGCGGAACCATTGCTTCGGTAGCCTGACGGTCTGCTCGATGATGTTCCTGGTGGAAGTGTGGCTCTCATTATACGAGTGCTGGGTGCGAGTGTTGGGGTTGCAGAGGGGATCCATGAGCCAGGTGGAGAGCGGTTAGTCTTTGTCCCCAAGCAGCCACCCTCGAGTTCGCTGTGGTCGCAGGAAGATTGCTGGCACACGGGACTGACGCAGGATGAAGGCTTCATGACTTCCGCCAGGATAGCGGGTATTGTCCATCAGGAATAACTGGGCATGGTTGCACACCAACTGCACATTGTGTGTGGTAGCCTTTGTGGTTAAGGAAGATCTCAGGATTGTTATACCACTTGGGTTCAGTCGATGGCACCCTGCACCATGGGGAAGCCAGCTATCCTGGCAAAGCCACATGAGCACTCATCCTGCTTCTCTCTGCTCAGAGGGAAGACAACGTTCTCCCTTCTCCTGGTGTAGAGAGTCTCTGTGACCTCCCTGATACAGTGATGGACAGCAAACTGTGAGATGTTAGTGATGTTTTCTGCTGCAGACTGGAAGGATCCACTGGTGAAGAAATTGAGGGCCACAGTGACCTTGACTGCCACTGGGAGAGGTGTGCTCTCCCTGCTCTCAGGCTGCAAGTCTGGTTGCAGGAGTTGGCAGAGTTATGTGACCACCTCCTTGGTGAATTGGAGCCTCCTAATACACTGTAAGGGTAGTGCTCTCAGCAGACCCTGGGTGGGTAAGGCCTCCTGTTGAGAGCCCTCCTGGCCCTCCTCCTCCTCCCTCTGTGCACATCTTCTCTTCTTCTTCGCTGCCTCCGCTCCCTCTCCGAAAGATAGTCGAGCGTGAGGTGCACTGCTGGTACAGCCCCCATGACTGAGAGCAAGTGTTGTGATCAGAAGCCTTTAAATAATAATGATGGCGTTCTCCACTTGCAACAACACTCCGTTACCTTAGCCCCAATATTCCCTCTAAGGTGCGTGATCTGTCAGGTCCAGCGCACAATGGCAAGCTGGGTCGGGGCCCAACGGACAAAGTGCGAGCGGCTGCAGAGAGCGCGGGACAATTGTAGGGGGTGGTGTGTTGTGCCCAGCCAGCTTCGCCTCTGACTGTCCCTTTTGAGCATTTCGAATCGCTCCCACACCCCTGGGTTCTAGACGCCGGACTTAGGTACAGGCGGCGATACAGAAAAATTGAGTAGACAAGTGGTTTGGTGTAAGAAAACCAAAATTTTATTAAAAGCAGAATAAATGAATCTATGAAAATTACTGGTATGAAAATTACAGGCATAAACAATTACACTTATATGGGAATGGGGAACACACAGCACATCAAGGGAAAAACAACTACATTAACAATCCCCTTATCCTTATCCCACCCCCTATACCTAACTAGATTAAGCTATGAGGGGCCAGGAATTCATGCTCACCAATCCAAAACCTGTTGCTTAAACGGTTGTGAGTTTTGAGGTCCGCTCCCGCTGTCCTTTGGGGTACCCCGTCGCCACGTGGTCTCAGGGCGCGGCGCTGAAGTTGGTGCGAAGCACCCTCCTTTTTCCTCAGCTATCGTTGTCTCGTCGCGATGGGTTTTCTTCTTCTCCTCCCTCGGGCGGTCATCGGCGGTAATGTTACGGTCGGGGTCGATTGGCGGTCTTCATCGTCTAAAAGATTTTAATACCCATGCTTCGAACGCTAGTTTATTCATCATGGGTGCTGCCACCCACTCTTCGAACGCCTGCTTATTCGCATTGTTCATGCATGCATCGCCAACTTATTCACCAAACGCCAGCTATAACTAAGCGTTTAGTTTTTCCCAATGTGTCTTTCGCTGCCCTTCTCTGCTTTTATCGGTTTACCTTCTTCTTCGCCTTGTCTCATCTCATCTGCCCGTTTGTGGCCTGTGTGTCCTGCGTGGCTTTGAACTCGGGTCTCGTTCTCCTCCCGCGTTTGGCCTCGGTGTAATGGGCATCCTTGGTTGTTGAGCGGTGCGTGGAGTGAGAAGCGAGCCTGCCATGAGGCCAGGGCGTGAGTACGAGCAGCAGCAGGCCGAGGCCACAAGCAAGAGACCAGAGAACTAAGCATAAGCGTGATTACCACTGATGGGCCTACAATTATACCCGTTCTTCAACTCCTTATCTGCGCGCCAAATCAGGTCAGTCCATTGTTTAACTTTTGGCAGGCTTGTTTAAATGATTACAACCCTTTACTTTAACGACTTTTGGAGTGGTTGTCTCTGGGTCTAATGGCCCCGATGTCCTGGTTGTTTGTCATGGATAAGACTTAATTGTCCCCCTCCTGACTTGATGGCTACTGTGAGCTGTTACTGATTAAATATGCAGAAGCCTAATGGCCTTGATTCTAGGCCCATTCTAGCTTGATTTGTTTCAAATCGAATGAATGCGTATTCTGTGTTTACTTTGTCTGGCTGGCTCCAGAGAGTACTTTTTTTTAACAGATTCCTGCATTTTAAGGTTTCATCTCCGGGCCTGCTTGTCTGCAGAGTCCTGTTTTAAAAATCCTGTCGGTTTGGCCACGAGGTTACAGAAGCCATTTTGGGTACCCTGGCCTAGAAATTCAGTATAGCCACTTTTGGGGCGGTAAAGTCGGGCGGGCGCTAAAGTTAGCGCCCGCCGGAAAGTGGAGGCCACTTCGCCGAAATTCAGTAGCTTTGGCCAAGGAGTTTGGGCGAGCGCTGAAACTGGCGTTGCACTCCTATCTTTAGGCGCTAAGCCGGCGGTGCGGACTGATAACACCGAGGCCGAGCGCAGCGCAGGTGCGGTCATGTTTTGATTGACAGCAGACACCCTGACGCCGGCCAGCTCTTAAAGGGGGAAGGGTCGACTTTGTCTGCAGCCACGCCCTGCATAGTGGAGCCCTGCAGCTAGGCCTGAACACTGCTGGTGGACCCAAATAGCGCCTGAAGCCATGCAGAAGGCCCATGAACGAGCGCAGCGCTTCTCAGAGCATGCTTTGAGGGTGCTGCTTAGGGGGTTGGAAAAGAACAGAGAGATCTTGTGCCCGGACAGTGGCAAGAAGGCTCCCAGGAGGCAGTACAGGAGAGCCTGGAGGGAAATCGCCCTGAGGGTGTCAGCCAACAGCGATGTCCCCAGGACTGCTGACCAATGCCGCAAGAAGTACAACGACCTCAGTCGGTTGGTCAGGGTGAGTACCCTTTCCAGTGTTCTCCTCATCCTTGCATGTGCACCTGACATTATGGTCAAAGGGACCTCAAAGGCCTAATGGCCAGCCCTCCTCCCGCAGCTATGGCACTGGCATGATCATCAATAGCACTCTCTGCACTTAACACACTGGCCAAGCTATTCGACCATGGGAGGCAGTGCACACAACAACAGGGCACCACACTGTACTTAGAGGCCGTCCTTTCTCTTGCAGGCCAAGCTGGCGCGGAATTTGAAGAGCCAGACTGTCACCGGGGGAGGCCGTCCCCAGTTCCAGCAGCTCAGTCAGCTGGAGGAGAGCGTGGCTCGACTCGTGCGTGGCTGGGTGACTGGCCCCGTTGCTATTGGAGATGCCGACCCTGTGCTGGGACCCAATGGTAAGGACATGACCGTTTGGACCTCTCTGGTTCCCCTTGCGCTTCAGATCTACATCCTTTGCCACTGTCCCACCAATGCGCTTAATGGCACCACTCATGCCTCCCTCGCTGACGCCCTGTCCTCACTCTAAAGTTACTCTTGTGCCTTCCTGCTTTCAGCTGGTGAGGAGGAGGTCCCTGAAGCTGAGAGTGCCAGTCCCTCGGAAGAGGAGGACGACGAGGACCAAGAGGAAGGCGGCACATCGGGGGAACCCTCATCCGCGCCAGGGGAGGGCAATGGAGGGGACACGTCTTGCCTGGAGGAGAGCCAGGGGGAAGTGTTGCAGGGGGGTGTAGCTCCTGGGCCCAGTGGCGTCCAGGCACGCGGGAAGGGTCGGGCAGCATGGCTGCCTTCTCCCCAGAGGGGGGAAGTGTTGCAGGGGAGGGCAGTTGCTGGGCCCAGTGGCGTCCAGGCACGCGGGAAGGGTCGGGCAGCACGGTGGCCTTCTCCCCAGAGGGGGGAAGTGTTGCAGGGGAGGGCAGTTGCTGGGCCCCGTGGCGTCCAGGCACGCGGGAAGGGTCGGCAGCTCGGCGGCCTTCTCCCCAGAGGGAGAGTCCGCCCTCCAGTCCGGAGACGGTCCTCGCCCAGGAGGTGCGCCTCCTTGATGAAATGTCCGCGGCCTCGGAGCGGCGCCACAACGAGTTCATGGGGGTTGTGGGACAGTTGCCTCAGGCCATTGAGTCCCTGGCTCATAGTGTGGCCAATTTCGGGGACTCACAGGCCAGGGGTGTCGAGCAACTCGCGGCAGCACAGGACGCGAGTCGCGAGTTCATGAGTGGTGCCGTCCAGACACTGGCTGATCTGATGCGGGCACAGACCAGGGCAGTTCGCGCACTCACTTCTGCCACACTCGCTGTGTCACGGAAGCATCGCCAGGGCACCTGCCGCCCTGCTGCAGCACAGCGGTCTGGCCTTCACCAGATTGCAGCGCTTGCTGCAGTGCCAGGCCGGCCGAGTGCCAGTGTCTCTGGCGACCAGCGAGCGCCTGGCATCAGCCAGCTTGCCCCCATTGCTGCAGCTGCCACTGCCACTCCCCCAGCCAAGGTGCGACGAGCTGATGCAGAGACTGATGCTGCCCAGCCACAGCTGCAGCAGTCAGCAGCCCGCCCCTCCAGGGCCGGACCTCGTCTAGGCCGACCCCCAAGGGCATCTGCCATCACGCATTGTGCCCCTCAGGAGCCTTCCCCCAGCCTTGCAACACCCACAGGGCCCAGGTTGAGGCGAAGCAACAGGTCGGGCAGGGGCCGGAGAAGCCTGCACAAGGACTCGCCCTCTCGGCACACCAAGTAGAGTGTGTTGCCAACTGTTTTTTTTATATGGGGGTGTTTGTGTTCTGGAGGGGTGGGGCTTATTTTGGTAAGGCCGAGGATGAAGGCCAATTGGAAGGACAATTTTTGTTATTCCTCCCCAGGTTGTGGGAGTGAGATATGTTTTTGACTGTTTTTTGGGGGTCTTGTCTGTTTTTCTGTTTCATGTGGGAAGGGCCCTGAGTTTGTTAAATAAAGCTTTTTATTTATTCAGCTTGTCCAGGTGTCATGTTTCAAGTGGTTGTTGCGTTAACCGGCTGAGGGCTTGCGGAGCGGCTGCATTCAGGTGCGTTCATTGCCACAAGCCATTCCCTGACAGGGGGCATAGAAGTGTCGTTCAATAAGCTGCCGGCGGATGGCCCTTGGACCTTGTGGCTCCTTCCTGGGCTGGTACTCCTCCTCCTCCTCCTCATGGTCCTCCTGCTCGTCCTCCTGAGGTGGTGGTCCAACGCGAGGTGGCAGTGCCTGAGTCCTGCGGATAGCCAGGTTGTGCAGCATGCAGCAAACGACGACGAACTGGGAGACTCTATCCGGCGAATACTGCAGAGATCCGCCGGAACGATCCAGGCAGCAGAACCGTTGCTTGAGGACGCCAATCGTTTGCTCTATGATGTTCCTTGTGGCTTGATGGCTTTCGTTGTATGCCTCCTCCGCAGGGGTCCTGGGCGCGCGGAGCGGGGTCATGAGCCATGTACACAAAGGGTAGCCCTTGTCCCCAATAAGCCATCCCCTTGGTGGAGGCTGTGCCTCGAACATGTCAGCCACAGTAGTCTGGCGCAGGATAAATGCATCGTGGCTGCTTCCTGGAAAGCGGGCATTGACAGCTAGGATGCGCTGCCTGTGGTCACACACCAGCTGTACATTGAGGGAATGGTAGCCCTTCCGGTTGCAGTAATCCTCGGCATTGTCGATAGGTGCCCGCATAGCCACATGCGTGCAGTCAATGGCGCCCTGCACCATGGGGAAGTCGGCGATCCTGGCAAATCCGACTGCACGCTGCTCCTGCCTCTCTAGGGTCATGGGGAAGGAGATGAATTGGTGTCTCCTTGCGAAAAGGGCATCAGTGACCTGCCGGATGCAGCGATGCACGGCGAACTGGGAGATGTTCGCTATGTCCCCAGCAGCGGCTTGGAAGGAGCCGCTTGCATAAAAGTTCAGAGCCACCGTGACCTTCACTTCCACCGACAGAGACGTCCTGCACATCAGCTGTGGACGCAGATCTCTGTGAAGCAGCTGGCAGATCTCTGCAACCACCTCCCTTCTGAAGCGCAGCCTCTTAACACAATGCGCGGCAGTCATGGTGAGATAGGACACCTGCTGCCGGTATTCCCTGAGTGGGTAAGGCCTACGTTGCCGACGCCTGATGGCCCCTCTGCGTCTAGGCATGGCTGGCCCTCTCACACAGCGTCTGCGAGCCCTTCGCACATAGTGCTGGAACTGAGGGTTGGAACCCCATGCAGCCCCCATAATAAACTTGCAAACAGTGAAATCACAATGAGTCTAATTTCCAAGCTCTGGCCAGAAGCCAAAAATACCTCTCCTATGTTGTCCCAAATCAGTAAGGTCTGTTCCTTGGTCTCTGTCCAGAAATCCAAAGCACTAAAGTCATTGCAGCAAAATGGCTGGCCTTTATAGGTCAGTCTAAGTGCCCTTTAATTAGCGCTCCCCGAGGCCCGCAGGGCCTCTGCTGCGTTCCAGTTAACAGTTCTTAACAGCGCCACGCCCACATTGGGCGGGCGCCACTGAATTTCCGGCTTGGGGCGCACAAACAGCGTTGCACGACGAAATGACGTCATAAGCTGCACGCGCAGCTGAGCGGGCGCAAACACTTTGCGCCGGCGCTAAATGTCAACTGAAGTTGGGCGTAGGCGCAGATCGGACTGCGCCCGGGCGCTAAGTGCCTAGCGCTGGAAATCTACCCCTCTTAAGGCGTTAACGGCTGGCGAACGCTACTGAATTTCTAGGCCACTTGTCCAAACAGGGCCCCTTGATCCATAATTTCGAGGAATGTGGGGATTTTGAGAACCCTACACTATGTTGGGGGGGAGAGTTTCATTTGATTGGCTTTCAGCTCTTGCATAGTGCAGTCAGTCTGTCTTGATTGGAGGAGATGAACGTGCTCTCGGGCATGGCCCGGTGGGATTGTTGTGCTCTGTAAGCGCGGGCTCAGCGCAAGTGGCTCTTTGTGCAAATGTGTAAAATACAGACTGAAGGAAGTGAGGGAAAAGCCAAACCTTTTCACTGAGACCTGCCTGTGAAAACACGGCTGCCCAGAGAGCAGCGGCTTCGGCAAAGCATGCCGTCAGTAAGTTTCCAGCTGCTCCTCCACCACAAACCCAGCTCCAATACCAGATTTCAAAACTCCATCAATTTTACAAACTATTTGTAATAGCTACATGGAAAAATTGTGACTCCTGATTTAAATATCGCAGGATTTCAATGGAATTCTGATGTTTGCAGGGAGGTAGAAGGGTTGTTTAGAAACTGCCACATTCCCCAAAAAAACTTCAAAAAATGAAATACACAATTTTTGTTTTTTATAAAACCTCAGTCGAACAGCGGGTTAGTAATAAAATGCATTAAAATGTAATGGTTGTTATAAATCTCATCGACAAGAAACTACTTATGAAATAACGCTGGACGGCCAGCTAGTGGCGCCGTCCAAGGATTATAAATATTTGGGCATCGGCCCCAACTTGCCAGGGCTATTTTGTAAGACAAGGAGCTAGTGAAATTCAACTAGACTTCCATGCTCTGAAACAAGTTGATTAAAGCCTTGCTTTATGCTCAAAACAAGTGCGTAGTGAGTTTTATTACATCAATGGTCGTGGTGATTTCCATTGAATATCAAAAAGCTGTTGCATTTCGCCACCTTGGTGTCATATTTGACACTGAAATGAGTTTCCGACCACGAGAACCAGAGGACATTTAAGTTGATTGGAAAAAGAACTAAAGGCGATATGAGGAAAAACTTTTTTATGCAGTGAATGGTTAGGATCTGGAATGCACTGTCTGAAAGGGTGGGAGAGGCAGACTGAATCATGGCTTTCAAAAGGGAATTGGATAAGTTCCTGAGTGGAAAAAATTTGCAGGACTACGGGGAAAGAGCGGGGCAGTGGAGCTACCTGAAGTGCCCTTGCAGAGAGCCTGCAATGGCTCAACAGGCCAAATGGCCTCCTCCTGTGATGTAACCAGTCTATGATTCTATGATTGAAGAACTGTGCGGTATTTTATTCCTGCCATCCTTTCTTAACAAGTAGAGCTGCCAATCACTTGGCAACGACCTTGCTTGTTCAGAAAAGTAGGTTTCAGCTCTCTCCTTTCTGTTAATGCAGATAAGAGCAATGAAGACATATGTGCAGCTAATGGTGTATGAGATCTGTGTCAATTTTGACTTCCGCAAGTTAGAATCAACTGGTTATTTGTGAGCGAGACACATTAAGTGTGTAATAAAACCAAGCTTTAAGAGGAGGCTGTTCCGGTTACATTTGGCTCAGGTGATTGAAAGTTGTTGTTGTATAATTTGCCCATGGACAAAAAAATCGTGCTCAGCCGAGTTTGTGGCCTGCTCAGTACAAATATAAATTAGAGGGAACGTTACTTGGAACTTTGCAAGAAGTTTATAAATCTGCTGGCTTTGCAGAAAGTTGCCAGAGCCAGTCAAACTGAACAAACATGTCAGGTGCAAATGATTGCTGATGATCCATTTAAATACCACTGCTGGAGCCTCCTTCCTGCTTGGCAATGCTTGCTCAGCTTGTCGTACTTACGGCCTGGCAGCAGTTGAACGACGAACTCCAAACTCGCAGTTCGGGCGTCAAGTGAGCATTGCACACTCACTGACGTCACGATCTGCTTCATTTCCATGATTTTCACCATCACTGATATTGGCAGCGATGCTGGCCATCCAAAAATGGCGACTGCCGCGGGACCCGCCGGCAGCTGATTATGGTGGTAATGGGTGGCGTTAAACCACCCAATTTCTATGCTGTAGTCTTTTACGGAGTTATTTAGTTTCCCTATATAAAAGGATTTGAAAATGAATTGCTACTAAAAAGATTCTAAAATGTTTAACTTTTCAGAAATCAACTCAAACTAGCGAAAGTATTCATTTAAATAACCTAAAGATTGGGAAGAAGTTTTTCCTTTAATGAAAAGTGGGACAATGCCAGTTTTCCCATAAATAACAATCCAGGAACAAAATTGTGATCTCAAAAAATCCCACTTTTCAAAGTTGTGTTTTTTTGTGATTTTGTGGGTTGCTAATAATGGATAAAACAGGCATAATTTGTCTTTCATTAAAATGGAATTTCAACCCCTAATGACAAAAGACGAAAAAGAATGAAATAGTTTCACATGAAAATAAGCCCTTTTTTTGCATCAAGGGAACACAGAAAACCTATAGTATGAAAATAACTGAAAGCCTGGTCAATGGAACAGTGGAAGCAGCTAATCATCCTCAATGCAGAGTAGTTGATCCCAAAGAGTTCAATTTATTTCCAGATCGATCCAAGTTTGAACGGAATGATCTCACCTACAGGTATGGTTCTTGTCATGTGACATGCCCTGTTCATTCAGTAACACTGGTCAATTTTGCGAGGATCGGTCTCAGTAGCAAGTACATCAGGCACAAATGATGCAGCCTATCCATCACTTAGGCACTAGGCTTCCTCTGTGTCCGTTCCACTTAGCGCACTCTTCTGCAACTGGGTAGAACATGTGGCACTGAGTGCCTGCACACTTGGCATGGGCAGGCTCGTTAAGACCCAGAAAATTAAGTAAAATAACCGATGGTTTCAATGCAACCAAAGCCTTGAGAACTGTATTCCAGTTGCTCATCACCCTTATAAAAGGGCCACTGCTTTATATGTTCATTTAGCCATTTGTGTCCTCTAAAAGGCAATCTGCTTGGTAGGTGTTGGAATAAAGTTTCTACAAAGTAGCATAGCAAATTGCCAGTTTCTGTGCTTTTTTGGGGGATATTAATTTGTTAAAGTTAAACCTGATCTCCAGTCTGAGAGTGTTTGAAAAAGGCACTCTAAATGTCCAGAACCACAGTGGTATGCATGTCTATCTCACCAGGCAAACCACTCTTTCCACTGGTTCTGGAGGAGGAGGAAGAGGAGGATCAGAAAAGACATACACACCAAGTTCATTTGCACCTTAGGTGCTCAAGATGTAGCCGTCCTTTCCCTGCCCCCTACCCCTCAATATACAGTCCATGATAATTGTACCTGGACATGTCCAAGGAGATCTGTAAGGGAAGACTATAATCTTTGAGTGAGGCTATGACAGATATGTGCAGATTGCAGAATCATGAAGAAACATCTTCAAACCACTTTGTGAAACAAGGACAGTTTTGTCAATGGCTGTTGGAGTGATCATTGCCTTGAGCTTTTTGCCACTGTACTTTCCAAGCAACAACAGGGGATATCTGTAAAACCTGCAGTCCATAGCTGAATTAGGCATGTTTTACCTAGGCCATGAATTTCATTATTTTCCCAGTGCAAACCTGCTTTTGAAACAGCAATGTACCATTTGGCAGGTTTCCCCAAAGTGCAGGGCATTATTAGTGGCATGTATGTGACCATACAAGCCCTTTCCCCACAATGCCACTCCCTTCATGACCAGGAAGGGGATGCACTCCATGAATATGCAGCAAGTCTGTAACCATAAGTAGAGGATCATGCATATTAATGCCTGCTACCCTGTTAGCTATTACAATTCATTCATTTTAAAGCAATCAGTGATATCAGCATTATTTCATGTGTTTGAGAGAATAGATGGATGGAGGTTCAGTGACCAAGGATATTATCTGGAGCCATAACTCAATACCCCTTTGAGAGAGCAACTGACAAGACCTGAATCGAGATGCAATGGGAGACACACAACTATCAGAATATTAAAACAAAAGTACTGATGTTGTAATCAATCGAGGGGATTTTTGCAATATAGTCCAGCCAAGCTCTTAAATGTTATTGTAGTCTGCTGCACAGGTTCTAATAGACAACCACTGAATTTAAGTGTGTGTAATAGCCAATGGACAAATCAAAGTGTACATGTGCCCATTACACTGAAAAGCACAGGCTTCTCACCATGTCCCTCAGCCTTACATCAAGACCAATGAATACCAGTGCATTTCTCCACAACTACCCTCATTCTGCCTGAGCAAAATGATCTCTCGTGACAGAGTTCCAGTTAACCGAAATGTTAGTAATCCAAACAGTGTGCGATTCATCTGTGTTCAGGGGTTTTACACCAGTTCTTCATTTCTCTGAGTGATTACTGTGTGTGTCTTCAACTTCCTAATCCTGTGCTCCTTCTAAGTAGCACCCCTGTGAAAAGATGAAATGAGCTGGATTTCAGTCTGTGCATCTAGGGATGGAGGTGGCAAAGTACTTTGTTGCACTGGGTAATCAGATAGCCATGTGACTGCAAGCACAACATGTATTATAGTGACTGCCTGGGTCTGCATGCTATTCAGCATATCTGGAGTTACTTGAGCATGATAACTGGGTGATACAGATGCAGCATTGTCCTGTACCAATGTCTGATGGCTCTCTATCATCGTGCCTAAAGATCTATTTGGCAGCAAACCATTGGGCAGCAAAGTGGCAATTGAAGCCCTGAATTATTGCTGTGCCAATCTGATTCCCCAGAATGGTGAATCCAGACAAGACAGACATCTTGGAGCCTAAATCTTTTGAATGTCTAAGATATCTGCTGCTAGGCCGGCAGTTCCATAAAGAGCTCTTCATTTCTTCACCTCTGTCCATGGGAATCTTCTGCCATCCTTTGCCCGCTCTTTCCCAAAACTCCTTGTTTCCACTGTACAAGTTTCCCTGGCTCCATTATTTGGTGCCTTTTTGCCCTAACTACAAGTCAACTGCTATTTTAAACCACCATTACCCATCCCCCACCTCTATGCCTTCACTCTGCTTCTCTCACTGAGTTGCTGAATCTCTTCTCTATAGTAATCTGGGATGTAATGATTAAGTTATCCACCAGATGGAGCCAAATATTAAGGGTTTACATTCACCAGTATTTAAGGTAATGGGTCATGCATTCAATGTCCTGGTAGACCAGTTTATACAATAATGTGGCATTGCATTATGGGTATGACTCAGAGGTTCATCCTCCATCTTGGCTCGTGCAGTAAGAATTGTGTGCCTTGCCTCCAGCTTGTAAGAGCTATTTCTCTCTGCTACACCATGTAAATAAAGAGTTGGGCTTTGTTCCTAATATCTCGCTTCACTCAGTTTCTGACCTTAACACTCGGATATCACATATTGGCGACGAGGATCAACAGATCACATCGTGACGGAGAAAAAAAAATAAGAGCACTGAATAACGGATCATGGCTGCTATGCTAGGAAATATCTCTGCTTTTGATGTTCAGATGCAGACCTGGGATGAATACTGCGAGGTGTTGATGCATTTCTTTGCAGCAAATGATATGGATGATGTCAGAAAAAGGAGAGCTATTTTGCTCACTTCCATGGGAAGTCAGACGTATAGTTTAATGAGAAACTTATGCAGTCCTGAAAAGCCTGGAGACAGATCATTTGCTAACTTAGTGGCCTTGCTGAAGGACCATTTCAATCCCAGACCGAGTGAGATTGTACAGCATTTCAAATTTAATTCATGAAACAGAAAACCGGGAGAGACTGTATTGGATTATGTAGCGGTGTTGAGGAAATTGGCACACGATTGCAATTACGGCAACAACCTGAAAGACATGCTGAGAGATAGGCTAGTTTGCGGGATAATGGATGATCGAATGCAGCGGAGATTATTGTCTGAGACTGGGCATACGTATGAAAAAGCATTGGAACTTGCTCAAGCCATATAGACAGCGAACTGAGATGTAAAAGAAATACAAGGTTCAGACTGAGCTACTACAAAGCAAGTTGGAGGTCAGGTTGTTGTGCACAAGTTAAATATGTGTCAGAAACCACAACGTGAGCATGTAAAGGCATGTTATAGATGCAATGGCGATCACCTGGTGAGGGAATGCAGGTTTCTGGAGAAAAAGTGCCACAAGTGTGGGAAGAAAGGACATATAAAACGTGCATGCAGGGCAAAAGCAACTGTGGAGGAATACAATCCAAAAGGGGGAGGAAAGCAAAACCTAGGAAGAGAAGTGAAAAAACAGGGAGCACATCACATCAGCGGAGAAGCTGAGCAAGAAGACAACATGTTCATAATGCATAGTATGGTAGAGAACATTCCAAAAGTGGATCCTATCACTTTGCAACTGACAGTAAATGACTCTAAGGTCAACTTTGAAGTGGATACAGGATGCAGTGTGACTATAATGAACAGGGAGGAGTACTCAAAATTGTGGAACCGTGCAAAAGTTCCAGAGTTAAAGTCTTGCTCTATGCAGCTTAAAACATACCAGTGAACGAGTGGTGACAGTGGGCACAGCTACTGTAACTGTGCAACACAGGGACACTGTGGAACAGCTACCTGTAGTTGTAGTATCGGGTTCCGGACCAAACCTGTTAGGTCGGGGCTGGATACAAGAACTTAAATTAGATTGGGGAGCAATAAATCAAATAGAGGGAGGCAAACAGTTGTCTTTGCAAGAAGTGTTGATTGAACATGAGAACGTGTTCAAGGAAGAACTTGGCACATTTAATGGCCCCCCAGCTAAGATTTATGTTGACAAGGAGGCACTGCCAAGGTTTTTTAAACAACGACCTGTGCCGTATGCCATGAAACTGAAGGTAGAGGTTGAGCTTGATCGTCTTTTGAGAGAGGACATACTGGAACCCATGAAATGTTCAGAATGGGCAGCTCCCATTGTACCTGTTTTAAAACCGGACAATTTGGTAAGACTCTGTGGAGATTATAAGGGTGTCTAAACTAGAACAGCATCCTATTCCCAAAACAGAGGATCTCTTTGCGAACCTGGCTGGAGGGAAGAAATTCACGAAGCTGGATATGAGTCATGCATACTTGCAGATTACACTAGATGAGGAATCCAAGAAGTATGTAACCATAAATACACACAAGGGTTTGTTTACCTATAACCGCTTACCATTCGGTGTCTCATCTAGTCCAGCTATTTTCCAGAGGACTATCGAGGGTGTACTGCAAGGGATCCCACATGTTTCAATCTATCTGGATGACATTCTGGTGATGGGAAGAACTGACCAGGAGCATCTGAGCACTCTGAGAGAAGTACTACAAAGATTGGATAAGGCTGGGTTACAGCTCAAGAGGAGTAAGTGCACTTTCCTGGGGAATGAGGCCGTGCTCCTGGGGCACCGAGTGGATGCCACCGGGCTCCATCCAATCAAGGAGAAGGTACAAGCACTGCAGGAGGCCCCAGCTCCTACCAATGTGACTGAGTTAAAAGCTTACCTGGGACTGCTAAACTATTGGCCCAGTAATTCCGGTCCCAACGCATGAGTACGGACGGGGTACTCACGCGTGGGCCCGTTGGAAGTGCTGGATTTCAGCATGCACAGCGCATGTGCGGAAAACTGACATTTCCTCTCCTCTGAACCAAGGGGTAACGAGGCGGTTCCCTAGCGGCGTTTGAGGCAGCGGGTATGTGTTGAACTTTGTTTTTTTTGACAGGTTTGTCTGTGCGTGAAGGCCTCCACTTTTTACGAATGCAAAAAGCAGACGTAAGGACTTAGTTTTATAAGGTAAGTGGTCTAATAATTAAAGTTAGAATTTTTTTTCCACAGTTTTATTATTTTTAAAGAATTTACAGTAAGGTAACTGTATTTTTGGACCCGATTTCTTGAAAAAAATTTCTGGCAGAAATTTGAATAATTGTTTAAATTAGTTTTTTAAAGTTATTAATAGTTAATTTAATTAATGGAATGTTTTTTTAACTTTTATTTAAAGTTTAAGTAGTATTTTGGGAGCCCGTACTTTTCATGAGTTTGAGAGGTCTTATGTCTAACTCATGAATGGACTTCTGTAAACTCCCATTGGTTGCCCAGTGCTCACATGATCCCAGCAGGCTCATCGCACTAAGTACGCCGCTGGATCATGCACGCACAGCGCGCCGGGAGCTGAACCGGGCCACAGACCGGAAATCCAAGCAGGCCCAGTCTTCAAATGTCAGCGCAATATGTAAGTGTAGGTCAGGGGCTTGCACCCACGGGAAGCCCCCGACCCGAATTTCTGGGCCAATATAACAGATTTTTACCAAACTTGGCAACAGTGTTAGCACCTCTTCACAAACTTCTGCGCAAGGAGACACAGTGGCAGTGGGAAGAGGAACAGAGGGTTTCATTTGAACAGTCCAAGAAACTGATGCTGTCCTCGTATGTGCTGGTTCACTACAATGCAGAGAAAGACATCATTCTCTCTTGTGATGCTTCACCTTACGGGGTGGGGGCAGTTCTTTCACACAGCTTGGAAGATGGAACAGAAAGACCAATAGGGTTTATGTCTCGAACTCTGACACCAGCGGAAAAGAACTATTCCCAGTTAGATAAAGAGGGGTTAGCAGTAATGTTTGGGTTACAGAGGTTTCACAAGTACATATGGCAGGAAATTCACCATATGCACCGATCATAAACCTCTTCTATCTCTTTTTAATGAAATGAAAGCATTACCACAGATGGTGTCACCCCGTATCCAGAGGTGGGCAGTGACATTGAGGGCATATGAGTATGTCATCGTTTACAAGGCGGGCAAGTACCATGGGAACGCAAATGCCTTGAGCCACCTTCCACTGCCAGAAGCACCTATCCGTGCAGCTGCAGAGGACAGAGTTTTGATGTTGGAGGACACGGACACGGCAATTGTGACCGCAGAACAAGTAAGGACATGGACCGGTAAAGATCCAATACTGTCTAGAGTCCAAGAATATGTGATGAGGGGTTGGCCACAGCATCCGGATGGGACTGATTTCACACCTTACAGTGTCAGGAAGGCAGAGCTGGGTGTGCAGGATGGTTGCGTGTTGTGGGGAGCACGAGTGATTATTCCACAGCCAGCACGACAGTCTATCCTAAGGCAACTACATCAGTGTCATCCTGGAGTTTCGCGTATGAAAGCCTTGGCAAGGAGTTACTTGTGGTGGCCAAAGCTAGATGAGGAGATAGAAAATCTAGTCAAGACATGCAGCACTTGTCAAGAACACAGGAAGGCACCAGCAGCGGCTCCTCTCCACCCCTGGGAGTGGCCGGATAAACCATGGAGAAGATTACATGCAGATTATGCGGGTCCATTCATGGGAAAGATGTTCCTCATAATCATTGATGCCCATTCCAAATGGATGGATGTTTATCCTGTAAATTCTGCTTCATCTACTGTTGCTATAGACTGTCTGCGTCGGAGTTTTAGTAATCAAGGGCTACCGGAGTTCGCAGTAAGTGACAATGCCACATGTTTTGTGAGTACCGAAACAAAAGAGTTCATGAGAAACAATGGCATAGTGCACGTGACCTCAGCTCCATATCATCCGTCTTCAAATGTACTTGCGGAAAGAGCCATACAAACATTTAAGGAGATGATGAAAGAAAGTGCGGAAGGGAATTTGGCAGCCAAGGTGTCACAAGTTCTGTTCAGCTACAGAATAACACCTCAATCCACCACAGGACTCTCTCCTGCTGAGCTGTTGTTAGGACACCGACTACGCTCCACTCTTGACCTGGTTCACCCAGACCTAAAAAGGAAGGTGGAAAACCGCCAAATCAAACAAAAGGAGAACCATGACAGAAGGACAAAGAGCTGCAGTTTTGGAGAAGGAGATGCGGTCCTTACCATGAATTTCAGTTATGGTCCAAAATGGATTCCTGGCGTCATAGACTCAATGACCAGTCCAGTATCATATACGGCCATGGTGGGAACTGGTCAGGTAGTACGCAGACATGTAGATCAGATACTGACCAGACAAGGGGAAATCAAAATGGAGGTTCCAGAGATGTCGGAGGACAAGTTGGCCCCCAGTTATCCAAAGGCATCGGGGGTACCACCACCACGAACAGAGCCAGTTCCACCTGGACCCCTTCATCAAGAGGAAACCATCGTAGCAGAGTCAGATACTCTGAGTACTGCTCAGGAGCAGCAGGTGGCTCTACCACAACCAAGCAGGGACTTGACTGTAAGACGTTCACCAAGGGCTCACAAGCCGCCAGAGAGATTGATAACGACCTGCTAGATTTGTTCAGTATGGACTATCGTTAAAGGAGTTTCCTTACGGGACTTTTTAAGAATGTTGTTAAGAAATTAATGTTCAACTTAAGAGGGGAGGGATATAATAATCTGGGATGTAATGATTAAGCTATCCACCAGATGGAGCCAAATATTAAGGGTTCACATTCACCAGTATTTAAGGTAATGGGTCATGTATTCAATGTCCTGGTACACCATTTTATACAGTAATGTGGCATTGCATTATGGGTATGACTCAAAGTTCATCCTCCATCTTGGCTCGTGCAGTAAGAATTGTGTGCCTTGCCTCCAGCTTGTAAGAGCTATGTCTCTCTGCTACACCATGTAAATAAAGAGTTGGGTTTTGTTCCCAATATCTCGCTTCTCTCAGTTTCTGACCTTACCACTCGGATATCACATCTCAAATTTGGTTTCCGATATCCTGGACTTCTCTGGACATCAAGACTACGCTCCTACACTGGGTTACACCATAGGACTCATCTGCTGTGTCTCTGATTCTGCTGCTAAAGAATTTTAAAGTAATTTTGGCAATCTGTAGCCCTTCCCCCACTGCTGCTGTTTCTCTGCTGAGCTGGGTGAGTCGTTCTACTGGTTTTTCACCTTTGTTCATTGCTGACTAGTGGGTTACATTTCTCCACCACTTTTGATCTACGGTGACCTCCAACTTCGCATCAACTTCGCCATCATCTTTCTGCACTGCAAGCGATTCTGCACATCTCCTGGATTCTCATTCCCATGGAATAACCTCCATCCTCCAATTCTCTCTTCTTAGGCAGTCCCTCGGAACCAAGGATGACATGCTTCCACGTTAAAAATTAGTTCTCAGGTGACTGATGAGTCCAATGTGGGAGCTACAGTCTCTGTCACAGGTGGGGCAGACGATGTTTGAAGGGACGGGTGGGTGGGGTGCTTGGATTGATGTGCGCTCCTTGCGCTGCTAGCGCTTGACTTCCGTTAGTTCCCGGCGAAGAGACTCGAGGTGTTTGGCACCTTCCCGGATGCTTCTCCTCCACTTTGTGCCGTCCTGGGCCAGGGATTCCCAGTTGTTGTACCCTTTAAATAGCTTCTGGATTTTACTCGCCTGCTATACCAGTCTCCGAACTTGAACAATAGTTTGTCGATGCTCCATACCAATGTCATTCTACCTACGTCAACTTTATCCCTCCATGGGACCTCTGAATTTAACTCTGGACTCCCTCCTATTGTCGCCTACCTATTCCCTGTTACTACCAGGAGTATGTAACTTGACCCGAACCGATCACTTCTATTTCCACTTTTTTCTCCCCCTTTTTCTTTTCTCTCTATCCCTCCTTGATCACTCTCCCCTGTCATCATGCTTCTTTTCATCTCTCCTCTCTCGGGTATTCTGCCTTCCCAAATCCCTACCCCAACCCCTCATTACTCTTCGACCTTCCTACTCTCCTGCTGCCATCCCAGACTCAATTCCCTCTTTGATAAGTTACAGCCTCAATGTTCTTAATAGCAGTGGATGCGCACTCGAAATGGCCTGTGGTGATAAAAATGCCCTCAACCACTACAGAGAAAACGATTGCAGTCCTACGGACCATATTTGCCAGGAACGGCTTGCCAGAGCAGATTTGCTCTGATAATGGACCACAGTTTGTGTCCGAAGAGTTTTGGAAATTTATGAGAAGGAATGGGGTAAGGCATTACACATCTGTCCCGTATCATCCAGCCACAAATGGATTGGCTGAGAGGTTCGTACAAACCTTCAAAAAGGTGATAAAGGCCATGTGCGATAATGAAATTCCACTACAGCATAAGGTGGACAATTTCCTGTTAGCCTACAGAAATGCGACACATGCAGTTACCAACCAGACACCGGCCATGATGTTCTTTAACCGAAGGTTGAGATCTCATCTGGATTTGCTCAGACCAAATGTGCGAAGAAATGTTGAGGATAAACAATTCCAGCACACCAATGAGAAGCCGACAAGGAGCTTCAATGTAGGACAACCAGTCTTGGCCCGTGACTACCGAACAGAGAAATGGCAACCCGGAACGATATGCACATGGCAGGGGCCATTAATGTACACAGTGGATGTCAGGGAGAACATTGTGAGACGCCACGGCGACCAGATCTTAGTGTCACAGGAACGAGTCAACCCCATGTCTCGCGTACCTGGGGATGAACCCGACATACCGGTAGCATTTACCTCAGAAACAGTAGCAGTGGAAACTGATGAACTAACCGACGAAAGGGGGCCAGAATTGTCTCTGCACCAAGAACAAGAACCTCAGGGAAGGCGCTATCCAGAAAGGATCAGGAAGCCGCCCCAAAGACTGAATTTATAAATGGACTATTTTCAGTTAATGCTGCATGTTAAAAATGTTAATTGTTAAATGAATGTTATGGTCCTGTTAATCTAAAAGGGGAGGAATTGTTGTGTATATACCTTTAAGAGAGAACTGTTTTACAGCTCCTGTATACTGTAGTACCGGCAGTGACCACACCTGTATATAATGCCGGAGCAGGCTTCTGTACTTCAGTCATGAGACTACTGTACTCTAGTAAACACCTGTTGATTGTTAAGTTACAGCCTCCGTGTAGTTCTTGGGGAAACATCCTATTTAAAGAATCACGGATCTAACAATAAGCCTACAGCTTCCCTCTGTGCCTCTCTTGGCATCCTCCAAAGGGTCCATCGAGGCACCCATCACTTCCTCCTCATGAACAGCAACCCCAACTGTCCCATCTTACTCTCTCATCGGCTTCCCCACCCAGCGCGCTCGCTGGAGATAATCTTGCCAATCTCCTCCCCGTCCAACTCACCCCTCCCAGTGCTGACGCTGTGGACTCTGGCAGTGGATCAGCCATCACTGACCATCTCCGCATCTCCCTCCAGAATGGCCGTTCACTTGCGAACTGTTGTGTCGGTACCTTTTTACCTAGACACAATTAGAACTCAGAACTCAGAGATTCAAACATGAAGTGCTTTATTCGAAGGGAAAGGGAAGTTCTGGAGAGTTCCAAACAAAGAGAGCTAAACTTAACCAAGAGAACACCCAACCATTTATCTGTTGTGACAGTGCCACCACAGGTGGGAGGAGAACACACAATACGTAACATGAACAAGGCCCTTGACATCTATGAGCTTATCATGGATGATTGCATCAACATCATGGCCCTGACGGAAACCTGGCTGAGAGGTAATGACACCTTACCACTAAATGAAGCCTCCCCACCTGGCGATACCTTCCACAACTTGCCCCACCCAGACCACCGCGGTGGTGGCGTGGCTCTCATCACCAAATCACACCTTGGTCTGTCCCCCTACTCATCTGGTACTTTCTCCTATAATCATAGAATGGTTACAGCACAAAAGTAGGCCATTCAGCCCGTTGAGCTTGTGCCGGCTCTCTGCAAGAGCACTTCAGGTAGTCTCACTCCCCCGCCCTTTCCCCATAGCCCTGCAAATTCTTTTCCTTCAGGTAGTTATCCAATTCCCTTTTGAAAGCCACAATTGAGTCTGCCTCCACCACCCTTTCAGGCAATGCATTCCAGGAGTGATCCTAACCACTCACTGCATAAAAATGTTTTTGCCCATTTCACCTTTGGTTCTTTTGCCAATCGCCTTAAGTCTGTGTTCTCTGGTTCTCAACCGTTCCACCAATGGGAACAGTTTCTCTCTATCTACACCCATCATTTTTGAACCCCTCTATCAGATCTCCTCTCAACCTTCTCTGCTCCATGGAGAACAACTCCAGCTTCTCTAGTCTATCCTCCTTTGAGCATCTCAACTTTTTCCACCCCTTTCACCTCTCATTTAAAATTCTCATTCTCTACCGCCCACCAAAGTACCATAAAAATGTTATCACTGAGATATCTTCACTGCTTTCCTCCCTCAGCCTCTGCACCGGGCGACTTCTCATCCTCAGAGATTTCAACCTCCATCTTAATTCATCATACTCTCGCTACTCTTAGTTCACTACCCTCCTATCCTCCCTTAATCTCTCCCTCATGTAAACTCCCAAACCCATATTCACATCCGCCCCCTTGATCGTGCCATCTCTCATGGCCTCGCTACTCCCATTGTGTCAATCACAGATAAGGCCATCTCTGACCACTTCCTTGTATCGCTCTCCACCAACATCCACCTCCACACCCCTTCACCCCCACCCCAACCTTACTTCCTTCTGTGCCTGCCCCATGAAAAAACTCTCCCAACTCACTTACAAATGCACTTATGTAATCCTAACTGTTCAGCCTTTGGCTCTCCATCCACCATGACGGTTATGCAGCTACCGATCTGCTCAACTACATCCTCACCACCACCTATGATGCCCTAGTCCCTATTAAAACCATTACTCTCTCACACCCTGGCCGTTCCCCCTGGTATGGCCCTCATCTACGCTCCCTTAAGTCCAAAGGATGCAGACTTGAATGGATATGGTGGACAAGGTTTAGCCATTCACTGCCAGATCTGGCCGAAGCACATAAATCATTATCAGGTCCTACTTTCATCTGCCAAAACCGCTCAATATTCCAGAATCATTCTGAAATGCAAATATAAAATCCCGACTTCTTGTCTCTACTGTTAACCATCTTCTTAAACTCCTGTCCCCTGTCTCCAACACCCACACCTCTAGCAAGTGCAAGGAGCTCATGGACTTCTTTGTCACTAAGATTGAGACCATCTGATCAGCTGCCTCTGCCACTTCCCTTCCTTCCGCTAGCCCACCGGGCAAAACTTCCTCTAAGGTTCCCCCCTGCCCTTGTCCTGAAGTCGCATCTTTCTCCAGTTTCTCTCCGATCTCTCCTCATGACCTCTCCGTGCTCATCTTGTCCATGAGACCAACCTCCTGCACCCTCAACCCTATTCCCACTAAACTGCTGACCAATCAACTTCCTTTTCTGGTTCTCATGTTAGATGATATTGTTATCGGTTCTGTCTCCTCAGGTACTGTCCCTCTCTTCTTCAAATTTGCTGCCATCACCATTCTCCTCAAAAAAAAACCCTTGATCCTTCCGTCCTTACAAACTACCACCCCATCGCCAGCCTCCAAAGACATTGAACGTGTTGTCACCTCCCAAATCCGTGCCCATCTTTTCAGGAACTCCATATTTGAATCCCTCCAATCAGGATTCCGCCACAGCCACAGTACGAAAATGGCTCTCACCACAGTCACAAATGACATCTTTTGTGTCTGTGACAAAGATAAACTATCCCTCCTCATCCTTCTTGACCTGTCTGCAACCTTTGACACGGTTGACTACTCCATCCTCCTCCAAAGTCTCTCCAACATCATCCATTCTTATCTATGTAATCATAGCCAGAGAATCACCTGCAATGGTTTCTCTTCCCACTCCCACATCGTTACCTCTAGTATCCCCCAAGGATCTATTCTTGGCCCCCTCCTATTGCTCATCTACATCCTGCCCCTTAGCAACATCATCCGAAAACACAGCGTAAGTTTCCACATGTACGCTGACCACACCCAGCTCTACCTCACCACCACTTCTCTCGACCCCTCCACTGTCTCTAAATTGTCAGACTGCTTCTCTGACATCCAGTACTGGATGAGCAGAAATTTTTTCCAATTAAATATTGGGAAGACCGAAGCCATTGTTTTCGTTCCCCGCCACAAACACCGTTCTTTAGCCACCGACTCCATCCAACTTCCTATCATCTGTCTGAGGCTGAACCAGGCTGTTCGCAATCTTGGTGTCATAGTTGACCCTGAAATGAGCTTCCGACCACATATCCGCACCATAACTAAGACCGCCTATTTCTACCGCCGTAACATCGCCTGTGTTGGCCCTTGCCTCAGTTCATCTGCTGCTGAAACTCTCATCAATGCCTTTGTTACCTCTAGATTTGACTATTCCAATGCACTCCTGGCTGACCTCCCTCATTCTAACCAACATAAACTTGAGGTCATCCAAAACTCGGCTGCCTGTGTCCTAACTCGCACCAAGTCCCATTCACCCATCACCCCTGTGCTCTCTGACCTACATTAGCTCCCAGGTAAGCAACGCCTCAATTTTGGTGGCTCTCCCTTCAGCTGTCAAGGCCCTAAGCTCTGGTATTTCTTCCCTAAATCTCTTTGCCTCTACCTCTCTCTTCTCCTTTAAGACTCTCCTTAGGACGTATATCTTTGGCCAAGCTTTTGGTCACCTGTCCTTATTTTTCCGTATATGGCTCGGTGTCAAGTTTTGTTTGCTAATGCTCCTATGAAATGCCTTGAGATGCTTTGCTATGTTAAAGGTGCTATATAAATGCAAGTTCTTCCTGTTGTTGTTGTCCCTGGCAGTCTATTGTTGGGTATGTTTCTCTTTGATGTCAGAAAGGGTGAACTCTGGCAATCCTCCTCTAATTTACTTAAAAATATATGTATGTACTGAATCAAGTGTAAGAGTACAGGGCTGAAAAATGCCATCACCGTGTAGGTTTGTAGAACATTCCAAGTAAAATATCTATCCATATACAACTATTCTCTTAATTAGCCTATTGTTTCTCTAATACTTTGTGATATAAAATATCACTTTTTCACATTTTTTATGTTAAGCCGCGACGCAAGAAAATAATTGCCATGGAGTGATTTGAACTCATAACCTCTGGGATACAAGTAGTACCATAACCACTGGGCCACCATACCCCTGAAGGAAGCTTTGTCTGTGTTTAGGACCTTGGCCGAGAGGGTCTGCTGTAGAAGACCATGATCCGCATAGTGGTCTACAGCTCAGTCAGACAGCCGTGCAGCACTGTACGGATGCAGACTGTGGTTTCCTCCATAGATGCCCCCAAACCTTTCATGATGCTTGGCACACTCTCAAATGAATTTATAAAGTGCTTATGCTGAGCTTCCAAACTGAATTTGTAGGCAGGCCCTTTGAGATCTAAATCCCCGGGCTCAGCATTTGAAGGAAAGTAGGAGTTTGCCCCTTTTTTGATAAAATTATTTTTTTCAAAAGTTTAAATTATTGTTTAAAATAGTTATTTAATGTAATTTATAGTTTATTTAAAAAGTGTGATTTTTTAAAATATTTATTTGAAGGGTAAGTACTGTTTTGGGGGCTGGAGTTTTCATTAGTTTGACATTTCTTTCTGTCAATCTCATGAATGGGCTTTTCCCTCCTCCCATTGGTTGCCCATGGCTCACGTGATCCCAGCGGACGCATCGCACTAACTACGCTGCTGGATCACGCAAGCACAGCGTGCTGGGAGCTGGACCGGGCCACAGAGAGGAAATCCATGCAGGCCCAGGCCTCAACTGCCGGCGCGCTAGGTAAGTGTAGGTCGGGGGCTTGCACCTGCGGGAAGCCCCCGACACGAATTTCTGGGCCATAGTGCTCCCCCTGCAACTCGCCAGCTGAACCCCCTGATTGGATGCCACAGTAGAAGTGACTGACGCAGGTGCTGTGAGGTGTTTTCTGATGGGCAGACATTGATCTCAGACACAACTGCGTACGATCAGCATAATTATCACTTACGGTTTTAGAACAGTGATGTGTTTGACTTTGTCTCTACAAAGAGTAAATCAATATACAAGTGACTTACTGCAGATGTAAGGGGGGTTTTTTGCTACTTGCTTTGGCCAGTCGGTTATGTCTCCGGCTGCCTTATCTCTGAGCGGTTTGAATCGCTCACCCCTTAGTTCTGATCCCCGGACTTATTGGCAGATAGCGATAGAGACAAACGAGCAGACCACTGGTTTGGTACAAATAAAACCAAAGTTTATTAACAGGGTAAATAAGCTAACAATACTGTACAAAAGGATGATATGAATGCAGTACACTTACACTTAACAGGGGAGGAGAAAACGGCACATTGAGGGAAAATGGCTAAAATGACAATTCAGCAATCCCCTTAACTTCCACCCTCTACACCTAGCTAGATTATCTTGCGATGGGTCAGAAATATAATGCTCACCGGTCTGAGATGTTGAAAGAAAGCCTTGCTCCTTTGCCCTGTTGCCTGCCGATGTCACGTGGTCCCGCTGTTGCACAGACTTCACCGTCCAGGTAGAGATACCCCAGCAATTAAAAGTTTTCTGACAGGGTATCCTACCTCTCTGGACGGGCTCTCCTTCGATGGTCTTCTTCCTGGGTTGATGGCAAGGCAGGGGCACAGGAAGTGAGGAGAGAGAGCGAGAATGGCTTCTCGAGAGGCTAGTTATACCCCCCTTGGTAGCCCTTATCTCTATGTTCAATCAGCTCATTCTGTTGTATGATTTGGTTGTGCTCGTTTAAAACAAAAGGTATCGATCTTGGCCCATCGACTTGGATGGCCGGTAATCGGTTCCTGCCGGTTCAGCAACTGCTCTCCTTTGTCCAACAGATCCTTTGATGGGGGCCAGCCCAGTCTCGATGGCCCCGCTGATTATTTTGATTGTTTGAGCAAACACCTTGATGGCCTTTATGCGTAGGTCTGATTGCAATTGGATTTGACCCCAATGCATATGCAAAAGCCTTGTCTGGTTTCGTGATCTCCTTGCTGCAGACATTGAAATACACAAGCTGTTAGCTTGCCAGGGTCTGAATTGAAACTGACAGGCTTTCAGTCACGAGGCCTGACCACAGCCATTTTGTTGTGCCCTGGATTTTAAAACTCAGCCTGACCAGGGTTTCTTTTAAAAACCAAATAAATCTTCGGCGGGGGGGCTGAGAGATGTATCAAATTTTTGAATCCTTCAGTACCCCCTAGGATACTGAAACTTGCTTGAAGTTTCCAACCAAGGTGAGCAAAATTACTGACCCCCCACAAATAACTGTCCCCTGTTATCTATCCATAATCCTTCAGCCCACATTTCCCGTACTTAGAGAAAACGCGGTGTACGACAGGCATCTACAGATGGCAAATTCGATTCGTTACAAACAATCCAAGCGTGGACGGGGTCCAACACCCCTGTGCCACTTGGTACATTACAACATTTTTATTCTGTAGCATCAAACAGTCACAATCTTTATTAAAATAACACAATGAAATGAAGAAACAATCTTCATTAAAAATAACAAACAACGACCATCACGTTTAAGTGATGCAATGCAAAACTTAAACGGGTGTCTCTTCTTCCAATACAATACAATACAAATCGCTTTATTGGCATGATAAGGTACATCTTATGTTGCCAAAGCATCAAAATACATTTATGGTTGAACACATAAACGCGGTTCCATTCATACAGTGTATAAACAGGTATATCCCTGAGTTTATAAATATATTTTCGCCTTGTTTATATATACTCTTGTCTTAGTTTACTGGTTGTCCCTCTGTTCATGGCAAGCTGTAACATAGTGTGCCGCCAGTGTTACACAGCTTCTCTCCTCCCCCAGTAGGAATGGGAGTTTTTGGTTGTCAGTCAGATTTCTGAATTCAGGGCATATTTGTGAGAATTTTTGATAGAAATTCTCTCTGATGCCCTGATATTTTCCACAGGCTGTGAGGAAGTGCATCTCTGTCTCAACTACTCCCTGACTGCAGTGAGAGCATATCCTGTCTTCTCTTGGCAGCCTGGTCTGCCTGTGTCTGCCTTTTTCGATCGCTAGGCTATGTTCGCTAAGTCTGTATCTTGTCAAGGTTCTTCTCAGTTTGTTATCCTTTACCATGGTCAGGTAATCAGCTATGTTGTATTGTCTGTTTAGGGCCAAGTAGCAATTGAGTTTGCTTTGGGTTTTTGTTGTTTCTGCCCAATATGACAGATATTTTTCCTTTTGCTTAGCGACGATTGTGTTGGGTCGAATTCTTTGTGTTACCCTGTCACTGTCCTGGGGCTGGTTATTGTTAGTATTGTTATTAGTTACTTTATTGAGTCCCAGGACTAGTTGACTGAGGGTATTCTTCTTTATGGTCAGCTCTTGGCATTTCAGGGCGTCGTAGTGATAGCATTGGGGGTTGCTCATTTGTAGGTGATTCCAAAATTTGGTGGCTCTTTTTTGGATAGTGATTATTAATGGGTATTGGCCTAGTTCCGCCCTGCATGCGTTGTTTACTGTTTTCCTTTGAGTCCGGAGGATACTTTTACAGAATTCCGCATGTAGGATCTCAATTGGGTGTTTGTCCCATTTTGCAAAATCTTGTTGTGTTAGTGGTCCCCAGACCTCACTGCCATAGAGTGCAATTGGTTCAATTACTGATTTGAAAATTTTGAGCCAAATGCTAATTGGGATTTCTATTTGGATTGACTTTTTGATGGCATAGAAAGCCCTTCTTGCTTTCTCTTTCAGTTCATTCACAGCCAGTTTGAAGTTTCCCGTAGAACTGATTTTTAAGCCCAAGTATGTGTAGTGAGTGGTTTGTTCAATTTTGGTTGTTCCTACTGTGAAATTTATTGTGGGTCCATGTTGTTTGGATCTTTGCTGGAACACAAGGACTTTGGTTTTTTGGGGATTTATTGTCAGGGCCCAAGTCTGGCAGTACGACTCCAGCAGGTCCAGGTTCTGCTGTAGGCCCTCCTTAGTTGGTGACAGCAGAACCAGGTCGTCGGCATAGAGGAGGAATTTAACCTTGGATTCATATAGGGTGAGGCCGGGTGCTGTAGATTGTTCAAGTAGTTTTGCCAATCCATTAATGTAAATATTAAAGAGTGTCGGTGAGATTGGCGAGCCCTGCGTCACCCCCCGCCCCTGTGGGAAGTATTTTGTTTGTTTGTCTCCAATTTTAACTGCACATTTATTGTTTGTATACATTGATTTAATTACATCATATGTTTTACCTCCTACCCCGCTTTCGATAAGTTTCAGGAATAAACCGTCATGCCAGATGGAGTCGAAAGCCTTCTGGAAATCTACAAAGCATGCGTAGATTTTGCTTTTGTTATGGTGAACGTGTTTGTCAATTAGGGTCTGTAGGGTGAAGATATGATCGGATGTTCTATAGTTTGGCAGGAATCCAATTTGGCTTTTACTCAAGACATTGTGCTCTTCAAGGAAGTTTATAAGTCTTTTGTTTATGATGCTGCAGAATACCTTCCCCAGGTTACTGTTTACACAGATGCCTTGATAGTTGTTTGGGTCGATTTTGTCCCCACTTTTGTATATGGGTGTTATGAGTCCTTTGTTCCAGATGTCAGGGAAATAACCGACACTCAGAACCAAGTTGAAGAGTTTTAGGATAGCCAGTTTCAGTTTGTCGTCTGCGTGTTTAATCATCTCGTTTAGTATGCCGTCTGTCCCGCAAGCTTTTCCTGGTCGCAGGTCCTTGAGTTTTTCAAGAAGTTCTTTTTCTGTTATTATGGCGTCTAGCGGGTTTTGGTTATCTTTTATGGCCATTTCAAGCTTTTCAAGTTTTTTGCGTATTTGGTGTTGCTCTGGTCCTAGTGTGTTTTTCTGGTATAATTTTTCAAAGTGGTTTACCCATGTGTCCCCATTTTGAATGGACAAATCGTCGTGTTGTTTTTTGTGTAGTGTTTTCAAGTTGTCCCAGAAACAATTCGACTCAATGGATTCCTCCATGGAGCTGAGTGTATTCTTAATAAATTGCTCTTTTTTGGTCCTGAGTGTGTTTCTGTATTGTGTTAGCGTCTGACAATAAGTAAGGCGTAATTCCTCGTTTTCTGGATGTCTGTGTTTTTGGTTTGATAGTTTTCTAAGTTTTTTCCTCATGTTATGGCAATCATGGTCAAACCATTTTTCATAGTTTTTTGTTTTGGGTTTGTTCTTGCGAGCTTTCAAGTTTGCATTTGTTGCCAAATTATCAAAAATATTGTTTAGTTTACTAACTGCCCGGTTTACGCCTTCTTTATTGTGAGTGTATATGTTATCCAGAAAGGTGTCTAAGAGAGCTTGAGTTGATGCATTGCTAATTGTTTTCTGGTATTTTTCCGTGTCGTTTTTGGCCCATCTGTACGATTTTTTGGTGTTGTACAGTTTACTGGGTTGTGTTTCTATGTTGTTTGTTTCTGTCTTTTTGAGAAACATAGTAATTTGACTGTGATCTGACAGTGTTGTTTGTGGTTTGACTGTGAATGCTCTGAAAGAGGATGGGTCCAAGTCTGTAATCATATAGTCTACTGTGCTGCAGCCAAGAGGTGAGCAGTAGGTCGATCTTCCTAGGAGGTCTCCTATGAACCTACCATTGACAATGTACAGACCCAGGTTTCGACAGAGCTGTAGTAGCTGTTTACCGTTGGTATTTGACTGCTTGTCGCAGTTATGCCTGTATGGAAGGGAAGGGATGTCAAAGTGGTTATTCCCGAATACGTAATTGTTTCCCTGATTATTGGTGAAGTCTGGGCATAATGTTCCTTCCACACCTTTTTAGTTTTAAACTCTAATCTGGGACCCTTTCTCCTACACTGGATGCACACCAGGTAGAGAACTATCCCTAACTGACACACAGCCAGGATGTGGGATGCCATACGGATCCAGGTTGGGACCTCTATATTTTCAAAAATGTCCCACCAGGGTGGGGTCGTAATATCTAAAATGTCAGCCCCTATCTGGACAGTCTTCTGTTCCAGGGTATAGAAGTGTTTTTGTGACAAAAAACGGCTTTTAGCAATTTGGTGAGGTGTTCTGGGAGAGGGGGAATCTGATAACCGAAATGCGCAACATATTTCTGCAGGTGGGTGCAATTCTCTTTCACAGTGAGGTGAACAGTGGAGGGTTCAGGAATGGGGACAATTCGTAGTTGTGCCACTTGAACTTCTGCCTCGGGTTTGAAACAGAAACGGCTGTCACTCACCGCACACCAGCTATGCTGTCCGTACTGGTAGTGAGGTGCTCCTGTGGTGACACAATATGTCCCACCTCCTATATATGCTACCTGGGGGGGAACATGGCCTTGTGCCATTGTTTCCATGGTGCAATTTATAGGTTTCGCGCCAGCAGCTCTGAACCCGCACTGTGGTTTGTAATAGGCATTCAAGTGCTGGGGGCATAGGATGATGTGTGGTCCCCGGCTATGGCACCCTGAGAGGTCGGTACCCATCATTTTTATGATGTACGGCGGGACCGCTGTGAAACGAATGTGTTCACCCCCTTGAATGACTCCAATGTTCGCCACCCTGTATACCGGCGCGTGTCGGGCTGTCCTACCCATAACCGGCATTCTGACTACTATTCCCATAATTGGTAAAATTCTCCTCTGCATCCCGTTCGGTGCTCCCATCGATCGCTATCAGTGCTGTGTCTCCGGAGCACCCATAGAGGTGGGAATCCCCCACGTCACCTCTCCTTCCAAAGCTCAGTCCTATCAGGGCGAGTAGGATTACGCCCCCCTTCATTCCGTAAATTTTCCTGTAATAGATATAGAAGCACACAGCCAGGTTCACTAGAGATTCGCTGGCTTGGGTGAAGCATGGTCGGGCCTTGTGACCTCGACTCAAATATACACACTCTGAGCAGATTACTTAAAACTAACCATCACCTTAATTAGAATTAAATTAAACACCCTAAACTTAACACTATATAAACTTAAAAATTAAATTACCTAAACTATATACATTCGCGGCCCATCTCTGGGTGGCCAGCCTAATCCCTGTTTGGGCTGCGGCACACCGCTTCCTGCGGCGTGGTCGCACTGACCTGCACTTCCGGTCCCTCGCAGCCTGTGGCTGCTGGCTGGGGGCCTCTATCCTTTGACCTATCCCTAACTCGGGAGGCTGCCCTTTTAAACTGGGGAGCCGGTGACCATGGTTTCCTAGGCTGGGGTGTCTGAGGGGACCTTCTAGGGGTTTTCTTGGCTGGTGGACCTTTGGCTCGGACCGCAGCCTTTACTAGCGCGGTCTGTGGGTTTTCCACGACCACTGGCTGGGGGTCCTTTCCCTAAGGTTTCACCTCTCCCAAACTTGGGCTGAGGGCAGGTAACCTTCTGCCGCCTGTTGCAGCAGGCTTTGAGTCTCCGCCCCTAGGTTCCAAACCTGGGTCGGGGGCGGGATTCTCGCGCTCGGACTCCTCCCCATCTGAATCCCAGAGGATTGGGGGAGTGTCCTGAATGGTGGGCAGAATGGCTCCTCCCCTAACACAAGCCACAGCACTTGCCTGTGCAGCCTGTGAGCTTATACCCGCTGCGGGCTGAGGATCTCTATCCTCAGACCTTGTCCTATCTGGCTGCTCTTTCTTTTCGGGTTTAAACAACATACATTGTTTAATATAACTAGCAGCCTGCCGGTAACCCTGTTCTAAATTCTTTCTCCGTACCAGGGCAGCCTTAAAGGCAGAATCTTGGGCTTGAACCTGGTTTTGGTCCGGGGCCAAAGCTACCCGCTGTGTGCCTCCCTTGTCCCAGATTGCTGCTATCGGGCCTGCTCTACAGGGATCCCAGAACTCTCTTTCCATGCCCCCCTGCTTGGCCACCTCATCGGTCTTTTGGTTACCCTCCCACGTGGTATGGAGGGATCCTAAACCTATGGCCAAAGGTTTTGACCTTTCCCCAGCCTGCTCATTCCCTGTGGATCCCATTAAGCTAAATGGGACCTTGTTAGACCGGGGTGAATTGGTCAGGTCTTCCGAATGGACCACTGTGCTGGAAGCTCCAGTGTCCACCGAATATCTCCCCTGCACCGTCTTCATCCCCATCTTAACATAGGGCCTGCTCCCCTCAGCATTTTCGCGGGGATACAGGTCGACAGGCTGCACTGGTTCTAGTCATTGCGGGGAGTCAGATGGGGCTGAGGGAACTACAACACCGGTGGTGGCAGCTATTTTCCCCTGGCTGGTCAGGAGGAGAGATCGTAGGGACTGTATCGACTCCAGGAGTGGCTCGATCACAGCGGGAGGGAGACCTGGCCCTGCCTTTTGGGCTGGGGCTGGTGAATTCTTCCCCTTATTCTCCTTCCAGTGATTCTTACAGTCCTTTCGACAGTGGCCGTCCTTCCCGCACCCGTAACAGTTCAGCTTATTCTGGGAGGGACAGTTTCCCTCCTGGTGCCACTCTTTCTTATTCCGGCCCCCAGGTTTAACCTCATGGACTTTCCCCTTGGGTTGGGGTGTCTCAATATCCCTTATATTTTTAAATGCTATCGTGAGCTGGCGGGTCAGCATTTCTCGGTGGTCTGGGGGCTACAGGGGTCAAACCAGGCCGCGGCCTGAACTCGGATTTGGGGCAGGCAGTTTGTCATTAGACAACGGAGCCAGTGGGCCAGTTGGTCTTAGTCCATCAACGTTCGTGCCGGCGTTCCCGGGCACACCCTCCGGTAGACTGGCCACAGCCTATCTGTGAACGCCTGCGGGGAATCCCCTGGGAGCTGTACCATTCTTTCTACATGGGAAGGGGCTGCCATCATTCATACCCATGGCCTCCAATATCTCATCCCTTAAATCATCGTATCCCTTATGCCCCTTCATACATTCATCTGATAGGGTCTGGAGGAGTGATTGGTTTGTAAGTATTTCTCTCTTTTTTAAGCTTAAACTCTTTGGTTTATAGTTTCTAAGGTGCGATATTCATCTAGAATCGGGGCAGAGGGTATTTAAAAATAATATCAATAAATTTAATTCATTACATAGAATGGGAGATCAGGTGATGTGTTGCTGCTGCAATATGTGGGAGCTGGTGGACACCATTGATGCTCACGGTGATCACATTTGCAGTAAGTGTTGGCTGCTCGAGGAATTCCGGCTCCGTGTTGAAGAGCTGGAGTCCAAGCTTCAAACAGTGAGACACATCAGGGAGGGGGAGAGTTACCTGGACTCTGTGTATCACGAGGTAGTCACACCGATTAGATTAATTAATCCAGATGTAGTCCGTGGTCAGGGTCAGGATGGTGTGACTAGAAGTGAGGCAGGTATTGGGAACCAGGAGGTAGTGTTGGAGGAGCCGCAGCCCTTGCTCTTGTCCAACAGGTTTGAGGCTCTTACTCCCTGTGAGGATGGGAACAGGGACTGCGGGGAGGATGAGCAACCTGGCCACAGCACCGTGGAGCAGGGGGCCATTCAAGTGGGGGGAGTTAAAAGAAATGTTGTAGTGGTAGGGGATAGTATTGTTAGGGGGATAGAGAGAGTTCTTTGCAGCCGAGAGCGAGAGTCCCGAAGGCTGTGTTGCCTGCCCAGTGCCAGGGTTAAGGACATCTCCTCTGGGCTGGAGAGAAACTTGGAGTGGGAGGGGGAGGATCCAGTTGTCGTGGTCCATGTTGGTACCAACAACATAGATAGGACAAGGAAGGATGCTCTGCTGAGGGAGTTTGAGCAGCTAGGGGCCAAATTAAAAAGCAGGACCACAAGGGTAATAATCTCTGGATTACTACCTGAGCCACGTGCAAATTTGGCAAGGGTAAATAAAATTAGAGAGTTAAATGCGTGGCTCAAAGACTGGTGTGGGAGAAATGGGTTTTGCTTCCTGGGACACTGGCATCAGTACTGGGACAGGAGAGAGCTCTTCCGTTGGGACGGACTTCACTTGGCCAGTGCCGCGACTAGAATCCTGGCGAATTGAATAACTAGGGCTGTAGAGAGGGCTTTAAACTAATTGTGGGGGGGAGGTTTTAAGAGAGCGAAAAATAAAAATGACAGTGGAGAAGGCAATAGAGCAAGGTAGCAGTGGGGGAATTAAAAACCAGAGCATGTCAGGAAGGGACAGAATGTATAATGATAAAGGTAAAGTAGTAAAAGGGGTAAAAGCAGGAATAAATTGTCAGAAAACATATTTGAAAGTTCTTTATCTGAATGCACGCAGCATTCGTAACAAAATTGATGAGTTGACAGTGCAAATAACTACACATGGGTATGATCTGGTGGACATTACGGAAACATGGCTGCAAGATAATCATGACTGGGAACTAAACATACAAGGCTATTTGAGAATTAGGAAGGACAGACAGAAAGGAAAGGGAGGTGGGGTTGCTATGTTAATCAAGGATGGAATCACTGCAATAGTCAGAAATGATATTGGGTCAAAGGATCAGGATAGTGAAACAGTTTGGGTGGAGATAAGGAATAATAAGGGGAAAAAGTCACGAGTGGGTGTAGTCTATAGGCCTCCTAACAGTTGCAACTCTGTTGGTCGGAGTATAAATCAGGAAATAGTTGGGGCTTGTAATAAGGGAACAGCTATAATCATGGGGGATTTTAACTTTCATATTGACTGGACTAATCAAATTGGGCATGGCAGCCTTGAGGAAGAGTTCATAGAGTGTATTAGGGACGGGTTCCTTGAGCAGTATGTAACTGAACCAACCAGGGGGCAGGCAATCTTAGATCTGGTCCTGTGTAATGAAACAGGATTAATAAAAAATGTCCTAGTAAAGGATCCCCTTGGAATGAGTGACCATAATATGGTTGAATTCCAAATTCAGTTTGAGGGCGGGAGAGTTGGATCTCAAATCAGCGTACTAAGCTTAAATAAAGGAGACTATGAAGGTATGAGAGTAGAATTGACTAAAGTGGACTGGGAAAACAGATTAAAGTGTAAGACGGTACAAGTGCAGTGGTCTACATTCAAGGAGATATTTCACATCTTTCAAGATAAATATATTCCACTGAGGAAAAAGGGGAGTAAAAGAAAAGACAGCCATCCGTGGCTTAGTAAAGTAAAAAAGGATAGTATTCGACTGAAAACAAGGGCATATAAATTAGCCAAATCTAGTGGGTGGATAGAAGATTGGGAAGCATTTAAACACCAGCAAACAATAACTGAAAGATTAATTAAGAAAGGGAAGATAGATTATGAAAGTAAACTAGCAAAAAATATAAAAACAGATAGCAAGAGTTTCTACAACTATATAAAAAGAAAAAGGGTGGCTAAAATGAACATTGGTCCCTTAGAGGATGGGACCGGGAAACTAGTGGTGGGGAACATGGAGATGGCAAAGACGCTGAACAAATATTTTGTATCAGTCTTTACAGTAGAGGACACTAAAAATATCCCAACACTGGACAAACAGGGGGCAATTGGGGGGGAGGAGCTAAACACGATTAAAATCACTAAAGAGATGGTACTCAGTAAAATAATGGGACTTAAGGCGAATAAATCCCTTGGACCTGATGCCCTACATCCTAGGGTCTTGAGAGAAGTGGCGGTAGGGATTGTGGATGCATTAGTGATCATTTTCCAGAACTCCCTGGACTCAGGAAAGGTCCTGGCAGATTGGAAAAATGCTAATGTAACACCCTTATTTAAGAAGGGAAGTAGACAAAAAGCTGGAAACTATAGACCAGTTAGCCTAACATCTGTGGTTGGTAAAATGTTGGAGTCCATTATTAAGGAAACAGTGTCAGAGCATTTGGATAAACATAATTTAATAGGACAGAGTCAGCATGGTTTTACGAAGGGGAAGTCATGTTTGACAAATTTGCTCGAATTATTTGAGGATGTAACATACAGGGTGGATAAAGGGAAACCAGTGGATGTAGTGTATTTGGACTTCCAAAAGGCATTTGACAAGGTTCCACACAAAAGATTACTGATCAAGATAAAAAATCACGGGATTGGGCGTAATATACTGGCATCGGTGGAAGATTGGCTATCTAACAGAAAACAAAGAGTTGGGATAAATGGTTCATTCTCGGGCTGGCAATCAGTAACTGGTGGTGTCCCACAGGGATCAGTGCTGGGACCCCAACTCTTTACAATCTATATTAACGATTTGGAGGAAGGGACCGAGTGCAACATATCCAAGTTGCCGACGATACAAAGATGGGAGGGAAAGCAGTGAGTGAGGAGGACATAAAAAACCTGCAAAAGGACATAGACAGGCTAAGTGAGTGGGCAGAGATTTGGCAGATGCAATATAATGTTGGAAAGTGTGAGGTTATGCACTTTGGCAGAAAAAATCAAAGAGCAACTTATTATCTAAATGGAGAGAAACTGCAAAGTGCTACAGTACAAAGGGATCTGGGGGTCCTGGTACATGAAACACAAAAAGCTAGTATGCAGGTGCAGCAGGTGATCAGGAAGGCCAATGGAATCTTGGGTTTTATTGCAAGGGGGATGGAGTATAAAAACAGGGAAGTCTTGCTGCAGTTATACAGGGTATTGGTGAGGCCACACCTGGAATACTGCGTGCAGTTTTGGTTTCCATATTTAAGATAAGATATACTTGCTCTCGAGACGGTTCAGAGAAGGTTCACTCGGTTGATTCCAGAGATGAAGGGGTTGATGTATGAGGAAAGGTTGAATAGGTTGGGACTCTACTCATTGGAGTTCAGAAAAATGAGAGGCGATCTTATCGAAACATATAAGATTGTGAGGGGGCTTGATCGTGTGGATGCGGTGAGGATGTTTCCACTGATGGGTGAGACTAGAACTAGGGGGCATAATCTTAGAATAAGGGGCTGCCCTTTCAAAACTGAGATGAGGAGAAACTTCTTCACTCAGAGGGTAGTAAATCTATGGAATTTGCTACCCCAGAGAGCTGTGGAAGCTGCAACATTAAATAAATTTAAAATGGAGATAGACATTGTCCTAGCAGGTAAGGGAATTAGGGGTTACGGGGAGAGGGCAGGGAAGTGGACGTGAGTCTAGATTCAGATCAGCCATGATCCTATTGAATGGTGGAGCAGGCCCGGGGGGCCGTATGGCCTACTCCTGCTCCTATTTCTTATGTTCTTATGTTCTTATGTTCTCCAGAGAAAACAGCAGCATCTTGGCTTGCTCTGCGTCATCGCAGTCATTAATGCAAGCTGCCTGTTCAATCTCTCTAAAATGCAGTGAGGGAGCTCCCTTTTCGGAGAGCTTGGGGATGTGACTAACCATGGCCCTGAGTTGCTGGGTGCCATGTGGTACCACAAACTGGTTTTGGATGGCTCCTTGTTCGTCGTCATCACCGGGCGATCCGTTCCTCTGTTGTCGGAGGGAGTACACTGGTCCCGGTCTCGGCCTATCAAGTGGGGGCTGCTGTACCACCCCTACCACTTCATCTTCCACCCCCCTATGCTGCCAGACCTCCTGAAAGCTCGGAGCTATGGGTGGTGGCTGTAAAACCTGTGGTTCCCTTGCTGGCTCATCTCTTTGCGCTGCCTGTGGGACCGTTCTGCTTGGGTTGCCAGTAAAGTCTGACTGGCCTGCCTTTGGGCTGATAAGGCATATCATCCCCTTACCCCTCACTAAAGCCATACTCAAGGTTTCTATCTCTTCCCTACAGGGGCCATGATCTGCTTCCTCAAAGCCTCGGTCGCAAGCCAGCCTATATGCTGATTTTACTCCTTTAACCTTCTCCTCCTGTTCTCTTATGTTTTGGGTTAGGCGGGCAATTGTGTCCTGTAACCTTATCTCACCACCTCTTGCCTCTCTGACCTGGAACTCCAAACACTCCACCTTGGGCCTTGCGCTACCTTTGATTTCGGTGGTCTGGCATTCCAGGCGCTCTATTTTTGCTCTTGTATTATTCTTAACTTCAGCGGCCCGGCTCTCCAGGCGCTCTATTTTTGCCTGGTGTTCTTTTGCCGTGTGCCCTCTTTCTTGGTTTAGCGCCTGAAGCGCCACTATCAATTTCTCCTCTGCTAAAGTCTTATCCTGTATCTCTATCTCCTTGTCCTGGGTTTCTAGGGCTGATTTCTTAAGCTTGGCAGCCTGTGCTGCTACAACTCTGTCCAACAGTAGGACTTGTTTCTTGTAGCACATAAGCCACACTGCTTTCTCTATTGACCCCGTATGTTTTTACTGGCCGTCCACTGGGCGGCTGCATCTATGGGACGCTCAGCCTGTAATAGGGTGAGTATCCACTTCTTGGTGATATTCACCTTTATAAACACATAATCGGACAACCTCTCTTCCATTATGGCTACTTTGTCCGCACCACTGTCTGCTATATCACACACTGCTGCTGGGGTCCTGACGCGGTCGCCATTCTGTAAGTTTTTTTTTTCTATCTGCTTTGGCCAGTCGGTTCTGTCTCCAGCTGCCTTATCTCTGAGCAGTTTGAATCACTCACCCCTTAGTTCTGATCCCCGGGCTTATTGGCAGATAGCGATATAGACAAACGAGCAGACCAGTTGTTTGAAAACCAAAATTTATTAACAGAGAAAATAAGATAACAATACTATACAAAAGGATGATATGAATGCGGTACACTTACACTTAACAGGGGAGGAGAAAATGGCACATCAAGGGAAAATGGCTAAAATGACAATTCAGCAATCCCCTTAACTTCCACCCTCTATACCGAACTAGATTATCTTGTGATGGGTCAGAAGTATAATGCTCACCGGTCTGAGATGTTGAAAGAAAGCCTTGCGCCTGTGCCCTGTTGTCTGCCACGAGTGCATCTTCAAAATTCATGGGCATGTTACTTGCCACCAGCGTGGATTTGAAAATTTAGCTGAATAGATAAACATATTGAAAGGTGATGTATTGCTCTCTAACTTGGAATTATTCCTTGGCAAGAATTATCCTGGAATGCAAAGAAATCTAAGATTGTACAACCTTGAAATTACACTGTGTACTATTTTCATATAAGTGCTTAATACATTTGTATCAAATTTCGATGTTCTCTATTTTAACACCGGCATTAACCTGTTTAAAATAAAGTCTTCTTTAAAATAGCACAGAGCAATTTGACACAAAAAATTAAGTATTCGGTCAATAAATGGAACATTTTGTGATAACCTGTTCCGGGCACAGAGCCATAACCCAGGAGGGTGTGTCAGGAAATCACATGTGTAGCCCATGAAGTTTCACCTAGTCAGATTTCACAATCTGTGCTCCTGTAGGATTCGCAAAATTGAACTTTATATTATAAAGGGTCGAATGGCAGAAGGGGCCATGATTTTAAAGACTGTTTTAAAAGAAGCCTAGGAAAAAGGGGCATTCAAAATGGCCACCAGACCCCGTGACCAACTTATTGGGACACTTTAAAATGGTTCCTGCAAATCCTCAGACAGCTTTGTGGATTCAGTCCAAAGTAAGTTCTGGAAGCCGTTTCTGAGAGAACGAAACCAGACACCCACATATACATATAGATTGGATGCAGATCCAGTCAAGATCGGCCTGTAGATAAAGGTCATCTAAATGTTGACCCAGACAAAAGGGAACAGTTTCATATTCATGAGAAGAGCATCAAGGGCCCGTTAAGGACATCACCAGGACATTAAAAACAATGAAGGTCATTCGAGACCAGAGATGGCCTGTTACCGGCCATCCATGAACAGTTTAAAATATAATAACTGCCCCGTTGTGCAACAAGCCCGCCAAAAGTTAAACAAAGACTAACCTGATTTGGAGCGAGATAAGAGCTTCTGGAAAAGAAGTATAATTGTGAGAACACACGGGTAGGAGGGGGGTTATCGTCAGCTTTCCAGCTTGCAGGCCTGTCCAGCTTTTGAGCTGGGTAAAGAGGAGTCACTTCGGGAGAAGATCAGCGGGACTCCTCTCCATCGTCGGAGAGGAAGAAGAAGAAGACTAAGCCGCCATCAAGAAGATCGTTCGAGCCGGTGTCCCGCCCTGGAGTAAAACATCAGGAGATCATCGACCAACCCCGGGCCGTTGGCAAAACGAGAGGCCATCGACCCGCTCCGGCTCGGGAGAAGAGATAAAATAAAACTGAAGAAACGATGGGGGCCGGCCCAAGGCTCCTCTGACCGGGGTCGAGCCAACGATCCCCGACCCCGCCAACATCCAGGCCAGCCGGTGTCCAGCCACCCCCGACCCCCACCTCAGGAGAGAGGTGAGGCGCAGCTCATTGGGGCGCCACAATCCACGTGGAGACGGGACGCCTGAAAGGATCAAACACAGACCGGTTTCAAAACCTTGCACTTCCTAGTTGGATTGGTGAGCATGTTTCTGGCCCTCCATAATCAGATCTAGATAGGTTTAAGGGGGTGGATATTTAAGGGTATAATTTTCATGAGTTGTTATCCCTCGATGTTCTGTGTGTTTCCCTATTTCATGATGATTTTTGCAGAGTATAATATGCCTGTATTTGCCTTAGTTAGTATTGTGTCATTATGATTTTTTGTGTTTTTCCCTCCCATGTACTCTCTTATTTGCTTGCATTTGATTTGTGTTACCATATGCAATAAAATTTCATTTTGTTTAATCAAACTTGGTCTATAAGAGTTTTCTCTACATTGTAGTTCCTGCCCCAAAGTCCAGAGTACAGAATCTAAGGGATGAGTGGGTCGAAGCACTCAAGGTTTTACTGTGCAAGAGAGAGAGGCCTCTAGAGAGAGAAACCTCTGCGATCTAAAACCCCCTACAGAAAATGGCGACCGCGGCATGACTCTGGCAGCAGGATTGCAATGTAATAGATCCAAGTTTGAATGGTCGAAATGCAATGGATGAGAGGATAGCGGATTATGTCTTTGGCAAGGTAAATCTCACTAAGCAGTGGATTTCCGATCTCTTACTGGATGGGCGTCTGGTGGACGCAGCCGTCAGGTGGACAGAGAGCAAAGAGCATAAGAATTCAGTGGAGAAGGCAGTGTGGCTGATGTGTTACAAGAAGCAGGTCCAGATCTTGGACTGGGTCGTTGCAGCACAGGCAGCCAGGAACAAAACCCAGGCAGCAGAGTTAGAGGAAAATGCCATGGGTGGGGAAAAACTCATCACAGCGCTTCAAGCGCTGAATCAGGAACACCAAGTGGTAACTAGTCAACATCAGGCTAGGATAGAATACCTGGAGTGCCAGGTTACTGAGGCAAAGATTAAAGAAACGAGGATCCGGGAGAAAAATGCCCACCTTGCACAACAGCTAAGAGCGCAGGAGGAGAGAGTAGTGGAGGTTAAGGCAGCTTACAAGCTAGCCCTCGAGCACGGGTTTGAGAGCACAGACCACGGCCCCTGCCAAAAGACCATAGAGGACCTAAGAACGGCCCTGGTTAAGGCAAAAGGCATGGTGTGTCTCGTCAGCCCGAAAGCCAGTCACATGGACTTTTTAAAGGAATCAAAACAGCCGATTCCAGCTGAAGTAGTTGTGGTACCCGCCACCGAGCCTTCAGCACCGCCGAGCTATAGTGAGACTTGGCCGGAAAAACAGGGAGTGTTAAAAGAGGAGGTAGCCGAGGTGGAATATGAGGAAGAACAGCCACTGGTAGCGAAGCCGGGACCGGCACCAATGTGTCCCGCTCGGCACCAGAGGTTCGGTCCCAACGCAGCCAATGGCGATGTCGGACCCCACCAGCACCAGCTCGTGGTGCCCTACGCTGCCCCGCAATTAAGGTCCATGGTGAGCCACCTTGCACGACTCCAGGTAAAGGGAGATCCCTCGATTCATTTCAGGGAGATAGAGGAAACAGCAGCCATTAATGACTCTGATGAACAGGAACAGATGAAACTGTTGGTTTTCTCCCTGGATTGCACAATCCTTCAGTGCCTCTCAGTTGAGAGTAAGAGGGGACGGAAAGGGTATACGGATCTCGGGGAGGAAGTATTAGAAGTGATGGGAGTGGACGACGGTAGTCCGTTCGACCGTGTGGAAGGGACCATGCCACTATCTGGAGAACCCCCACGGGTTTTCGCAGAAAGGCAGTGGCCAGTGTATCAACGCAGCTGTCCGGGCATGCCTGAATGGGTTGCAATGAACGATGAACAGCAGGTTCATTGGCTCCGTTGCTTGGTTACCAGCAGCTTGCCGCAGATACGGGCCCTAGCCAGATCTTGGTTTGATCCCCAAGGTCCCGGTGTCATGGAGGAGACGGTGCTCCGCCAGCTCAATGTTACGTATAAGAATTGTAGAGGTCAGGAAACACCTCACCAGAAGGGAAAGGTGCATGAGGCAAAACCCGCAGCCCCAAGCAAGAAGGAGTGGCGTCAGGAGAGGAATCACCCTACCCAAGCCAAGCTCAATTGCTACGGGTGTGGGAAGAATGGACATTGGCGCAAGGACTGTAGAAATCTGTGGAAGGATAATAAGGGAAAATTTCCCGCAGCCCAAGCCCAAGCCCAGACCGCCGCCCCAGCACCAGCCCAAACCCAAGCCGTAGCTCCTGCCCAAGCACAAGGAGCTGGTGCAGTTATGGATCCCACTGCGATTGAATCAATCATAGAGACAATGCGGTCTCTGATGATTTCGCAGGGTAAGATAGCTGTCACCACTGGTCTTGTCGCTCCTGAAACCTCGACTGCTGTGCCCACTTGACTAGAGCCGTCACAGCCTGTTTACTTGTGTGCGCTGCGATATGATGAATGGAGACGACCCCTCATGGAGATGGAGGTGGAAGAGGTGAAAGGGACCTATCTGCTGGATACGGGAGCATAGTGCACCGTGATCCATGCAGATGACCCGAGTGCCTCGCCTCTATCCACCGGGATTCCATACCTTCTATCGGACTTCATGGGCGAGGAACAGACTGGCGCGCATTCCCTTCCCCTCTCCATTCATTTAGGACCACTCCGCACCACGTGGAGATGTACACTAATGAAGTGGGAGGCAGGGGATGGAACGGGGCTTCTTGGATCTGATTTCTTGGTAGCCCACAGGATCCACGTGGACATAAGAAATCATTGTCTCTGGGGAGCGGGTACAAGTGTGAAAGGGATAGAGAGTGTCAAGGAAAACCCAACGAAAGCACAGGTCAGCCGGTGGGAAGTCACATTACTGGGTATGACCCTCCGCGCTGGCGAGAGAGGCACAGACCAGGATAGACAGGAATCGGTGCAAAATCCACCGGCCCCCGCCAGTCGCGCAGTGGAGGTGTCCCGACACAACAAGTGGTTTCACATCAATCAGTGCAAACTGTTTAAACCGGGTGCTAGAGTATCAGCAACCAAAGCCAGGTCTGAGGGTAAAGATCCTCAGCCTGAGGCGTGCGATGAGTCACAGACCACACAAGCTGGCGTTGTAGCCTGCTTGGAAGGAGAAGCTGCCCCGCCCACCTGGGGGGAGGCTTCCCCTATGGCCTGGGACTCGGACGAGGAGGAGCCCGAACAGCAAGGCCCCGCCCTCGACATGATTCTGGAGGAGGTGGAGTCGGAGGACGGAGGTCCCGCCCTTGACTCAAGCGTGGGGGAGGTAGAAATTGGAGGCAGAGATCCTCCACCTGTAGGGACAGGTGAGGAGGAGCCGTCTGCCACAGACCCAATTCACGAAGGGGCGGAGCCTGAGGGGAGGGAGCCGAAGCCCACAGTCGTGGAAGAGCCACAGGCTGTGAGAGCTAAAGCCACACCTGAAGGACCACTCGCCAAGGGAGCCTGCCCAAATCCCAAAGGGGCGGAGCCTGAGGGAAGGGAGCCAAAGCCGGCAACCGTGGAGGAGCCACGGGCTGTGAGAGCTAAAGTCCTACCCGAAGGTCCATTCGCTAAGGGAGCCACGCCCAAAGTACCTCTTCGCAGGTCGACTCGAACTCCTCTGCCGGTAAAACCTTGGCCCGATTCCCCCGTTATCAGTAAACGCCAACTTGAGAAATCCCTGACAAAACGCAGTCCCCGATTGACAGCAAAAGGCTGCGGGGAACCCGAGCCACAGGTCACTGCAGCCCCACCGCAGGGAGTGGCGAGCTGCAGTTCAATCAGGGTCTAGGCAAGCCGCCTGGGGACGGGCGGTGCTGTACATAAGTTAAGTTTAAGTTTTAATTTAAGGTGTGTAAATATTAAAATGAAGGGTTATAAGTAGTTTTGGAATCTGCTCAGTATGTGTGTTGTTTTGGATCGAGGTCGAAAGACCCGATCATGCCTTCACCTAAGCAAGATCTCTCGGGAGCCTGGCAGCATTGATTAATTTGTTGCAGGAACCAGGAGAAAGATGAGAGGGATCCTCGTCGTGTTCATGCTGACCGGATGGAGCTGGGCCTATCGGGGCCGCACTAAGGACTCCAGCATTTATGGGTGCTCTGGCAGCAGAGGCCCCGTCGCGACTGATGGAACCGGCCCAAGGGACGCTGAAGAGACTGCTGTCTACTTCCATGAAGGGAGATGGCCAGGCTGTCTGGGGTCGAACTCTACTGAATACTCCAGCCAGACGGGGTTTGCATACAGAGAAACGTCTCTGATGTGCCCCAGGGTGAGGATCATCGCACCAAGAATCAGCGTCACCGTTGGGGAAAGGGTTTATTTGAACTGTCTGGGACATGTACGTTTGAGTCACTGGTGGTGGCTCAGGAAGCTGAGTAAGACCATGAAGAACTCCACGATCGAGTGGGAGAGACTGGGTAACAACACCCATCGGACTATTACGGGGAGTCATGGGGGGTTGTGTGTCTGTTGGGACAAATATTGGGAACCAGATGAGGGGATCTACATCTGTATGTGGGGTTCGGAATGCGCTTGCCCCACAGGCGTCTCCATCCTTTTCCAAAGGCAGTGGCAGGGTGCTGGACAAGGAATGAGGTGGGACGTCAGCACACGGGCGTGCGGAGTCCCATACTCTCAGATCCCAGTAAACGCCACTGAGCTCATCACCCGACCCCAAAAGCCCCTGCCCACAATTCCGGTAGCTAAAGCCCTCAAGGAAGGATGCCCCACCACAACAAAGGGACCCGGGAATGGATTGGTATTGGTACCCACAGGTCAGGTGCTGTACCAAGGGGTGCACTATGCGGTGGCTTCGGTGATTTTAAAACTCACCGAGGTGCGGTTGCCAGGGTGGTGCCCCAGGGAAACGGAGCAATTATACCAGGTCCTGTTAACAAACATGTTTAAAACGTTTTACAAATTCGACTTTGCCGATGTTGACAGAGCCGAAATATACACCACACCACATGAGGTCTTGGACAGGATAATGAGGCAAAGAAGAGGTGCAGTAAATGATATTTTCACAGCTTTTAATACATGAACTTCTGTCATCAACACACTGGATGATGTGGAGCTGCAAACCCAGATCAATGGTTTGAAAACACAGTTAAGAAAGATACTGACTGACGAGAATAAGGTAGTTGGTTCTGAGTTACATGAGGACCAGGCCATGACACTACAGTTAAAAGAGATAATAGCTGAGCTGGAGAAACACGCGAAAACGGTAAATGCTCTCATCAGGGAGGATCGGAACGTGTCCGATCAGGCTGCGCGGAACGAAGCTTGTGTGCTATACGGGGCGTGGTTACTGGGCGAGGGCCGCAGTTACCTGAAGGATTTGAAACAAGGTTTAGTCCCCTCCTGGATCAGCAACAAGCACCTCGCAGCCCTCCACCCTTTTGAGAATGAATTGAGTCCGTGCCAGCTCAGACTAGCTTCAGAGGGCTACCCAGTCCCAGTGGACTGTGGATGGTCTAATCACACCATTATGCGTATAGTGGTAAGAATGCCAGTGATGGGAAAGACAGCTAAACCTGTACCGATATACAGGGTGGAGAACATTGGAGTCATTCAGGGGGGTGCACACATTTGCTACACAGGGGTCCCACCTTATGTCATTCGATGGGAGCATGCAATGATGGGTACCGACCTCTCGGGGTACTGGAGCCAGGGAGCACACATCATCCTGTGCCCCCAGCACTTGAATGCCCATTCAAAACCACAGTGCGGGTTCAGAACTGCTGGCACGAAGCCTATAAATTGCACCATGGAGGCAATGGCACAAGGCCATGTGCCCCCGCAGGTGGCATATATAGGAGGTGGGACATACTGTGTCACCACTGCAGCGCCCCACTACCAACATGGACAGCACGGTTGGTGTCCGGTTAGTGACAGCAGCTTCTTCTTCAAGCCCAGGGCAGAAGTTCAAGTGGCCCAAGAGCGGATTGTCCCCATTCCTGAACCTTCCCCTGTTCACATCACTGTTAAAGAGAATTTCACCGATCAGCAGCGATTCGTTGCACATTTTGGATATATCATTCTAGCTCTCCCTGAATACCTCACCAAGATATTAAAAGCCGGTGTTGTTTCACAGAAACATTTCTATACACTGGAGCAGAAGACTTTAGAGATAGGGGCAAACATATTGGATAAAGTGACCCAACCGTGGTGGGACCTGTTAACTAATATAGAAGTCCCTTCTTGGATTAGCATAGCCTCCCACATTCTTGTAGTGTGCCAGGTTATCATTGTAGTTTATTTACTGTTTGTACACTGTAAAATGGTCAAACATTCGCAAAAGTACGAGAATAGAGGGGAATGGAGGGAGCATTATGTGCGGGTAGAAGAAGAGACACCCGTTTAGATTTTTGCTGCTTTGTATAAAGTTAAAGTTTTCCCTCTCTCCTCTGTATTATTTTTGACATGTATTCGTGTGCATTTTAATTTTCAGGTGTGTACTTTTTTTTTCTTATGGAAGTATATTAGATGGGTTGTTATTATTAAAAGATAGTGTGTATGCACCAGGTGATGTAGGGATATAAGGTCCCCCTCCATGCCTGGAAGTAAGTTGTCAGATTTTAACTCTAAGGTATTGCCATCTATAGATGCTTAATGTACACTAGGATTTTCTGAAATGGGAAATGCATGTGTCGTGGGGTCATACATAGGTAAATACTGGGGATGGTTAGATTATGGGAAGTCAGAAAATTTTGCTCACCCAGAATTATGATACATCAAGCAAGTTACATTATCATCGGGGGGAGTGTAGTATTCATAAAATTGAACTTTATATTATAAATGATCGAATGGCAGAAGGGGCCATGAATTTAAAGTCTGTTTTAACAGAAGCCTAGGAAAAAGGGGCATTCAAAATGGCCACCAGACCCCGTGAACAACGTATTGGGACACTTTAAAATGGTTCCTGCAAATCCTCAGACAGCTTTGTGGATTCAGCCCAAAGTAAGTTCTGGAAGCCGTTTCTGAGAGAACGAAACCAGACACCCACATATACATATAGATTGGATGCAGATCCAGCCAAGATCAGCCTGTAGATAAAGGCCATCTAAATGTTGACCCAGACAAAAGGGAACAGTTTCATATTCATGAGAAGAACATCAAGGACCCGTTAAGGACATCACCAGGACATTAAAAACAATGAAGGTCATTCGAGACCAGAGATGGCCCATTACCGGCCATCCAAGAACAGTTTAAAATATAATAACTACCCTGTTGTGCAACAAGCCCGCCAAAAGTTAAACAAAGACTAACCTGACTTGGCGCGAGATAAGAGCTTCTGGAAAAGAAGTATAATTGTGAGAACACACGGGAAGGGGTGACCACTCGTCAGCTTTCCAGCTTGCAGGCCTGTCCAGCTTTTGAGCTGGGTAAAGAGGAGTCGCTTCGGGAGAAGATCAGCGGGACTCCTCTCCATCGTCGGAGAGGAAGAAGAAGAAGACTAAGCCGCCATCAAGAAGATTGTTCGAGCCGGCGTCCCGCCCCGGGGTAAAACATCGGGGGATCATCGACCAACCCCGGGCCGTTGACAAAACGAGAGGCCATCAACCCGCTCCGGCTCGGGAGAAGAGATAAAATAAAACTGAAGAAATGATGGGGGCCAGCCCAAGGCTCCTCTGACCGGGGTCAAGCCGGTGATCCCCGACCCCACCGACATCCAGACCAGCCGGTGTCCAGCCGCCCCCGACCCCCCACCTCAGGAGAGAGGTGAGGCGCAGCTCGCTGGGACTCCATGATCCACGTGGAGACAGGGCGTCTGAAAGGATCAAACGCAGACCGGTTTCAAAACCTTGCACTTCCTAGTTGGATTAGTGAGCACGTTTCTGGCCCTTCATAATCAGATCTAGATAGGTTTAAGGGGGTGGATATTTAAGGGTATAATTAACATGAGTTGTTATCCCTCGATGTTCTGTGTGTTTCCCTATTTCATGATGATTTTTGCAGAGTATAATATGCCTGTATTAGCCTTAGTTAGTATTGTGTCGTTATGATTTGTTTGTGTTTTTCCCTCCCATGTACTCTCTTATTCACTTGCATTTGATTTGTGTTGCCATATGCAATAACATTTCATTTCGTTTCATCAAACTTGGTCTATAAGAGTTTTCTCTACATTGTATTTCCTGCCCCAAAGTCCAGAGTACAGAATCTAAGTGGCGAGTGGGTCGAACCACTCAAGGTTTTACTGTGCAAGAGAGCGAGGCCTCTGGAGAAAGAAACCTTTGCAATCTAAAACCCCTTACACTCCCATTGGCCAGGCTCTGCAGTGGGAGCGCACATTTCGGAAATTTACCACGATGTTGCACAGCACAATTACCAGGCCATTGTATTTAACAGAAAATGTGTTACAGATGAGCCTGCAGAGTCTAACTTGGCAGGAGCACAGATCAGAGAACTGGGCAAAGAGCTCAGCATGCTTGGATTGCACCACTGCTGAATTTCTGACCAAAGTGGTGAATTCGACACTGACCTATCTGGGCAAGACTCTGTGCTGGAAGATTACTCAGGCAATTTTGTGACTTTGAATTTGTCCCTTAGGAATCTGAACTGGCAACATAATATCTAAATATATTGCAGCATATAAAAACAGTTTTACTGGGTTTATCAACATAGAGGCCCTCAATTTCCAGGAGACTTGCGCCAGTGTAATCTGAGCATCTGCGGTGTTGGGTTTGTTTCCCAATGCAAATGTCCCAGGAAATTATGGTGTAAGTGAGTTACGCCAATATTCATGCCTCGCCACATTTTCCTGGGACTTTTGCATCGCTCTGCCAATACCCTCGCCAAAACTGTGAAAAGTTGATTATCATAGTCCCTCCTCCCCAACAAGTCAATGGCAATCATCAATTTCCTGGATTTACACAATTTTTCTCACCACACCACTTAGACTGAAAAATAATGGTGCAGATGATGATATTTAAATTCATGAGATTAAAGTTAAATAAAATCTCTGCTCTTTCTTGATATATTTCATTCTTAGCTAAAACCCATCATATAATCGTGTGTTAGATTTAACGTATATTGTGTGCATGGTGTAGGGAACTGAGGTACCTGCACATGTCATCAATGAAAGTGAAAGTTGGGGGTAAATTCGTTCAGGCCCGATTTTGGGTGCAAAATTGTCATTGCACTCGGAGAATGCCCCAGAAGGTGGAGACCTGAGGTTTGTCTGAAATTGGGCCTCAGGCTTCATCTGAATAATTCTGGTGAACTCCAATGTCATTCGGGCCTCTCGAGGCAGCTCACCAATTTTGTCTGTGATTTACGCCGGCTGTGATGCCAGCAGTGTCCCTGATGTAAATCCTGGGGGAGGGGGAAAAGCAAACATGAGGAGTTGGAGTATGGAACGGCAGCAAGAAATAAAAAATGTTAACCGTTACAGTAGTAACTTTATGCTAGACACCGCGGCTGAAGTAGCTGAAAAAGAAAATCACCTCCAGATGTGCTCCTTTGATAATTTGCCACATTTTTCTGGCATTGTGGGTCCCACTTATTGCTGTTGTACAGCAAATACTGTTAGACCCGTGTATCTTGATGTTGTGTCCTTCAATAATTAGACAAGAGACTGCAGGGAACGATCAACAGGTGTTTACTGAATGAGGGTTACTCTAGAACTAACTATACAGATCACTACTCAGGGTTTATATACAGGTGTGGTCACTGCCAGTACTACAGTATACAGGAGCTGTAAAAAGTAGTTCTCCCCTTAAAGGTACATACATTACAATTCCTCCCCTTTTAGATTAACAGTACCATAACACTCATTTAACAATTAAATATCAAACTAATTACAATTAACACTTTTAACATGCAACATTAACTGAAAATAGTCTATTTATAAATTCAGTCTTGGGGAGGCTTCCTGATTCTTTCTGGATAACGCCTTTCCTGAGTGTCTCACTCTTGGTGCGGAGGCGATTCTAACACCCTGTCGTCAGTTGATTCATCAGCTTCCAAAGCTATTGTTTCTGAAGTAGATGCGACCTGTACGTCGGGATCCTCACCAGGTACGTATGGCCGAGACATGGGGTTGACTCGTTCCTGTGACTCTGGGACCTGGTCAGCATGGCGTCTCACAATGTTCTCCCCAACATCCACTGTGTACATTAGTGGCCCCTGTCATGTGCTTATCGTTCCTGGTTGCCATTTCTCTGTTCGGTAGTCGCGGGCCAAGACTGGTTGCCCTACATTGAAGCTCCTTGTCGGCTTCTCATTGATGTGCTGGAATTGCTTATTCTCAACATCTCTTCGTACATTTGGTCTGAGCAAATCCAGACGAGATCTCAACCTTCGGTTAAAGAACATCATGGCTGGGGCCTGGTTGGTGACTGCATGTGTCACATTTCTGTAGGCTAACAGGAAATTGTCCACCTTATGCTGCAGTGGAATGTCGTCATCGCACATGGCCTTTACTGCTTTTTTAAAGGTTTGTACGAACCTCTCAGCCAATCCATTTGTGGCTGGATGATACGGGGCGGATGTGTAATGCCTCACCCCATTCCTTTTCATAAATCTTCGAAACTCTTCGGACACAAACTGTGGTCCGTTATCAGAGCAAATCTGCTCTGGCAAGCCGTTCCTGGCAAAAATGGTCTGTAGGACTGCAATAGTTTTCTCTGTGGTGGTGGAGGACATTTTGATCACCTCAGGTCATTTCGAGTGCGCATCCACGGCTATGAAAAACATTGAGTCCATGAATGGACCAGCAAAATCAATATGCACCCATTGCCATGGAGATGAGGGCCACTCCCATGGGTGTAAAGGGGCATGTGATGGTGCATTTTGGACCTTCTGGCATCCTGAGCAGCTCTTTGTCAGGTCCTCGATTTGCTGATCGATCCCCGGCCACCACACATAAGCCCTAGCAAGGCTTTTCATTTTCACCCCTCCCAGATGACCTTCGTGAAGCTCATTGAGCACTCTCTCCCTTAACTTGGGTGGAAGAACCACTCGGGATCCATACATCAAGATACCCTGGCATACTGACAGCTGTTCTCTTCTGGATGAGAATGCTGGCAACAGTGAGTCGCCATGTGCTGGCCATCCCTTCACCGTCAAATCATATTCCCGAGACAGTGTCGGGTCATTTCGGGTCTCCTTCTCTATACCAGCGTTAGTTACTGGCAAGCATTCAATTATAGTCGAATGAAATATTTCGACAGGATCCACTGCTGGTGCTTCCTCCACAGTAGGCAGTGGCAGGCGTGATAGCCCATCAGCGTTTCCATGCTGTTTCGTGCCCTTATACTCGATTTCATATTGGTGCGCCCCTAGAAAAAGGGACCATCTTTGTAGCCGTTGCGCAGTCATCACCGGAACGCCCATCTTTGGATTAAAGATGGAGACAAGTGGTTGGTGATCAGTCAGCAAGGTGAACTTCTGCCCGTGCAGATAGTGATTCAACTTTTTCACTCCCCACACTAGGCTGAGGGCCTCCCTGTCAATCTGGGCATAGTTACGCTCGGCTGAGGTTAGTGACTGAGATGCAAAGGCTACTGGCCTCTCCGAGCCGTCCGGGAATTTGTGCGACAGCACCGCTCCAATGCCATCGGGTGATGCATCACACGCCAACCGAATTGGTAGTGCTGGGTTGAAATGAGCCAACACCTCTTTTGATGTGATCAATGCTTTGCTCTTCTGTAAAGTTCATTTACATTCGTCACTCCACTTCCATGGTACCCCCGTTTGCAGTAGGGTGTTCAGTGGGTGTAATACTGTAGACAAATTTGGCAAGAACTTATGTTAGTAGTTCACCAGCCCGAGGAACGACCTCAGTTGTGACACATTTTCCGGTGCTGGAGCCTTGACTACTACTTCAATCTTTTCAGGGGACTTAGGTAACCCCTCTTTATCAATAACGTGGCCACAATACGAGATCTGCTTCTGGAAAAACTCGCATTTGTGGCGATTAGCTCGGAGCCCATATTCATTCAATCTAGTGAGCACCTGCTCCAGGTTGGCGGGGTGATCACTGTCATTTTCGCCCGTGACCAGGATGTCGTCCAAATAACACTGGGTCCCTGGAATCCCTTGCAGAACTTGATCCATTGCCCTTTGCCAAATAGCCGGAGCTGATGCTACCCCGAACACCAGCCGGTTGTATTGGTAGAGACCTTTATGAGTGTTGATCATGAGGTACTGTTTCGAGGCTTCTTCTACCTCCATTTGCAGGTACACCTGAGCCAGATCAATCTTAGTGAAGTGTTTCCCTCCAGATAGCGAGGCGAAAATATCTTCAATCCGCGGAAGCGGATATTGTACAGTGTGAAGGACTGGGTTCACTGTCACCTTAAAGTCCCCACAGATGCGAACCTTCTTTGGTTCCCCAGGCGTATTACTCAACGACCTCTTCATTACAGGAATGATGGGTGTAGCCCACTCGCTCCAGTCCACTTTGGCCAGTACTCCTGAACGTTCCAAACCTTCCAGCTCTGCTTCAACGGCTGGGCAGATCGCATAAGGTAACGGTCTGGCCTTAAAAACTTTGGGCTTGCAATTTCCTCTATTTTGATCATTGCTGTTATGCCTTTTAGTGTTCCGAGTCCCTGCTGGAACACTTCTTTTGCATCAGTTAACAGTTTTGACAGTTGTCCAGGTGTGACTTCGTCATCCTTTTTGCATCTACAGTCAGTGCTTGTATGGAATGCCAATCTAGCTGTATCTTCCGGATCCATTCACGTCCTAGTAGTGGTGGTTCTCCATCTGGCAATACATATAGGTCCATTTTTGGTGTTTCCTTGCCGTTATATATAACGTTCACCCTTATTTTTCCTTTGGGGTAGACTTTTTGCTCCGTGTACGTCTTCAAGACAATCTTTGTATCTCTCAAGGGTATATGTGAGAATAGCCACTTGTAGTCCCTTCGATTTATGACTGTTAGGGCTGATCCTGTGTCCAATTCCATTTTCACTTGGACTCCTGCTATCTTGAGCGTGACCCAGATAGTTTGGTGATCCTCCGTTATGATCACATTATGTAATTTCAGACAACCCAGCTCCTTGCTTCCAGAGTCTGTATCACTTTTCTGTTCATCTGCACTACTCTCCGTCACCTTATGTACCTTCTTGTACTTCTCCTGTGGAGATTTCTTGCAGCTGGTTTTCTTTCTCGACCTGCAGACTCTTGCTATGTGTTCTATTTTCCACACTGTCTGCACACTTTGTCCTTGAGCCAGCAATCCTTATGGTCGTGTGTTGTTCTGCCGCAGCGATAGCACTTCCCTGCTCCGTATGACGTTTCATTTGTGCCATATTCTTGCAGTCTCTGTTGTATCTCTGCCGCGCCCTGTGCTGCTGCTTCGTGTGATACTGCAATGCTGAAAGCCTTGTCCAGCGTAAGATCCTTTTCTGATAGAAGCCCTTTCTGGGTTCCTTCACTTTGAAGCCCACACACAAACTTGTCTCTTAAAATATCTGCTAGTCCCGTTCCAAACTGGCAGTGTTTTGATAGCTTGCGCAGTTCCGTTACATACTCAGCATTACTTTCATCTTTATGCTGGTTCCCTTTGTGAAACTTAAATCTTTCTGCTATCAGTAGCGGTGTGGGGTTTAAGTGGTCCTGTAGGATTGACACTATGTTTTCAAAATCCTTTTCTACTGGCTTCTCTGGGGTTACTAGGTTTCGTAGTAAGCCATATGTTTTTGCACCCATTGAATTCAACAATACCAGCGCTTTCTTGTCATCTGGCACTTCATTCGCCTTGCAGTATACTTCTATGCGTTCGACATATGTCGTCCAATCTTCGACTTCATTGTCGAACGCTGTGATACCACCACTCTTCGACATTTTTGGGTGTGGTTAGACTGGCTTAAAATGGCGTCTCCTGCTCTTTCCTTTCTTCCCCGCTGCGGCTTAAAATGGCATCTCCCGCGCTGCTGCCAACGCCGCTCTCGGCGGTCCTCGTGGCAAATGGCGACGCCCTGTGGGTTTCGTGCGCTGCTCCTGCGCTGCTGCCAATGCCGCTCTCTGCGGTCCTCGTGGCAATGGCAGCACCTTGCATTTTCCTGCGCACCTCTCTCCCCCGTTGACGCTGCTTGGCCCTTGAACACCGGCTGCGCTCTGCTCTCTCTCGCCTCTCTCCCCCGTTGACGCCGCTTGGTCGGCTCTAGCCGCCGCTGTCCGGGAAGGGTCTGCGCTGTACCTGTTGCCAGCCCGTTTCGCTGGACCACCGTGACTGGAAAGCCAAGCCTGGCTCTCGACAGCCTCCCCTGCGATGCTCAAATCTCCGCTGGATGACTGGGGGGTTGCCCGTGGTCGACGCCCGTGCTTCTGGACTCGGCCTTCTTCCACTGTTCTCCAGGAGCGAATCCTTGGGAGGTGATGCAGAGTTGCAGGTAGGGTCAAATCTGCTCGTCGCCAATGTTAGATCCGTGTATCTTGATGTTGTGTCCTTCAATAATTAGACAACAAGACTGCAGGGAATGATTCAACAGGTGTTTACTGAATGAGGGTTATTGTAGAACTAATTGTACAGATCACTACTCAGTGTTTATATACCGGTGAGGTCACTACTGGTACTACAGTATACAGGAGCTGTAAAAAGTAGTTCTCCCCTTAAAGGTACATACATTACAGTGTCCTCCTTTGTAAAGACAGAACCAAAGTATGTATTTAATTGGTGATGTTACCTACCTGATACATATTGATGAGAGGCAGTAGACTCAGTATCATCACTGTAAATTTGTTGATCTGTAATTTTAGAATCAATTTCAGTAGCAACATACATGATTGACAAAAGAACTAAGATATTGTTGTAGGAAAAATGATTCCTCGGAAACTAGACTTTGAGTAAGAGAGACAACTTTATTAAATGACAGAGCTCTGGGAGAAGCGTCTGCAACCACACGGTCTGCGAGAGCACCTTCTCTTCGATTGTAGTACATGCTGAGCTTATATACAATTCCAAGAAGTTGGTTTTAGATCATTTACATTCATCCAATCAATTCGTTTAGTAGCGCATTGTGGTAAACCACTGTTATACCTGCCTGTGTGGGTGTTTGTATTCCACTGTGTACATGTCTGTACATGCCTCGGCTGACTCCTCCCATGAGTCCAGGTATAAAGGTGACTGCTCCACAGTCCCTCTGTATTCTGGACTGGTCGACCACTCGAGGCACACCTTCATTCTCTTGTTAATAAAAGCCTGTTAGTTACTCGCTTAACCTCAGTCTTTTGAGTAATTGATAGCGCATCAATTTTATTAACAAGATTTTTTTATAATGGAGAAGATCCTCACACCAGCATGCCTGGACTTAGACCATCGGGAGGCGGGCGCATCCACCAAGTTTGCTCACTGGCTTAGGTGCTTTGAAAGATTCCTGATCGCCTCCGCTGCAACTGTCAAATCGGATGAGGACAAACTGGATGTCCTGACCTCCAAAGTGAACCACCGAGCGTACTCGGTCATCCAGGATGCGACCTCGTACACGGCTGCTCTCAATCTCCTCAAGGACCAGTACACACGCCCAGTGAACGAGGTGTACGCCAGGCACCTCCTGGGGAGTCGTAAACAACAACCTGGGGAATCGACCGAGGAATACCTTCAGGCACTGTCTGTGCTTGGCCGGGCCTGTGGTTGTAAGGATGTAAAGGCCGCCGTGTACACAGAGGAACTTATCTGGGACGCTTTTGTAGCGGGCCACAGGTCCAATTACACCCGACAGCGACTGTTGGAGCAGAGTGACCTCGACCTCAACAAGGCCTCTGAACTCACACTATCATTGGACGCAGCCTACCGGGGCATGGATGCCTACTCCTCTGCACCGTGGATGCCGCAGGGAACGACAGCCTGGGACACGGTAGGACCGTCTCATAGCGCCGTGCCACCCCAGCCACATCCCAGCAACGGCCCAACTACCGCAGCAGTGTCCCAAGGCCAGAAATGCTACTTCTGTGGCCAGGCCAAACACCCCAGAGCGCGCTGCCCGGCGAAAAATGCGATCTGCTCGGGCTGCGGGAAGAAGGGACACTACGCCAGCATCTGCAGGGCCAAAGCCACCCCGAACCCCAGCAGCGACACGTGTGGGCCGTGCGGGCCGCCATCTTGGGCCTCCCCAGCCATGTGCGAACCACCGGAACAGCAGCCATTTTGGACGCCTCCAGGCACATGGACGCAGCAGGCCCCCAACACCGCCTCATCTGATACCCGCAGCGACACACCGACCCCTACGCTGGCCTCCGTTACGCTGGACCAAGCGAGACCGCACCAACTGGCCCGGTCCACAATGGACATTAAGGTAAATGGTCACGAAACAACCTGCCTTTTTGACTCTGGGAGCACGGAGAGCTTCATCCACCCCGACACGGTGCGGCGTTGCTCTCTCCCAGTCCTGCCTGCGCACCAACAGATTTCTATGGCCTCCGAGTCCCAGTCGGCAGACATTGGCGGCTACTGCGTGGTGACACTCTTAGCAGACGGGACTGTGTACGATAATTTTAAACTTCTGGTCCTGCCCCACCTCTGCGCTGCCGTTCTGCTGGGGTTAGATTTTCAGTGCCACCTTAAAAGTGTTACGATGGCGTACGGTGGACCCCTCCTCCCACTCACAGTCCGCAGCCAGCAGCTTCCAAATTGCCCGCCGCGCACCAGGTGCAACCTCTCCACACTCAGAGTCACCCCCCCCCCACTGTTTGCTAACCTCACCCCCGACTGTAAGCCCATCGCCACAAAGAGCAGGCGATACAGTGCCGGGGACAGGGTTTTCATTAAAACCGAAGTGGAGTGGCTCCTGAAGGAGGGGATTATTGAGGGCAGCACCAGCCCCCGGCGAGCCCAGGTTGTGGTCGTTAAGACCGGCGAGAAGCAGCGCCTGGTCATCGACTACAGCCAGACAATCAATCGCTACACCCTGCTGGACGCTTACCCATTCCCCCGCATAGCTGATATGGTCAACCAGATCGCGCAGTACCGCGTCTTCTCGACCATTGACCTGAAATCAGCATACCACCAGCTCCCTATCCGTCCTGAGGACCGCCAGTATACTGCCTTTGAGGCAAACGGCCGCCTCTATCACTTCCTTAGGGTTCCCTTTGGCATCACCAATGGGGCCTCCGTCTTCCAAAGGGAGATGGACCGGATGGTCGATCAAAATGCGTTGCAGGCCACTTTCCCATATCTGGACAATGCGACCATCTGCGGCCATGACTTGCAGGACCATGACGCAAACCTCAAAAAATTCCTCTGCACCGCCCAACTCCTGAACCTGACGTATAACAAGGAGAAGTGCATATTCCGCACAACCCGCCTCGCCATCCTTGGCTGTGTTGTGGAAAACGGAGTCATCGGTCCCGACCCCGACCGGATGCGTCCCCTTATGGAACTCCCACTGCCCCACTGCCTCAAGGCCCTGAAGAGGTGCCTAGGGTTTTTCTCCTATTATGCCCAGTGGGTCCCCTACTATGCGGACAAGGCCCGTCCGCTGATCAAGTCCACCTCTTTTCCCTTGACGGCAGAGGCCCGCTTAGCCTTCCACCGTATCAAGGAAGACATTGCCAAAGCCACCATGCACGCAGTGGACAAATCCATCCCCTTCCAGGTGGAAAGCGACGCGTCCGACTTTGCCCTGGCCGCTACCCTTAATCAGGCGGGGAGACCCGTGGCCTTCTTTTCACGAACCCTCCAGGGCCCGGAGACCAGACACTCCACTGTTGAGAAGGAGGCCCAGGCTATTGTGGAGGCTGTGCGTCATTGGAGGCACTACCTGGCCGGAAAACGATTTACCCTGCTCACTGACCAGCGTTCAGTTGCTTTTATGTTTAACAACAAGCAGAGGGGCAAAATCAAAAACGACAAGATCTTGAGGTGGAGAATCGAACTTTCCACCTACAATTACGAGATCTTGTACCGGCCCGGGAAGCTCAATGAACCCCCGGATGCTCTATCGCGTGGCACCTGCGCCAGCGCGCAGATCGATAGACTGCGGGCCCTCCACAATGACCTCTGCCACCCGGGGGTCACCAGGTTCTTCCACTTCATCAAGGCCCGCAACCTGCCTTACTCCATTGAGGAGGTCAGGACCATGACCAGGAACTGCCAAGTCTGCGCTGAGTGCAAACCGCACTTTTATAGACCAGACAGGGCTTACCTGATAAAAGCCACTCGCCCCTTCGAGCGCCTGAGCGTTGATTTTAAAGGGCCTCTCCCCTCCTCCGACCACAATGTGTACTTCCTCAACATTATTGATGAGTACTCCCGTTTCCCATTCGCCATCCCCTGCCCGGACATGATCAGTGCCACGGTCATTAAATGTCTGAATGACCTCTTCACCCTGTTCGGTTTCCCCAGCTATATCCATAGCCACCGGGGCTCATCATTTATGAGCGACGAACTCCGGCAGTACCTGCTCGCTAGGGGTATTGCCACAAGCAGGACCACCAGTTACAACCCCCGGGGGAACGGACAGGTGGAAAGAGAGAATGCGACAGTTTGGAAGGCCGCCCTGCTAGCCTTAAAGTCTAGGGGCCTTCCGACCTCCCGCTGGCAGGATGTGCTCCCCGATGCGCTCCACTCTATTCGGTCACTGCTCTGCACTGCCACTAACGCCACCCCTCATGAGAAAATGTTTGTCTTCCCAAGGAAGTCCACATCGGGGACATCGCTACCGCCATGGCTGACGTCCCCAGGGCCGGTCCTACTGAGAAGACACGTGAGGACCCATAAAACGGACCCTCTGGTCGAGAGGGTCGACCTCCTCCACGCCAACCCCCAGTATGCTTACATTGCGTACCCTGACGGGCGGGAGGACACAGTCTCCATACGAGACCTCGCACCCTCGGGGGCCCCAGTAACCCACTACCCACTACCACCCCCCCCCACGATCCAATATCCAACCCCAGCAGACGGCACACCTGGGCCCCACGACCCGCTCGACACCCACGAGGACTACACACCAGTGCCCCAGCCTACGCGGGACTCGACGCCGGAAGCGTCACTACCCCTGCCGTCGCCACGCCGATCACAGCGGCAGGCAAGACCTCCGAAGAGACTCCAATACACAAACTTTTAATACACTTCACCCCGCCGGACTCATTTTTAAACAAGGGGTGAATGTGGTAAACCACTGTTATACCTACCTGTGTGGGTGTTTGTATTCCACTGTGTACATGTCTGTACATGCCTCGGCTGACTCCTCCCATGAGTCCAGGTATAAAGGTGACTGCTCCACAGTCCCTCTGTATTCTGGACTGGTCGACCACTCGAGGCACACCTTCATTCTCTTGTTAATAAAAGCCTGTTAGTTACTCGCTTAACCTCAGTCTTTTGAGTAATTGATAGCGCATCACGCATATCGTTATTTTCCTCCAGTCAGGAGTTTACACCCTCGTGTTGCCAATTCTGCCTCTTCAGCGATTGCGAAAGGTCTTCGTTCCACCTTGTTCCGTCCGCGTCACTGGCGGAATGTGATTAGTTCGATAATAGGATACCAGTGAACCTTGTTAGTCCTCAGTGATTCAATTAGTCCCAGTCAGGACACGAGATGAACTTTGTTCCAGCCATGCGTAAGTGTGGCATGTCTCATTGTGCATTGATTCAATTAGTCCCAGTCAGCGAATTTGTTGTTTGTGTCTTTTCCAGCAAAATCTTGTCCAGCAAAATGGTCTTTTCCAGCAAAATCTTGTCCAGCAAAATTTTATTCTAACAGATATCATGCATCTAAATAATGAAAATGTTTGCTTAATAATCTTCAGTTTAAGCAGGTTTGAGCACAATACTTCAACATTGTTTTTCTAGGAATCAACTTGTTCCTTGTTGCTGGCCATGAGTTTGGACATTCTCTGGGACTCGGTCACTCTAAGGATGAAAACGCTTTGATGTTTCCCTTCTATAACTTTGTGAACACAGATGGGTATACTCTTCCAAATGATGATGTTCGAGGAATCCAGACTTAATATGGTGCACCCAAAACTTGTGCTTCCCAACCTCCCTTTGTCCCACCATTGGTTGCAGAGCCTTTTACCCGCCTTGCTTTATCCTCTGGAATTCCCTCCTCAAGACCCTCCTCATTTCCACTTTTCTCTCCACCTTTCAAACTGCCTCTAAACTATTGTCAACCAAGCTTTTGTCACTGCTCCTAATTCCTCCACCTGGTTTGGTGTTTGTTTCCTTCTCCCTTTTATCAATTTGGGGGTAAAATTTCCGCAGGTGTTCTCTCAATCTCTTGCCATAACCTCAGCAGATGATCAGTGGAAACTTCAGTGTAACAGTGTAAACAGTTCTTTATGCCGTTTTTCTGAGGTTTCTGACAATTTTCCACTGAAGTTAAGCAGGAGTTCTGGAGAACCCCCACGGAAATTCCAGCTCTTACAAGCACCTCAGTATATTTTCTATGTTAAAAGTACTATATAAATGCAAGTTCTGCTCATGTTTTGGCAGTGCATTTCAGTCCAAACAAGACAAAATATGACAGATTAATTTGTGAATTATTTATTGAATTTTCAATACATGAAAACAGATTTTAAAATACACCAATTTTGCAAAATATGTTCAAACCAAGTGAATTGAACAAAGGTAGAGTATTCCAGCAAAGTTTATAGTCCAATAGTTAATACTCCTGAGGATGAAAATGAATCTCAAGGGAAATTAGGGATGGGCAATAAATGCTGGCCTTGCCAGTGCCCAGATCCCATGAACGAATTTTTAAAAATTCAAGTGACAATAGGCCTTTCCCTCTGTGTGCCAAATTACTGTACTTACATTGTAATAACTTTTTTCCTTTAATTCCATGATATTGTAATCATATTTCTTTAAATTCAGGACCCGCATTTGCGACAACACAGACACCAAGCCAGCCTCCAACACAAACAATAAGCAAGCCTCCAACACAGGCACCAAGCCAGCCTCCAACACAAACACCAAGCCAGCCTCCAACACAAACACCAAGCCAGCCTCCAACACAAGCACCAAGCCAGCCTCCAACACAAGCACCAAGCCAGCCTCCAACACAAACACCAAGCCAGCCTCCAACACAAACAACAAGCCAGCCTCCAACACAGACCCAAGCTAGCCTCCAACACAAGCACCAAGCCAGCCTCCAACACAAACACCAAGCCAGCCTCCAACACAAACAACAAGCCAGCCTCCAACACAGACCCAAGCTAGCCTCCAACACAAGCACCAAGCCAGCCTCCAACACAGACCCAAGCCAGCCTCCAACACAAACAACAAGCCAGCCTCCAACACAGACCCAAGCCAGCCTCCAACACAAACACCAAGCCAGCCTCCAACACAAACAACAAGCCAGCCTCCAACACAAACACCAAGCCAGCCTCCAACACAAACAACAAGCCAGCCTCCAACACAAACAACAAGCCAGCCTCCAACACAAACAACAAGCCAGCCTCCAACAGAGGAACCACCAACATGTGACCCAAACCGGTTCACGGATGCTGCCTTAAGAATACGAAGAAATATTTATTATTTTAAGAATGGGTAAATAATGTACTTTTTAAATCTCATGTTAATTTTACATTATTTATACTATACACAGCTGAACTACAAATTTCAGATGAGCTGATTTTAACTCCCAGTAGAGAATGATACCACATACCGGCCTAGAAATTGAGTTTGCGCTGCGCCGGGGCTTAACGGCGGAAATTTAGCGCCGGTGCTAAGTCGCGCTGCGCGCGCCAAAAATTCAGTAGCGCCGCGCCCAAACGGCTGCCGGCGCTACTGAAGGCTGTTTGCGCCTGAAAACTGGCGCTACGCGCCGCATTGCGGCGCTATTCCGGCGCTGCGGCGCCCGATGCAGTGCGGCAGGCTTGGGAAGTGCAGGCCTCCTCCTTCAGTTAAGGAGGAGCTGCCTGCACCCGCCCGCTGGCCGGTTAAATCGCCACAAAAATGAGCCCGGCACCTCGGGGAAGTGCCGGGCTCGCAGCCGAGAAGCATCTGTTCCGCGGGGGGGGGGGGATGGGGGAGTCCGGGGAGGGAGGTGCGGGCAGGCGGCCGGCGGGAAAGCGGCCGGCCGCCGCTCCACCTTTATGCGCCGGCGCAAAGTCGTGTAAGACTCTGTTGCCAGAGTCTTAGTTGCGGCTGCCACGGGCGAGGCGGCCGCAACTGAATTTCGGCGCTGGGGCCCGTCACCACGGCAACCGGGACGCTGCGCACACCGATGACGTCATCGGTGCCGGCGCAACGCTACCGGTGTAACGCCGATGTTGGGCCCTAGTCAATTTCAAAACCGGCTGTAAGTCCAGCGCAATGCCCTCTAGCGCCGCAAAATGGGCGCTAAGCCCACTCAATTTCTAGGCCACCCTTTCTTGCCAGGAGGAAGCCCGAGCTATTTAGGGGTCCAGGCCTCATTTCCATTCTGCTAGCAAACTGCAGACGTCAAGCGGACAGTCTACTGTAAGGGAGGGCGGTATATTTGCTGGCTCCCATGTTGAGTTGACAAATAGTCGGACACTGTGGAGGGAGAGTGGAAGCTCCTGCTGCTCCTGGCTCCACCAAAAAGAATGAGATATTTCCTGGTCCAGTTTGTGAGCTGCCGTCAGCTGTCCCTTGAAGGGCCGCTAGTTAGACTGCTCACTGCCCGGTACCAATGGACAGAGTGTGTGCGGCATATGTTCCACCCATTTGTACCTCGAAATTGCAATTGGCAACCTATCTACATCATAGGACCCCGATTTGCATAATTTAATGAGTCACCACCTGATTCAGGTGGCACTTGGTTTAAGGCTCGCAAAATTCTACAGAATCCCCCAAAACAAGAAAAGAAGAGATATTGGACTGTTTAAAATAATATTGGGCCAAAAGGGACTTAAAGTCAAGACCCCAGGAAGATTTGGCTATTTTAAAAAGGCATGTCCAGGCCTGTGGAAGGCTGCGACAAAATGAGTTGGGTTGGGCACTGTAATACAAACAGTTTGAGTATTTGCAAAGGCCATATTGTCTAGGAATGTTCTGGACTGTCTCAGTCATTCCACATAAAAATAATAGGCCCACGGAAGGACAGTTCCTGCCAAAAACTACAGGGCCATCAAGTATATGAATAATACAATACATGCCACTAATCAACAAAAGAGACCCTGGCCCCAGCAGGAGAAGACAATCGAACAATAGATTAACCACTCAGAGAAACATCCAAAACCACTTTGCACACTTAAACTGATTTCGAAGCAATCCCAAAAGCAGTTAAAAGTCAATTAAAAATAGATGGGACCAGCCCCGAAACTCGATAAGAATTTTAAAACTATTAAAGTTAACGATCCCGCCAAAATTAACAATGGGCCAGAGGAGATTTGGTGGGCAGATAAACAAGGCTTCAAAACAGTATAATTGAGGACTGCTTTTACACAGAAAACAGTTGTTGGAAATCAGTAGTTGAAAGAAGAGCAGTTCAGAAAGCATGGTTCAGAAGGAGTACTACTCATCATCATCACCGCACACAGTCGGAGAATCGGAGACTTGAGGAAAGAAGACTGAAATGAAAGGAAAAAGGAATCGTGGCAACCAAAGGCCTCTAGAAACCAATAACTAACAATATTGCCAACAACTAGGGAATATTGGGCCACCGGGACCAACAAGAAACCAACCTGGAAGAAACCGAAGATTTGCAAGTTTGTTTCCACCCTACAATCTAGCCTGGCTTACCCCTGGGTAAGATATAATGTAAAAGAAAACTCTAAAAACTATACCTAAACAAAGGAAATTGGGTACTTACCCGATAAATCCAAATATGCACCCAACCGCATCAGCGGACACGCGAAGACTGAAAACCCAATGCAGGTGAAGTCTTCCACCACATCCAGGGTACAGCAGGCCCCAACTGCCACAACTAAAGAGTACCCTGAAATCGCGAACCTCTACAACTGTCAAGAAAGTCATTTGGTGAGCATTTCGCTGGTCCTCTGGAATCCAACCTAGTTAGTGTAGTGGGATTGGGAGGGGTAAGGTAGTCTATTGTCATTCTCCCTCACATATTCCAAAGTGTTCCCCCTTTTAGAGTAATAAGATTATTGTATTGTATATTTTCCTGTATCAAAATAAAATCTAAATTCTTTTCACGAACTCAGTTGTCTGTTGCAATTTCATTGCAACCCCCAAATAAGTCCAAAATCTAGAACCAAGGGAGTGGGAGTGATTCGAATCACTCAGGGAGTCAGAGGTGAAGCTGACCACACACACCACCCCTTACATTGGGCTGCCCTTGTGAAGGACCAGGCAGTGGGCAGGATCGGAGTGGGAATGGGGTGGGATTTGCAGTGGTCTGATTTCAGGGCTGCTACCTCCCCCTTTCCACCCGGTGAACCTAATATCAGCCATAGAGCGCCAATAACATGTCTAACCTTCATGTTAGGCTGTGTAAAAGTGAAAAGACCGCAAGCAACTGGTAGCAAGCTAAAAAAAAGTGCAACATCTTTGCTATAAAAAATCAAATTGCTAGAAATACAGGAGCTGGATATTTGCCAGCAGGGTCCACACCTGATGAAGGTTAAACCCTTTTCAGAAGCTGTTGGAACTGCTGTGTATTTCTAACAATTTTTCTTCTAGTTCTTCTTCTTTAATATATAACGGGGGAGAAATTCAGTATTGCCCCGTTTGGGGCGTTAGTATCGAGCGGGCGCGAAATTTTGCGCCCGGCGCAAATTATCGCCACCTACTGCTAAATTGACCTGCTTCGCCCCAGGAGGTGCTTGGAGCGCTAAAACAGGCGCTGCATGACTGTCTTAAGGTGATAAGCCTGAGAAGCAAGGCGCTACCACCGAGGGCGGGCACAGCGCAGGTGCGGCTAGTTAGCAATTGGACGCAGACACACTGGCGCCGGTCAGCTCATAAAGGGGAGGTTCCATCTTGGATTGCAGCCACACCCAATGCATCAGAGCCCTGATTCTCGGCCTGGACAGACCTGCTGCCACATTCTTACGCCTAGGACCATGGAGATGGCCAGGGAGCGAGTGCAGCGGTTCAGCAAGGGGGCCTTGCAGGTTCTGGTTGGCGTGGTGGAGTGCAGGCGATCTATCCTGTTCCCAGACAGTGGCACGAGGCCTCTGCCCAATGACTAGTGCAAAATTTGGAGGGAGGTGGCTCACAGAGTGACCTCCAGCTGCATGGTGCCTAGGACCCCTGTGCAATGCAGGAAGAAGTTCAACAACCTCACTCGGGTCGTCAAGGTGAGTACCCTTTTCAGAATCCTCTTCATCCCTGAATGTGCACCTCACTTTGTGGCCAAAGGGTCCTGAAAGCCCCAATGCCCAACCCTCATCCAACACCTATGGGCCTTTCATGAAACTCACACGCACATTCAGCACTTTACACACTGTAAGGGCTAATCGACCATGGAAGGCAGTGCAGCCAAGATCAGGGCTTCACACTGTAAGGGCTATTCCACCATGGGAGGCAGTGCAGCCTAGATCAGGGCTTCACACTGTACTCAGAGCCCATCCTTTCTTTTGCAAGGCAAACTGGCCCATAACAGGAGGCAGCAGCAACGGACCAGGGGAGGCTGGCCTCACCTTCAAGCCCTCACCGATCTGGAGCAGTGAGTCCAGCGGATTATGGCAGGCCAGATGATTGGCCCCATCGCCACTGGAGATGCCTACCCCATTCTGGACAGCAATGGTAATGTCATCACCTTTTTGACCTCTCTCCTTCCACTTGTGCCTCACACCAGCATCCTTTGCCACTATTGAACCAATACAGTACATTGCAGCACTCATGCCTCCCTCGCTGCCACCCTGTCCTCACGCTAAAGCCACTCTTGTACCTCCCTGCTTTCATATGCTGATTCGCCAGGTGAGGAGGTGGGCCCTCAAGCTGCCACTGTGAATGATTCTGAAGGCGACGACGAGGAGGAAGCTGGACCATCAGTGCCACCCTCAGCTGAAGCAGCCCATGGCCATAATGGGGGCACGTCTTCCCTGGAGGGGAGCAGGGGGGAATGGTGTGAGGAGGGTGAAGCTCCGGGGCCCAGCGGGCTGCAGCAACACGGTGGGGGGGGGCGGGGGTAGGGAAGCTCGGCGGCCTTCTCCCCGGAGGGAGAGTCTGGCCTCGAGTCCTGCTACAGTGAGCGCAGAAGAGGTGCAGCTCCTCACTGAAATGAGCGCCCAGGCGGAGCACAGGCACACTGAGCTCATGGCTGCAATTGCAAGGATGCTCGAATCCATAGAGTCACTGGCAAGGAGTGTCCAGGACTTCAGCGTGTCACTGGCAAGGAGGGACTTCAGCGCAGCACAGGCAAGGAGTGTCCAGGACATTGGCGCAGCACAGGCAAGGAGTCTCCAGGACTTCGGTGCAGCACAGGCAGCTGCCACGCAAGTGCTTAGTGCTGCAATGCAGTCAGTGGCTGGTCTCATGCAGATGCAGATTGAGGCCACACGAGCACTGACTGTTGCCCCCCTTGCTGGATCGGGCACGAATTGCCGGGGCCCTCACAGTCTGTGCTTCAGCAGATTGCTCCACATGCTGCAGTTTTGCCTCGTGGGAGTGCCAGGGTGTCGTCCGACCAGGGAGTTGCTGCCCTCTGTCAGGATGACAGCATTCCTGCTGCCAACACTGTCACTTCTCCACTGCAGCTGCTACCACCTGTAGGACAGACTGCTGCCGCCCATGCAGAGTTGGAGCAGTCAGCAGCCGGGCCCTCTAGGCCCAGAGCTGGTCCAGGCCATTCCTCAAGGGCAACTGCAGTCTCAGTTTCTGAAAATCAGCAGCCTTCCCCCAGCCTTGCTGAAGCCACTGGCGTCCCATTGCGGAGGAGCTGCAGGGTGGGAAGGGGCGAATCTCGCAAGTGAAGCAGATCACCCTCGAAGGGCAAAAAGTAGGAGGTGTGGCAAAATGCTGTTAAATGTTTTATTGAAGGCCGAGGATCATGGTCATTTTTGGTTACTGTTTTGTTCATTGTCTCCAGGTTGTGAGAGCCAGTTATGTGACTGACTGCTTTTTTTTGGGTTTCTCTCTATTACTTTGTCATGCCGGAAGGGCACACAGTTTGTTCAATAAAGAAGTGTCTTTATTCAGAATGTGTATGTTTGCTCTTTGAAGTATTTGTTGCCTTGACCGGCTTAGGGGTTGCGGCATGGTTCCATTCATGTTCTTTCAATGGCAGAAGCCATTCCCTCAGAGGGGGCCTAGAACCAACTCGTTATCAGCCGTTGACAGGCGGCCCTTGAACTTTGTGCCTCTCTCCCATGTTGGTGCTCCTCCTCCTCCTCCTCCTCTTCTGCTGGTGCTCCAATGTCTAGTGGCAGTGGCTGAGTCCAGAGGATTGCCAGGTTATGCAGCATGCAGCACACAACAACGAAATGGGAGACTCGCTCAGGTGAGTACTGAAGGGCTCCCCCGGAATGGTCCAGACAGCGGAACCATTGCTTGAGCATGCCGATTGTGTGATCAATGATGTTCCTGGTCGCTTGATGGCTCTCATTGTATCATTGTTCAGCAGGGGTGCTGGGTGAACGGAGCGGGGTCATCAGCCAGGTGCACAGAGGATAGCCCTTGGCCCCGAGAAGCCAGCCTCCTGGGTGAGCCAGGGCCTCAAAAAGGTCTGCCACAGAAGTCTGGCGCAGGATGAAGGCATCGTGGCTGCTGCCTGGAAAGCGGGCATTGACAGTGAGTATCAACTCTCTGTGGTCACAGACCAACTGGACATTCAACAAATGGAACCCCTTCCGGTTGTGGTAATCCTCAGCATTCTCTTACAGGGCCTGCAAAGCCACATGCGTGCAGTCAATGGCGCCCCGGACCATGGGGAAGCCCGCTATTCTTGCAATCCCATTGCGCGCTCTTGCTGTTTGTCCGGGGTCATGGGGAAGGAAATGTACTGACGTCTCCTTTTAAAGAGGGCATTCATGACTTGATGGATGCAGCAATGCACCGCGAACTGGGAGATATTGTCAATGTCCCCAGTAGCGGATTGGAAGGAGCCGGTGGCATAGAAGTTGAGAGCCACTGTGACCTTCACTGCCACCGACAGAGATGTCCTGCTCCTCAATTGAGGCTGCAGATCTGGCTGAAGCAGGTGGCAGAGCTCAGTGACCACCTCCCTGCTGAATCGCAGCCTCCGAAAACACTGCTCCTCAGATATGTTGAGGTACGAGAACTGTTGGCGGAAAACCCTGGGACGGTAATGTCTCCTGTGCCAATGCCTGTTGGCCCTCCTCCGTGTGGCCATGATTGGCACTCCCTCTCGGCATCTCTGAGCACTCTCAATGTAATGGAGAAGCCCAATGTTCCGACCCATTGCAGCCCCCATAGTATGTGGCCACTCAAGGTTATGCCAGTGAAAAAGCTAAACAACTACAAAGTTCTGGTCAGAATCCAAAAGTACCTCTGCAAGAACAACAGAAAATGCTGGAAAAACTCAGCAGGTCAGGCAACATCCGTGGAGAGAAATTTGAGTTAACGTTTCAGGTCGAACCCTTCTTCAAAACTGGAAAGAAAAGAAATTAGATTGAAGGCATGGCTGCGATCGGACAAAAGAAGTGAAAGAAACAAAAGAGATAGACGAGATGGTAATAGGATGAGATTAGGTGTAAAGTGTACTGGCAGGGCAAGAGATAGCTGCCAGGTGTGAGAGTGAAACAAAAGGAAAGGGGGGGGGAAGGAGTGGAAAAATTACAAGAAAAATTGTGTAATAGGGGCCGAGGTTATGACCTGAAATTGTTGAACTCGATATTGAGTCCAGAAGGCTGCAGAGTGCCTAATCGGAAGATGAGGTACTGTTCCTCGAGTTTACGTTGAGCTTCCGTGGAACAATACAAGAGGCCAAGGACGGTGAGGTCCGAGTGGGAATGGAGTGGTGAATTAAAATGACAGGCGACCGAAAGCTCGGGGTCACCCTTACGGACTGAACGGAGGTGTTCCGCAAAGCGGTCACCCAATCTGCGTTTGATCTCCCCAATGTAGAGGAGACCAAATGCAGATTGGGTGACCGCTTTGCGGAACACCTCCATTCAGTCCATAAGGGTGACCCCGAGCTCCAGGTCGCCTGTCATTTTAATTCACCGCTCCATTCCCACTCGGACCTCACCATCCTTGGCCTCTTCTATTGTTCCATGGAGGCTCAACGTAAACTCGAGGAACAGCACCTCACCTTCCGATTAGGTGCTCTGCAGCCTTCTGGACTCAATATCGAGTTCAACAATTACAGGTCATAACCTCGGCCCCTATTACACAATTTTTCTTGTAATTTTTCCACCCCTTTCCCCCACCCCCCTTTCCTTTTGTTTCTCTCTCACACCTGGCAGCTATCTCTTGCCCTGCCAGTACACTTTACACCTAATCTCAGCCTATTACCATCTCATCTAGCTCTTTTGTTTCTTTCACTTCTTTTGTCCGATCGCAGCCCTGCCTTCGATCTAATTTCTTTTCTTTCCAGTTTTGAAGAAGGGTTCGACCCGAAACGTCAACTCAAATTTCTCTCCACGGATGTTGCCTGGCCTGCTGAGTTTTTCCAGCATTTTCTGTTGTTATTTCGGATTTCCAACATCTGCAGTATTTTGCTATAGTACCTCTGCAAGCGCTGACTCAATGCAGAAAGCGCTCTCCCTTTGTCTCTCTGCAAATCTCTCTCTCACAGAAGGAGTGGTCCAAAAATGGCTTCCACAAAGAAGCCAGGAAGAGCCCCCTTTAAACAGCGCCCCCCACCCCACAGCGACTGGGAACCGCTCCAGTCAACCAGTCGCTGGGAGCGACAGGCGGAAAGCAGGGGGGCGCCACTGAATTTCCAGTTCGGGGCGCCCCAAGGGCGTTGCACCATGAAATGACGTCAGGATCTGCGCGCACAGCTGAGCGGGCATTGCAGATTCGCGCCACCGCTAAATGTCCGCTCAATTTCGTGAGAGGCGCTGGTCTTGCTGTGCCCGGGCACTAGCCGCCTCGTGCCCCACTTATCGCCCTGTTAAGGCGCTAATGGGTGGCGCAACCAACTGAATTTCTCCCCCAACATCTTTTCTGCAACTGAGCTTTATTTAAATGAAGCTATTAATAAATTAATTTTTTTTTTTCTCTGCAATGAGGTCATTTATAGGGGAAAGAGTTCTATGTGTAGCAACATCATAAATACATTTAAAAAGATTGGCCAAGTGTTTCGCTTTGGACGCAATCGACAATCTGGGCACAAATTGTGCTCAAAATTGCTCCAGTTTTCAGAAGTGTTCTTTTTGCTCACGTTTCTGCTAAAATTCATTTGCACATTGCCAAACATAAAATCTTCCATGACCCAGGGCAACCTGGCAGTGTTTTAACACATACCTCCGGAGCACGCCTCTGACTGCGAAAGAATGACACACCTACTGGATGGTGGCAAAGCTGTGAAAACCTGTGGTCTGAGGTTGCGTGGTGGAGGGCAGTGAAATGGCCCACGGATCCCAGGGACACAGGCGGTGCAGAAGCTTGCCTGGGATCACGTGGGCCTGGTCCTCCAATCACAAAGCAGAATTCAATTTTAGTCATTTCCGATGGGAATCCTGCAATGAAATGTAATAAATATATTACAGGGTAAAACTGTCGAAAAGCAGTGGCAAACATTTAAGGAGATATTTCATAACTCTCAGCAAAGATATATTCCAGTGAGAAAGACAGACTCTAAGAGAAGGGTGAACCATCCGTGGCTAACTAAGGAAGTAAAGGATGGTATCAAATTGAAAACAAAAGCATACAATGTTGCGAAGAATAGTGAAAGGACAGAGGATTGGGAAATTTTTAAAAACCAGCAAAGGATGACT